>NC_088201.1:29612323-30294858 GCF_037126465.1 Ornithodoros turicata
GATACAATTGGCCGTATTCTGTATGGCGAAAGCTCCTCTTAGAGGGCATCTGTGTTTTGTTTATGCAGTCACATGCATGCCTCCATTGTAATAGAAATAGATGCTGATAAACATTTGAAAAAATGTATTGAAGCTAGAAACCTAACATAGAATGCTGGGTATTAACCCCTTTTGATCCCTCTCCTGGCAACAAAACCATAAATAAAGTTTGTACGCTGCTCAGTTCTTGGAAGAAAATCTTGTGTGGATGTCTGCATAGGTATAGGTCAGGTAATGTTTTCCCCCCTCAAATCTTGAGAACACTGTGTCTTAACATTTGTGCAGTGTCAAAATTGAGCAGACACCACATCCTAGAAGTTTTGGTGGTGGTCTGCATGTTCAGCTGCACTGCATTTCCTTGCCATATGCACAGGACATAAACTCACAGGACTCAGAGGAAATAAACAATATTTTGTAAATTTTAGGCTTCTTGAGTGCTTGTAATTTATTTTGGTCAACACACTAGGAGCAGACTAACGTACAAGCCTCGTCACCTCTATCTGGGCATTGCTTGTAAGTGCCACCCTGAACAATGGGAGCCATCTTTTCATTGTCATACCCTGAACAAGTTTAACTACATTTTTGTTTACAGTATAGGGGTGCTTCTCATGAATATGGACACTAAAGTAAAAAGGGAGTGTTGGAAATGCTGCATGCTTCCGCTCCTTTAGTTTTGGCTATATGGATTGTGGGCTACTTTAATGCATTGCAGCTCAGCAGCAGCAGCAGTAGTAGTAGTGGGCTGCTGTGTCATTTTTCTTTAGGGTGGGCTTCCCCTGTTAAAACAAACAGTAGAGGTGAATACAGGGGTTGTTGATACAAATAGTCGACTGTCTCAGTATGTGCATAAGTCATAAAAAAGGCAAAAACTGACATTCTTGAGCAGGTCAATAACGGGAATGATGTGGGTGCCGCCGTTGGTAGTGCAGAGGATGTAGTGAGAAAGCAGGGGTGTAAATATTGAGATATAAGTTCTTGAATAATTCCAATTAAATGCTTTTCAGGTAATCCTTTGTCAATCCTCTCTACTGCTGTACCCGGGATATATTTCTCTGTTCGACTAACTTGTGTTTGGTTAATTTACCCTTGTAGTTACTTTTACAAATGTGTTGCCAGGATTAATATGATTTTCCTATGACAAAATTCATCTGGGAAAAATATTGTGTTACATAAAACATTTATTCCTGGCATGCTTTTTTCTTTTTTCACTTTAACCTTCTTTCTTCTCTATCGGTTTGCTCCGTGATTTTACTCTACTAACGTTTTGAAGATCACAGGATGTTTTGCACTGCTATACTTTGGGTGAAAAGTGACCTAGATGCAATACAGTCGACCCTCGTGTACCCCCCGGGCTTCACTTATACGGATCTCACGCTATCCAGACAAGAAACATGGGGACAGATCCCAGTCCATGCAATTTGCCTTTATTTGTCCAGGCTTAAGTTTGCGGATCAAGACAGAAATCCAGGAACTGACGAGGAAAATGCCCAACAAACCTCTTTTAGTTATCTGGTGCTGAGTCACTGACAGTGCGTGACCTATGATCAAGCGGGACGACAATCTTCAGGAATTTCCCCCGTTTTTCTTGTACCTATGTACCGCACATTGACAAGATGGATCCACTACAGATGATCTGCTGAGCGATGAAAACTGTTCACTTGGGGAGCCGTGTTCCCTTATGCAGAAACAGTTTGACAGCTGTGCACAACACCAAAGTTCTGGAGTATGCCAACATTGACCAGCATGAATTCGTTGACAATGAGGAACTCAATGTTGCGACCCTTGGGGATGCGCAAAGTAGCTCACGATACGCAAAGTGCGTAGGGAATTGCTCTGGCATTTTATGAGCAAAAGAATAATGTTTTTCAAGTTAACATCATCAGTAGATTTTACAGGAACTTAATTTTACTCAATTGGCTCACACAATTTTCTATACTCAAGTTACGCTGGATAGGTTGGTACAGTGCTGGACAAAAGATCACAGAACACGCTTTGGCGCATTCATTCTTCAGACTGACATGCTAGCAGCAAATGGTACCGTGCGAACTTTCATACCGGTGACTGGGTTACCTAGGCGCATGTCTGTGAGTCTGTACGGTCCCATTTGCTGCTAACGTGTCACTCTGAAGAAGAAATGTGCCAGTGCGTGTTCAGTAAAATTTTGTCCAGCACTATACAAACTCATCATGAAGGTGGCAGAAACACACATTTAACAAACAGCACAACCACTGCAGCTGTACTATTGCGTTGTTTGTTAAATGTGTGTTTCCGTCGTCTTCATAGTGAGAGTGACAATTTTCTATGCCGTGCAAAGTAAACATGGGCTTGGTTGACAACTAATGGCTCGCCTGCTCTTGAGTTCCATTTATCTGGATCCCCCACTATCCGGACATTTTTGCTGGAAACTGCCAGTGCCTGGATATATGAGGGTCAACTGTAACTTTCTTAAATAATTGTTGCTTAACTGGGGTTTTCCTATATGTGGGTAGCTGAAAATGAACATACAAGCCATATTCTCTAATAACATATTTTGCTTCTGTGAACAACCCTTGCTTTATTTGGGTACTTTTCTTGAAGTAACCCCAAACTGAGTTTTGCAAGTACTCTTAAGGCCTTGAACGTATGTACCAACCTTTCGAGAAGTGCATGAGAGGTTTTGCACATTGAGGAAGGTGAAAGTGATGAGGAATGGAGAAGAGACCTATGTGCTTCCTTTAAGAATACTTAAAAAACTTGAGAGCACAGAAAATGGTTTGGTGAAGTTTGCATTTAGCAATCTTGTACTAGTCATGTTAACTAGTTGCAGTAGCCAACCTCCATTTCTGCCATCAGTTTATTTGTATATCAAAATATCCCTCAATGAATGTGTTTATTTTTGCTATTTTGTTCCTTGTCACACTGTAGCACGTAAGATGCGCTTGCTAATGTTCTTTTCAAAGTTGGGTATCAACATATATTACCTCTAAAACTCAACTTGACTCTTCTTTTAATTTATTATGTTTCAGAATGCCGTATCATGAGTGAAGCAATCGCACCTACATCTGCCGTGGAAGTGCAGAGTTCTCATTCTGTCAATCTTGGAAGTAATGTGACCATGGCCAATGCATCTTCCCTATTAGCAAATGTTACGACCACAAGCGCAGCCACACTTACCCCTTTGCCAGTCATGAATCTTACTCTACCCTTCTTGAATGGTGCACAGGTAAAAGCTGCTGGAAGAATTAGTGAATCTATGTGACCTTTCTGGCGACAATGGGACTGTTCTCGGGGTTTGTTGATCCAGAACCCCAGTGCAATGCATAACCTTCTGTGGGACCCTTCCAGGGCAAGAGATGAAATGTCACTGTAGCTGTGCTCCTATGTCTCACATACTGAACGTCTTAATCTTGAGCATATGTTATCTTATTTGTAATTTTTGTGTCGTCTCTTCAATATTATGTGCATGTGCTAAGCACAGAATGTAACAGGGTGGCCTCTTTTCAGGGATTCGTGATTGGGACAACAGCAGATGGCAATGCCTTCCTTGTTGACACCTCACAGTTGTCTTTTCTTGGCGGTAGTGGCATACTTGGTGACGGGAATAACGTGCTGCAGTTGGCTGTCCAAGGTGAATCAGATACTGAGGCAGTCACACTGTTGCAACAACCACAGCAGTCCACCCAATTGCTCAATGGCTCTACAACTGCCAAAGGTCCCATCAAAACTATTCATGCAACCATTACTGAGTTGCCTCCACGACTACCGTTCAGTGGCAAGAAGTTACCCCGAGTGTTGCCCCGTATGGATGATGTTGACCCTCCAGTTGGAAAGGTACATGGTGCTTGCTGTACTGTTTGTAAATAGCAACTAGAAGCACCTGCTGAATGCATTGGTTTTGTATGTTTGCAGTTCATGTAAGTGGGGTTATTTCTCGAGCCTGCATTTTCAGGTTTTGTTTGAACTCAGATCAGGGGCTATGTATTGGATGTAGCTTTTAATGGGCTGCAAGCAACAACATGTAGGGCGATTCTTTATGTCTATAGGACGCCCTATTAATTCTGTACACCTTGACTTTTCATAAAGATCTACTGTTAATCTGTAAGCACCTGTTTCTGTGATCAACCTCTGGGTTAGACGTCTGAGCTCCCTGTGCTGCTTAGTGCGAGGATATAGACAAAAGGCATATCCAGAAGATATGACTCCTCATCCACAGAACCCATCCACATTTTCCCTTCCTTCTCTTTAGCAAGAGGAGTTGTCGTGGTTTTATCCCACTTGCCCATTCTTCTAAAGCTGTGTGGATGAAACCTGTTACTGTTGAGTAAACCCTACTAAGAACCACAACCCGCTTACATTTAGGAAATTCCTCAGTGCTGTCCTCAGTAGCTTTGCAAGTGCTCTATGCATGAGCAGTATTGCGACCAGCAGTGAGAAATTTCTTCAACAATTGTGCAAGTGGGCCCTGATTTATGCAAAAATCCAGTATGCGCACAAGCTTCTGTTGTCGAGGTCCTTCTTTGCATGATATTGGTCATAAATTGAAGCCATGAAGTAGGTCTTAACATGGTTGCTTAGTTGCAATTGGGAGATGATAGGTATTACCTGAAAATAGATACCAGGTATTACTGAGTGATAGATATTACCCCCCCAAAACATCATACCCTAATTATTTCTTCAATGTAGGCACCCTTCAAATGTGACACATGCAGCAAAATTTTCTCTAAGTGGAACCAACTGCAAAAACACTGCAAGAACCACACTGAGGACAAGCCACACCGTTGCGTTAAGTGCGATGCCTCATTCAACCACGAAGTTAACCTTCGCCTGCATGCAGTCACCCACATGACAGGGGATGAAGCTTGTGTCTGCCCTGAATGTGGGAAACACTTCTCTAGAGTTGCCAGCCTCAGGGCACACTTGATGCTGCATCAAAAAGAAGAAAACCTCATCTGTTCAGAATGTGGTGATGAGTTTGGAACACAGGTAAGCCTATAAGAACTAGCTCACCAACAGAAAAGCTTCTGAAAATTTTGAATAGTATTTCTCATGAACAGGCGACCACCCAGTTCATACCAAGACGACTCTTACCAGGACAACTCCTCCCACACTCAGCTCATACCGTGCTCAAGTTGTACCAATCTGAGCTTATTCCAATTCAAGCCTTACTGGGAAAGGCCTTATCAGGAAAAAATTTCACACAGTGTGACTGATACTGAAGGAAATGCATACCTGCCAACGCTCCTGGATTAACCGGGAGACTCCCGAATTTTGTTCAGTCTCCCAATTGTATGGACGCACCATCTGATCTCCTGGAAAATTGTGGCATTGGGCTTTTTTTCTCTTGGTTTCCTTTAAAAGCTGCACAAACGTATTCCTGAGGAATTAGACAGCCTGTAACATGTGTTTGAGAAGACGTGCTATCGCCCTGTCATCAGTCCAGTCTTGGATAGTAGTTTCGTCTCCTCTGATGGCACTCACCAAACAGAAGAAATAACTGTACGTGTTCCTCATACGTGTCAAGTGCCTTTTCCACGGTTTTCTGGTTGAGCACAATGATCCGCAGAGCATAAGTGACCACGTGTGACTGCTGCTCGGGAACATGATCCCAAAATGTGACGAAGCGAAGCGCTACAGGTGTGGACAGACGAAGACCACTGGCTTCATCGGTGAAATGGCTGCTGCTGTGCAAAATACAATGTTGGAGAGCCTGAGACGACGCCAATTGCGTCCTTTGATCCACTCGGATTTCCGCGAAATTCCGTGCGAAACTAATGATTTACCATGAAAGAAGCTGCCGGGTTTAACCCAAAAACACAAGGCCATAAGTATGAGTTGTCTGGTATGAGTTGTCTAGGTATGAGCTGGAGTAGAGCCCATGAACATTAGGAAAAGTGAGCAAGGCAGACAGGGTAAATAAGTGACCCAATGGTACATGTATCTGTGAAGCAGTTCATTAGGTGCTGAAAGAAAACTGCTTGTCAAGCATCCTCCATCAGTTCAATCCATTCTAACTGGCAGTTCTTGCAATAGACGCAGTTGGATCGCCATGCCCAAGGTCACAAGGAGGACTTGGGCTCCCGGGTCAAATACTATTTTTGTCGGCAGTGCCCCCAGAAATTCACGAAGCAGTCACTGTTACGAGACCACATGAAGATCCATGTAAAAATTAAGTGAGTTTTTTCATCTCTGGAACCTAGTGTTTCGTACTTGCAGTAACCTTTGCAAATTGCTCACTGGACTGGTGACTGTGGGTTGATGACTGTGGGTTTACAAGTCAAAATGTTTCTTTTTTCATATCCCTGCATCGTGCACATGTAGAGCATCTCTGTCTCATCGAACATACAAGAGAAACATTGATCGAACACAGTTTGCCCACAAATGCAACACTTGTAAGAAGCAGTTTCAAAAGCCCAGCCAATTGATCCGGCATAATCGAATACATACAGGTTTGTGGATGTGTTCAGTCACATCACTTTTTGTTGTTATTGATGATTGTAGAGATAGTTGCAGATTATAGATGGTTGAAGCTTCCCCTGCTGATGGGAGCCTCTACAGCAAAATTATTATCGAGTATCTGTGCCTTACTTTTGTGGTTCTACCCTTCCAGATCTACCATTTCAGATCTAAAATGATCTGCCAATGTAATAATTAGAATCCTGCTTTAGACTGTCGCTATTTTTCTTAGCAGTAATGTTATTATATTTTGCCTTTCACACTCTATTATGCATATGTTTGCAAATACTTTGGTAATGATATGAATCTGTTATTCACATAAGCAGCTGAGCCCAAACTGTGTTGCAGGAGAACGTCCGTTTGAATGTGCCATATGTCATAAGACATTCAACCAAAAAGGGGCACTGCAGATCCACATGACCAAACACAGTGGGGAACGTCCTCATCACTGTGATTTCTGCCCCGCTTCATTTTCTCAGCGAGGGAATCTTCGTGCTCATATCCAGCGTGTTCACTCTGCTGATCCTGAGCAAGCATCGAATGTTTTCAAGTGAGTAGGAAAAATAGTGCATAATTCCTTGGAGTGGGCAAGGACCTCAATGCCACAACTGGAAGACTTCATGTTGCTTCTAGTGTTTGCTTACAACATGATAGGCTCATTTGGTATTGCTGGTTGATGTACAGACAAAGCCATGTAGTTTCTGCAGTGTAAAATCTTTCTTTTTCTGCTGTTCTTAAATCCACAACCTCACTAAAAAAATACATAATTTTTGGAGCAATGACTGGATAGTCAAGCAGCTGCAGCTACATCTTGTTTATCCTGTCTGCATACTACATACTCAGACACAGTTTTACCAGCTTCCAGTGGTCAAACCTTGCTGTACCTACGTTTTAACATGGTATTGTAGTTCTGGGCCCCGATCTTGAACTGACACATAGCAAGCGTTATCGTTATTTTTCAAGTTGGCGCGCTCCAAATGTCATGAGACGGACGTGATTTCAAATAAACATTGCGATTGGCCCTTGCGCGCGCGAGTGAGCTCGTGACCACTGGCGAACCACTGGCGAACCACTGGCGAACCACTGGCGAACCACTGGCGAACCACTGGCGAACCACTGGCGAACCACTGGCGAACCACTGGCGAACCACTGGCGAACCACTGGCGAACCACTGGCGAACCACTGGCGAACCACTGGCGAACCACTGGCGAACCACTGGCGAACCACTGGCGAACCACTGGCGAACCACTGGCGAACCACTGGCGAACCACTGGCGAACCTGGCGAACCACTGGCGAACCACTGGCGAACCACTGGCGAACCACTGGCGAACCACTGGCGAACCACTGGCGAACCACTGGCGAACCACTGTTGATGGTGTGACTTGCAAACCGCAAATGAAGCCTGGTAAAAATGTGCTTTGATTGAACTGTCCAGCTCCTTGTTTTGTTCCTTGTACATTTGCTAGTTCACTTCGCACTTCATGACACCCATGTGTCTTGTGGCTTATGATCTGTGATGGATGGTACCAGACTTGCGGAAGGGTAATTGAGACATGCTGCATATTCTGCAAAACATGAGATTCCACTACCTTCCACAGACTCACAGAAAGCAGATTTCTGAACTTCGTAGTGCTTGTGGTTTATGAAAGTTGTGCTGAAAAAGGCATTGTTGCGACACTTCCTCATAAAATACAAGTACAAGTATATCAGCATGCTGGACATTGTTTTTGTAATGAAGGAGAATATTTTCTGACAGTGTGTTCCCTTGCTTATAGGTGTGAAGAGTGTGCCTGCGTTTTCCGTAAACTGGGGAGCCTCAATGCTCATATGAGCCGTGCCCATTCTGGTCATGTAGTCCTCAGTGGAGTAGTGAGCAAGAAAGATGCTCTAGAAAATCTGGCCAAAACCAAAATGTTGCAGGTACTCTCTCTCACGACAAGATTGAAACTGGTCTTGTATGTGAATTGAAACTTGTCTTCACCAAACAGAAGAAGAAAATATCCCAAAATGGCAGTTCTGGTGGAGAAGATCGTGGAAATGCTGACCTCCTGCAGCAGGCCCTAGAAAACAGTGGCCTTACTCAGGGTCCATCTACTAGTGAGCCTCCTGCAACGAATGAAACCACGACAGCCAAAGATGCGAATACCAGCAATCCTTCTGTTTCTCAGTCAAATACATTAGAAATTTCAGTTGGGGGTGGGGCTGCTCCGTCGGCTGACAGCCCTCCAACCTCTGTGGCACATGTACCTGCTGCAGCCACCTCTGACAGTAGTGCAGTTCCAGATGGTGCTGAAACAAATGGTGTAGCAGTTATCCCTCAGGGGATGTATCCAAATGAAACGGGGGAGGCTATGGTGATGTCTGTAGCGGACACTGCTACAGGACAGCTCAAGATGCACATCTATCGCATTGTAAGCATTCTTTACCAAAGATAATCCATTTTCAGTATATTTGATGTATTTACCTCTGCTTCACGTAATACTAAAGTACTTGCATGATTTTAATCCACTTGCTAGGTTGGCAAAGTTCGATGGCACCAGTGCATGTACTGCACAAAGGAGTTCAAGAAGCCGAGTGACCTGGTGCGTCACATTCGTATTCACACCCAAGAGAAGCCCTACAAGTGTGAGCGGTGCTTCAGGGCCTTTGCGGTGAAAAGTACTCTCACGGCTCATATGCGTGCCACCCACCTAGGCCTAAGGCAATACACCTGCCCTACTTGCCACAAGAGCTTCTCGGCCAAGGGGTCTCTCAAAGTTCACCTCTGCACTCATACTGGCAAGCATTGTTCCACTAGGTTTTATAAACATTTATCTGAAATGCATAACGACACGCAAAACACACATCAACAAGGTCTTGACCTTGCTCTTGAATGTACAGTGGGCTCCCGTTAAGCCGAACTCGCTTAAGCCGAATTTCCGGTTATGCCGAACAAATTACGGACATTTGTTTGTTTTCCCATAGACGCTATGTAAAAAAATTCCGCTTAACACGAACAGACACCGCGGGCACTTCGGATAACCCAAACTTTTCCGGCGCCCGCGGCGCCTGTAAACGGGCTTCGCCGCACGCACGGAAGCGAGGAAGGCACGTGATGCTGTGCACACGGCACCTTTGGGGCTCAGCTTCCACCACCCCCGCCACGCAGAAAGACTCTGTGGTCGTTTGGGGCTCAATCTTGATCTGCACATAGCGATCGTTATAGCTATTTTTCAAAATTTGCGCGCTCATTCCGTCACGCGCATTGGCCGTCAACCGGGGAGCACGAGCGTTTTGCAAATGTTACGGGATGGCGAAAAGTTCAAAATCTAGCCCTCCCTATTTGGGCCGACCACACACAGCCTTTCCCCCTTTTGCAAGTGCACCATAACATGAAACCCAAACTTTGTGGTGTCTTTTGATGTGCAGGCATTCGGAATACGTTCGCTCCTTAGAGTGCGGCACGTGCGATTGCGCAATTCGCGTGCAGTCTCGGGGGAACTGCCGTTCGCGTGCTGTTAGGGCCCATTCTATCCGCGTGCGCAGCAGTGGGCAACCAGCGGCTTAATAACGCTTCAGTAGGTGGCCAAACTGGCAGGAAGTAAGCTATTGTATGCTGCCATGTTGCCAATATGCCGTTTCACAATTGCTACCCTGTTTTTGACATTTTCTATGACACTTTTGGGTCCTTCTGTTAAGATGAACTTCTGATAAGACGAACAAATTTCCGCGGTCCCCTCGTGTTCGTCTTAACGGGAGTTCACTGTATTAAATTATTTCTGCAACTCATTCTTTACTTCAAATTCAAAATCAATGAAGTACATATGGCTACCTGAACTCGTTTCTTATCACTTCTAAACATAAAAAGGAAGCCTCAAAATTCTCACATCTATCACTGCATGTTCGGATGCTTCACAGGTGGTTATGTGCTTTACAATGTGTATTTCAGTCTGAGGCTGAAAATAGTAGCCTTAAGGAATGACATAAAGGCAAAATGTTAATATGTATATTCTAGGTGACAAGCCATATAGGTGTGGTGTTTGCAGCAAGTCTTTTAGTTCTTCAACACGCTGCAAAAGTCACGTTGTAACACACTGCCTTAATGAAGAAGGGGCAAAAAATGTAACAGCAACATCTCAGAAGAGGGTACTACATGCACCAGGTGAACCAGAGGACTTGGGCTCTTTTATTCCCATACAGGTAGTCAGCTTTCTCTTTTTTTGCTGTTGGCTTGATTAGCTGCTAAACAGGCACGAATTGATTCTATTTGTTTTCTTCAAAACATTTCCAGGAGCCGATATATATATCCGAAGCAGAAGATAGCACACCCCGTCCCCTGGAAGTTCCTGACCGAATGGCTGGGGCTGATCGGCCATTTAAGTGCCACTTGTGCCCACTAGGATTTAAGCGTTCCAGTCACCTGAAACAACACCTGCGTTCTCACACGGGTGAAAAGCCATTTCGATGTGAGGAGTGCAAACGCTGCTTTGTTTCCAATGGAGTCTTACGAGCCCACCTTAAGACACATTTGGGTGTACGGGCATTCAAGTGCAACGTAAGCTGGCATGCAATTTAGTAACTGTTCATTGGATTACTGGCAGCGAACCTGTTACTTAGTTTGAAATCTTTTGAACACACATAGCATGCACAATATTGTGATCAGTTCTCTACTGGGTGTCCTCTTTATGCAAACACTTCTTTACTCATAAACTCTCATCCTAGGGACTTTCCCTTGATTTTTCCTAATTTTATGTCAGCTGCAACAGTATTCATGACAGCATGACAGACTCCCGGTATGACTCTGACATAGTCGCTTTATGACTGGTTTTCTTGGGAACCGTTTCACTGCCATGCAAGTACGACAATCTGCTTATCCGATAATGACAGAGATTTTTGTCACAAGTAGGGTCAAACATTCTCGTTATTATGACCACCTCTCATGACCCTCGGAGTAGCCCCAGAGAGAGGCTACCACGTACCTCAGGCAGAGGGTGACACGTGTTAAAGGGGCAATAAACAGGTATGCAAGGTGCACTTTTTTAATGGGTTGTGATACGTTGCTGACGGTGAACGTTTTCCAAAAACTATTGTCGCAAGAAACTAAATAATGGTTCCAAACCGACCAAATATTCACTGCACTCTTTCGCGCTCATGCCCCGCCTTGCGATGCCCAGGCGAGAATAGCCACACGTCATTTTGACGTCGCGTTCCATCAACCATTCAAAATGCCGGACGCTTATACATTGATTTTGTTGTAATATCGGGAAGTCAGGTGAATTCTAAACGTCTTGCCACTTGTCAATCCCAAGGTAGCCAGGTCAAGCAGTACCAAAAGCCCGCAATGTTGCATTTCATGTGCGCACTATGTTTTCAGTGTGGTATTGCTCCACGAGGTCACTGAGACGTTCCCACAAACGGTTCCTTCATGAGCTACCGCTTGTCTCAGTAAAGCCCGTCATTGGCTGGGAGATCGTAATCTCCCATACCTCCAGCGCCTGGAATGCTGTGTCGATATACGTTGGAACCTGGTGACGTTTCCCCGTTCCAAGGATGAAGGAGAGGCTCACGGGGATTATGCTCTTTGAATGGCATTGTTCCGTGGTAAAGACGCTCGCTAGCTGTAAATTAATTTCACATTCGGATATCATGAGCCACGTTTTTTCATAGACCATAATAACAGGAGAATGTTCGTCGAGCTGTTTAGTGCCCCTTTAAAGTAAGGGGCCAAGGTTTGGGATGACTCCTGTTTACTCATAGTGCATTCCGGACTACCAAAGCGCTGACCACGGGACCAGGTCACACTGTGCTGCTGCTGTCGTGCATGTAGAAATGGTCAGAATGAAGCGCAAGAGGACTCAGTTGACAGCCGGAATGAAGAAGCGGCTCTGCATCTGTTTTAAAGAGAGCCCTTCCTCCCACTAAGATGGTGCTAGTGTCCACTTAGAAAGCTTCATTACTGACAATCGCACCAAGCAGACAGTGGCAACAGACTTTTTCAGAAAATAAATAATCATAGTTACGTAGGGTTTTGTTCTGCATAGCGGTCTGTCCGGTCAGCGGAGGGTTCGTTTCTCGTTAGCATGACAATTCACTTTATTACCAAAATTTGTGGGAACGGTGGTGGTCACATTAGCGAGGGTTCACTGTATTTAAAGACCTGTTATTTTAACTTTTATTGGTTCGAGGAAAAAAAAAAGAAAAACATAGGTATACAGACTTGTCCCAGCAAGAATCTCACTTTATTGTATTCTCTCCACAATATAAACTTGGATTTTGCATATTCAGGTGTGCAGTTCCAGCTTCACAACAAATGGCTCACTAAAGCGACACATGTGTACCCACAGCAACTTGCGTCCTTTCATGTGTCCTTATTGCCAGAAGACTTTTAAGACCTCTGTCAACTGCAAAAAACATATGAAGATACATCGGCAAGAATTGGTATGTGTTTGTTTGACAGTATTGTATGTCTGTAACCTGCATGACTTTGAAATGATGACAGTCTTTGGAATTGAGAAAATGTCAAATGTCTGTCAAATTGTGAAATAGTGTGAAAATGGCCTGCTATCAAAAACAATTTTTGTAAATCAACAAAAACTGCAGAGAGGTAAAGGGCTAGACTACTTTTTTTCAGTGACCCACGGTGCCACATGATAAGAGCCAAAGGTCTGCTCTTCATTCATTGGAATACAGTCAACCCTCGATTTACGACTTCCCACGTTTTATGAACAGTGTCTCTGAGACAAGACACTTCCCCTTCCTCATTCGAACTCTCTATTAATGAATGATTTTTCAGAAACATTAACAGTTCATAGATCGAGGGTTGACTGTACAGATGTTTATGCAGTGACCATCAAAGGACTTGTCCAGTGTAGCACATAATACCCAAAGTGGCAGAATTAAGATTTAAATCATGGGTAACATTTTCCTGATACTGGGAAAGAGAAAGGATGCGAGACAAACAAGCGGAGAAGACAGGACACAAGGAACATAAGGCTGGTTCCAGTTGTGTTGTCCATCACATTCTTTTGCAGTGTGATGCCACCCACATTAGCTGGACCAAGAAATGCCTCTGTAATTGCCTTAGAGGACAATGTGGGAAACAAGTCTACTTTCTTTTGAAGTAGACAAATGTATTTCGCATTATTACAGTTGTACAACCTTATTCCAATCTTCCAAACTTGCCGTTTTTCGTATAAAGGTGACATTTCACGAACCTTGCACTTGCTTGAATCTGTCACCATTAATCTTACCATGGCATATGTTGGCAAAGCTTCCATTCAAATCCTCCCCTCCTTCACTTACCCCATTTCACTAGCTTATGTGGTACAACTACACCATGGGACTCCTCTTTTATTTTTTAAATTACTATAGTGGATGAATTCTTATCTAATCTTTACAAAATTTGCTTTATTTGATAGATTGCTTAGTTTTCTAATCACTGAGGCAAGCAGAGCTTCTAGTTAAGAGTGTAAATTTACTATTACTTTGAGCAAACTGAAAACAGAGCATCAGCAAAAAGTTTTGTGAACCTCAGTGATTATATTTATGCTTTTAGAATGCCCCCTATGCAAACAGTATTTTTCTATGACTGTTTTTAAAGCATATATGCCCTTCCAGGCACTGGCAAAAAAATGGCACTGGTAATGATGTGTCACATTTGAAATCTAGAGTACTATCTCTTAGGGATTGCTTCCCATAAATTAAATGCTGAAAATGTCCCTGCTCCTCCAGGAGCAACAGCTAAGCATGTCATTGCATGTCTGTGACGGTTTGTTGGAGCACTGCATTGGTCACTATTGTCGATTTTGCCCATGATTTTCTCCATCAAATTGTCCATTGGGTTGCTACCTTGTGCCATGGAAAATGCTTGCTGAGTGAGCGAGACCAAAAGGGAGAGGAGGAGGAGCAGAGGATGGGCCTAGGGGAATACAAAGGGCGGGCCATAAGGCTAATAAGGGCGGGCTAATAAGAGGATGGGCCTAGGCGAGGGCAAAAGAGAAGCGTATCAAAAGAGAAAGCGCTCGTCCAGCAGAATGCGCACAAACTTGCTGTTTGTTCCATCCATATGGACTGTTCATGTTACAATGCAAACAGGATACAAGGGAAAGTACTACCACATTTTTTTATAATTCCTTTTTAAAGATATGCTTTGCATACTTCTCCAGCAAACGCTTTCTGTGGTAAAATACTGGCAAAATGCTGTCGGTATTGCCTTTGAACTGTCAGCCAACACAAACAACAAATCACTGGCTGTGCTGGTTATACAGGGTGTTTCACCTAACGTGTTAATTCCTGTAAAAGAATCTACCCCACTTGTACAAAAAAGATACGGTCAGTGGTATTTATCTTCTGGGAACTTTTGCCACAACTTCTATAAGTTTTAATTAGCTTTCTTTCATGGGAAGACAGCGGGTTTTTTTTTTTTTAAACCAGGAATAGACAGCCCATGTAGGAAATACCTCAACCCAATCAAAGACACGTCTTCTGTTCCACTGACAACAGCTGAAAAAAATATTCGAAAATCGTCATTCTGAGACGTGCAATGTGCCGGTCACCCTCGTTTCGCAGTCATGAAGCGCTGTGAGAGGAAGTCTTGCCCCACACCTTCATCTCCCCTCTGAGTGTCACACTAGCTGTTGCCTCTGATAATAGCATCCCTGTGTCACCGCTTATGGTTTCTCTTATCTGTCTTTCCTCTATCTCTCTCTGCAATTTCTTTGTGTTTGCGTGGTGTGACATTTGTGGGTGAAACCGTCGGCTAGTGTGATATTGAGAGGGGAGCTGAAGGGGTGGGACAGTGCCCCTCTCAAAGTGCTTCGTGACTGCAAAATGAGGGTGGCTGGCACTTTGCACTTATCAGAATGACGATTTTCAACTATTTTTTTCAGCTGTTGCCAGTAGAACAGGGAACACGTCTTTGAATGGGTTGAGGTATTTCCTACATGGGCTGTCTATTTCTGGCAAAAAAAGAAAAGAAAAACATTGCCTTCACTTGGCAAATTTTTGAGTTAAATTCTGAAAATTAAACTTCCCAAGAAAAAAAGCTAATTAAAACCGACGCAAGTCGTGGCAAAAGTTCACAGAAGATAAATGGCGTTAACCACATCTTTTCCGGACAAGTAGATTTTTTTACAGGAGTTAATAACACGTTGGGTGAAACACTTTGTATACTGGCCGGATGGAAACTCTATAGGTTCTTTCGTTCAGGTAACTACACAAAAAGAAAGTCTGATGATGTTAAATCCTATGATCTCAGTGGCCGCAAGTTCTTGAAAATGATCCAGTTGTCAAAGAAACTTTTGATGCACTATGCACTCATTTCATGTATACCAAGTGGCTACATCTTGCTGAAAATACACTTGGCTCATTATCAATAAATTCCCCAAAAGTGCATTGGTACCCTGCAGTGTTCACAGTTCTGTCTCAACCCGTTCAGCCTAAGTTCAAATTCAACCGATTATTCTCTCTGCAGGCATTGCACATTGAACTCAGATTTCCAGTATACTGGTTTCCAATGTATTAGGACACAAAACCTGTGGCACACCAGTAAATAGGAATATGCCTAGAACTTTGTGAAAAACTATGATTGAAATCACATCTGGTAGGATTTGAGAGACAAATCCTGTGAGCGTTGTCTCACGACGTAAAGCCCCAGATTATTATTATTACAAATTCTGCGTTGGTCTCCCCCTTATCGGCACAATTATTTCTCATTTCTCTGTCACTGAGTTGTACCTTTTTGATGTACCTTTTTAATTTACTGTTTCTTTGCAGATGGAACAACAGAGCAACCAAGCCAGTGGTGCATGCACTACGACTGCTCCAAGTATAATCCTCACTGAATCTCTGGTAGATTCATTAGCTCCTGTTAATCCTGATGACGTGTTGGGTCAGAATCGTGCTCCTCCTGTTGGTGCAGAACAAACTCTAGGTGCAGATGAGCAAGAATTCACAGGGCAGGATGTCTTAGTGCAAGTGAGTGCAGTTGAATATAGAAGCCAGAGCCATACAATACAAAAGTATGGTATACTAGATGTGGGTGGGTGTGGAATCACTGTGCACTAAAGTTGCATTCATGTGGGCCAACCGTTTTTAACAACTCCAAACAACAACACATTATAACCAAGACCGTATTGTATGTGCTCACACACATAGCCTTTGCTGTGTCCGTGACCAATTTGCTGCTCTTTCTTCTTTTGTTTTTTTGGCAAGTGTAGTTCCTACTAAACTTTTGTTTTGGGCTAAGCCTTACATTATAATTTCTTCCAAATGTGTTGGGAAAATGTTTATAGAGTCGGAGAAATAAGTAGAAACACAGTTTGCCCTTGACTTTTGCGGGTCTGTCTTTCACAGAATTGATTATTCACGAGTTTCTATCTCACTCTGCCCATTTGTCTCGCAAGACCATGCCTCTCCCAGAGTGTGAAACAGGCAGATTCAAAGCTGCTGCTCTTCACTTTAAATCCGCTTTGAGCTTGTGTTGGGCTTGTCTGGATGTTTGGAAGACCAGAGGCAAGAGAAGGGAGGGGGTGAGCTGGATTGGCCATAATTGTTGTGGCCAATGGTTGCTTTTGAAATTGGCTTCATGTTGTGTTGACTGTTGAACTTTGACTTTCGCGGAGGTCCTCCGCCCCTAACCCTTGCGAAAGTCAAGGGCTAACGTATAGTGGCATTGGAAAGTTACTTAAGTTAAGTAAGTTTATTTAAATATACTTCCACTTATGACCTCTTGGGATCTTTTTTGAAGCTGTTGTCAGTAGCTACTGAACTCAAGACCCAAATTTTACTATACACGCATTCCTACTCAGAATGTATCGTGTTAACTTGAGCACACTGGAATGGAACGATGGATTTGCTTGTGCTGTGTGTATTAGCAGTTTTACTTCATGATGATAACTGGAATGCCATAATCTAAAAAACTTGCAATATAATGAACAATAGCACAAAGTTTCCTCATGCTTACATTCTTACAGGAAAATATGGAGCTCCAAGAATCCTTATTCGAGACACAGGGAGAACAAGTGGAAACTGGGCAAGGGTCTCATATATTTGCTCAGGGTAATTTCTTTACACAGACTCTCCATCAGTTTAGTGCATCTACGCTGTCTTCCAAACAGTTCACACTACAGGTAAGGATGAGTCGTCTCTTTTACGTTCTGCTCTTTTCGAATATAGACTGAGTACCTTAGATCCTACACATAAAAAAAAAAAAGAAAAGAAGAAGAATAAAAAAAAGAAAAAAACTCCTGGACGTCTAAAGTTTAGTGTTCTGTCACTTTACAGACCGAGGCACTAGATGTGGATGCCCTGGCCAACACTTTTGTGACGACATCAGGAGTGGACACAGAAACCTGTGTTTTGGAAAATGACCACGATGGGGGAGAGGTGATAGAAGAAAACATTGATGACCACAGGGGGGAAGCAGTTTTAGCATCCTTGCAGCAAGCAGCTGATGACTTCCTGCGAGAAGATTATACCGAAGAGGACATTGAGAATAGACCCTTCCAGTAAGAATTTCAAATTGCACTTAATCTGGGACCGTAGCTGGAACTGAATTAACTGCTATGTTTTGCCAAACTGGAACTCAGCTGTGGAGCTAAAGCACATGTGGAGGTCTGGATAATATTTTTGGCCGCATTCATTAGGATTGCTGTGGTTGCTAGGTAGGTCAAGTGATAGTTTTCAATTTGCCCAGAGTGTGATTATTGAAGAATACTCTGTCTTCTGGGCGGCTGAAGAAACTGCCTAGACTATAAGGCTCCTGTTAAGACAAGCTAAAGTTTGGATAGCACAAACCTGTTGACTCCAGTTGTTTGGATTGCTGTAGAGTTAATGGAACCCAGACAACCATATATGTCTCTGAGACAACCTCTGGGACTCTGGACATATGGATGCCCTCGGGACATCCATAAAAATTCCGCATGATATACTGTGGATGTATGCGGGACCGTCAAAGGTGCATCCATGAACGTCCTCTGTTTCTCCAAAGGATGTCCTGTATGACATTTGGAAGACTGTACCAGGATGTTCCCACCTATGCCATTAAGCATAACCAAAAAATGGAAAATTGTATTAAGATGAACTGTCGAACTGATGAGCAAAGAAGGCGGAAACGTAAATTTCAGATTCTGTCGCACTTAAATCGGTTGACACACTTCTATAGATGTGGTTCAGTACATCATGGACGCATTGTACTGCACACCAGAATACTGAGGAGAATATACTGCCTCACTGGTGGCGATGAGGTCTGTGATGTCAGAGCCACATGAGTTTCGGTATCCGCGGTGCCCATTTCCTCCGCTTCTATTACTACCCTCTTTGCTATAAAACTTTCAATGCAGGTTCACATCGATGTAAAGAACCCTTTTTTATGCTTATCTGGGATAACCTGGGATGACTTGTCACAACCCCTTTAAGCAACAAACATCTCAAAGGATGAATCCTGTTCTTTTTCTATTGCTGTCAAGGCCTCTTCACTCAGTGAGGAGAAATTTTTTCTGTGGGGTTCAACTGGCAGAGTGCAGCACTTGGAGTGGCATTGCCTTCATTATTTGTGGGTACTAAAAATGCTCAAAGAACACCAAGTATATACACACACACACAATATCCACACACACAAGACTTAAAGGACCATGGAAGGCACCTCGAGCATGCATATATTTTTCTGCCTCATGATATGAACATACATACTACATTCAGGAACTATCCGCACAAAATATTTCCTTGGGGAAGGGTGCATGGCCTTAGAAAATTAGTTTACAAGAATGTGCGCAACGGTGGTGATCTCTCACGACTCCTTCTGGTGCGTTGTGACATGAGATCATAGAGAGTCGTCTGCTGTAGTGCAGGAGCAAGGCTATCGGTCTCCTGCTCTGTGTCAAATGTGTAACAGGCAGCATCAAATCCAACCCCCAAAATGTGGATGACGTGACATCATTGACTGGCAGTTGTGGGGAGGAGGTTTTCTGACGAGCGAGATTGAAAGCCCTCTTGCGCACTCATACTTTTTGTGTGAATATGTGTGTCCCAGGGCTTGTAATCCTAAGTTCTATTCTTTCTGACGTTTTTTTTTCCCTTCCAATCTCAAGCCTGTATAAATTTCCTTAACACCTTTAGCACAATGACTGAACACCAACAGCCCCAGCTTGATGTCTTAAGTCCTTATGTATGTTTTGCAGTCTGCTTTTTGCATTTATGTATAAGCGGTTGTTGAAAAATCATGAGCATCATTCTTCATTTCACTCAAGGGTTGCTGATGCTCAGAAACACAGCAAATTGTAGTTCTACTGACATTGAATGTAATGCATTGCACCATGTATTCTTTTGACATAAACATGCAGTGCAATTTTCCAAACATTTAGTACATTATTATTTTATGTTTTGCATAATTTCTCAATATAATCTATCCAGGGTTCATAGCATTTAACAAACTACTATACAAATTTTTCCCTTAATAGGTGCAAGGACTGCGGCAAGCGATTCCGACGGTCCAACCACCTCAAGGTGCATGCACGGTCACATGACAACAAACAAATCTGCAGCACCTGTTCACGCTCCTTTGCCAATTTGAGTTTGTTGCGTGCCCACGCACGTACACATGCTTCTACAGTTAACACTCCGAGGGAACATCGCTGTGAACAGTGTAATGCACGCTTTGCAACAGGATTTTCACTGCGCCGCCATTGCATCACACACTCTGCAGAAGGGGGAAGTGTTTCAACTAATTTCTCTGTTTGTGATGTCTGTGGAGCAAGCTTTGTTCATGCAGTACAGTTGCGGAAGCACATCAATGAACAGCGTAAGTAAGGTCCCTCTTAGAACTCGCATGTAGCGAGCTTGTACTGTATTACAACTTAAATGTATAATGTCACTTTTGCTTACGACTCTATCTTGTCTTTAGACCCGCAGGAAAAAATTAATGCGGAGGAAGCTTCAGTTGCTGCTGCATTGGAGAAGGCAGCATCTGCTGCACAGGTTGCAGAAACTGATGGCACAGTAGCTGTTGAAGAAGTGTCTGAAACATCCATAGCACCTTCAGGGGCAGTAATTATCACATCTGCGCACGACACAAGTGCTCTTAGTGCAGTGCCTCTACCTCAGGAAGTGACAGCTGCAATGATCACATCAGGAGGAAATGTTTCAACTTCAACATCACGAAAGTTTGCTACATTTTCGGAGCAACACATACGCGAGCTAGCAAAGAAAACTGGGAAAGCTACTCTCACAGTATCAGAACGAGCTCTACTGGCTTCTGCAGCAGAAAAAGATCGTGTCAGTCTAGTTAAGGTACTTACGTTTATAAATTAACACTATTTGGATTTTGTTTCAGTAATAAGGGGTGGTTAGGGCGACCGCTTTCCACTCTGAGACTGGGAGGTGACGCAGGTTCGAATCCCTGCACCGGCTGTGCTGTCTGGGGTTTTCCCTGTGTTTTCCGGTAGACTCTCCTGATGAATGTCAGCACAGTTGCCCCTGAAGTCAGCCCAGGATGTGTACTAACCCCCTCTCCCCTCACTCCTTCCTGCTGTCCTCTCTCCATCTGTCCACATCTGTACGCTGCTCATAGCCACAGTTGCTTCATGGCACTAACATGGAATTAAAAAAAAGAGGGAAGACAAAAATATTTATTTGCAGTCTCTCATGCAAATAAAACATAAGATACCTTTTTTGTGTGTGCATAGTAGGCAAGCACAGTACAGTTGCCAATCTTTCACGCAGTGAAGGCTTTTGGTAAGCAGCCCAAGACAGCACAAGATGTTGCGAATTGTTGCATCAATGTTACCGGAACGTTGAAGTGTTGCAGCAATGTTTCATGCCCACATTCATTGTTGTAGCAATATATTTGTTTCAATGTTCATGCTATGTTTCAAAGACTGCGTAAAGCTAATATTGCGATGATGTTACTGACTATGTTACACTGAGGTAATGTGGCGCTTACATTGTTGATGCAATGTTTTACAAGCAATGCCAATGCTATGTTGCAATTGCATTTCTTCCAAAATGCTTAATCAGCAACGTAAATTCAATGCTGGTGTGATATCTTTATTTCAGTGTTTTTGCTGTATTTCAAAAGATTCGTAGAGCTAAGTGTGATTGCGTTGCCGAAGCAATATTGCATGTGCTACACTGACGAAATGTTGCAATTATATTGCTGATGTGGTGCTTGGCAAGCAGTTTTAATGCAATGCTGCAATAGCATTGCTCACAAAACACTGCATCAGCAGCGTAATGTTAAAGTTGCAGGACTATTATTTTATCAATGTGTCTGCTGTATTTCAAAGGAGCTAACATTGCGATTCTGTTGTGAGAGCAATGTTGCACATGGTACATTGAGGAAACGTCGCAGTTACAATATGTAATAGGGATGTTGCCTCTAGGCAACATAGTATGAAACATTGTAGCAACATTGAAACAAACATATTGCTGCAATGTTGCACTTTTTGCAAGCAACATTGCCGAGGCATTTCAGTGTTTCAGTAACACAATGGTTGCACCATCTTGTTCTATCTGTGATTCTCACCCATAAACAATGAATTGAAATTTTTGGAACTTCCTGTTATGTTCACCCATCATTTATCAATTTGTTTTTGACTATGTGTTCAAGTGGTGCGGCAATGTTTCATGCACGAATGTAATGTTACAGCAGTGCTTCTATTTCATTGTTGGTGCAGCATTTCAGATGTTGCATTTTAGAAACATTACGATTAAGTTGCTGAGGCGGTGTTTCAGGTGCTGCAGTGAGGGAACCTTACAGTTATATTGCTGATGCAATGCTATTGAAGCAATGTCGTAGCAATGCTAGGGCAACAACAAACCTTCAGTGGGAACTGAAAACTAAATAAAAAAGTAAATGCAGGCAATATACCGAAGGAAAAAGAAAATACTGTAGGATCCATTATGGGCAGAATTAATGCAGACTGTGAGAGACATTATATTCTGGGACAGCACTGCGGACGCAAGAC
This sequence comes from Ornithodoros turicata, assembly GCF_037126465.1. Taxonomy (NCBI): domain Eukaryota; kingdom Metazoa; phylum Arthropoda; class Arachnida; order Ixodida; family Argasidae; genus Ornithodoros; species Ornithodoros turicata. The sequence continues at coordinate 29,634,737 of NC_088201.1, forward strand.
AGGGGATGACGATGGATGATAGGATTGTGATGAGGACAACATACGCTCAAAGAAAATTAATCTAACTCAGAACTTGAAATTAATTAGGATTCATTCTTACACACACTCGAATGTGTGCTTGGACCCTTGATATGGTGTTCTTCCATAGCGTCAGTGCGACCACAGCCCTTTGAAACCTTGCGTGGCACAGTAAGAATGATCGCCTTCCGCGCTAAGACTAGGAGCTAACCCGGGATCGAATCCTTACTGTGCTCTCTGTGGTTTTCCCAGGGTTTTAGGTAGACTTTCCAAATGAATGTCGGCACCGTTCCCCTGAAGTCTGTACAGGACGATTATTGAATATATAAGCATACTGTGCTATATAACACATATATCACCAAGACCACACTGCAGTGCATCTCCAGTGTTGCTTTTGTAACGTTGCTACAATGTAAAATAACTGGTCATCAGCAATGTTGCATCAACATTGCAATGTCACATTTTTGCAATGTTGTTTCCATAACATTGTTGCAGCATAACGAAGGTGGCCATTAGCAACATAACTTCAATATTGCATGGCAATATTGGTGCAATGTCACTGCAACATATTGTGCTGACTGGGACTGGTTCTAGGGTTGCCACCAGGCCGGTATTATACCGGCAGGGCCGGTTATTTGCTCTCTCTGTCGGTTGCCGGTAGAAGGATGATATGTTGCATCAACATTGCAATGTCACATTTTTGCAATGTTGTTTCCATAACATTGTTGAGCATAATGAAGGCGGCCAGTAGCAACATAACTTCAATATTGCATGGCAATATTGGTGCAATGTCACTGCAACATATTGTGCTGACTGGGACTGGTTCTAGGGTTGCCACCAGGCCGGTATTATACCGGCAGGGCCGGTTATTTGCTCTCTCTGTCGGTTGCCGGTAGAAGGATGATACCGGCAGCCTTTTGCCAGTATTTGTGGCTCAAGACCTTTCACATTGGCTTTTTCGGGGTTTTCCCTTCAACATTCCACTACAGCTTGAATAAATCTGAAGCCCAGACCCAACTCCGCAGTCACCAGATGTTTTCTTAGTTATTCATTACAGTCTTGTGTTCGGAGGGGACAACAGCAGTGGTTGTGCAAAGCTGTTGGTGGTTGTGCCTTGCCAGCTAGAACTTAGGCCGTATTCAACTATCATTCGATATCCGCCTGCAAAGAAGGGTTTGTCTGCGTCGATGCGTTTTTCAAAGTGAGTGGCAATCCAATCCGGTTGCTCCAATACAATCCAGTGTGGCGTTCATGCCTGTTTATAGCAATTTCTAACATCAATAATCCAGCCCCACACAGGAACATATGTTTCCTCCTATTTGAGCAAGCATGCTCGCTCTTTCTCTCTCTCTGCTCGTCCTCCCCTCACCCACTTTCCCTTTCCCGCGAGCATTATCCTCTCCCTCTATTCCATCTCCTCTCCCTCAGCCGGTATTTTTCAGTGCGAAAGGTGGCAACCCTAACTGGTTCACGTAATTTCTTTTTTTTTTTTTTTTGCGCTTTACCAGATTGCAGGGAATTTCTACACATTTGGAGTTAATGCCATACACAATGACGGGCGGAATGTAGTAAACTGTTGATTGGAGCAAGAGTGCCTATGGTGTTTATGGATTTTCTAAAGTGTCCTGTTCTGTTGTGGTGACCCTACTAGCAGACCCATAGAGTGATACGTAAAAATACAAGCTCCTTTTTGTCATTTTGCCATTTGTCCATAATGGATATTTATGATTGTGTATGTATGCATTATATTTGTAGAATCTTTCAATATATAACATTTCTTTTATGGAGAGGAAAGGCAGTACACACAGGATGCTTTCTAGCAAATGTTCCATTCTGGTGTTGCATGCTGTACTGACCAACTCATTTTTCCGATGAACATAGGATAACACAGAAGCTTGGCAGGATGAGCCACGTTACGCCAACCGCTGTGAACACTGTCCCAAAAGTTTCAAAAAGCCCAGTGACCTAGCACGGCATGTGCGCATCCACACTGGAGAGAAGCCCTTTACCTGCGAGCTATGTCAAAAGAGCTTTACTGTTAAATCTACGCTTGATACTCACATCCGGACCCACCGTGGAGAAAAGAACTTCCACTGCCATGTTTGCTCGTCATACTTTTCTACTATGGGAAGCCTCAAGGTTCACATGAGATTGCATACTGGTAAGTCCTGTATGTTGAGATAACAGCGCTATGTGGTGGGCTAAAGCCCGTGGAAGTATGTATCTTCACAATGTCATGTGAAGGTGAAAATATTATGCACACAATGTTTTCTATTCTGCCTCACTGGTCACCTCAGCAAATTAGTGAGGATGGTAAAATGAAGGCTGTGCTTTTCTGAGGCAGCCACATTTAGGACCTCATCTAGAAAGGTTGGTCATGGAAGAAGCAGCTGAATTCAAAAACCTGTGTGAACCGTGTTTGAATGTTAGAATCTTTACAGCTGGTGCAAATACTGAGAATCCATGGGACTGTGGATGACCGCCTACATCACAGTCTTGCACTTCCACTAATCTGTAAGGAATGGCGAAAGTAGGGCCTATCTGATGCCCAAATGAGTGAGAAAAAATATGGATGGTCCATTTTTGTGAAAGGTGCAGAAGTGACTTGAAATGGAGACAGTGATGAAATGAAACCTTAGATACTCCACGAAATATAACAGCCACAGCAATTGTAATTGAATGACTTGTTTCTTGGCTTCAACCCTATTTTATTCAGTTTTGAAAGTGCCTAATGACAGATGAAGGAGTACAGTAAAAGTTCAGTACTATGTGTTCTTCACCCTTTAAAACGAAATGCATCTGACCCAGCCATGCTGTGACGTCTGAATGCAAAGAACCTTTTGTTTGGAGCATTGCCCATAAACTATTTCGGAGATTTTCAGTATTGGAGAACTTGCACCGCGTGTCCTAGCCACCTGCTGCCAAACGTGTTGGCTGCTTCCACACATCTATGCCAGCAGTTAGTGGCCTTGTTTTGTGACATTCCATTGCATATCTCCTCAGGCCTTGGCCTATCACCTTATCAGCTAAGTGACATATCTGCAGAAAAATGGTAGTGCACACACATTCTCCTAGGCATCTCCTTGATCTATCCTAAACGTGTGTATCAAAGTCCCACGTTGATGCTACCTCTTCCTGAGTGAGAGAGCCCCTATAGCCCTCTCCCAAGCCATCACAGAAATATAAACTTGTGTCGTGTTAGTCGATGCAGACAGTAGAGCACTGCACGGCCTGCATTCTTAGACCTCAGCCCAGCCCGGTGGTCTGGCTCGGCTCGAGCTCAAGAAATTTCTAGGCTACTCGGCACAGCCCATCAACTACACAGTAGCGTGCTATAAAAGCTGAACGTATCAAACTAACACTAGCACAGGCATGAGCCTGATCTAAGCCCGTCAGTGTACGGGCTGAGGCCCACAATGTCAAACCCAGGCCCAACTCAGCCCGACCAGACCCACGGGCGTCCCATTAAATGTCACACCTGCCTTCCATGGTCTGTGAAGGCATAAATTTCGTAAATTTTATTATAAGAACGGCGCTCACTGGAGACCTGTAATGAACATATGGGCCATACGGGTGATTGCAGATGGTTTCTCAACCCTCTTACTTATAACCCAACTTTCATTATTTATGACTCGCAATGAGTTATAGAACACCTACTGTTCATTGACCAGCGTTTTAACACTTGCAGGGTCACGACCATTCAAGTGCCCACACTGCGATCTTCGTTTTCGTACTTCTGGCCATCGCAAAAGCCACATTGTTACCCATTTCAAGAGAGCAGGTGTACGCCGCCGCAAAGTGCTGGAAGGGCAAACCCACATGGTAGCGGAAATGAACACTGCAGAAGAGGAAGAAGATGCTGTCGATAATAACATTGTCGAAATACCTGCACAGGTTAGTGCTATACTCTACTGTCACTGTATACGAAGCAAAACAATATCAGGCTCTGGAATTTTTATGGATAGACTTCATCGCCTTGGGATGGGCTCTGTTTGGATTTCAGGATGGAGATGCTCTGGAAAGCTTTGAGTTGGCTCCTGGAATCCAAATCACGGGACTGAATCCCACTACCCAAACGGTGCAGATAGATGCAACTCTGCTACAGCAACTGCAGCAGTTACAACAGCAGGGAGGGATCAACATCTCTATCACACCTAGTGTACTACAGGGATCAGTTGTAAGTGGATCATAATTATGGGCACATACAAAGTTTACAGAGACTGCTGTACCATAGACTTGGCCATTACTTGTGATTTGCGGTGCTTTTTGTGGCCAGCTATTCTGCTGCCCATTCCCAAACCATAACACATGGAAAACTGTGATGGTGGTAAGGAGCCACATCCTCTGCAAGCACATTAGGATGTAGTGAAGCAAATAAATTTGGAATCTGAATATGTGCGGAAGCATTTTAACAGAATTATCCTGTCTTCACCCTTGGAGAAGTACTACATGCAGATTTTCGTGTCTAGGTGATTGACAATAGTAAGCCCAAAAAATGACAAACAGTGTCAAATAGCAGGGCAAATGCAGCATCAAATGTGTCATTTGAATGTTTAACACTACTGTAAGCTAATTACCTCGTTCAAATGCATCTGTCCCCACCTATTGTCTGGTAGGACTTTTCACCCCACCCTATAATAGATATGCGGGGATGTAAAGTGACTGTTATCTGTACTATAACATCAAGAAATGAGTGTCATCCACCTCCAGTGTGACCACAGCTAGGCTTTTTTTTCCTCGAAAAGCTTCATTCCACACCTGTATGCAGGAGATTGGAAACTCCTTATGGTTTTTGGAAAATAGTCATAAAAAAAGAGGACATGAGCATATTGTACGGGAGGAATGGATCTGCGCAAACTTGTCTTGGTACTCACTGTGAACTTCGTCTTCCTCAGAAACACAGTTAGATCGGCGCAAATTTTAAGAGGATGAGAAGTCCACACCCATCTGAGGAAGGGTAACACAACTATTAACTTGACTATTTGCATATGCGCAACCTTCGTTTGTATCAAGTGGCAAAGAAATACTGTGTCCGATAAGTGGCAGATAATGTGCATCAATGATTAATTCTTGAATGAAACAGTTGTGAAAACTGGCATTATTGCTTACTGTTATGATTTAAATACCCATTCCATTCATCATTCAAAAATATTCATTTCAATATTTATCATTGTAGTATGTGTCTTATTCTTAATGTGTTTTTATTGATAATACTATAATCAAAATGACAGTAGAAATACAGGTTCAACAGAATTTATTGAAACTCAAGCAGCAAAACTCTAACACAAATCACAGTAGGTTTTGCATGTTCTTTGGCAAAGTGTAGCTTGCCAATACTACAAACGAAGTAGACTAGACTGATAAAGCCCAGAGCTCAAAATCCTTTCTCTGTTTGTTGTGTCAGCACTTGAGATTATAGCTTTCACAATAGGTCTCCACCCGAGAGTGCAAGACGCTCAAGGATTCAAGTGACTGTGAAATAACTGCCAGGTGTTGGTAGTATTTTGGATGCCACTTCGGACCACATTTTCAGAGCAAAGTGAGGGCTGACTAGTGGCAGTATCATCTACAAGATAGTCGATAAATTGCCAGAGCTCTCCTTCGTGTGTAGCCTCCGAACATGTTTAGAAAACAAAGCGCTTCACAACTTTTGATGGTGGAATGTATGTCAAACCAAACACCTCCTTAGGCCATGTGTCCGCTCTGGGTTCATACGCTTGAATGAAGGCGATAGTCCGAGCTCCTGGATTTTCCAGCTAGGACTGTCTTACGGCATTGTGGATGGCTGTCTCAAAGTCAATAACAAATGTTGTGGTTTGGAAAGCTATTAATATTGTTCCCTTATTCCCCAGCATCATTAAATTTTCTTCAAGGTGCAAAGAAACATGTGAAAAAACAACCATACCCGTGCTGCAGTCATTTGATAGAATTAAACTTTCTCCTGTTTGTTGTAGTCAAGGATATAGATGATGCTAAAAATGTGCACATACCGGTAATCTCTGGCAAGGACTGAAACCGGAACCGAGCTGAAAACTGCTTGGAACTGAAATTTTTTGGGAACTGGAACCTTACCGTAACAGGAAATGGTTATCTGAACCATAATCTGAAACCATAAAACATAATTTTGCTTTCTGGTTTGTAGCAATTGGTGCAAGTCTGGAAGCAAGGTGAAGAGCGAAAATGACCTGTTTGATTCTTCAAATGGTAGAAGCAGTACGTGGCAGGACTGACACGGACAGACTCTCATGTAATAAATATATAGTCGAAAATCGCAGATTATGTACGCTCCATATGCGGCTAAAGATACTACCCAGATACGTGTGGTCTCAGCGATGTTTAATCGTAGAATGAATGCATGAAGGTGAGTGTGTGCTGCACGTGTGCAGTCTTACAACTGATGATGGTGATGATGACACTTGAGAAATATTTATCACTCCCTGGCTGCCAATGTAGTGCTTATTTCTTCTACTGTGGTGTCGCCTCCAAATGACAGAGATTTTTTGTCACCGTTCCACTGCTCTGTTTGCGGTCCTTATGTTGCAGGATCTAATTTTGCCGTCTGATCCTTTGTTGACAGCTTCAATCCTTGCCATCTTCCAGAGAGTTGCGGTCTCTTGCTGCCCATCAATATGATCTCACCAACCCCAAATTCGTCTTCGCGCTTAGGTGATCTCATATGAGCTGACCGTAGCTCTCTCGCATACTCTGTCCTCCAGGTGACCCACAATTTTCTTATCCCCTGTTGTATTCTCCATATGTTACTCAGAGATGTTCCTTCTGTCTTCGCTGGGTGGTAATGTTGTCAACCATCTACCTGTTAGGAACAGGGCAGGTGACAAATGAACAGGCTCATTTAATTTGTTATACGTGTATACGAGAGGCCTTGAATTGAATATCGCCTCCTCCTCCGTGACTATGGTTGCAGTCTCATCATACCCTCAAAAATTATTTCCTTTCATTTTCCTGGAGTTTGCTCGAATGATCGCACTAGGCGCTCATAGAAACCACCCCACTGTGGAGCGGCGATCGGGATGAACTTTCAGTTCAGTTCATACCTTTGCAGGCAAGGTAGTCCTTGATTTCTTCATCTCTTATGAAACTCCAAAGTCCGTTAAGTTCTTTGTCCACGTTTGAATGTCGCAGCGGTGTGGCTGTATATGGTGTGACAAGAGTCCTCTGCGCAAAGTAAACAGTCTAAAGACACACATGAAGCTGTCGCTTTTCACACTCATTACCAGTTCTAAGTGGACTGCTCTTGTTATGGCACAGGTAAAGATAACTATGTATGACTTCATTGTAGTTTCTGAGGCTTTGACGAAGATTGGTCCTGCAAAGTCGATGCCAGTCGTAGCAGAGAGATTGCCTTCCGTGACACGATCCTCAGGTAGAGGTGCTGTGACTTCACTAGCATGTCTTTGATTGAAGCGTTTACGTGTCATGCAGCTTCCTAGTATTTGCTTCGCTAACTGCCTTCGCAGTTCCAGTAACTGTCTTCCCTTATTATCCAGTACTTGTTCCTGAGTGTAATACGGTCTTGTGAGCTTTGGTATACTATGAACTCCATGTAGTGCGAATCACTTGGCATGACGACAGGGTGTTTCTCTTTGTGTGACAGCCTTGCCTTTTGGAGTCTGCCACTCAGACTCATAATTCTGTGTGCATACTGGTACAGAGCACTTTATCGCTTCAATGGCTGATTGTCGTAAATCTTTTTCCGTTCTTCACCAAATGCCATCATTTGAACTGTCCTCATCCAGTAATCTACCGCTGAGGACATTTCTGCTGCCAATAACCGTCCCCTCCTTTTGTTCCTCTGCTGGCAATTACGGACGAAGCGTATCGCCCATGCTGTTACGCGGTGTAGTTTGGTGATGCTGCTATCACTCTTGACGTCATGAGAGGTGCTTGAAGAGGTGTGTTTACTGGTGCCACATTGCATGTAGTTGTTTGTTCATTAAAAGTCATCATCTCTGACATCTTTGGCCATTGTTTTTCGTCTTCCGTAATCCACTCACAACCTCTCCACCAGAATTCACTCCTTCGCAATTGCTGCAGGGAAACTCCTCTTGTTAGAAAATCTGCTAGATTGTACTCGGAAGGACAATGACGCCACTGATCGACCAACATGTGCTCTTGTATCTGAAGCACTCATGCTTTCACGAATTCCTTTCATCGATCAGGGGTTCGTTTTATCCAGCACAAAATGACAGCTGAATCAGTCCACAATACTGTGCCTGTGATTCCAGTAAGGCTTCTTGATATGAATGCCGCAATCTTTGACGCTACCACCGCTGCCATCAGCTCCAACCTTGGTAAGGTTAGAACTTTAAGGTTGCCACCCTAGACATGGCGAGAACGAGAGCTAACATGACCGCGAGCACAATGCACGCCACTGCGCCATAGGCCCGTGGACCCGCATCCGCAAATATGTGCAAGATTGCCCATGTTGATTCCATCCATTTACCATATGTTCTTGGTACTTCTATGGATGTGGCCTTCTCTATCTGGCTGCACCAGTTGTCCCATCCTTGTTGTAGGCTTTCGGACAACTGATTATCCTATGTGATGTTTTCCAGCCATATGTCTTGCATGATCACTTTTGTGGCTATTGTATAAGGAGCCAGAAGTCCTATAGGGTCATAGCTTCTTTGCATTACTAGCAAGGCTTCTCTTTTCATCACCCTCTCCTCCCTTGGTACCTGGTCTTGCTGATTGGGCCAAATAATGTCCGTGTCTGTGTCTCTTGATTTGTTTTGAGCCCTGCGCATATGGAGACATCTAGTTGGGGTCAGCCTGGAATACGGTATTTGCTCACATATTCGACGCACCCGCTTATTGAACACACACCAACTTGAGCGCCGATATGCTGGTACAATTTTGTTCCCGGCACATTAAACGCATACCGACTTTAGTAGCACGGCCGGATCATCTCACGCAGTCAACAAGATGGAGCACCTGGCACCAGAGTGATGGACGACGAATGAAACGGACATCGAGGAGTATTTCGTCCACGCTTGACAGAACAGAAGATAATTTGATGTGGGAGAATCACGACGTTCGATTCCAGGGAGTTTGCCGCGGATATCTTGGGATAAAACGGGAGTGAAGTGTACCTTAAGTGTTGGGTCCAATTTTCCCCCGCATATTGAACGCACCTCCTCAATGGCACAATGTTTTTGGGTAAAAAATGTGTGCCTTATGTGCGAGTAAATACGGTAACTTTGATAGCCGTTCACTATTGGATGCCCATTTCCTGATGTTCATGGACGCCTTCTGTAAGATTACTTTGGACTCCCAATAGATTTTCTCCACTTCTTCGGTTTCAGCACCTGTCTGCAAATCATCAACATAAATAGAGCACTGCATGATTCATCGTTCTGAAGTGATGTTGCAATGTTGCAGCTAGCAAAAATGTGCCATTCCAAATGTTCCAAAAGTAACTTGTGTCATCCTCCTTCTGGTTCCTTTGAGGTACTTTCAACTCCTTCCGCTTTTGGTACATCCTTAAGCCTAAGGAACCTAAGGGCATCACGGTCGTCTACAGCTATTCCTATCTGCAGGAAGGCTTTTTTAATGTCCGCAGCTAAAGCGACCTTGTGACAACAGAACTGAAGCAACAGTGCCAGTCAGTCGGGGTTCAAATTAAGTCCAACATGAAGGGAGTTGTTCAGGCTCTTGCGTTCTTGACCATGCGATGAGGCGTTGAATACTCTTCAGCACTTAGTAATAATTTTATCTTGTCAAATTATTGCGTGGTGTGGCAGGTACAGCACGCACTGTGTACTGTCACCTTCAGGTACCTTTTCTCCTGATCTATCACATAAACATTGTCGTATTGCTGTGTGATACATTTCCAGCTTTTGCAGATCCTGTTGCAGGTGATGTACAAGTCGGTTGAGTCTAGTCACTGCACTCCATCTGTTGTCATCCAACTCTGTCGTCTCCCCCTGGTAATCGTACTTTGTAGCAACCATCTACTAGCCTGATGCACCCCTCAAAATCATCCAGAGCCGACGTGCCGTCCAATTCTGTCTGACTTTTGCCTAAAAAAACTCACTTTCCACATCCCAAATTTCATCATGAGTTCATCAGCTCTGCACTCCTCCACGGATGCTCGTAACACAGACAAATGCGACGTAGCGACCTCTTGAACATTTGACGCAACATGTCCGCCGAGTGCCCATCCTTGTTTGGTACTCATTGCCGCCAAGCAAGGAGTTACGCGCTGAATGTTGCCATTGATGAGCTCCCAGTAATGGCCAGCCCGATGAGCATTTCCACTTGCTCATTGCCGTGGTCTTTGATGAGATGCACGTTGGAAACAACCTGAACTCGAGCATCATCACACGCCATCAACAGCCGTGAAGAGCTGCTTGAATAAAACTTGGTTTTCGTCAGCCTGATGTAGGGCAAAGTCATACTTATTGGGCTTGCTTGCTTGCTTTCAGCATTTTCTTAATAGTCTAGTATTGAATTTTATCATACTTGGCTCTTATGCTGCATAACACCCAAAAGGAAATCAATCTGTAGCTGTTTTTAGTGTACTCCGGGATACATATTTCAAAAATATATCACAGAAGTTACTGCAGCGTGCACAACAGTTTCTGGGAATAACACAAAGTGATCATGTATTCCCCCGCTCACTATTCAGCAACCACTCAGTCTAGGGTACTGGTTCATCACTTAAACCGAAACGATGGCTATATTGGTTACTGGTAACCATAAACACTAATAGAGAAAACACATGGAACCAAAATCGAACCCTTTGCAAAATTTTAGAAGTGAACCATAACCGAACCGATATTTGTTTCAGTTTCGGTCACTGGTCTCTGCATTTGGTAGATAAGGGAGCGTATGTCGCTGTGTATGGAACCGGAACAGTATACAGTCGACATGCGTTAATATGACACTCGTTAGTATGACATCATCACTTTGTGACCACTTTTCTGGGGCACCGTTTGTTCCCAATGGAGGTCCTGTGGAAAGACACCTCGTTATTATGACAACTCGATAATCTGACTATGACCAACATTTCGGGGGATGAACTGGGGAGAACTGCCGAAGTCATGACCCCGCTTCTACCGACGCAGTTGATGCGGCATGTATTAGCCATCACCCCTGTCATTGAGTCAGCGGAAAAGCTACATATTGATGGTTTTTCTAAGCAGATGCTTTTAACGGATTTCTTTCATTGATAAATTGTGTTGGTGAAATACAATAAATTAAACTGAAATACTGTGCCTGCAATATTTCTGTCTTCAATAAATGAGACAGAGCCTTCCTTTACAGACAGACTTCCACACAGACTTCCTTTATCAAGGGCTTACCTGGAGCATCATCCATGTTGCTCGTTAATATGACAATTCGCTTTATGATCAAAATCCGTGGGAACGGCCTTGGTCATATTAACGAGGGTTGACCGTACTGCCCCCGATGTAATTTCACCTTGTCATGATTGAGGTTCTTTTCACGTGCCTCTGCCTTAAATCATATTTTGAACAAAATGGCTTTTCTGTGCAGTTACCTGAAGCTTTTTGTTTTACATCACCTTTCCATGACTGATATTATTGAAATTACTTTGTTCAGTATTGAAGAATTGCATACATGAAACATATGTAACAAATTGCAGACATCCTTGGCATCAGAAAATGAGAATTCGGCACAAATTGATGCTTCAGCTCTACTTGCTGGGACTCTCCTTCAAGAAGAAACTGGCCCTATTGTCCTAGGTCAGAGCCTGGGTCTTCCTATTACATCGCAAGCATCTGAAACAAGTGCATCAGCATTAGAAGGCTCTGTGACATTAGAAGTGATCAACAACGTAGAGAAAATGGTAGAAGAATCTACAGTTGTAACTAATTTAGTGCAAGATAGTCCACTACTTCAGGACAATGCTGAAGGTATCATTATCAGAATGTCAGATACAGGAGTTGCAGCAGTTGATAACAATGACCTTGTGACTGTTCAGAATGAACTATGTGAAAATCCATTGAGCTGTCCCATTTGTGGAAAGACATACAAGCGTGCGAGCCACCTAAGGGACCACATGGAGTCTCATAAAAGTGAAGAAGAAAAAGCCAAGCATGCCTTGTACAAGTGCACAGAATGTCCCAAGGGTTTCTCAAAGCCAAGCCAGTTGAAAAGGCATGAAAGGATACACACGGGTGAACGACCCTTTGAATGCAACCTTTGCGGAAAGACATTTAACCAGAAGAATGCACTTTTGGTGCATTTTGTAAAGCATTCTGGAGTGAAGCCATTTGAGTGTGGACATTGTGGCTCTTGCTTCTCACAGAAGTGTAATCTTCATGTGCACATAAAGAGAGTGCACAAATTGGACATAAAAACAAGTCCAACCGTGAGCTGAGATCAGGTAAAAGTTTTTTCTTTTCATTATAAGCTTGAACATGAAGATTTTTCTTGCTGTTGTTCTAAGTGCACCGGCCAGTTTTTTGGCCATTTAGAGAGACATTGTTTACCACTTGCAGCATTTGCTAGCAGGCGTATGATGTTCCTGTACGCTGCATGTGTGCAAAGATGCCAGCATGGAATGACTCATTACCTTGTACATATGATAATCATGTTTCTGTGAAGGCAAGCCAAGTCTTGACAGATCATGTTATTATCTTAAGTTATTTTGTTGACGGTTGCACTCATTCTGGTATATAGTTCTGATGATTATGATTTGTCATTCAATGGCACAAAAACAACTAAGTAATTATGATAATTGGAAAGTTTGAAGGAACTGTACTCTTATCCATCCTTCTTTCTTGTTTTTCAAGTTTTCTCATAATGCACACATTTTTGGTCATTTAAGTTCATAGTGAAGTTCATAGGACCACACATACCACACTGGAAACAAAATGGGCAGCATGTTTATCGTCAGCCTACTCATAGTCTGGTGTGGTGGAACCTTTCCCATGATGCATTTCTCTATGTTGGGGGGATTATAGTACATCCACAAAGGGTGATGTGACTCATATAAAATGTGTTTCGGTTGACAGGACTATGTAAATGAAGCATCAGTAATATGTCAAATGTCACGTACACCATGTTGACTGCAAGCACACCTAACAAACTTCAGATGCACCCCGTGTAGAAAATCTGTCTAGAACTATAAATAGCTCCCACTGTAGATACCACACAAGCTGTACAAAGTGTTTGGAATGAAAATACATTGTATTTTTTATACCTTGTCTCTGTTATGTGTGTGTTCAGAGTCGTCTGCCTGCTGATATATTGCAACATGCAATTTGGTTGTGCAACCTGGGCTAACTTTGCAGGAAACTATGCCAGCTTTGCCTGGAAGTGCTTTTGGAAATCTCAGGAAAATGGATCACAAATGCACCTTAACAGTGGACCACTTCTACTGCAACTAGTTCCTAGCAGGGATGTCTTCGCTGCTCATAGTGCATATATGGGTAGACTTGCCTGACTGGTTCTACACGTGAAGTTATGTGAATGTGTGGAACAGATGTGAGTTACCAAAGCAGGAATTTCTACGTGCAATGCCATCCTCTGTTAGAACACGGCACAGGGGCTCTATCTCACTCTATGCAAACGTCCGTCCCAGACCCACACAGTGCTGACCCCATCTTAGCATGATCACTAATCAATGTGACGGTCATGGAGAGGAGCCACCATCAGCGGTGGGGGCAGTCACTTGTAGCCACAGGCTTCCAGCGTTTAAAAATATTTTTCGTGGTTGGCTGAAACGGACAACGTCGTGTCCACGCCATGGCCATAGCCAAGAGGCGTGGAGCGGGTCTTTTTTAGTATAGGAAGTACTGGGCAGTCGCTGCCTTCAGCCAATAGGCTGTAAGCGATAAGAGATAACTGTATCATTCTATAACATCTTTCATACCTGGGAATGTTAGCTTTCTTGGTACCATACCCTTCTAAGAGCTTGTGCATTTTTTACATTTATTTTCAGTATCTCAAGGACATATGTATTACGAAAGGGAACGGGAGATACAAGGTCAAAGGAATCCTGTACATGTTCTACGTGTACTACATGTAGAATACACAATAGACATGAGGAAAAAAGGCATGAAAGGATCCAACAGGAAAGGTTATGCAGCAATACAGAAATGCTCAAACACTGAATTCTTGAAGAAGGTAATGCTAGTTAGTAGAAAGGTAGAACATCCAGTGAACCAGTAAGGAAACGTTAGGGGAAGAGCCTTAGGATGAGAGCTGCCGATATTTCGAATGGAGACTGTTCTTCTCGGCGGAGTGATACTGCTAGTAAGTGATGTATAAGGGAATCAGGAAAGCGATTCCATTCAACAGATATTTGTAGCGCAAACGACACAGAAAAAGGTTTAGTGAAACAGCAATGAACGCCTTTAATTACGAATTCAGAGTGAAATATAACGAAGGAAGGAGAGAGAAGACAGGATTATGATTTGAATTTTCTGGCAATGGCAAAGACAATAAATTTTGTGGTGTAATGGCTGTAGCAGGCGGAATGATACCTGTTATCAGCCGATAAAAGCTGGGTATTGCCCGGGACAGTTGGCATCGTTGAGGGTTCCCTTGGCACATGAATTTTCAGAGTTAGTACATGCAAGTATATGTAATGTGTAGGGTTTCTAATGTTTACTATTACTTTTTAAATGCAGTGTGAAATATTGGTGACATCTTATTTAATATTTTGGTTACAGTTCCAATGAAAACCTGAACTTGATGTAATAAATTGCTGGGCACATATTGAGGGAGTCAAAAGTTGGGCCTGTTAGTACATAACTGAAAAGGGAAAACCAGCGGTAAAAGACGCAGGCAAGACGAGAAGAAGAAAGAGGACAAATGGACACTGGACTAGCAACAGATTTAATGAATTAACATTAACAACATTAAATCTGTTGCTAGTCCAGCATCCATTTGTCCTTATTCAGACATGTTAAGAGACGCAGACAACATGGCACATTACCCCTTTTGCTGCAACATTGTTAAGTTCAAAAATGCTTGGTGTACTATAAGCGCTTGATACGGGTAATGCAAGCAAGTTGAGAGCTGCAGCAGCTGCTATATTTATGAACAGATACTTTGATACAACAGATAATTTTAAGTACTCATTCCAGTGATTATCGGTGTATAATTACCTTCACCGACCGCATAAAACATCTACTTGTGTACGTTTATCAACAAGGAGGGGGCAACAAGGGTGTCATCCCCATGAGCTCGGGCTGTGTGGTTATAGCCGTCGTTGCTCATGCGCCAGTAAAACTTAACTCATGATCATTATCATCAGGCTGTGTGGCTCTTGCATTTTTTCTCCGAAACAAGTGCGTGTCCGGTTTCTCTTTACGATGGAATGAAAATGAACGGTAAACAAATGGAAGCAATGGTCCAATAGGACAGCAACAGGCAGGGTGTCTGGTATTCTGTCATTGGTAGACTTTGGCAGGATTTGCAACTTCCCTTGTGTGAATTTTCCTTACTGCAGGTAAATTATTGGAAGTGTCTAGAGGTCTGTCGGACGGACCTGATTGTTTCTACATCGATGTCCGTCAGACGCATCAACACTATAAACATCCGTGGGTCCGCCCGATGGGTCCTGATAATTGTATGCTCGCTTCTGCCGAATGGGTGCCTAACTTAATACAGGAAGATGACAGGAACCTAACTTAACAAGCGCTCCTTCAAGTAATATTGGCATTTTTTTGTTTGGCTTTGACATTCTGCAAGTTGGTTTTTCACCTCACACATCCTGCAACGTTGGGTTAGATTGGGTTAGATTAAGTTAGGTTAGTTGGCTTGGTGTAGGTGAGTTTATAGTCTAATAAGGTTAGTCCAAGTTAGCTTGGTGTAGCTCCAAGTTAGGTTCGGTTAGTTACGTCTTGTCAGGTTAATCCAAGTTAGCTTCGTGCAGCTCGTCCTCCATTGTCCCGCGCGTGCTCTACACGGTGCCGGCCTTAGACCGTGCCACGGACTGTCCGACGGACACTGCTGCATAGACAATCAGGTCAGTCCAACAGACCTCTAGACAGAGCATAAATTCTTTATGCTCAGTATTTGCTATGGAGGTGCCTGTATGATGCTCCTTGTTTCTTGTTTAAAGCGAGAGTCCGGACCCAGATGAAAGCTAAGAAATATGATGTCACATGGTTTCTTGTGATGCTGAGTACCAGTGCAAAATATTTCAATCGACATACAATTATTCATAGTTCAATATTACACAGGTCAAGGCAGCAAAAGGTAAAAGAAAAAAGGGGCATGATGCCATTGTGCCAGTAGCTCATTGATTTTTCATATTTCAGTTGCTGGATTGACAATATGGTTGTGACCCACTAAATTACACACATAATTACCCCTTTCCCATGGTAACACCCTAGTAGCACAATTTGTTGCCGGAACGTTGTGGTAATGTTTTACTCAAATGTTGCAGAAACGTGGCTAATGTCCTGTTGAAAATCTGTTGCAGCAACGTTGCTGGAAAACATTTCTGCAACATTGTGACAGCACTAGAACCATGTTTCCCCAACACAAATACAATATTGAGGCAACGTTTTCGTCATGTTTCCACAGTATTGTGACACTATTACAGCAATATTCTTCAGCACACACACAATATTGTGGCAACATTTGTGTAACGTTTTCACTACATTATGACAGTGTTACAGCCATATCCGTTTAACACAGCAAACATTTGCGCAACAGTTATGCAACGTTCATGCATATTTGTTGAACACACCCCAGGTAGCACCGAATGGTATGGCAGCATTTCATCAATGTCATACTGCGACGTTGCCCCAAACGTCGCTATAATGTCCACAACTTTAACTTCATTTGCAACATTCATTTCTAACACTTGAGCAACGTGTACACAACACTGCAACAACATTGCGGCACAGTATGTACACATTTTTCAAAGCGTGACTACATAAGTGCCGTGACCCTCCTGCCTGACGGTGGGGGAGACCCGTATTGTCATCAAGCAGGAGAGCTACCTATGGAGGTAGACTCTGCTGGGGAAACCGCTTGGGCGTCCCACTGGATGGAGCATATACTGAAACACAGACTGTTGTGGTACTTTCATTAAGTGTAGTGGGGCGTAAACCATTTGTAGTGCCGCTCGCCTGCCTGACGGTGGGGGAGACCCGTATTGTCATCAAGCAGGAGAGCTACCTATGAAGGTAGACTCTGCTGGGGAAACCGCTTGGGCGTCCCATTCGATGGAGCATATACTGAAACACAAACTGTTGTGGTACTTTCATTAAGTGTAGTGGGGCGTAAACCATTTGTAGTGCCCCTCGCCTGCCTGACGGTGGGGGAGACCCGTATTGTCATCAAGCAGGAGAGCTACCTATGAAGGTAGACTCTGCTGGGGAAACCACTTGGGCGTCCCACTGGATGGAGCATATACTGAAACACAAACTGTTGTGGTACTTTCATTAAGTGTAGTGGGGCGTAAACCATTTGTAGTGCCCCTCCTGCCTGATGGTGGGGGAGACCCGTATTGTCATCAAGCAGGAGAGCTACCTATGGAGGTAGACTCTGCTGGGGAAACCGCTTTGGCGTCCCACTGGATGGAGCATATACTGAAACACAAACTGTTGTGGTACTTTCATTAAGTGTAGTGGGGCGTAAACCATTTGTAGTGCCCCTCCTGCCTGATGGTGGGGGAGACCCGTATTGTCATCAAGCAGGAGAGCTACCTATGGAGGTAGACTTTGCTGGGGAAACCGCTTGGGCGTCCCACTGGATGGAGCATATACTGAAACACAAACTGTTGTGATACTTTCATTAAGTGTAGTGGGGCGTAAACCATTTGTAGTGCCTCTCCTGCCTGATGGTGGGGGAGACCCGTATTGTCATCAAGCAGGAGAGCTACCTATGGAGGTAGACTCTGCTGGGGAAACTGCTTGGGCGTCCCACTGGATGGAGCATATACTGAAACACAAACTGTTGTGATACTTTCATTAAGTGTAGCGGGGCGTAAACCATTTGTAGCGGTGATAGTGATGCATACTTGCAATTAACCCAACTATTTCTAACGAGTCAAGTATAGCCAGCAACATTCCTGACATCCCTTCCTGTCAAATACCATGTTTTTAAGTGAGGCTTGTACCACATGGGATATTAACTGAGAGGAATGCACGAGACTCCCTCACAAAACCTGGACACATTTTGAATAATGTTGTGCTTCTTTTCCAAGAAACACCTCTGTAACATTGTCTAAATGTTGCAAAAATACAATGCAAATGTTGCCTCCACATTGTATTTGTGTTGGAGAAATATGGGTGTAACACTGTCTCTACGCTGCAGAAACATAAGACAAATGTTGCCTTCATATTGCATTTGCATTGAACTAATGTGGCTGTGATGCCGTCTCAGTGTTGCAGAAATACAACGCAAATATTGCCTCCACATTGTATTTGTGTTGGAGAAATATGACTAACCCTGTCTCTACGTTGCAGAAACATAACACAGATGTTGCTTGAATATCGTATTTATATTGGAAAAATATGGCTGTAAGCCTATCTCAATGTTGCAGCAACGTAACAGAACTGTTGCCTTAATATTGTATTTTTTGTTGGAAAAATATAGCTGAAATGCTGTCTCAATGTTGCAGCAACATAACGCAACTACCAGCTCCCGTGGCATAGTGGTTAGAGTGATCGCTTTCCACGCCGAGACTGGGAGGTGAAACGGGTTCGAATCCTGTCACCGGCTGTGCTGTCTGAGGTTTTCCCTGGGTTTTCCGAAGACTTTCGAGACGAATGTCGGCACAGTTCCCATTGAAGTCGGCCCAGGACGCATACTAACTCCCCTGTCCCCCACTCCTTCCTGCTGTCCTCTCTTCATCTGTCCACGTCTATACGCCGCTCATAGCCACAGTTGCTTCGCGGCGCTAACACGGAATTAAAAAAAAAATAACACAAATGTTGCCTCAATATTGTATTTGTGTTGGAAAAATATGGCTGTAACGCTGTCTGAATGTTGCAGCAGCATAACACAAATGTTGCCTCCATATTTTATCTGTGTTGAAGGAATGTGGCTGGGACGCTGTCTCAATGTTGCGGAAATGTTCTCCAGCATCGTTATTGGCAAAAAAAATTCGAGGGGACATTACCCACGTTCGCACAATGTTTGAGATAACATTTTCACAACTGTCTTGCAAAATATTGCGTGACTATATAGGGTACGGTCAGGTGCTTGGATGAGTAATGTTGCTCAAGGTGACTGAGGAACGTTTAGATACTCTTCCCTAGCAACATTGGAGAAACATTGCACTGCCACGCAGCAGCAACATCGCAAAATGGATAGTAACGTTGGCCCACTTTTGGTATTATTATTATAATGTTAACGAAGGCTGCAAAACGTTGCTCCACATTGGACAACATTTGCAATGTTGCTAACGTGATATCCCTGCTGTATCGCATTCCGTGCTTCGTCTAGGGAACCGACAAGGAAGATATGAAGGCTATGCATGGCAGGATCCCTAAAAAGACTTGTTTCGCCAATGTCGTCAGATTTGCAGGGTTACATTTGGTAAGAAAATGCACCGTTGTCGCTAGGATTCACTGCACATAAACCGGCATAGTTTTGTCATTCCGTTAGCAACGTAGAGCCGTCAGTAACGTAGTATTACTTACAATAGTTCAAAGTAAAACAGAGGCTGTGTTCATTACATATATGCCCTTGCCATCCGCGAACTGCGTGAAACAAAACAAAACATGCGCGCCGCGCATTTTGAGATTTCTTTGGCGACGCGCAGCGCAGCTGTCTGCTATCCAAATCCCCCAAGGCACATGTGCTCACGTGGCATTTATGTTTTTCTTTTTTTCAAAACATTTAATTGCTGTGCCATGGCTGGGCATACGTTCATTTTCATTAAAGCATCTCATTTTTAGCAACAGCTCGGGTCAATTAGAGCCAAAGTGAACTATTCACTGATCTTTCTTACGTCATTTTGGCAGAAAGTTGGGGGCAGATGGCGCTGACGCTGTTTGCCTGTCGTCCTTTGCTCACTCGCTGGTCGGCCTGTACGGGCCTCGCCCCCGCGTCTTGTGCTGAAGACAGTTTCTTTGATTTCACCTCACGAGCACAGAGTCAGTTCTCTGAGGCAGCGAGATTCATCTCAGAGCTGTTAAATCGAGTTGTTATCAAGATGAGAATTAGGAGGTGTACCGACGTACTTTAGCATCTTCTGAGTTCTGTGCAGAAACGAACAGGCATCCACGTCTAGAATTGCATCCCGCATTTGGCACACTCCGCTACAAACATGGAGACTGGCACTTTCCGTCTGAACCCTCTCGCGCTCGCATTCCTCTGATGCCGTGTTGTGTTTCCGAAGCTTGGAACTGGGCGTGTTATTTTACGACGTCCATCTGAGGATCACCAAAAGAATATTAGAAACAAGAATGAGTGAACTTGTTTTCTGGTGACGTGAGAACATTTCCCGTTGGATTTTGTACCTCTTGCGGACTTTGGATTACGCCTACTGCTTTGTGGGTCTCTACCGGAAACATGCGTAAGGTGAGCACTATTAATCTCTTGCGTTGTGGCATCACTTTACTGTTGAAATGATGCATAAATGGATTTCAAGACACATAACTGTGATAACAGCTGTGGCGGTAGAATATCTTACATAACAGTACTCCGTAAGACTATGCAGTGGGAGTTCTGTTAGGTAAATTCTGAATTATCATGTAAGGTGTGCCCAATAAATGTAGTGTTTTGTCTGTGTGTGTGACACTTCGATTGCTGTTACGCGGTGTGAAACTCTTGCGTTCACAGTGCCTGGGCAGTAGTACATGAATATACCTTGCCGTTCGAACCACCTGTTTGACATATTTTCATTCCAGTCCCACAGTCTTTGTCAACACTGCTCACACATTCCTCTTTGCCTCTATCACGTCGTCCGGTGGTTTGGCTTACTGTCGGAGCCATGGACCACGCACCGAATTTGAACCTATCTATCAATCAGAGTTCAAGCTAATGCATGTTAAGTTGAAAAGCACTGTACAGCTTCCCCCACGCTTAGCTGGATCACGGGAGCGCGTGTAAAATCTACAGTGGCGCCAGCCTCTTTGCAGAAACGGGCCATCACCACTAGATTCTAAGGGAGGTGCGGTTGAGTGCCTGCATCGGCAG
Organism: Ornithodoros turicata; assembly: GCF_037126465.1. Taxonomy (NCBI): domain Eukaryota; kingdom Metazoa; phylum Arthropoda; class Arachnida; order Ixodida; family Argasidae; genus Ornithodoros; species Ornithodoros turicata. Next base: position 29,655,857 of record NC_088201.1, read on the forward strand.
TTGAGCCGTCTGCCTCAAAAGGTAAAGTGTACACACTCCTCACAGTGAAAGGACATCGTACGGGAAGATTTAACCACCTTCAATCCCTAAGGAGAAGAAAGGAAGGGTAAAAGGATCTGCGTCTATTATGGGTCCTTGAAGGAATCTCATCTGAATTTCACCATACCATGTCTTCCCTGTTGTTGTGTTTGTATTGGTGTGAGTGTTGGTGAGATTGATGTGAGAGGGAACAAGATACCACCGTGTATCATTGGGGATTTCATGAAACATATTCTTGTTTCTTTAGTGCCCAGGAACTGATGTGTTGATGCTCATCTCACGCTTAATAGTCTGTTGAAGTACAGTTGTCGGCAGCAGAAGCTTCACAACGGAGGTGGTTGAAAGCCGAGCGGGCTCTTGAAGGGGTTGTGTTGCTACCATTCGAAAAAATGTAAAAAAATTCTGCACTTCACCAAGACTGCGGCAAGTGGTGCTTCTCTGAAGACGAAATCAGCAGTGATTGGAGCAATTTTAAAAACCCAAAACAAAAGGTGTCTTGTAACACTTTATTAAGTGCTTTTATATATTAATGTCGCACAAAGTGAAGCGTAATAGTAATGTTTTTTTTTTCTTGCTTTTATTTCAAATGTATTCGTTACACGCTCAAAAGAAAATAGCAGTGTGCTGTCAGTTGGCTAGTGAGACAGTTTCTTTGATTTCACCTCACGAGCACAGAGTCAGTTCTCTGAGGCAGTGAGATTCATCTCAGGCAATCGTGTAGCTGAAGTTTGTGAGTGGCACTCTGATATTTGTGTTGACATAGCCTTCCGATAAGCAATTGCTGGGGCTAACATTGCTGGGCTGTCACTGCAAGTATCTCATAACTGAACCACTTCACTGAGTGCATGAGGCTGTGTCCCTGCCCATGTGCTGGGACCTCTTGTCAGGATACAGGGGTGCTTTACCACACTTATTTGGACTGTTGGAGACTACACTATTCTGCCATATGTTTTGGGCAGTTTTGTTCCTAGATGAATGCTTCGTATTGTAGCAGAACAGCTCTGTGCACATGGTAAAGATGGTGGATCCTTGACTCAAGGACTTCTCAATTCAGCATCTGCAATGGCTGGCTGGGTATTATAAAGAGATGGCATTCTATGAGGAGAAGCTGGCACATGGACAAACTGTGTACTGCCGTGAAAGAGGATTGTAAGAGGCTCCGTGAGGACAGTGATATAATAGAGACTGTGGGACTTCCTGCCGCACATTACGAAAGTTGATACTCCGTGTCATTGAGAATATTTTGTGTGTACTAGTTTTCAGGGCAAACACTTTGTGTAAATAGTGTGGGGGACAAATACTCTTTGTGAATTCATTGATGTGTGTTCTATCATCTGAGGGTGTTAATTAAACAAATGGAAAAAGATAAGTGATATAAAGAAATCCTAACAGCATCCAATTCAAGCTACAGAAAGGCATGGAGCCTACAGAAACACCTTCATCGTCCTTCCTGCAGCGCTTCTCCATGCTGCTTTCATCAGTCTGGTTTGATCCCAGCATGAGCACTAGGAAAAATCTGCCAGGCAGGCAGACGGTCCAGAGAAACTCGCAATATGTAGTGCTGCAAGCTCTCATCCCCTCTCTATGGGAAGGCAGTGGTGGTGACCTGTTTTTGTGCCAATAGACTAGTGCCACTGCAGAATTTGTGTTCCTGTGATCCTGCTAAGCATGGAGCAAGCTCTGTCTTCATTATTTTAGGTGCCAGTAATCCAAGTGCAATATTTAATTTACTATTGTCCTCTAACTCACTAAATTAAGATGAATTATAGCCCAATTTTGTTATGTGTTAGTTCTTCTTGTAATAACTTAAAGTGGCACTGATTGCACTGACATGTGAAGCAGCACAATCTACTGGAAGAGCAAAGGGCGTGGACAGGTACTTCAAGGTTGTTTTTGTGCTTGCTCGGCGCTGCAACTTGAAACTCTGCTTTAATGAGGCCAACTACCCCTTCCTGCGCAGACATTCATATATTGTACTGCTTGAGGCACAAAGCATTTTAACCATTTCTCCCATTTTGTCGGCATCAGGGGACATAGTGCTCTATATCTAGTGTACACTGTGTGCAAGGCTGATATCACAGTGATAATTAATAGGGGTACTATGTTTTGTATGTACAGAGATACGGGTTGTTGTGGTACTCAACAGATTGTACTTCTCAGTGTATGCATATTTATAAGTAGTATTTGTGCCTTTCCCTTTAACACCATAATTTTGAGGATGAAGAAAAAAGTATGAGGATTCCAATATATGACTGCTGAAATGTCAGTGGCACTATTGGAATTTCCTCGCGGAAGTTTTGTGAAAAAAGGAGGGAATGTTTCACAGGTCTAATCTGACTACACTGGGTGTCAGTTTGCCCATCAAATTTGTCAGCAGGACTAATAGTTATTCTCAGTACATTTCTATTGCCCCACCCAAGATGCTTTGTGTGAGGGTGGCCATCTTGAACGGGACTTATCTGTAGTGTTCTTGTATGTATCAAAGTTACATGGAGGTTAGCGTTGTTTATAGCCATATTAATTTTTAATATGTGGGTGGAATCTGGAATTTAAGTTTGGGTAATTTATTCCATATAATGAGACTGAGGTTCCAATCACTGAATGCAAGGATGAATCTTGATATTTGCAACCTGGTTACGTGTACACCAAGAGCAACTCACATTTTGCTTCAAGTTGACTAATATTTTAGCCGCTGACAAGTTTACTGTAGAAGCACAATGACAAAATTAAGTCTGTCGTGACTACAGCGCATGCCATATATCCTTCTGAAGTTGAAGTAAAGAACAATGGCACTCTAGGGACAACATTGTTTTCAATTGTGCTCAACAGTCCAAGCCATGTTGTGAGATTTGATTTCTGCTTTTGTGAACCTGTCATGGATTTGCGTGTTCATCATTTATGCCGGTCTTTTCGAATAAATAATAACACTAATGGACTCACTGTAGACAGCACTGTGTCTCAATATTTCTCTTTCTCATAGAAATTTCCGTTCTTATCCAAGGCACAAAGGTACATATGGAATGAATTAGTCTGGGGCAGGACTAGACAAATAAACTTTGAGCAAAAGTGAACAAGCTTGGAAGGAAGTATAATGGGTCTAATGTGTGTCAGGGTAATGAAATTTTGAGGAAACTTGCCACATGTGTTGTTGTTTAATGTTTTCTGTTGCTCACTGCAGCAATATAGTTGACAGCCAATGATCTCCATTTGAAAAAAAAAAAAAAAATGTGGGTAATCTGTTGAGGTGATCTAGCACAGATACAAAATGTATCTCATCCTGGTTTGTCCTAATGTATTCCTCTGAGACCTTCATATTGGCTTCTCCTTTGTTCAAATGAAAATCTGTGTTTGTACTACTTTCTTCCTATGGGGGCCCAATGGTTGAGAGAAAATGTAATAAGCTGGTTTTGGCAATTTGGGGCCCTCCATAAGTCGGCCTGATACTCACAGCGAAGGTACCCGTCGACTACGGAGAACAGTGACGGACACGTGCTTCATTCTTTTTACTTGGGTGGGTGAGTGTCTTATAGCTGATAAGTGACTAATTTCTTCATGCATCGCCATTCAATGTTATTTGAAAGAGGAGGTAATTGTACGTTCCATGTAGTGAATTATGAGATTTTTGTTTTGTATGTGTCTGCAACAAGATGTGCTCCAATGGTGACAGGCCTGAATGTAGGGAATGCAATCTAAGCTTTTTTTTTTTCACATACGTGCATTGAAAACAACAACAACAGAAGTTAACAGAAGAGTGAGAAGAAACATGTTGCAAGCCATGTTTAAGGTGTTCACTTGCTGGATGTCTCATATTGCTAAGGTCTGCACACCAGTCGCGCTATGTGTCGTTAGAAAGTGATAATATGCAGAAGAGCAACCCAGTGTGTACAAAAGAGTCGATGATTACCATGTGTCAGCAGATGACATGTTTTAATGCCTTATGCTGTGCTTAATTTAAATAATTGTCTTGCTTATTAATCGATCTTGTTTATCTCTGTTTGCTTCTTAGAACTGTCTGGCTCGGGCATTATACGACAACATAGCAGAGTCTCCAGAGGAACTTGCCTTCCGCAAAAATGATGTCCTCACTGTACTTGAGCAGAACCCTGATGATTTGGAGGGATGGTGGCTCTGCGCTTTACGGGGACGCCAGGGTCTTGCACCAGGAAACAGGTGAACTCCCTTCTTACTCACGTGGGTTGGATTATCCAGGCATGGAGGAGATAGGAGTTTCTGCATAACTTGCTGATTTTTCCTATGCTATGTAATTGTTTACATCATCAACCAGGTTCACAACATGGTGTCCATGGGCAGGCATGATTGTTACCAGATCTGTAAAAATTACTTTTCATGAGTACTTGAATTACAATTATAACTACATGCTACAACTACAACTAAAAAGCCTTGCCATGACTTGAGGCTCCAGGGAGACCACATGCTTTTGAGAAACCACTAACAATGTTTGCAGTTTTCTGAAGTGGGCAACTCATGAGGCAATGTCTAGTTTTAAGATTAGGGTGGTATTCAGTCGTGAGTTGTTACGAGTAAACCATATGCAAAAGTGTGGACAGAGCCTCGTAGTTTTTGACATAAATTAGAAAAGTAAACCACATGTGCACATCCTGTTTTGCTTGCTGTGTTTGCTACCAAGATGAAGGCAAATGAAGACTTTTGAAATTTGCTATGATGTAATCAAAAAGTTTGTCTTGAATCATTTGTTTTGGTTTGCCCAGCAAAAATCGGAAGCCACCTAGCAGTAGCATCATGATAGCTGGCTATAAAGTTAAATTATAAATGATGGCTATGAACGTGACTGAAATATTTTTTGTGGTGACTCTGAGCATCATAAAAAAATCTTGTATAAGTTGCTTGAAGCTATTTCAACTCTATGATGTACAGAATCGTGCGCTCATAATGCAGTGTGATAGAAGTTAAAGTGCCAGCACCTTCTACCTATTTCTGGTTACATTTACCACTGCATATTCCTCCTTTCTATGGGGCCAGTTACATGAAGTACAAAAATTATTGAATACCACTTAATTGGAAGAAAGAGCATCTCTGAAATACTTTATTAACAACGGTGACAGAAAGCGCAACAATGCAGATGCTAATACAGCAACAATTACCTACTTTGAACATCTGTGTGATATCTCAAGCAGGAGCACACAGCAACTGCCAACCAGACTGAGGAAAGGAATGTCTGATTGTATCCTGGACCATGTGGACATGCGCTGAATAAATTTTTTGTGATGTGTAAATTTATAGTGTGTCTTGCAATAGATCAGTCTCTAGGACTCACCAACTCCAATGGCGTTCCACATGTACGAACTAGAGCTTGCCCAACTTAGTGGGGTTTTGTAAGGAGCTTTCAACGACTGTTGATGCCTAGTAACTTTTGGACCTGCTCGTAAGTGAGAATAAGGAAACACAGTGTAGCAGAAGAGGAAGTGCCTTAGGCTTTGCACTGCACACCTGTGGCACACACTTCCGATCCAACAAGTTCTTAGGACAGTTGCTGCTGGGACCTCGCATGCCATTCTGCTGAAATACTTTCTTTGGTTTCCGCAATTTGCGACCACTACGTGATCAAAGTCTTTACTGGAATGGCACGTTGGGGACTGTCTTTTCACCTCAGTAACTATGATTGCTACTTGAGTATTCCTGCCAGTTGCTGGTCAGCAGTTGACATAATCTGCATATCAACATTGCTCTCAAGGACAGAGTCCACTGGGATGATTCAGTACTCGTCCTAACTTCGAAACTGTTTTACTATATTGCAAGTAACAGCAATGAATCAGCGGCTATGACCTACCACCAAGACAGCCTTCTGCAGGTTCTCTTACCACTAGTGTCAGAGCACGATTCATCGACGTAGGCCAGCTGCAAGCCTCGTTGTCCACCCAAATTCCTGCATTCTGTAAACAGGCTTCCCCCAGCTTCTCCCACAGAGGGCTCATAGGATGCTAGCGCACATATCTGGCTGACGACACTACTAGATCATCAGTGAGCGTTGCGCTGTCGTGATTTACCCTGACTGAGGTTTGCCTAGCTGGGCCTCGCAGTTCATCCCATTTTGCTGACTTGCTGAACCATAAGTAACTCGGGCACCTCCCCTAGGTACACGGATGATACAAGCACAATGTCACATCTTCACCTTCGCATTCCCTCTGCACTCGTGCCACACGATCTCCTTCCATCTCAAAAAATGAATTTGAGTGCATGCTTTGAACTGGCCATAGTGGAACCATGCTCTCACAAATGGGCTTTGCCCCGCTCTGTTGTGCTGAAGAAGTCCCCGGGGGACTGACTCCGCTGTGGTAACTACGCAGCCCTTAACTATGTCACTGCACCAGATCTCTGTACCACCTCTCACAAGGTCTTCGTGACTTCCAAGATTGTCTTGGTCAACGCCCACAATTAGGTTCTAGCACTGCCTCACGACATTACAAAGATGGCCATTACTACACTATTCGGCCGCTTCAAGCGCATACGTATGCTCTTAGACTCCAAAACACTGCACAAACACTACAGTGCTTCATCGACCAGCGCCTTTGCGAACTCCACTGCATGTTTACCTACTTGCACAACATCTTGGTGATGAAGAAGCGCATTAAGATTGCCTCTCCGGGCTCATTCAGTGCTGGAAGAGAAATAATGGGTTGATTCTAGTGGTATCGCCCAGTTGCCCACAAATACCCTGGCCACCTGCAATTTCTGCCATCTCTTTGGCACTCATGCTCTTGAAAAGCCCTGCACCAGCGCACATCATTCTCCTCGGCTTCTTCTCTCAAAAGATGTCTGACCCAAAAACATGGCACAGTATTTATTTATTTATTTATTTATTTACAATACCCCAAAGGCTCTTGCGAGCATTGCAGTTGAACAATTTAAATGTGTCAGTTATCGAAAAAGCCAGACATCGGAGGGAATCGAACAACACACCTCTCGATTGATTGGCCGAGTACGCTAACCACTATGCTACGCTCGCATCTGCACACATCATGTCACAGTATGTTTGGTCTGGAACTTCTTGGATCTTCTTTCTCCTAAGGATTTGAAACAGGTGCACTACTCTGCAAATGTGATACCAATTCTTGAATCTGCAAGTGTTATGCATACAAAATGTGGCAGCTAGGTCTGTTATGAGAGACTCCAGTTGTAAATACAGTGTTGCACATCTGAACTGGCAGTCATTAGCAGATTGACAGAAATTTCACAGGTTAAAACTCTTACGCAGTATTTTAAATAACAAAACTGCCATTGGTCCTAGCACGCACTTGAAAGCACCATATTTAATATTGAAAGGCACGATCGTACTAGAAAATTTTGAATAATTGGTTGTCGTTCTGATGTGCACATTTTCATTTTTCCTGCCTATACTACATGAATGGAACATGTTACCTGATTATGTTTCCTCCACATCGTCTGTAGAGCAGTTTTCCAGGTCTGTCTTCATTTTTACATGGTAAACACTGAGTCCTAGCTAGTATGTATTGATTTTGTTTATACCCCCTACTCTAATGCCCTTTGGGTGATATAGGTACCTAAGTCAATATATAAATAGATAAGGATGTATCTTATTGAAACATCACTTTCTGGAAGCCTGACAATGAAAATGTTTACAAATGACAGGTCCCTGACATATGTTCAAGTAGCACAAAGCACTAGCCATGGGAAATCAGGCATGTATCATTCGTCTGAGTTCACTCAGCAGATGTCAAGCACATGTCCAGGCACAACAATGCTATTGATGATGCTTTGTCTTGTCTTATTCTCACCTCCATGAAGTTAGGTACAATCACTTTGATGCTCTTGGCAGAGCTTGGTGGCAAGATCCTTAGTTTCAAGTGCTCGATGCACCCTCGCAGGCACTGTCCTTCCATGACCGGTAACTCACATTCACTGTGCTGGTTTGTGATGTGTCCAGGTATTCGCTGTGCTCAGCGACTGGTCTACACACTATGTGCCTGGCTATGCCAACATGCCTGAACGCATAGCTTTGGGTATGCACATGCGTTCCATCTCAACGCGCTAAAGTTCACTGGCACACAGTAGCATCACTCATGTTCCTTCCAATACCCACTTCACTTCCACCAGTTCACTTGAGAGGTTCGCCTTGTTATAGTTGGGCCATTGCCCTCGACTTATGGTTGGTGCTAAGCCCTTGCATGCATTGACCGCTGCACCAACTTGCCTGAAGGTACGCCTATACCCAATATTTCTACTCAAACTGTGGTTGAAGCAGTTTTTTTAACAGTGGATTGTTTGTAATGTTGCTGAAGTGAGTAACTGCACACTGCAGGCACCAGTGTACGTTGTGCCTTTCCACTTGCTTCAGTATGCAACTCCAGTGGCACTTCTTGGACATCCAGTCTGTCTTTACTGAGGCATGCGAATTGCTGCACAGTCTTTGTCATCCTCATCCTCCAAGCCACGAGGCATGTTGAAGTGTACAATCAACAATGCTAATGCGTACATGCATATACACAAGTACATGCTGAGTATGTGCGAGAGTGGCTCCGATGCTTGGACTGCGCGTGAGGTGAGAGTTCATCCCCAGCCTCTCCTGACCCATTGTTATGCGTGCTTCTTCATTGGTGCCTCTCGTGGGAAATGTTCCATTGGCACGACTTCCAAGACAGTCGGTTTATAAGTCTGGCACACAGCAGATGTATTAGTCCCTGATAACACTGTAAGACCTCTGAATCTCTCTATGGCCTCTGTATCTCATCCTGAATTGTTTTCCAAAGTATTTCACAGGCTATCTCTGCGAACGCCAACAACGAATGACATTTTCATTGACCGACACAAACTGACCCACGACCGGATACACAGCCTGGATACTCAACTTATGCTTTCATTAGAAGTGCGCATGGCGACCGCCTTCACATTTCACTTTTTCAATTATGTCAGTGTTGCACACTGCTGTAGTTCAGTGAAAAACAGAGATTGTTTGTAGGCATCAGAGGAGGACAAAGTAACTGGGATGATCCTAGAGATTATTTCAATCCAGATGCTAAGCATACCATGTTTCAGTACTCCTCTGAGGACGGCTACAGGTCTTCTGACCAGGTGACTGTTTTCGGCACAGATCCAAAAAATGAGGTACTTGAAACCTGTGCCAAGCAAACCGTGCTTCCCCTTAGGGTCGATTCACACGATGCAACTTTAGTTGCGTGCAACAAGGTTGCGCCACAAAGTTGCACCGTGTGAACGCGAAGCTCTGGTTGCGCAACTCGAGTTGCAGGAGTTGCAGAGCCGATCGCTTCACGAGCGATTTTTCCTGCAACTCTAGCTGCAACCTGTCAATCACACGGCTCCGCCTTGCAAGCGCGACCAATCAGGAAGACTTCTATGTGTCAGTTATTGCAGCGGCAGTACGCGAGACGATGAAATTATCACTGACCAGTGGAAATTATGCATAATTATCAAACTCTCAACGGATTGAAGTCGTAACGAGCGGAAGTCGCAGTGCGATTGGACGAAAATGATGACAATGACGTTTTTTCGCGCCATCTGGCGAGCTTCAATGTGCACAATCCTCCCACACTGGTCCTACAAGAAGGCTGTCTAACAAGGTGCAGCTCATACAAGTATTTAGGCGTCACTATCAACGCTGATGCACAGTACCTAGGTCTGCACGAGAGGCTCGTCATCACAAAGTCCAACCGGCTGAAGGGGCATATGTGGAACCTTGCGAAGAATTCCTATAATCCATATACAGTAGGCCGTACGCTGTGGAAGACCATGGCGGTACCAGCAGCTACACATGCAAATGATGCCATCGTATACAACCCTCAAACTCTAAAGATACTGGACAGGCATCAGTACGAATTGGGGCGATGGCTGCTGGGGGGCAATTGCGCGACGGCTAACTTGGCAGTGACTGGTGAAATGGGATGGTCCACGTACCTGGAACGGGACGCCCGAGCGAAACTCACCTACCTCGGACGGCTTGTACACCTCCCCGACCAATGCTATGCAAGGAGGATCCATCGTTACATAAGGTATCGAGGCTTAAAAACTAACTGGGTCCGAAGAGTTTCAACCCTGGACAGAACATACAGTGAGGGGACCACACGACACGTGGCAAAGTCGGAAAGGGAGTGGGCCCGAACAGTCCGAAAAGAGATAGCAGCTAAGGAGGAACACCGCTGGAAGGAGGCAATGTCAAAAAAGAGGAGCCTAGAGACGTACGCGGCCTACAAGCAAACACCAGCACCTGTAGCAGAGTATAGAGGAGACAGAGACAGCGCCCTTTTATTTCAGGCCAGAACAGGGTGTCTCCTCACTCAAAAAAGAACTCATGAGCTCTTTGAAGACGGAGACCCCTGTTGCTTGCTCTGCGGGAAGGAAGATGAAGATCTGGACCACATCCTGTTTAGGTGCGAAGCGCTTAGGGACCTCACCTCCCGAGAGGAACTGGTAAAGCACGAGGAGAATAGGAAGGTGGTCCTGGGCTTCGAGGACTCCCCACCAGAAAGTGCACGCAGCCGGACCGGAATTGAGCGGCCAAGCGAACGGCGGTCTCTCCCACCCAGCGCAAGCACCAAGCGCCACCTACGAGAATGGGAGCGAAGAACACAGGCAGCGAAGGACAACCTGCCTGCAGTAGTGTAGTCTGTGTGGCTATTGACTATGGTGTAGTGTCGTTGACTTTACGGCGACAGCCAAGTTACTCCTGAGGCGCTTGATACAAGCGCCCACCCTGTCTTAAAAGGGTTTAGGTACTGGAACTAACTAACTAACTAACTAACTAACTACGGCATTCCGAGTTGCTCGCCGTATGAAAGGGACCTTTTTGGTCAACTTCGGTTGCGCGCAACTGTAGCGGGAACAGAGTTGCAGCAAAAAGTTGCATCGTATGAATCGACCCTTATTCATTCTGTGTAGGCACAGCACCAGTACTGTAACTACGAGGGGTGTTCAAGTCGAACCGGGACTTTTCATTTTTCGCAAAAGTAAAATGAACTTACAGGCGAGAAATTAGTTTTATTTTTCAACGTAATCTCCAGCTGCACTAATGCACTTGTCCCAGCGTTTCACGAGGGCTTGGATGCCAGCAGCGTAGAAATCCTTACCGGCGCGTAGCAGCCATGATCGGACCGCATTCTTGACCTCGTTGTCGCTGCTGAAGTACAGTGGACTAGAAGTAGTTCTAGTCCACTGTAGCTGAAGTGGCGGCCCCCAAGGAACGCCTTCTGTGGCCCGAAGAGATGGAAATCGCTGGGAGCGAAGTCTGGACTGTAAGGGGGATGTGGCAACAACTCCCAGCCAAGTTCCTGTAGGGTGCGTGTCGTGAGGTGCGTGGTATGCGGGCGTGCATTGTCCTGTAGGAGGAGGACTCCTTTGGTGATGAGGCCCGGCCGCTTTTGCTTCAGCGCCTTATGCACATCCCTGAGAACCTGGCAGTAATATGCACTATTGATGGTGGTACCACTGGGCAGAAATTCAACATGAACAACGTCAGCCTTGTCCCAGAAAACCGTGGCCATGACCTTACCCGCAGACGGGGTGCTTCAGAACTTCTTGGGAGCTGGCAAGCCCGGATGCTTCCACTGTTTTGATGCGCGTTTAGGCTCAGGAGTGAAACGGTGCACCACTCAAACGTTTTGCTGCGGCTAAGTGTATCGTGGCCATACTGAGCCTGAAGTCTTCCGTGAATTTCAGGTGACTTTACGCCTTCATTCACGAGAAACTTCATGACAATTCGCAGTTCGATGTGCGCGCTCACCTCGTTGTCGGCCATCTTGTCCAGAACGAGTATTCTGTTTTGCACAAACTTTGCACCACCACGTGGTGAATGCGGAGGCCTGTCACGCGTGCAATTGACGAAATAGAAGTAGCGCGAGCCATTTGTACACTCAGGAGACAGAAAGTCCCGGTTTGACTTGAACACCCCTCGTATATTTGTTAATTCTGTCTTATGAATACGTCACCCTGATTGAAACTACCTCAACCACTGAAAAATCCATGTGATGGTAACAAAAAGCTTGCTCATATGCACAAAAAGGGAGATTCAACTAGGTCCACTTCTTCCATATCATTAGGTGACAAATGGTGGAAGGGATGGAGTTCTGCTCATGTTTGAACCCCTGGTTATTTCAAGGTTCTCTGACTATTTGAGACTATGTTCAGGCCATTTTCAGTCTAAAAGTTTCATGTTGCTTTGCAGGCAATACCTCGTGACGCCACATTTTTCATGCAGATTGGATGCTGCTGGAAGTGGCCAGCAAGTGTCTGATTGCTCATTTTCATACATTTATTGTAGGCTACGGCTGATCCCACGCATGTATGACCCAACTGGTCTTGGCTACGCAACAGGAACAATTCCAGACAATGTGAATATGGGAACTATCTCACCCCACCAGCAACATAATGTTGCCATGAACATATCTGGAACATACCCGGGACCAGGGAAGAGGCATTCTACGCGGAGATCATGGAGAGTGGATGCCAACAAGGTAAAATAACAATATGAGGAATACTTGTGTTCAATACTTGTGGTATTGGTGGCATACCTAGCTTTCTTGTGAAGGGTTGTGCCGATATCCTTGGTCCAGTTCTGTTGCATATATTTAACCTGTCCCTTAGAACAGGTGTGTTTCCTGCTGTCTGGAAGCAGTCCGTCATTGTACCAGTGCTTAGAAGTGGTGACCCTACTGTTGTCGACAATTACCGGCCTATTTCATTAAAGCCGCCGACCGATTTTTCGGACGTGCTCGATTATTCGGACTCGTTCGCGGAACGGCCGCGGGTCCCATAGAGTTGATGTATAAGAACGTCCAAAATTTCGGACGCCGTGCAGCTCCGTCGCTCGATATTTCGGACTCTGTTTGCCCAACCCGCGAATTTCTCTCATGGGGTGACGGAAAATATTGGTATCATCTGAAATTCGTATCGAAAGAAATCAACCAACTAAAATATTGAGGCAAAAAAATAGGCAGTGATGATTGTTCATTTTCCATTCCTCTGAGTAGAAGAGGTCTGTCATAGCGCTTTTGCGTCTTCGTTTTTGGCCAACGGCCCAGCACGTGCTGTCCGCCCGGGAGTCGCGCTACAGCGCTGTAAAGTGAGCTTCACCTAAAACACGCATGCGTTAGGTGAAACCGACTTGCAGACTTGCGGTGCCTCTCACAGTGTACGTTGACGAAATGTCGCTTCGGGAAATAGAAGCTGATGTTATCAGGTAGAGCTGGAAGCGCGTTAGGAAAGCATCGACAAATTTTTCCAGCCTACTAGGGCTTAGTAAAGTTTATTTTGAAGCGAAATTCGTTTTTTCGGACTGCTCGATTATTCGGACTTTTGCGCGATCCCCGCAGAGTCCGAAAAATCGGACGGCGACTGTATTATGTAACTTTTCAAAAGTTTTTGAGATTGTCATGCACGAACGATTTTATGCGTACTTTAGTAGAAGAATAGTGGAAACGCAGCATGGTTTTATGCGTGGAAGATCTGTGGACACAAATCTGTGTTCTTTTTAAATTATTGCTCACCTGCAGTTGTCCATGGTGGTCAGGTCGACGTTTTGTACTGCGATATGTCAAAAGCCTTTGGCTGCGTGTCTCATGTGCGTCTCCTCCAGAAATTATCTCGCACTGGAGTTGCAGATGGCTATTGCAAATGGATAAATGATTATTTAACAAATCGCACTAATTTTGTTAGCTTAGGCAATTGTTTGTCGTCGGAATACAAGTCTCTTTCTGGGGTTCCGCAGGGCTCTAATCGGCCCTTTATTCTTCTTAATATTTGTGAATGATTTGTCCTTGGTCGTTCAACACTCGTAGGTGCTACAGTATGCTGACGATGTTAAACTGTATCGGGTAATTTCCACAGTGGACGACTGTGAGCTACTCCAACGGGATGTTGATTCAGTAAATAACTGATGTAAAAATAATTTTTTGTTACTTAACCCTGCCAAGACGAAGGCGTTGACGATAAGCAAAAAGAGGAAGCCCACGCATTTTTCTTATGTTGTCGAAAACGTTGATATCGAGCGTGTGCCCTCTGTTCGTGACCTTGGCGTCATAGTGGACAGCGCCCTTTCCTTCGGCCCACATGTGAACACCATTGTGAACAAAGCTGTCAGGTCTCTGGGTGTTATAACGCGATTTACTCGTGGCTTCACTGGCCCTCGGTGCTTGTTAGTACTGTATATGAGCCATGTCAGGAGCAGACTCGAACATTGCAGTATTGTTTGGAACCGTTTGACTAAAACGCAGTCAGACCAAATTGAACATGTACAACGTAAGCTGGTTACTACTGTTTATGACAGATATATTGGTAGGAGGTTATACTATGACTATGAGCGCATTCTTGATTATATAGGACTTCCGTTATTGTCGTGTCGAAGACGATGTATTGATTTCTGATTTTTGGAAAAAGTAATTAACGGTGAAATCGACTGTCCCATGTTGTTGTCATCCGTTAATTTGCTGTGTACAACAAGGACAAGGGCAAGGGCACGAAATTTGTTCTGCATTAGTCATTCAGACGTTGATTCTCCTTTGTCTCGGTTACTGAAAGTGTATAATGACTATGGTTCCGATCGTGCGACATTTCGATAGTATATCTTTCTCTTAATTTAGTTATCCCGGAATCTTTAATTAGCCAGCGTTATGCACGTGTAGTTCCCTGTTGTATATAGAGTATGTATTGTGTTTCGTGCACCGCACTAAAGGCCACGGCTGTTTGTGGGCACTTTAAATAAAATCAAGCAATCAATCAATACTCAAGTTCAAACATTCCCACCTTAGTTATACTTAAAGGGGCACTAAACAGCTCGACGAAGATTATCGAGTTATTATGCTTCTTGAAGGAATGTGGCTCACAACATCCAAATATGAAATTCATTTACTTCTAGCGAGCATCTTTGCCACGAAACCATGCCATTCAAAGAGAATAATCTGTGTGAGCCTCTCCTTCATCTTTCGAAAGGGGTCACGTCACAATGTTCCAACGTATGGCAACGCCGCTCTCCAGGCGTGGAGGTGGGGGAGATTTCACTCTCCTAGCCAATGATGGGGCCCCACTGAGACAAGCTGCAGCTTGCAAGGGAACCGGTTGCGAGAACATCGCGGTGACCTCGCGGAACAGTACAGCACTGAAAACATAGTGCACACATGAAATGGAATATTGGGGGGCTTTTGGTACGGTTTGAACTGACTGTCTTGGGTTTGACAGATGGGAATATATTTAGAATCTACCTCACTTCTCGATATTACAACAAAGTTAATGTATAAGCGTCCCGCATTCTGAATTGTTGATGGTGCACAACGTCAAAATGACGTGTGGCTATTGTCGCCAGGACATTGCATGGCGGAGCATGAGTGTGAAAGAGTGCAGTCAGTTTGGAGCCATTATTTACTTTTTTATGACAACAATTTTTTGAAAGCGTTCACCGTCGGCAGCGTATCACAATGCATTTTTAAAAAGTGCAGCTCGTATACCTGTTTATGGCCCCTTTAAGCAAAACTGTTTCATAATCTTTACTTGATATTACTGGTCCCATCATTCTTGCAGACATCTATTGCATTCTTATCTACATATTTAGTTAGCAACCCACACATTTCCTTATTGACTTACTTTGTGATGCCGGCATACTTTTGTTCATTATTTCTTTCTTTATTTTTTATTTTGCAATACTGTTAATTCCTGTAGGGACTGTTACAGGGGGTTATACACAGGAAAAGTGAAGTAACAATGCCCGACAATATAATATACACATACACAAAAAATATTATACACATCTATAAGTGTACTTAACAACACAACAATGGGAAGGGCAGTGTCACACGCCATGCATGCTTCTATGCAAACACACAAGGCAGTGCAGCAGCGAAGGCATCTACATAATCTATGCTAGTGACTAACTGGGGCATATATATTATATTTGTGTGTGCTGCGTGAATCTGTGCCTTAATGTTCTAAACATTGTCATTTTCTGATCTGCTTTTCTTTTTATAACGTGGTGTGGAATTTATGCATTATTGTGTAATGATCCAAATAAATATGTGGAGTTAAAGTATCATGCAGGAACTGTAAACCTTATATAAATAATATTTGTGCCACGTGATGAACATATTATCATGTGCAGGTTGTGACCCCCAACAAGGTGGGAGATGTATACCTATATGATGTGCCAGTGGGTGCCAAAGTTGCAGAAGAATATGACTTCCCTGCTCACTCAGCATTACCTACACCAGTGACTCGTTTGCATGCAGATACTGTGGTCCCAAGTAAGTGCATTTGTTTGTTTTATCTATTCCCAGTGTTATTGCAGAAAATGCTTAAGACAAACATGAGAAGTGCTGGTGATTGCTACACACATCTTAATGTTAGAATGAACATAACTACTCTACATGCCTTTTTATGTCAATGCATGTGATGCCGCGTGCCCCTGTATGCACTTTGGTGTGCATGCATGCACGGTTATGAATTTTCTTCCTGTAGAAAAGCACGTACAATGGATAAAGCTTTCATCTAAAGACAAGTGAACCTTGTGTTGGTGACAAATAAACGTGGCTCTGAGCTCCAACACTTTTTTTTTTTTTTTCTGAAATACTTGCTTGATGAGCTATGGGTATTGTAAGGTTGTGTGTATTACTGTGAATGGATAGCTAAATTGCACTGCTGCCACCATGATCTATTGTGCATGCATGTCTATTTCGCACGTGTGCTTAGTTCAAGAATTATGATGGTGTGTGTGTAGCAGGAAATAGAAGTGTGATGAGATGGCAGACATCGACAGCCTGTCCAGGTCTCTTTCCCCCTGGTACTTTATGTGCACTGAAATGTATTTTACTTGTGGCATAAAGCCTGCTGTTGAATAGCAGGACGAAAGGAGCCATGTAGCATACTTACAACTCTCTTTAGAATTATTATGTGGTAGTGTTACTGTACCTCTGCATGTTCGGCATGGTATATTCAATCTCTTTAAAGTAGCATAGAAGTCATTTAAAACACCCTGTTTTCTTCCTATAAAACTGTTAAGTAGGCCAGTAAGATTCACCATGCGAAGTAATTCACACCACAGAGTCATAATTATCGCAGAAATTGAATTTAAAGTACGCTGCAAAAAGCGACCGTGCGCAACGGTGGTGAAGAGCAGTACCAGCCTGTGATCTGCCTTGAACCTCGCGCTGACGCTATAATAAGAACGCTCGCTGATTGGTCTAGAGAAATGTTGTCTGCTACTCCCTGTTTGGGGTTCTGAAAAAGCCTTTCTCCTGGCTTGGTAGTGATTCGGCCGCTCTTTCTATCTCCAATTCTCCGAAAGAACTGGCAAAACTGGTTTACAGCGGCAAAGGGACAAGGCGCTGACCCCCACTGACCGGCGAATCAGGACGAGTTCTCCTTATAACGTCATCAGTGACGTGGCATCATACCTTCTCATCCTCGTTATACCTGGAGTGGCGAGTTAAGGGCGGACGCGCGGAGCCATGTTTATATGAGTTTTTTTCTGGGAAACAAATTGCACACATCAAAACCTTTCACGCTATTCAGTAAAATGACACACACACT
Organism: Ornithodoros turicata; assembly: GCF_037126465.1. Classification (NCBI taxonomy): domain Eukaryota; kingdom Metazoa; phylum Arthropoda; class Arachnida; order Ixodida; family Argasidae; genus Ornithodoros; species Ornithodoros turicata. The sequence continues at coordinate 29,673,416 of NC_088201.1, forward strand.
TTCATCAGACGTCTTAATCTGAAAATTTTTTGGATGGTCCTTTGTACTCCTTTAAACCATATTCTGTACATACAATATTTTTTGTAATCCTTTGTTTTTAGCCATCCAGTCTCTGCACAAGCTAACCTTACAGCCTTCAAGTGTACCATATGATGAGCCTCGGCAAGCGAATGTATCTTGTGATGCCTCACGTTCTACTCTAACTGCTGAGAGAGAAGCTTTGCTTTCTGATGTTCCAGGTAATGTTGCAAACTTAGGAAGTATTGATACGTTAATAATTATGGAAAACATAAGGCCCGAGCACAAACTGATTAACAGTGCAACTTTAACGTTGGCAGGTGTTACAGTGTATGACATTCCTCGAGGCAATATGGATTACGACATTCCGAATCCAGATCTCCCTGTTACGTATGACACCCCACCACCACCTCGAGAGATGTCCAAGGTGGCCTGTACTACGTACGACATACCCCAAGAAAGTGGTTTGCAAAGTGCCATGGGAGTGGTTACCTACGATGTTCCCGTGTCTGGGCGCTCCAGTGGTGTTTCACTCATGTCTACGAGCTCATCATCCGGCGGTGTCTCTCCTGCAAGCAGTCAGTCGAGTTTGAACACATCGCTGTCCTTGTCCAGTCTGTGTGGTATGTCTTGCTGTGAACCCGTGTTAGTATGGGAGGGTGATGCATGGTCTCCCCAATTTTCAGTCTCTGTCCTCCTCCCCTGACAGATAGGTAACCGGCATACAATGAAATGGGGTATATGTTAGCTAGCTGGCAGAGGAGCTGGCTGGCATACAAAATATTTAGGGCCCTTCTTTGGCATTGTGGCCAAAAGTAGTGTTCGCAGAATACATTCGCTGGTACATGTATATATGAGAATGGCAGTAGACACATGCCAAACACTTCTGTGATCACGCAACGCTGCAGCCTATCACAAGACGAGTTCATAGTAGTGAGGCCTTGCAGATGGAGGGAGTGGGCAGGCTATGGTTAAGGCCCCTGGTTTTCTGCTGCGGCAAATTCAAAATTCTGCGGCACAGACTTGTAAATTCTGCGACTTTCCGTGACAAACAGTCAACAGCTGCTTGAAATGGGAAACACTTTATTTTCTTGGGTAATGTGGGAACATAAAGACATTTTATAAAATTACAGATTCAAAGCACTGTTGTGGCTCAGCATTGCATACATGAAATCTTGTGTTCTTCCCTGACAAAGAATGTCGTCTGTCGCCTGCAATCATTTGATACCTGCTCAAAGATCTTTTGGCATCTACAGAGCTTATACGAACTTTATAGGAAGATTATAGGAAGGAGCTTACAATACATGCCCTGTGGAAGTTACATCTTTAGGACTCCCTTTTTGTTTCTGGGCTGTAGGCATTATTTAAGTGTAAGGCGAACTCGAAAACATCAAATTAAGATCTCCCACTGCCACTGCTAAGCTGTGCACTGGAGGGACGTTGCATCTTCCTCAGGCGGAGTATGCACAATAAACTTGGGATAACGTTACCTTAAGCTAAACTACGATCTGTCTCAGTTGGTCCTGCAGCATGGACAATTTCGTAAAGCAGGCTTCACCTCGTGCAGAGAAGCGGCAGGTGAAGCCCACTTCTGGGAGGTGTCGTTCATATTCTGCGCAAAGTCGGATATTCGGAAATCCGAATATTGGGCATTCGATTCGCGAATGAAATAGTACGAGTGACTGATGCTCGATTCAAATTCGAGAACTCGAATATCCGCACACCCCTAAAAATAAGGGATTCCGTGAAATTCCGTGCCAAACGAAGGATTCCGCAATGAATTCCGGATTCCGCGATATTTCGTGGAATCGCGGAATACCCGGGGCCTTAGCTATGGTATGCAGCTGGCCGAGAGTGAGCGTGTTGGGGGAACGTGGGCTCTTGCACGGTGTGCCGGCAAAGAATGAGAATGTTGGTGGGAGCATGGCTCCCAACACCTTCTGCTCTCGAGCTCCGACCACGCTACACATAACCACAACATGCTCAGACGATCCTCTTGCAGTCCCCTTAGAATGCATCCTACATTAAAGTGAAACAAAGAAAACCTGATAATGGGCACACAGAAAACCAAACCTAATACTACAACTGACTCTGTGGCATTGTCATCTGCCCCAAATGACAATCAAACGATATGTCAGTTGACCATTCTGAGTTTCAGTGACTCCTGTTGGATTTGCTGTCAGACTAAAACCCTGATGTATAATTAGAGCCTGAAGTTTTCGGGAAATATTTTTTCTAAATTTTCAAATTTTTTTCTTCTAAATTTCATGTATGCTACATTCGGGGAGAAATAGGGCTCAGTTACTCAAACTAACTATACTGGTTTGGTACAAACGGTGATGTAACTGCATTTGCCACCAAACAAGTTAGCGTGCATTCCTGCAGACGTCTCAGTGAGAGCAATTTTCCTGGTAAAAATCTGGTTTCACCCTAAAGAGGCAACCTTCAATTCGGGGTGCAAATTCGTGGAAGAATCAGGTTGAACCCTAAGACTTCAGGCTCTATATATAATAACCTTCCATGCACCATTGAAAGGTGCCTGAGGTAAAGGTATGGTGTTTTGCATTGTATTGATATAGCAGTGGACACTCCTCCCCACTTCCTTACTAATGAGCATGAAAGGGATGGTCGCATCTGGAAACCAATCTATGAAACAGATATCACAATGTTCAGCATCGGCTGACAATCTAATTTGCAATTTTTTTCATTGGAAAAGTGCTTAGATATTAAATAAACGAATCGTAAAAATCAGCTCCGGCGGCAGCGACATCAGTGTGACGTACCTTCCTAATCCCAGACGGAACAAAACTTCCCGTGGTGCTCCTGGGGATATCCTTTCCCGGCAATTCGGATATCCCTGGGAAAGACATTTTTTCCGACAGACGTCCCCCACATCTCCGAGTGGCCATGGTTTGGACTTCCCACAAATATCTGTTGTTTGTCCTCACAGGAAGTTACACGGAGATGCCGGGACGTTGCACGGACTTACTTGCGTACGTGCTCAGGGCCCGGTATTTTCTCATTGTTATTGATACTGTTTATTGAGCTGCATAAGTGGACAGACTCCTACTAGGCGTTTTTTCTGCCATTTTGTTTCAGCTTCGGCCACTGCGTCTTTCTTTCTCAGTTGGTCCTCCTTGTTTCTATCTAGTATTTCTGTTACGGACATTGAGTGTGACGTTTTAAAAAGCAAAAAAGGCCTTAGAACCACGAACATAGAAAGGCAGTGGCATACCTTTCCAAAGCGAAAACAGATACTATATATTGCTTGTCTCGCAAGCTTCCAACAATTCTAGAGTCACGCTTGCCTGTGAGTCGAACTAAAGGGTGAGGTGCTTAATTTTAATGTGATTGCGTATACCGATAACACTGGACTGAAGAACTGCTTGGTGTATTAACTCACTCCAACGATAACGTCTGTGTTTCTTACTGCTTTTGATTTGATGCATTTAGCTGGTTCAGCGAAAGTCGAACTCACGCCGCGACACACCTTGCCATGTTTCTCTCTCTCCTCTGATAATGCTCCCTGCAACGTCCCATCAGGGACCCTATTCGGACAATTCTTCGAACGCCCATTACGGTACATCCTGCGGATGTACAATTAAGGACGTCCATTCATGTAGCTCCCAGAGATGTCCATGTGATATTCATTTCAGGACGTGGACGTTAAAATCTATTTCGAACGTCTGCAGGAGATAGTGTTCTGTCTGGGATAGGAGGAGTGAGAGGGTGGCGTGCAGAGGACAAAGGCTTTGTTTCTGTGAGTTTGTCTGCTTCCTGCTGCCATGGCATCCCTTTTCTCAAGACCATGCTCTGATTGGTGTAAAGAATGATAAGAAAATCCTCTGTGTAAAGAATGACGTTTTCGTCTTTTTCCAGAGAGAGAATTCCGGCATACTCTCAACATCCGGCATCTGCTGTTGTCATGTATTCTATTGAATAGCGGTCAAACTACGTCACTATTTCACATCCTTCTCGATATCCTAAACTGTAAACCGTAAACTGTAACCGTGGCAGGATAAAACCATGGCAAAAGGGCAGTGTCATGGCGAAAGAGCCTATAGCTGCTATACAGAGTTATGTGGCATTCTCGACAAATGTGTCGCAAGTGCTTGCTTGGAAAAACTGACTTGTGGCTATTGTCGGTAAGGCATCACGGGGCAGAGCATGAGTAGGAAAGAGTGTAGTGAATATTTTCTAGTTCACCTGTTTTGTACAATCAAAGCTGCAAGCAGCGGCTGCATTTTTGTGGTCTACTCATATCCAACACATAACCTCTGACGCTAACAAAGCTCTTAGTTAGATGAGGGCATTCCCTGGCACCTTCTAAACTCAAGTGCCATTTTCTGTCTACACTGGTCTTTCCAAACTTAGAATACAGCTCCTCGGTTTGGGGCGTGCAACAAACATTCCTGGCTAGTCCTCTGGAAACTATCCAAAACTGTGCTGCTCAATCTTGGTAGCATTTGTTTGAGATTGAGGTGTGGAATAGAGGATGGAACATGAAGTAGAACTGTAATGCAGCAACATAACAGGTGTGGAGAAGGGGGATAGGAGTCCAGTCAGCAAGGTGGACCTTGATACGTCTAATACAGTCCCAACTGGCAAAGGCTGGACCTGGGCTTAATGAAAAATCACAATTATCTCATAGCGGGATATGACAGTATGAGAATAGATGACTGACTAATACAGCCTAAGGTATTCGTAATAGCTGCAAATTCAATACGGAGCCATTGCAGACTGTCTTTGTAGAATATAATTTTATCAGTGACAAACCATATTGACCCATATCCAATGCAGTTTGCAATGTGCTTTGGAAACTCAGAATAAAGATGCCTTGGATTGTTTGCATGCTCTTTCAATCTTTCATTTACGGACAGTTTTGTCAGAAATATGATCCAGACTTGAGACAGTTCATGCTGCTCATTCTATTTCCTTAAATTATACACGTTTCAGTAGAGAAGGAAACGACAGAGGTGTCGGTTCACAAGGGGGAAATCACAAACATAAAGAAAAACTTCAGCTTCAGGTACCTTCAGGTACCGTTGGTACCTGAGGAAGCGCAGGCTCTGCACAAAAGCTTGTACCTTATTAAATTTTAGGAAGTCTCCAGTGTTTTTCTTTGTTTGTGATTGTACACGTTTCTCAAGTGAGTTTTTTTTAGAGCTGTGCGAATATTCGATATTTCAAATACGAATTGAATATCAGATGCTATTTTGAACGCTATTCACAACCTATTTTCAGTATTTGAAATTTTCGAATATTTTTCGAAAGTTTCGCTGTTGCCATCCTGCAAGTGGGCACCGCCTCATTACATCCAAGAGTTGGGTGAAGGTCACTTCGCGTTACTGCCATTGCCTCCGTTCTGCAAGTCAGCTTCACATCATTACACTCCAGTATTAGGCAAAGCCTGCCTTACATTGTTTACGATATTCTGTCATTGAAGTCTACAAAGCACACAAAGCAGGCTGCATGGAACATGTTGATTAACTCTCAATGCAGTTCATCCGCATAATGCCGTCTACCGTACACAACACAGAGGGACCATTCTCTCATGATATTTTATGCTGGGTGAAAAGGCTCACAAGTTTGGAGCAGAACATCATCGAGTGAGCACAACGCCACAAAATATTTCACCATGAGGTATTCAAAATTATTCGAATTGGGCTTCTTCTGATTATTCGAATTCGATTCGCCATCTGAAGAAATTATTCGGATTCGATTCGCAGTGCAATTGAAATATTCGTATTCTATTCACAATGGGAATTTTCCTAATAGCACAGCGCTACGTTTTTTAGTTCTCTTACTTACACAATCCTGCGATCCCCAAGATTTACTGCAGCCCTGATACATTTCTCCTGTGTGCCTTTCTAGAAAGCTTTTCAATAATACTTTCCTGAATGCTCTTCTTTTTACCTTCACTGACTATGGTTGGGCATTTAAAATTAAATGCCCTCTTTGCTATAATGTCTTTACATTTGCACAAATGTCTTCAGATTTGGTTATCATAACAGGTCCTAATCATCCCAGACAAAATCTACTTGCCATGATTTCCTTCTTCACTGTATTGTTCTCCCTAATATGATATGCACTATTTTGGTCTGCTATTATGATATGCTAAGTGTCGTTATATTGGTGTGTTATTACAATATTATGTGTTAGGTACTTTTAGTATGTCGTTTATCTAGCACATTTATGATCTTTTAATATTTTTCTACTCTGTGTTGTATAGTTTGAATGCTAAAACACCATTCCAAAGCTTTGCTTAAGACACCTAATGTGGGTCTTCAATGTACCAGTAATTAAAAATAAATGTACATATGCAGCTAGCCATTTTTACGGTAAATGTTCCTCATTGTCTTCTGATAAGTGGTAAAATTATGTTTGATACATTAGCAACTATTATTAGAGTCACTAACAGGTGACATTCAAATATGTTGTGCCACACAATAATGGATATTACAGGCAGGTATAACATGGAGATTACCACACTCATTTTCAGGCTCAAACAGATCAAGCTTGGAGCAGGCCCATGATATGTATGACATCCCTGCATGTGGACCGAAACGTCCAGTAGAGGGACTGACGACTCGGGCCAGCTTGGGGGCTGTTCCACCTCCTCCTTGCCACGATATGGCTCCATTACAGTTCTACGATATTCCCACCAATAACGCTCCTGCCCTACCTTTGCATTATGACATCCCACCCAAACGTGGGGCAAGGCCTCCAGCAACGGTGTCCTTGGATGGAGTTTACGACGTTCCTCCACAGGTTAGGATATTTTGTGCTTTGACATTTTCTTGCTGCAGATTACAGTACATGTGGTACACATAGAGCCACAAATGTGCCTTGGGATCCTGTGTTCTACCACCCCCCAGAAGCCCTGGATAATACAACACAGAAGGTGAATTGAAGGAGCTAGGCATAGCACAACTGCAATGTTACTTGGGAATGTGTCTGGCTACATTGTGCACCCATACAGGTTGCCGCTGTCTTCGGCAGCTGTTATCCTCCATTCGGAACTGGTGGCATACCTGTTATCATATATACTTGCATATTTAAACATAGCTCAGTAGAGGGTGTGTGTTAATTATGTGAGGAAATAATTAGAACTTGACACATAGGATACTCAAATACTGCTTTGTTCCAAAATAAATGAGTCAGTGGCATAGAATAAACAGCCATTTTCTTGTCCTCGCTTCAGTCATGATCTTTCCAACAGGGTTATCATCTAGTCTGTCAAGCACTGAAAGAGATTCCAGTTATACCTGAAAAGTACAGATACTTTACAGCCATAACTGTGTGCATCAGCAAAGGCTAGGAAATAGAAAGCAAAAGTTAGGGCAGAGTTAGCAAATATGGCAGGTCCCTGGTGACCTGGTGTCTTTATCGCTTATCTTTTTGAGTGAAGCTGAAATTGATATTATGATTTTGAAAAGCCATGTGTTTAGTACAGTTAGTGAAAGCAGTGAAATGGAATTCACTTCAAAGAAACATGTTACATACAAAGTCCCTGCCGACAGAGACGTGAGTGCATTACAGAACATGAGTGCCATATGACAACACCCAGCAGTGTTATCTCCATGTTAAACAGTGAGAAAATATCTTGAAGGGGCACTGAAGCGAATAACATTTTCCAATTGTCATGCTTCAAAAAAAGGACAAGGCTCATAATATGCAAATATGCAATTTCTTTATCTCTAGCAATTGTACTTACCAAGAGACAATGGAATGCAAGAAGTACAGTATCTCTATCTATCTCTCTCAGAAGTACTGTATTTCTTCTTCCCTCCCTGCATCACTCAGCTACATTATGAAGCTCCCACATATTGCAATGTCACATTCTAGGCACTGCAGCTCAGTGATGTTTTGCACTTATAGCCAGTGAGTTGTGAGAAGCTTTGGCGCGCAGACTGTACAGGTCACCAGAATGTATATGGTACTTTGGAAACGGCATTGATCGACATTCATCCCCATTCACGGAACAATACAGTGCTAGAAATATACAGCTCATGTGAAATGAAACATTGAGGGCTTTTGGTCGTTTGGAACGGTTCGAACTTCCTAAATTGCAGGTTCCATGTGGAAAGATGTTTCAAATTTACTGCATTTCGCATTACTAGAATAACTTGATGTGTAAGCGTTCATTATTGTGACTGGTTCATGGTGTGTAACATCAAAAGGACATGTGGCTATTGTCGACAAGGCATCGCAGGGCAGAGCGTGAGTACGAAAGTGCTTTACCTTGCCAATCACAACCTGTCAGTGTGTACAATAGTTCTCTTCTTTTTCTATCGACCTTTTTATTCCCGTATAATTATAAATGTGTTTGTTATATTATAAATGTATGATAATAATTGCAAGTATAAGATATAATTATTGTATAAGATTTAATTCCCAAGACACACAAGCAACAGCAGTTAAAGTAGCCATAATTTTTTTACATAGGTGTGGTCTAAATATATAAATACTGGGACAGGCAAAGACTTGTAGTTATCATTCTAATTGTTCATATGTGCAGGTTACACGAGACATACAAGTCCCACCTTCCACAGCAGATGAAACAGATTCTTCAAAACGCCATTCTTCTTCAAGCACCGAGTCTCAAGATTATGAGGCTGTGGGAGAACTGAAAGAAATCCACCTTGAACGGGATGCAGCACTTGAAGTGCTTGTCAAATTGCACCAGGAGGTGACAAGTGCTATTACAAAACTCTTTTCTCTAACTCACTCAACCTGGAAGCGGCAAGAAAATGCAACTGAAGCACGGCTTCATGATCTCAAACTCAACTGTTACAGACTACGCTCTTCACTCCAAGAGTTCCTAGCATTTGCTCAGGGTGCCCTCACAAATGCTGCTTGTGCAGAAGACAGAAAACTTTACCAAAAATTAGCACGCCTGACTAAGCCACTCGCAGATTCATACCGTGTTGTGCTGGCCACAACTCAGTCACTGGATGAGAAGGGTTGGCAGGTGGGAAACTACACAGGGTCCAGCCCAGACGCACTTGACCACCTAGTAGCATGTGCTCGAGGACTGACAGAAGACATTCAGCAAGTGGCTTCCACGATACAGGGTAACTCTACCCTCATCTTTAAACGGTCCCCACTTATCAGCGAAAGTGGGAAGCGTCCACTACCAGCACCACCCAAGCGAGAAGAGGACCGTAGAGAATGGGCCAATGATTACGATTACGTTAACCTAGAATCCAAAGAAGCTGTAGAAAGGGAGAATGAAGAGATTAAAGCGGCTCTTCCTGCAGAGCTTAGTCGATCATTTGATAAGCTCTTGAAAGAGTCTCAAGTCACTGTTGAGGAAAAGATCGAGGAACTACCGTCTGCTGGCCTAGACCATGGGGATGTGCAAATATTGACATTTTACAGAGCACAAATAGATACCCATATCCTTTTCCTGACCAATGCAATTGATGCTTTTCTGGCAACCATCGAGAATAATCAGCCACCTAAGGTGTTTGTCGGACACAGCAAATTTGTTGTGATTTGTGCACACAAACTTGTGTACATGGGAGACACGGTATACCGCAATGTGCTGAATCAAGAGATAAAGTCACAAGTGTTACAATGCTCTACTAACTTATGTGAGGCACTCAAGGTGCTGATTAACAGCACAAAGAAAGCGGCACTACAGTTTCCATCTGTGGCTGCAGTTCAACAAATGGTGGACAGCATCGTAGATGTATCGCACTTTGCCAATGACCTCAAAGTTGTGGTGACACAGGTGGTTAAGAGATAACAACAGCACAGAGGGTATAAAATAATGAGGAGGCATGGGAGATGTCTACACGGGATAGTCAAGTCACAAGTGAGCCATTTTAAAAAGTTTTTAAGATGCAAACTTTTTACAAGTAATTTTATTTGTACTTGTCTCCTGTATGAAGCTATGCGGGACTATAACTGTTGGGATGCATTGCTTATTATTGAGGACATGCATTGTTGTAGTCCATTTGCATCACATTGCTGTCTGAGCTTGTTACGTGTAGTTCTGCACTGCTACACTAGAATAAGCAGTTACTTGGGTGTACCTTAGGTACTAATAACATGGTACATACTTGTTGCACTATGTTTAAGGGCCTGGTGCATCAGTTCTTGTTAATGTGAGTGATACCTCATCGTAGTCCTTGCACTATAAAATGAGGTGGATCCATACTGCTATATTAAAGTGCAGAGGTCAGCAAATGGTATAATTTTTCCAGCTTACCCCTTAACCCGCTTTCCCCTATGTATAATGCATCATGCAGATTTACCTATTGCACATCCACAGTGTGGAGAGATAGAAAAAAAAACTTGACATGTTTAATTCATTCAGGGTCATTTCCTGCTGGCATACTTTTTATTTGAGGCACGTAAAGCCAAAGTGCCAAGACTTGCATGTACCCATGTTTTATTTTGATAATTTGTGTCATAATTTTAAGTCATGGGCCTACGTTGAATAACATTTACCAACTGACATATTGATTGTTTCCATTTTGGGTGTATTTGTGATTATGTGGTACATTGTACTTCCGTGAAATAACCAAGGGCGTGTGCCAAATTGCCCTATTAACGCCCTGTCGATTGATGGGATACGAGAGTTTGTAGGTTTGGTATGTTTTAATACAGATGGATACCTTGCAGTAACCAGAGTACAATTTGAAAGATAGAGGGAAAAAAAAGCAACAGAAAGAAACTTTCAGAATCCCAACACTACTAACTAAAAAGTATAATTGTTTTGAGCTGAAGAGTTGAACTGAGGGTCCTGCAAAAAGCCTTCCTCCGCCATTGGCAGACGAGTTCTATCAAGACAGGTATGAACCAATTTACGATATCGCATCAGTCAACAGTACTCATCAATTTAGGATACTTTTTTTACAAAGTATGTGTTCCCCCTTGAAAGCAAATATAGCATGTGTTAAGACAATATGTACCAGTCACTTTGCATACCTATTCTCCTTCTGGTACCATGAAATACAAAGGTAAAGCATAGAGAATGAAGTCATGTGGTCCATTCAATGTGATTCACTTTTGTATGTGCATCTTTGTAAGAGTATCTCATAACCACTTTTGCATGTGCTGCCACAGAATGGACAGAAAAATGTTGGCAAAATTTCATAGCACATAGGTTTATGCTATACCATATGTAGGCAGCAAAAATAGGAGTATTAGCCCCTTAAGAGCCACGGACAAGCTGAGACCGTGGGTGGCGTCCGAATTAATAATAACGTAGACGAGCTCGCTTGTCCACAAGTGCTTTTGTATTCCTCAATGCCAGAGACTCATTTGCCACTCTGGAGGCAAGGTGTGCTGCCACTGATGGTAGCACACATTTTTATTTCTACACTATTGTCATTTCTTCTGGGATAAATATGTATAGCAATGCAAGTTGCATCACATATATGAAAAAATGTACATTTTTGGGGAAACAGTTTTGAAATAGCTTCCATACTTTATTAAAGTAACATAGCACTTAAGGGGTTAATGTTGTGCTATATGTTGGCATGTTAAGTTGTCCTTCAGAACTCTGGCTGGGTAGTTTACATTCTGGTTGTGTGCTACTGAGACAACAAAATGCCAACCTTACATCGTTGCAACATTTTATAGGATGTAGTTTACTCATTTTTACTATGAACTTTTTGAATACTTCATATTTGTGCACATGATCCCAGCACTTTTGCAAGTGCTCATGTATCATTTGATAACTTTTCCTGGCATTTATGTAGGCCAAGTTTAGTGCAAATGAAGACCTCTATGATAAAAAAAAGTCTAAATTTTCCTACACACACAAACGGCAAAAAGGGTAGCTACTTTTAAGTAAGTTATGTATCCGTAACAAGTGTTCCTAGTCACAGAAAGCCCTTGGAAGGGCGTCAACTTTAGTGCAATGTGAACCCAATTTACGTGAATATCTATTCTGCTTAAAACGCATTGAAGCATGCAAGTTAAGCAAAGACTACGAAACCTTGTCTTTTGAAGGTGAACCCGTGGAGCATGTGGAAAATGCATGTAATAGCGATGTGGCAATAGATTCTGTGGTCACGATGCAGTGGTTAAAAGTGGTGTTCACACAAATGTTTGTTATTCACAGTGTAATACAGTGCAAGCAAATATTGTATACTTAATAAAGACATACACGATTTTTCTTCAGCTCATTTCTGAATGTGACCTCCCTTTTATTCCTTTTTTTTTTTGTTGCAAGCAAGCTTCAGTTGTAGTAAATATATTCGTCATGTCAGCAGGTATGCATCACCATCTAGTCTAGCTTTCCACAGTTCATTATGTCAAGTAAGGACTATTCCTAGCCCATGCATAACATTGCAGTATCTACACTTTCAGTCCAGTAATGACTTGCCACATTCGTAGACCCTTGTACATCAGAGTATTATACTTTGTTAGAATTCAGTGTTTACAGTCAGACTTTACTCTATGGAATGAAAGACCAGGTGCAATCTGAGGAAATAATGGGTAAAATGAATCCCATGCCTTTTCCATTTTTTGTATGTGTTGAGAAACATTTTATCAGTAAAGCAGTTTTCTTTTGTGCGGTAAGGCACGAATCCGCTCAGAAGATATTCAGGAGTGTGTTCATCCTTTCAGCTGTATAGAGCAGATTTGTAATTTTGAGTACTTGAGTACCCTACTTTTAGTTGGTTGAAATCATTCTCAGCGTCACAATTTGCTTTACAGCCATGAACTGTGTGCGAAAGTGATGTAGACAATAGATGATCCACTCTCCACTTGGTCAGGTGGTTCTGCCCCAAAGTTAGTAGTTGTCAAATGATTTACCAATATGGTAAGCTTACTGTTTTAATCCGCAATTTTCCACACATTTGTTACCCCCCCCTGCCCATGCCCTGTGCTGTAAACCTTGAAATGCAGGTTTGCATTGATGCGAATAATCATCTTTCAAGTTTATCCAGCATAACTTGGTATGAAGTGTTGCAACCCTTTAATGTCTATGTACAACACTATGTAACCAGAAAGACATCTTGATTTTGTGGGCAGTTCGAGTACTGTGCAGTTCGGTTGAACAATATTCCAGCTGCCCACAAACAACATTTATACCAGTGTTTTTGAAGGTCCTTGGATGAGTGGTGTACCAAAATTAATTCCTAGAACACATCCACTAAAATTCCACATTTCAAGCCACTCAAAAGTAGAAAAAGCAGTATGAAACAAATTTCAAGGCTTGTGACATGGTTAGCTTTTTTTGCACTTCTTCTGTTAGTATTATGTATTTTGTATTGGTTCTTTTGTGTTGTTAACTTGTTACATTGCTGCCATACAGTGCACTCCGCTGCTGCTACTTCGAACTGCTATGGGTCTGCACGTATTCGGTCAATACATGTGATTTTATATCAATAAACAACAAATTCAATTTAAATTTGCTTTATCATGCTTGACTATGTCAGTACTTATTTTACTTTTTCTCGTGAGTTGCTTATTAGTGAATCTTTGAGGAGGATATGCCACCATAATTGTTTGCTACTTTACAAGTGAGGTTACACGCACTGTCACATAGAAAGATTTGATATGCTGGTGAAGTAGGTGTTAGCAGTCCTGTTAATGCTGCAGGAGGTATGCAAGGGTGACATTTCAATGTACATAATGGTTATACATTTATCATTATTGACTATATTATTCATATATATTCCAAGTTGAGCGTCTGTAATCTATGCACCTTTTGTACTACATTATGCACGAAAATGGTTAAAAACTGGGCGGTTCAGCAGTTCATATTAAATCTCCCAGTGCCGGGGAGCTAAAAGGACGACACAACACTCCCCCGGCACGGGGGGATTTTAAAACATTATGGACGATTCACATCTTACACAAACATAAAACAGCTCTAAGCAGTTTTGCCTTTTATCCAGTACATACAAGGGTCGTTCGAGGTTGACCAAGACTTTTGCTCGAGAAAAATCAGTGAGTAAATGTAATTGAATAAACCTTTCGGAGGACGAAGTGCAATCCTTCTCAGGTCAGCGGCACGTGCAGCGGCGGCAGCTATCATGGCAGTGAGCCGTGTCTCTGCAGCTCTGGAACAGCGATGCATAATCAAGTTCCTTGTGAAGGAGAACGTCAGACCAGCTGAGATTTTGCAAAGATTATAGGCACAGTATGGGGACAAACGTCAAGGGGAAGAGTGTACGAATGGTACAGTTTGGAGAAGGACGGGATATGGTGACCAATGAACCACATGGACACTGCAGTCATGCCAGTGAACATCGCGTTCAGCAAGCCAGCCATATTCAAGACCCAGCAAGTAACAGTTTGGGACATTGCAGCCCAGGGTAATATTAGTGTCTGCCAGTGGCGTAGCCAGAATAATATTTCTGGAGGGGTCCTCTAGGAACTTTACGTGGGGAGGAGGATTTCACCCTTGCTTCCCTCTCTCAAATGTGAAGGTACCAAAGGTAAAATTTGGGGTGGGTGTTTCAACCCCCCCCCCCCCCTCGCTCTGGCTACGCCACAGGTGTCCGCAGTGTAGAGACAATCATTCACGAGCACTTACTGTTCCGTAAAGTCTGTGCAAGATGGGTTCCCCGACACCTCACCTGTGACCAGAACGGGAGTGCGCATGGCAGTCTCTGAGCAGCTGCTGAACTGGTTTTAATCTAAGGGGGACAAATTTTAGATTTTTAAGCCTGGATGCAACATTTCACCCCAGAGACAAAAAGCAGCAGCATGGAATGGCGACATAAGGCTTTCCCGCCACCAAAGAAAAGCAAGATGCTGCAGTCTGCTGGGAAGTCCATGGGAACTGTCTTCTGGGACATGCAGGCTGTCATCCATGTAGACTTCTTGTAGCAATGGGCCATGATTAATGCCCAGTACTACTCCACGCTGATAAAGGGTGCCGTGCGAAACACAATTTGCAAGAAAAGACCTGGGATGTTTTCCGGAAGGGTCATTCTTCTTCATGACAATGCTCGGCCTCTCACAGCAAATCTGACTGTAGCAACCCTGGTCGAAATACGCTGGGAGGTTTTGCCCATGCCCCTTACAGCCCAGATTTAGCCCCCAGTGATTACCATTTGTTTGGGCCCCTTAAAGAGCACCTCGGAGGAAAGGCGTTCCACACAGATGAAGCCCTCCAGAAAGATGCCCTGCAGTGGCTACGACAGCATCCCACTTCTTTCTAGGCCGGAGGCATCAAAGAGTTGCCACAGTTATGGCAGTGGTGTCTAGATCCTCATGGTGGATACTTTGAAAAAAAAAAAAAAAAGAAGAAACTGGCAGATATGATGCAAGTTACATCAAATCAACGACAACGACACAGATGTTTATTTGAGCTCATCTGTACCTACACGCATGGTTCGCTCTGTTGAATGCGGTCCGCAGCAAGATCTTCTTGGTCAGTACTTGGGTGTTGTGCTTGATATGCTTTATGATGTTGGTCGTCAGCAGGGTGTTGAAGGACCATAAGATGTGTCTTATGGTCACTGTAGTATGTGGAGGTTCGTTCACTGGTGAAAGTTTCAGCGAGGAACGCATGTATCTTGGCAAGGGGCTCGTTGGGGGAAGCGTACATGGACACCACCTAGGGTTGCCACCAGGCTGGTTATTTGCTCGCTCTGCTGGTTGCCGGTAGAAAGGGTGATGCCGGCAGCGTTTTGCGGGTATTTGTTGCTCAATACCTTTTCACAAGGGCTTTTGCGAGGTTTTCGCTTCAACATTCCACTACATCTTGAATAAATCTGGAGCAAAGTCCCAACTCCGCAGTCACCAGTCGTTTTATTATTTATTCATTATTATTATTATCATTGTTATTCATCAAGTCTTGTGTTCGGAGAGGACAAGATCAGTGGTTGTGCAAGGCTATTGAAGGTTGTGTCGAGCCAGATAGAACTTAGGCCGTATACAACCATCATGAGATCTCCTCCTGCAAAGAAGGGTTTGTGTGCATCAATGCGTTTTTCAGAGTAAATAACAATCCGGTTGCTCCAATACGATCCAGTGTACCGTTCATGCCCGTTTATAGTAATTTCTAACATCAATGATCCAGCCACACACAGGAACTCCTCGTATTATCTCTCTCTCTGTGTCCTCATCCACCCATTTCCCCTTTCCCTCTATACCACCCCCTCTCCCTCGGCCGGTATTTTTCACTACGAAAGGTGGCAACCCTAACACCACCACGATGCATTTCTTCTTAGTTTTTTCTCTTTTGTATTTTGGCGGTGCGACATATGGGAAAAGATCGGCACAAAATTGAACCCTTAAAGGGGCACTAAAATGCAAAAACAAGTTCACTTCAAATTACGTTGTACGCTATGTTAATTTCGTACTTGTTATCATAATTCAAAACTTTGATTCCGTGACGGAGCTACAGTCGAAAGTATACCTGACTCTTTCTTGCTTCGGCGCTAAGCAGTGAACGTCGTTTGAGCTCGTGCATCGGTGTTTTTAGTCCATGCTGCGCATGCCACGCCATGCAGCAGTCTAGGTGAAAAACATAGTGCGCGTTGCAAAGCGGGCTGGCGTCGGCGTCAGTTGGTCGTGAATGTTGTCAGTGGAACATTCGCGAGGACTGTTGTGGGTACAATTCAGTGAATCGGTATTGAAAAATGGCGCAGTGCGCATCATGCGGAGCATATACGGAACACTACTAGCAAACCCGTTCGAAATTCACACGGCCACGATAGGTATGCACACGCTTCTCCTGCTGCCTCATTGGATGGCGCCAATCTTTGCCTCCTGGGGTCCCGTACGTTGCCGCCAAAGACTAGGGATGTCGCGAGCCTTTTTCGAACCTCAAAGTTCGATGTCGAACCTGGGGGTTCGAATGGCGACGAACCTTCAAACTTCGCAAAGCTCAACTTTTTAATGCTCTTTTTAAAAGCAAAGCATTGGCTTTTTTTGTGCTTTCTTCGTATTTCAATTTTCCAACGACATCAGGAATAATGATGTTGAAATACATGTAAGGCTTCAGAAATAGTTGTATCTCAAGTGCAGACGGCTCACCATTCCATAGCTATCACTGGATCTCTGGAGATGAGCAGTTTGCACAAACTCTGAGGAGGGTATAAGAAAAGTGCACTACATGAAACAGAATAAAAAGTATTCTATATGCGAGCTATAGGGGCAAAATACAGAGCTGTACATGGCATGAGCCACTGAAGAAACACAAACGGCAAGGAGCAAGCAGCAGATGGTGCCACAACGATGGTATTATAAACATTGCAGTGATGTTTATGTACATATAAACTGTTCACTACAAGGTAGACAAGTACAGAACGAGGTACGCTTCAGGACTGAGGATAGCGGCCCAGCACCTGACGTTGATGTCAATTGCAAACTGCAAACAGTATGCGTTGCGTATGTTTTATGTCATGTTGATGTGTGCAGTATATGGTTCCCGAGACCAAAAACGTTTTCCTCGCGTTCCTAAAGTGATTTACAAAGAGATATCTTTAGCCATCGAAAACTCTTCTTCGGAAGTCGCGCATGCGCAGACCTGTCAAACTTTATTCGAACTGTTCAGCGGACTTTTCACAAAAGTTCATTTTTTTTCGAACCTGTGCGAACTTGAACCGCGGCCGGTTCGCGACATCTCTACCAAAGACGTCTCTGTTGTCATTGCGTTTTTCTTCTAAACAGTAGCACTGTGTGAACTAATTTCGCTTGCATCATACTAATTGAAACACTGACTTTTATTTGACAGAAAGTTGTTTTTGCATTTTAGTGCCCCTTTAACAGCTGTCACTGTAAAACTGACACAGTTTGGTGCTTCCTGAATTTTCCATTGTATTAAAAAAAAAAAAGTCTCCGACACCGTTGAACAACCCTTGTACAAGGGAACCAAATTTTGTTGTATATGAATTTTACGGAGGTAGCATAATTCCACGAGTCTGAGGAGCATGACAGGGACGAAGACTACACAGAACAGAACCGAACGACCTGGTCCTGTTCTGTGTTGACTTAGTCCCTGTCCTCAGACTCAAGGAATTATGCTACCTTCTTCAATTACACACCAGCTCGCTTGCTTACTGTACTTGTGTTCGATATGAAGTTTGAACGTCTGTAACTATCTAGGAGCAGAGTTTTTAGGCAGCTGAGCTGTGAAGTTGGGTTTTACATTATCTGTCAGCCACTGTGCTGTTGTGATACCACACACATACAGCTGTTACACTGTGGCACGTTATAGCATAGCAAACCATTGTAGCTTTCTCGTCAATACACCAAAGTTGGAGTAAGTCCCATCCATTAGAATGGATGGGACATGCATTCATACTTGCAGCAAAGTTGAGGCAAATGTGGCACCTCTGGAACAAACACAAAAACCTAGGCCCTTAATGTGCAAGGTGAGTAGCCTTTTAATTTTTGGCTATTCCTATGTAAGCAATGTGTTGGGATATGGTTTGTCCACACTGCCATGTCCCCAGGGATTCCCCCCCCCCCCTTGTTTTTTTTGCAATCACCCCGCTGAAACTCTCGAGATTGCCCAATACAGCTCAGCCACCAGCACATGTACACATAAACATGTGTCCATATCCCTATACCCCACACCCCATTTGGAAGTTCGGTACTCCAGAGAGGTCGAATTCTGGGGAAGTTACTGGTTACTGCATGTCCCTAGGCAACATTTGGTAAGATAGACCACTTAGCTTCTTGGGAAGTTTGCGTGTGAGCTGTCAAAAGGCAAACATGTTCCACTCCCTATGAAGTAGAAGCTGTTCTGAGGCTGAAACACAGCGGACAAACAGAACAAATGTCTGTCCTGTCAGGAGCAGGCAACATTAAGAACTCATGAGCATCCTGTATTTAGTAAATGGGGTCCACAATTGTGTCAATAATGCTTTAGCGCCCTATTGAAAGGGAAGAGGTAAAGAGCAGAGTTCGAGGTAACTCGTTACTGTAACTAAGTTCCTTTTTTTGGTAACTTGTAACTTAACTCGGTACTTTTGCGCCGTGGTAACTTTCGGAGGAACTCGTTCCTTTTTCAGATAACTTCGCCAAAGCAACTTAAGTTAAGTTCCAAGTTACTTTTAACTCGCTTTTCACTCACGTCCACATATTTTTCTTGGTTTCTCTCCGGTTCCTTCATGGCATTTTTTGCCATAAAACGTGATATTCAATCAATGACAGTATTTTATTCAGGAAGTAAGAACCGCTTCCATTGAAATGAAGCTGAACCGTTGTGCGCCCACAGGGAGTAAGGTGCAAAGCGTTCCAATAGACCTCTACAAGAGAAATGTCATCTTGACATTGCTAGACAGACTGAAACCGAAACAAATCGGGGGGAGAGGGCTGGGTTCCACGAACGGGCACTTGTTCGCTGCCTCCCATTGAAAGAAAAGCAGAACCGAGGGTCGCGTTCCTTTAAGGGACCATATCGTAATCCCCTCAAGACCGTAGCTTTCGGGCGCGACCTTGTTGACCTCTAGCTTCGACCGTAGTTCTATTCTACCCAATTTTGGCGCTGTCGAACACTATGGCGTCATTTGTTTACAAACAGGGAGATGTCTATTGTTGGACATAAACGAAAACGATCTAAGCGTGTTGCACCTCTCCGCAGGCAACTCAAGGCCTACCCCAACTGCTCACGCTTTCTGCACCTGCGTAATGCTATTTTGTGTCCGAAGTAACTTGGAAGTAACTCGTTCTTTAAGGAACTCAGTAACTGCGAGTTACATTTCAGGCTGAAGAACTTCGTTATTAACTTAGTTACATTTTGCACACGGTAACTTAACTTGTAACGAGTTCTTTTGGACGGGTAACTTCTCAATCTATGGTAAAGAGACGTCAGTTTAATGTGGAATTCCGCTCGTTATTCTGGGAATAGTCTCCTTCAAAATTCGGTTGGCTCTGCTGTTTATCTTCAGATACATCACGGGAGTTGAACTGTGAACCAAGAAGTATACGAGACTATTTTGCTCTGTGCTGCAGTTACGCTGAAAGGCAATTCATTACAGGAAGCCTCAGATTCAGTGCTGTTTTCTCTTCGGGACGTATGCATTTACGGAATATAAAACTGCGAATATAAAGAACATTCAGGCAAGAGGAAGTGTTCAGACAAGCTATGGTTAATACAATCATTGTTGAAAATTACGGATCTACCTAGGGAAGCCGAACACTAAAACAGACTTCCTAACGCCACAAAAGAGTTGGGCGCAACACTGCCAAGCGCAATGAAAAAGGGTACATGCATTGCACGTACCGTCTTCCATGCGTTGTGTGATGCCAGCGGGACATCGACTGAAACTTAGCGAACTTGGAAAGAAAACAAGCGTTCAGTAGTACGTCTGGTTTGACGTCGTCATACAAGTACGCTTGCAAAGCGCAAGATGAAGATATGCTATATCCTTCAGGGTTTAAACATCACATATTAAACGGCTGCAATGTCGTTGCTACGTTGAATAGGAACATAGGACAAAGAGAACAAACATGGCAGCACAGGTACCCTAGCGGACTAGCCTGCCTAGCCAGCCATTGTCACTGCAAGAGTTCCCGCTTTTCAAGCGCAATACATCCGGGAGTTTAAGAAAATCTTCGACGTCTCATTGGCCGCGGTGCCGCCGCGGGAAGGTGGGGAAGAAAGAAAAATACAACTCTTTTATCGCGACCGTCTAGCAAGCCCTGCTTTCATTGGCCGATCACCAATAAATGACAATTGTCATTGACTCTACTGTCTGCTGCAATACTATGCGAAACCATTCTGTGATTAATCATTAACGAAATCTGCCGTATAAATGTCAGTTTGCAGTGCAAATTAAGTCAAATACGACACTTCCACAAGCAAATCTATCTGTAGTATTTGTGTGTCGACCAATCAGAGACGGCGTAACATGGCGTGCTAGTCTTAGCGAGATGTACACTCTATGTGACCAAAGCGACCCGAACTTGACAAAAATCGCCTATAGATGAAGTTTGGCGCTTTACAGTAACCAGAGGTAAGCATTGTATTTGCCACATAACTTACATACAACTTAAGTCGGTTACTAAATCGAGAACATGTAGTGAAAGACGCACATTAATTGATAAGTCCAAGCCGATTATCATTTGGCAAAAGTGATCATGAATTGGGTAGCTGAAGATGGGCCTAAAATGGCGTTCAAAGAAAAGTTATGCTCATTGTTCTCGCACGTTTTCAATAAGTTGTCGCAAGTATTTGCATTTTGGACTCGCAAATTTCTCGCATGAAATCGTGAGGAAAGGTAAGTAATAGAGAAAATGGATGAAATGTCAGTGTAGAGTCAAGGATGTCCGATGTTGTGAGACCCATAATATTGAGCGAAAACTGGAAAGGTCTCTGAACGGTATTGGAAGCTAATGCTTGCTTATATCATCTCGTTAGGCTTAAGGGTAATCAAACTCTGTTTTCGAACGATGTCCATGCTGCAGCATTCGTTATAAATGTCGCTTCTGCGGTGTCCCGTTGTGTTACCTGAGATGAGGGGAAAGCCGGACGGGGTCCTCGGGCGCTTTTCTGCCGACCTCAGGCATAATTTCCGCGGTTACATATTCTTATATAAAAGTTGTATTTGTGTCGAACGGAGCTCGTATCATTGATTCTCGCACCGCATAATCCGAGGATGAAGTTCATTTACGTCACTTATCTGTCAGAATGCGGAACGTTATCCCTTCAATACTATTTCACAGCTTGTGGTGCTCGTTGAAAATTGGATATTAGCATTTTACGGAACGTGTTCTGCCAATATTTGTCCCATATAATTCCTAGCTGAGAAAAGTACACACGAGCTGGCCTAACATAACGCGGTCTCCGAATCCTGCTCGAGATGCTGGACCTGTTATGCAGCGTACGTAACGTTATTGTTTCAGGTCTGCATGTCGGATACCAACGGGATTTCATATAAAAGCTGATGAGATCAGTGCATTCACTTGTTTCTATGCCTGGAGACCTGTTATGTGCATTACATTTTAGATGATTTGTTTAGATGGATATTCTACAATCCTTGGCTGCTATGTGAAGTTGTGCTCATGTGTGTACAAAGCTCTGGATGGTATTTTGAAACGACGAAAATCATGTTTACGTTTCTGTTAAGACATGAACTGCAACTAGAATGAATGTACTCTACCCCCACTATCAAAATAATGTGCAACTGATGCAAGCCTTTGACTTTTCACAATTTTCTATTATGCACTCGTCTTGCACAACAAACGCTGCATGATCTGTTTGACCCAAGCATGGAGAAAACCTTCTTTCTCTGTGCTCCCAAGGCATTTAATAGAAGTGTCTAGGGGCCTGTTACACATATCGATGTTTCTTTCCAGTTGTATGGCTGTACTTTCTCTTTGAATACATGATTTCATACATATGATACATGAGTTAATGTATAGTTCCGAAAGACATGGCCTGCTGTGCTTTGGCCAACCATGCTGAAATGGTGCTATGCATCAATTTCATAATGGGGACACGATGGCCTTCTGTGTTAGGCTAGCTCTTTGCAATTGTCTTACGTTAAACCGAATTTCATATTTATAACTTTTGTTTGCCTAATGTTTATTTAATGCTTCTACTGATTGCAAACAGCATCTATATTCCACTCACTGTTGAAAGGGATTTATCAGAGCTACCCGTGAGCATTGGGATGCTGAAACTATTTAATTGGTTGACTCTTATTATACTGTTTCGTACTTTGATTCAACTATGTAGTCCTCCCAAATGGGAGCATAGGGTGTGGAGGGCAAGGTAGAGCCCCTTATGCTGTATCTATCAACTTGTATTTGTAAACATTTTTAGGCCCCACTTTTAGAACTGAGACATAGAAAGCTATCATAGAAGCTTGTTTGAGTGACTACTTTTAAGTATTTACATCTTCATATGGTAGTGTGGTATTCATCAAAGTAAAAATGTTACACTTTAGTAGCTGTTTATTTAAGTGCCAAAGAAACCAGCATTGTTGACACAACTGCACTTGCATGTTGAAACGGCTGTCCAACCTTTTTCACCTACTTTACATGAGAATGCCCTTTTCCTGCCATAAGCAGGCACCACAATTTGGTGTGAGAACTGAATACGCAATGCACCCAGTATCTAGATTGACAAAACAATGTAAACAAGAAACATTCTGCTGAGTCTCTTCAGGCAATGATTTGTGCTCACCTGCGACAGGGGGCATTGATATAGAGATCCTTTGTATTACGTATGTAGGGTATAGAGTGTGTGCATTGTTCTACACAAGCTTTTTAATTGTGCAAGTGATCTTGAAAGTTGTGCCGTAAGTGCCTCTGACAGATGTGTTGAGACCAGTACACTTCCTGCACAACTGTGTGTGAATTGTTGAAACTGCTTTGAGTTGTTTGGTATATCAAGGTGTGTGATGTACTTTTGGACTTTGCTAGAACATGAAGCTAGATTTAATGTTTTATAGAAAGCTATAATTAGGGAAATGCTTATCCGGTGCATAGTTATGATGAGGCTGAAGACCTGAAACTCGGACTGGGCAGTGTGAACAGATGTTGACAAGCCTGTTGATTCAGTGATGTCCTGTATGTGAAATAGAGCATGTATGGGCCACATTCTTAGGCCTTGGCCTGGTCTGAGTCCAGCCTTCCTTTGATTTAACTACTCGGGGTTGGACCGACGGCTCCATACCTGGTCCAGGCCTGGCCCGACCCTGAGAAATGTCTAGGCTGCCCGGCCCATAGACTAGAATAGTGGGCATTAAAATTTGTCTGTGGCGAACAATCTGTGCATAACAGCGGTATATTGGGGTAGTGGGATCATGTTAACCATTGCCATCAGATCTCCAAAAAACGTGCACGAAAAGACAAGAGAAACATGGCACATTGCTTCGTGTCCAGCAATGTGTCCTGTTTCCGCTAACAGTAGTGTAACACAGACCTGAGTGCGATCCAGGCCTGTCAATGTATGGCTCGGCCCTCACCCACAGTGTCAAACACAAGCGTAGCCCAAGCCCGCCAAAAGTAGACTCTGTGCGGCTGGGGTTCATGGGTAAGCCCATGCCCATACCATGCTCTGATGTGAATACAGTCTAAGTAGAATACAGCTTCTTCTGTGCTCTTCTGTACATTGTATATGCCATAGGGATGCAGTAAGTGGTTGGTTTACAACCTGTGTGGTGGTTATTTGTTACAGGGATCTCAAATGTGTATTCAGAAATATTTTTATGTGAACTTGTTTATATAATTTTCAGTAATAACACTAATCCACATAGTTATTTATGATTTGGGGTTTTTACATTTGCAATTATGAATGATACCCTATCTCTGTATTTCCTGTCATCTGGCTTCACTTAATAATATAACAGAAAACACAAGACGTGGGACAATGGACAGACGAAGGCCGGAGTCACACTGGTTATACACATGCTCTAAACATGTATGACAACATGTCTTCAAACGTGCATGGCGTATGTATAAGGCTCGGTCACACTGGTTATACAATTCTTGTTTGACAACATTGTTTGGTCCAAACGCTTGTATGATTATACATAGTCTCGAACATGTGTTGCTCAAACATTGGTCACACTGGTTATACAACATAACTGGAGGAACAGTGGGAGTGGCTTAAATCCTGATGTATGGCACATGTCAGTGTCACAGTAACCAACCCAGGAGCTTATACACTTTCCATTCGCCGACGTCTCAATTAAAAATGTACGAAGACTGGGCTGCACTTGCTGATTTTCGATGTCTCATGCTCCATGTGCGCAGGCAAAGAGCTCGCCATTTTGAACGTACGTGCAACACAATGTCGCTGACTCTGACTTGCAACTCGTGCAAAATAACTCACGCGCATCATGATGTCGTTGACACTGACTCGTGCAAACGAAAACTGTCGTGGCGAATACACCCGTTTATCCAACTTGTCCATCACCGTTTTTCGGCAGTGCCCAAATGCATCGTCGTGTGTTTGACAACATGTTGTCAAACCGTCACACTGGTTATACACACGTGTTTTAAAACATGTCTTGCCGGTGTATAAGCAGTGTGACTAGCACTGTATAATCGTACATGTTTAAGGGATGTTTGTTATACACGTTCGTCATACATGTATGACGGGATGTTCGTGTATAATGTATAACCAGTGTGACTCCGGCCTAAAAGAGGAGCACGACACAAGCACTTACCTCCTACAACTTTAATTGAAGAACACTCAACTCAACTGGCAATACTATAACTAGTGGCAACCACCTGGTGGCTACCTTGTATATAGTAGACTACATTCTTGGTTAAGACGTTTTTTTTTCTTTCATTTCTAAGGTTGTCAAAGGCGTACTGACACTTCCTGACCTAAGCCCAACTATTTTTTTCTACTTCAGTGATCTTGCGTGTGGCTCTGTGCTTCTTCCAAAAATGCAAAATCAAAATGCATTTTCAAAGTAATGGTTCACAGCCACACCCTTTTGAGTCTAGCCATCCATCCTGCTAGTTTTTGACATTGCCGCAGTGTTCATGGAGCCAGTCAACATTGCATCAACGACTGGCTCCGCTCATAACTGTATTGGATCGATAGTTCGAAGCTACCTTTTTTGTTTAGGGTGATTATCATGTTTTGTAGATAACTTAAAGTATTTTGTTTACATATCTGTGCCTCCTGTACTATGAGTCTTGTGCAAATACCCAGTTTTCTTTTTGGTGCCTGCTGTATCCCTATGAGGGCTATCCAGAGGAATTAATTATAGTATGTGCTGCACTTGAAATATTTAACACAGGTAAAGACAGGTTGTACAATGCAATTTTAACTCACTAGTATTATTTTAATCCGGCAGTAGGTAGTAACGTGGGATTTGCTTCTGTCACGGTTGACATTGCATGACCGTAGCACATCTGTTGCGAGGTTAGAAGGAAAGCCCGGTCGTGTAATAGTAGGTTGGGTTTTGTTCAGTAATTTTGCAACTTTTCTTGGTGACAGACCATATAAGGAACAGTAAAGGCCTGTTCAGACATATAGCAGCACGCTAATATAGCACTACAAAACAGCGTGCAAATACTGTGCTCACCATTATTGGACGGTTCTCACTTGCAAAGTGGCGCCACCGCTAAAATTTAGCGGAAGTTAGGGGGTTGTTTCCGGTCTCTCCCATCACGGCGCTTCTGGAGTTGGACAGCATGCAGACGAACAAGTTCTCACAACTGACTGAAGCCGTTATGAAGAAGAGGAAGAAGAAAAATTACCAGACATTTTGAATGACAGACTCGCCGGTTCCAGTGTGGTCACCGGGCCGTGAAATGCGGAAGCAAAACAGCTCCATTACTTCCGCGACGTCATCGCTGAAGGGCCTCCTCATTGGCCAACATGAATGTAGTGCTAATATTAGCGCTGAAAAAGTTTACATGAGCTCAGCTCCGGCAAGCACTAATTTTTAGCGGTTTGTAGCACTGCGAGGGGGGAAATACTGCATTATTTTGTTGTGCTGTATAGCAAAGCGCTATATGTCGGAAGAGACCATAAGAGAGATCAGCATTGTCACAACAAATTCTGATTTGCTCGGCCACATGCTGCAGAAATGGAGAATCAGCTCATGAGATGCACATTTGATGCACAGCAGTGGTAGCCTAATTTTCAGAAATGCTTATGCCAAAAAAACAAATATGTGTGTTGCACAACCTAGCACCATACAGCAAGTGAAATGAAAGTATTTGGCCTTGCACTTTGCTTTTTTTTACTTATTTCCCTGTTCCAAATGGCCGACTGCTACAATGTGAAATGATAGCTTTTAAGATGGTAAACTTATCTGGCACAGTAAACTGTAGGATCGCAAAGTTATTACTGACTGAGGTTTGCCTCCTCATACTTCATATTATTACATTGTGCTAGCGAGTGTCAGTGCAGTTTGTTGACTCTCTCTCTGTTTCGACAGGATTCGCTATGCATGTCCTGTCTGACCACTATGGGAGGCTACTGCCTGTGACCACCCAGCAGGCCAGTGTCCGTCCCTTGTGAAGGGAGCAATTATGGCGGATTACCAACTCCTGGGGAGTGACACTGGTTATGGCCAGGGTACCATGGATGACCCGAGTACCCTGTACGAAGCATCTCAGGATCTCATGTCTCCGCTACTGGGAACAGGTGCTACAACAGCCCTGGGACAGTCTCCGTCTACTCAGCAAACGTCTCAAATGGGCAGCTACTCCCAGATGCATCCGGGATACCAACCCCAGGCTGACGTGTCTCAGAAGATGCAACAGCATTACTTGGGATATGGAGGTGCTTCGGCCCATATGACGGGAGTTGGGGCAGAGTATGGGACACGTGGAATGCACGTTGTTGGAGATGCGTCCCAGCAGCAATCAATGATGGGCTACCAGAGGATCCAGTCAGCAGATCAGTATCAGTATGGGGGCATGGCAACAGCTGGCCAGAGGATGTTGGGTGAAGCTTGGCGAGGACATTACACCAACTCTGGAGCCCAACAAAGCAGCTATTCAGCAGCAGACGGTGCTTCCACTATGGGCAGTATAGCCCCTCAACATCATCGTGCAGCACAAAGTCAATACAGTCAGGATTATCCCATGCACGTGCCTCAGCAACATGGATCTCCTCAGCGGCCACTTTATGCTACACAAGGCAATGGTCCCCATGCAGCTCAGTTGGCCGCTGCGAAACCACAGCACATTCCGGAGCAGGGCATGGCGTCCTACCCTCAGACAACCTACCCATCCCCTAGCCGTGCGGCATATGCCTCGGCTGCAAGAGCTGGGCAGCGCTACCCTGGACAAGGTGCCACAATGCAGGCTGGCAGCCCAGTAAGGATGCAGTATCCTCAATCTGCGTACTCTCCAGGGTATCCTGCTGCTGCAACAAGCCCATCACACTTGTCTCCATACCCAACGCAGCAGGCTCCCAACAGCCCCCAGTACAGAGGCTCTTACCCATCGCCTCGGAGACCTACCCCAACACCACCCGGGGGATCTCCAATGCCAGCAACAAGCCAACCATCGTCTCAAGGTGGCTACCCAAGTCCAGGAGCAACCCACCTATCTAGTCCTGGCCAGGTGAGGCTTTCAACTTGTCAAATAGCACATCACTGCCCATGAGTGAAAGCCATGTGTTCAACTGTGTCCCTACTGCATATACTGAACACTGTAGTACACATGGTGCAGTTATTACAAACTTTGGCAAATTTCAGACGCAAGGCAGCTATTTTCCTTAGTTTCAATGTTTGATGCAGCCACTTCATTTGCAGAGGCTTGGCAATACTGGCACACAGGATCTGATATCTTCAGCTTAAATGCATTTCACATTTTGAGGGTAAACATTGGGTGCCATTTCCTTGATTTCCCATTAATGATTTCTTGATTGACCAAGAAACTGATGTGATACGCATATGTGACAATAGTTGTTATATACTGTATCAGTAGTAATTTTCGCAAGGACGTATTTTTCGCGAAATTCGCGAACGCCCTTTTTTCGCGAATTTAAAGTCCCGCGAAATATTCGAACCAATGACAGAAAAATACGTGAAAGAAATATGTAAGTAATTTGACCCAGGACGCTGAGGCAACTTATGTATACGGAGTTTCTTACGCTGTTACACTGCATTGCCTCGCAAAGTGTTCAGTTCGCCGCTGCAACTGGAGACTGTAGTCCTGCCTTCACGTACGAATCCCCCGCGGATGTAAGCCTCCCGTGATTCCGGTTCCTTGTAAGCTTGGATCATCCAGAAAGCGCGTGTGCACTCTGTCACGCGTATAGACCTTTGGAAAAGTTGTCGCATCATTACCAAGTGCCAATCGCACCTGCTCGATGCGATGACAGGAATGACGGGAGACAGGGCAATTGGGCACAGATACGAGCCGAGTAGGACCCCCTAATCGCATCCCTTGCAGTCAGAAGTGCTCAAAAGGAAGACAAATTGAACGAGTTACCCAGTTGGGATACCTCTTATTAGCTTCTTCCAAGAAGTTCAAGGTGGATGGCCCCTAAGATGCAGGGTGGACGCAGCGCGGTACCGCGAATTTAAGGTTCCGCGAATAATTGCCTGATCCTGGCTTCTCACAAATTCGCGAATTATTGAGCCAGCGAATTTAAGCACTTATACAGTAATATGTTATGCGTTGATAGAATTCTGCCTGCTGTAATTTTTCTGTACTCTTCCAAAGTCAGTAGGGGAGAAAAATCTTTTACTCCATCCAAATTCCATACTCTCTAGAAACCAAAACAGAGAAAGTAGTTGTTTCGAGTAAGATCTGCCATGTACAACAGTAATGCTAATGCACCGCACACATTATTGTGCTTAAGTTGCATACTACAAGTTTGGTATTCTGTTAATTCACTTCACTGTAGAAGGCTTACACTGTGTAATAATACCACCCTTCAAAGTATTGGAAGTAGTGCCAGTGCACCTCGTCACAGACAAGAAAACCATTCTTTGTTTCTCGGCTCATAGAATCTTTTATGGTGAATTTGGGAGAGGGGGGTATGGTATGCTTCTCTGTTGCTGACATGAGCTTCACTCTAAGCAGTGAATGCTGCTTAACTGTAACTACTCCCACTGCTTTTCCTTGACTACAATATACAGTAGTTATAGTGTGGTGTATGCAGTGGAAATTTGGTTCTGTTAGGATTTTGATATATCTTCAAGGGTGTTGGTCAAGCTTTTGCAGTGGTCTTCGGAGAACTTGACAGGCTGTCAATAACAGTGACCCGCTACCTTCTGATCAAATAATTTTTTGAATTTGATTCATTTGTTCAGTAGACAATTGGTTTCGAAGCTATATTTGATTTGGCACTGTATGGGTTGGTTGGTTTGGCACTAGTACATTGTGCAGTAGGTACACATTTTAATGAACCTTTTTCACGCTCTCATCATATCCTAGCGGATCTCCAGCAAACCATCCTCGGTGTGCGCCAAAACAAGCCCACATGCGTAACATAGAGGATCAGAATCTGACTTGGAGGGGGCTTATGAGTTCAGGTGGGGCCTCACCGTCTGCCCCATCCAGTGCCATCTATTAAATATGGAGATAACCTAGTGTGGCGCCCTCAAGGTCATTGGTGCCGCATCGCATGTGTATAAGCAGTTGTGAAAAAGGTCCATTGTCACATAGAGCAAGTAAGAAGTTGTGTACTGTGCTGAAGCTGCTGTTCAAGCAGTCTCCTGATTGACAATAATGTGTCAGGAAAGCAGAAATACTGGAATGTTTAACTTCTCCCTTTAGCAATCACAAATTAAAACAGTCATAATCAGTCATTGCTGTTATCAATGCAGATCTTATTCAATTTTTTATTTAGTTGGCAAATTTTCTTTGCAATTACTGTACGTATGCGGAAGTTTTCAGAGTTGCCTATTGTGGAATACTTATGGCACTGCTACTACTTCATACATGCTTGGTTCTTATGACTGGAAGAAAGTGATGAACCACAATGAAATAAATGGGTTTAGGCAATGCTCTTCGCATGTCCTTAAATGGCAGAAATAGCTTACATTAGTAGGTTCCATAGGCTGGTTGCTTCCGGATAAGTATGGATAAAAGATTTTAGGTTGTTGAACTCATTGAATGAAGTGCTGTTGTCTGATGGTGGCAAACTTGAAACAGTCACAATATTTGAATAAAATTTTTGTACGTGTTTGACAGGTTCTATCACCTGGCGGTGGCACTGCTCCTGCAAGCAGTCTTCAACAACTAGAACAGATGGTGATGCCTCACACACCTGCTAAAGCTCCTCCCACTGGGACTCCAAGCCCTGCCAGCAATTATTATTCTGGCCCACAGGCACAGGCACAACCCTACAACCAACAGAATCTTGGCTATACTGCCTTGGGGATACCGCAGGCAGCCCAAATACAGCATCACCCGTATCCGTCACAAATGGCTGCTCCTTCTGGTATGAGCCATCAGGGGGCTTCATCAGGTATGGTGCAGAGGACACGTCAGCCTATGACATCTACTTCGGCAATGTCTGTGATGTCAGACTCCCCTTACGACACGTCAGCTGTTTCGGGTGTGATGACTGCCAGAGGGGACGGGGGCTATTCCCTGGGAGCCATGCAGAGGGGCCTGGCTACCTCACCTTATCACACTTCTGGGGCATCACCTGCATACCAGCAACCTGTAGGGTCCCTCACTTACGAGCAAGCTCAACAGCAGTTGCAGCACCTGTACAGCATTCCACAAACGGCACAAACCCAAAAAAGGGTGCGCTATTATCCCTCTGATTGGTTTTCTTTTGATTACTAATGCTCCAGCATAAATTATGCAAAGTTAGCCTGGCACGTAATTTTGAATTTTTTATGTCTGCATGAATTCAAGCTTTAGCTCAAACTTATATTATGCTTACATAATTCTTGTGCAGAAAAATAAGCTTAACATTTTCATTATCTGACTTCAGATCTCCGAGCTGCAGGACCGGCTGCGCTCGCTACAGCAGCAACCCTCTTCTTCTGTGCCAGTTGCTGTTCCTTCTGTGGCAGTTCCTGCTAGTTCTTCGTCTGCTGTGGGCAGTAGCAGTATGGGAGCCATGACTTCCCCTCCTGGCACTTCCCTTGGTCACATCCAGTCTTCACCTGGGTTGGGTGGAGCCTACTCAAGTCCAGCCTCTCAGTACTCTCAAACAGGGCCTTCTGTTGGCAGTACTGCAGTATCCTCTGCTCCAACGTCTGTATCTTATACACAACAGTCTATGGGGACATTATCTTCGCAACATGCAATGCAGCAGCAGGTAAGGTTACAGTACAGTAACGGTTAAGGTGAAGCTATTTAGAACTACATACATTTGCGATTTCTATAACTGAAACTGTAAACTGTTACTGAATTGAAACTTTAAAAAACCCAACATGCTCTGATATAGGAAAGATAATTAGGGTCTGAGGTTTTTGGGTGTTACCTGATTCTTCCCTGAATCTACCCGATTCGTAAAACCCGATTGCTCTCCGAACTTGGTGCAATGGCTTCTCGAACGGTTACAACAGACAATGTGCCATAAAGTCGCAGAAAACGCTCAAGCAAGGATAGCACTCCTGACAAGATGCGGAAATGACAACAGCGCTTTGCTGAATCCAGATAGAGCAAGAAACAGTGTGCTGTCGTGGTGCGAGTTGATTCAGAATAATGAAAAAATAACCCACTCGCTTCAAATTGAAAGCCTAGAAAATCAGAAGTTCGAGTTCTTAGAACAGGAAAGCTATATGGGGGGAAAGCTGTATGAAGTGCAACAGAGTTTACATTTCTTTCAGATTGTGTGTGCTTTTGCACCATTTAAGATCCAAATCACTGATCGACATTTTCTTACCAGGTACCACAGCTTCCTCCATATGGACCTCAGGCTCAGCAGCAGTTAATGCAAAATGCACAGCTCCAGGCTCCATTGCTGCAATCACCACATAAACAGCATGCTATTGGGCAGCAGTGTGAACTGGGACTTCCCAGCACTCTACCTCCAGCCACTGGAGGGGCGGTGCCTCCCACTGGTCCCGCCCCTCCTCCTCCTTCAATGTCTGCCCAAGCCCCATCAAGTATGGATGCACAGAACTTGACACAGTCAAGCATAACCTCATCAAGCTTGACGTCATCAAGTATGGCTCCAACAGTCTCAAGCGTGCCTGCAAGTAGTATGACTCAGTCGATTATGGGCCCCTCTAATGTGGTTCCGTCGAGTATTATATCATCAGACTTGACACAGTCCACCATGGTTTCATCAACCTTAGCTACACCCAATATGACGTCGTCCAGCATGGCACCGTCAAATATGACCCCTTCCCTGTACTCCAGCATACCTGACAGTTACAGAACATCCAATCAGCCACCTTCATTGATGGTAGATCCGGTGAGCGCTTTTGCTACTGTGGCATGCATGCATAGTGTACAGGATTTATTCCCGACCTCACTCGCAGCAAGGTGCTGCAGACGCTACAGATATTTGTATCCATAGTCACAATGTCTGTTCTGGCCATCATCTGGTTCACTGTTCTGTTTGTATTTCTGTGATTGTTTAATGTTGTAAATTTGGTTAAATTATCATATTTACTCACATTATGTGTGCACTTTTTCTCCCCCAAAAGATAGGAAAAGTTGGGGGTTGCGCAAATTGTGTGGGAATATTCGTAACAATATTCATACGTTTAATTTCATTTATGAACTTTATAAGGGGCTTTACATAAAGGGGGAACAAAACTACACATTTCGCACAGTATCAGTACAACATATAAATATACATTAAACCATAGTAGATGAGATAACCGATTATGCAGTGATGTAAGTGTAGGGACAGTAAACTTCCGTTAATTCGACCCTGACTGGAACGCGAAATTTTACAGAATTATCCGAAGGTCATATTAAAGAATAGGCGGAAAAATGAACAAAGTTAATCTCACTTTTGTGCGATTGTCTGCTGTCACTTGCGCTTGAAGCGTGCATCTGAAAACTTGCCATGGAAAGTGCACACTGCACACTCTTGGTAAAATAGTCATCAGTTTAACTTCTGCCATCTTGCGCGCGGCAGGACATGTTCACAATATCTGTGTCCGACAACGCTGTTGTTGCTTTCTTGAAGTTGTCGAATCTCGCCAAACGTACGTTGTATGTTGGACTCTTGTTGTACCGACAGATTCTGAACGAAAGCCTGGTGAAACGTGAAACAAAAACAGAGAGAAAAAAACTAGGAAGGAGGCATTTCCTTCTTGCCCGAGACTCGCCAGAACCGCCACCAAATGGATTGAGTTTTAGTGCATTGTACGCTATCGCCTTTGCGTACGTAAGGGTTAGCGTGATGGTTCTGTGCAATGCGCGAAGCTCTCTCTCTCTCTCTGTTTTGCACGTGCGCAGAACCACCAATGCTGTCGCTTACGTACGCAAAGGCAATAGCGTACGATGCACTAAAACTGGCGCTTATCGGTACGGAACGATGCTGTTCAATCGCCATCTTCCACCTAAGCTTTAGGGCGAACTTTTCTGTTGCCATGTGTGGTGCAACGCGGGCGCCTGGTTTGTGGGCACATCACTCGAATTATGCGATGTGGACTGCTTTCACGTTCGAAGTAACAAACTTTTTTATCAATCGAAACATGTGGGTATTTGACGGGACCTTCAAATTCGATCAAATTAAGCAAAAAAACGAATTATCAGAAGTCTTCTCAGAAGTCCAGACTTGGTAGGCGGTCAAGTTACACTCGTGCGTGCTCAACAGAATCCTGTTCGCGGAACCTCAGGACAAGGCTCGCGGAACTCCGGTTGAGAAACGCTGTTATAGTTTATTGCTATTCCACAATCACTTAATTCCAAATGACTGGTGACCAGTAAAGAAAATTACCATCTCCAAAAAAAGTTGATGAGCTGTTCTTGTCTAACTATTGTCCCATTACGGTCGCCGACTAAGTTACCATTTCTCTGCTTTGTGTAGGACATGCAGAACTCCCTACCTCCTCTTCCTATGGCTGGGGTGCCCAGTGTTGTTCCTGCTTCTGTGGATGACATGTGCCTAGGGCCACCCACTCCAGTTGGTGCATCACCTTTGGGGCCATCACACATGGACCCGGGGGGACCTCCGTACCCACCATGTCCTCTTCCCCCCGAACCACCACCTGTAGATCCCTACATGCTACCTCCTGATGATGTGCTGCCCCCTATCGAGCCCATGGTCAAGAGGGGCAAGGGGTCCAGGGGGAAGAAGAAAAAAGGAACACCCATGATGACAGAAGGGGATGTCCGGCAGCCACATCTTGGAATGGGGTCTCCCATTGATGGAGGCATGATGCCTGGTCCAGAGTTCATGGTAGGGTTTTTCATATTTTCTGCTCCTCTGGTGATAATGAAATTCTCGAGCATGAGTTTAACAGTAACGAACAGAGCCCTACCTGGGATTATGCCTAGCTTCACCAGATTGCAGACTGCGGCATCCCATATCGAGGGCCTCAAGTTTTGGGTTTAACATGATTTTTCTCCGTATTTACCCCACACATGAATCGGAAGCTTTGGGTGAAACCATATTTGCGCTCCGGATGACCTTTGAAAACACCAAGGGGTTAATGTGAGATTATCAGTCCGAGAAAGAAAAGGCAATTTATGAAACATTTTGCTGTATCTTTCATTATTGAGTTTGTCAAAATGAACTCTTTATTTACAATATCGTCTCGAAGTCACGCGTACTTAATAACGACACCGCAGCCGCGCACATCCCGGTTTCCGTTCAGTCCACCGTCCCCACGTGCGTCCAACCACCGCCGTCTACCGTCTCTCTCTCACACACACGTGCCCTCTCCCTTTCCCTCCTGAAGTCCCGCGCCTCCTCCTTTCTGCTTAGGTCGTCATCTCTCTCTCATACCCCTCCTCACAGTCCCCCCCCCCCCCAAGTGGCATAGGAGGGGGCCCAAGGTGCATGGTATGGACTGAGTTGGTCAGCATTAGCCAGGCCTATCCTTTTTTCCTGCGAGAGGGTCCTTCAAGGTGTAGGTATTTCTGCCCTGCCTGCCACTGATACAAAATGGTCCTTGGCGTCGAGGAGCCAGCTTGGCTGTGAACCCTATGCTTGCCTTGCTTAGGGGGTGTATGTCTCTCAGGACTAGGTCTCCAACCTGGAAAGAGTCAGGTCGACGTCTCCCGTTGTAGTTCGCCTCCTGCATGGATCTTGGTAGGGCCTGGTGTTCTCTTGCAAAGTCCAAGGCATCACGCAAGTACAGGTTGAGCTCTGCTGCCAGGGAGTGGGGAGCAGAAGGTTCGTCTGCATTTGCGGTACTCTGTCTGTGATCCCAGGGTGTGCGGAGCTCCCAGCCATAGCACAAGAATGCGGGGGTGTACCCCGTGACAACACTCTCTGACGTGCGCATTGCAAATGCGACTTCCGGCAATCGCTTGTCCCAGTCTCTGTGAGACAAACAGTAGTTAGTGATGCACTGTTTAACTGTCGCATTGTGACGTTCTACGGTTTGGCCTGCTGGACGGTAAGGGACCGTGTGACGCTCTTTTATTCCCCAGTGTTGCAGGACACCTTTCCATAACTTACTGACGAATGGCTTCCCATTGTCGCTCGAGATCGAGGAAGGAACACCATGTCGACAGAAGACGTCGACCATTCTGTCAATGATGGCCCTGGAAGTTGGCGAACGGATGGGAAACAGTTCAATAAACTTTGTGAACTTGTCCAGTACAACCAGTATGTTTTTGTTCTGCTTAGGGGTCGAGGGCAGTGGGCCCACCAGATCAACACTCAGCTCCTGCATTGGACAGGTAGGCCAGGAGCTGTCCATCAACCCTCTTGGTTTCTGATGATGCGGCTTGAATGCTTGGCACTGCCGGCAACCACGTACATATCGCGACGTGTCTGACCAAAGGCCCAACCAAGTAAATCTGCTCTGAATGCATCTCAATGTCTTGAAGAAACCCACATGGCAACTGAGGGGATGATCATGTTCTGCCTTTAGTACAATGTCTCTTAGGTGTTGCCGAAGCCAGGCAACTCTTTGCTCGCCGTCTGTGTATAGCAAGGTGCCTTCGGGTGAGATTTCACTGTCCTTGGCCAGGTCCCGCACTTTCTTCTGCGTTTTGTCGCCGTGTGGTAGTGCTGCTAGGCATTGGAACAATAGGTTGAGCCATGGGTCTTTACGCTGCTCTGCCGCCAGCTTGGACCTGTCAGTCAACGCGGTAGTATCTATGAAGTCAACGTGTGCTGCAGCATCGAAGCAGATGGTTTGCTCTGGCTCCTCCATTTCCATTGGGAACAGGTCCTCTGCTAGGCTCAGTGTGGTGGTTGTTCCAGCGAGAGTCATTCCTGGGAACCTGCTGAGAGCATCAGCTGGGATATTGCAGCGTCCTCGGTGGTGCTTAATTGTGCAATTAAACCCTTGTAACCTCAGCACCCACCTTCGCACACGTCCTGATGCTTGATCCGTTTTAAACATCCAAGTTAACGATGTGTGGTCGCAGTGAATTGAAAAAGACGTGAACTCTATGTAAGGTCGGAACTTGTCCACAGCCCAAACCACTGCCAAACAGTCCAATTCTTGTGTTGTATAGTTCTTTTCCGCCTCACTAAGGGTTCTGCTTATAAAAGAGACTGGTCGAAGTTGGCCTTCCACGCTTTGCAGCAAGACACCAGCAATACCTGTGCCACTGGCATCGGTTTCGATTACAAATGGCCTGTTTAGGTCCGGCAGTGCGAGCACTACATCTCCTGCCAACGTAGCCTTCAAAGCTGCAAATGACGCCTGCTGTTCGGCACCCCAGACCCAGCGTACTCCTTTCTTTAGTGGCTCAGTAAGGGGCTTTGCTATATCGGAAAACCAGGGGATAAAGTTCCTATAGTACCCCACTAAGCCCAGGAACATCTGGAGTTCCTTCACGCTATTTGGGCAGGGGAACTCGGAGACACCCAGTACTTTGTCTGGGTCAGGGCGACATACCCCTGGGGAAATTACATGTCCAAGGAATTTTAAGGTTTGTTGGCAGAAGTTAATCTTGTCGGGGTTGATTGTTAGGCCTGCTGCGTCTATCCTGCGTAACACCTCCTCTATGTGTTGTAGATGGTCTTCGAATGTTTTTGAATATATCAGAACATCGTCCAGGAAGGCCATTGCATAGTGGTGCTTTATCCCTTCCAACACCTTGTCCATGAGAGCTTGAAATGTAGCCGGACCCCCAGCCACTCCAAACTGCGTTCTCTTGAATTGAAACATCCCCCTGTGGCACAGGAAGGCAGTTTTTGGGGCATCCTCTAGCGCAATCAACACTTGGAAAACCCCTTGCGCCAGATCTATGCTAGTGAACCATTTTGCTCTTCCCAACTCGGCCAGGACCCAATCTGTACGCGGCATGGGGTGCACTGGGATGTTCGTCCTGGCATTGATGGTAATCCACGGCAAGGCGGTAGCCCCCAGACTACTTCTTCATCAGCACTGGTGCACTGGCCCATGGGCTGGTGCTAGGTTCAATGAGATCCTGATCTAGCAGGTCCTGGATGCACTGGTCGAGGATCTGCCTCTTCTTCTCTTTCTGTCTTCTGAGAGTTTACAGGTCGAAGCTTGCAGCGCACTGGGTGGCTTGTGCCTGTCTCAATCTTGTGCATTGTTAAGTGTGCACCCTGGCTGTGTTGTAAAGATGTGTTGAAACCTTCCCATGAGATCCTGCAGTTTACTACAGTCTGTGATGTTACTACAAAGGGACCTCCGCTTGACCTCCTGAACCCCTTCTACACCCTCCTCTTGAGCTGCAAAAAGTGCCTCAAGGCAGCCACTGACATCTTCATTTATCTCAACTGTGTTCTCAATCTCATGCTGAGCCATTGATGTGACAGGGGCGAATGGGGTCCTAATATTTTATTCTCCATAGATACACTGCTTCTCTGTAGTGGCTTGAACTTTACAATCTGGTAAGGGTCCATATTGCTTGACCACCCTCCTGTGCCCATGTGTAGAGAGATGCCGGCCACTTCAGGAAGTCACGCCCAAGGACAATATCATGGCAGAGCTCTGGTAGGAGCAGGAATCTCTGTTTCCGTGATCCTCCTTCCCATCTGATTCGGCATCGCACTGAATGTGTGGTTTCTGACCACCCTTTTGCTAGCCATAGTGCTCGCCTCTCTTCCATAATGCTTGCTCCTGCTTGCTTAGCACTTAGGAATGCAGCCTCTCCATCAAACTGATGCTCGCACCAGTGTCCAACAGAGCATTGAACACTTCGTTGCCAACCAGTATTTCTGGGAGTGGTTCCCTTCCTCTGGCGGTTGCCAAAACTTGCTGCGAGGAAGCGTAGCTGTCTGCCGGCACAACCGCTATGCCCGGTCGTTTCCCGGGCATTGCGCGCGTAGATGACCTGGTTGGTTGCACGCGAAGCAGCGACAGAGATCCTGTACACTTCTAGTCGCACAGTCTCGCGCCATATGTCCCACGGCACCGCTTCGGCGGCACACCAGGTCGCGGTCTTTCCGTGCACCAGAGCGTTGGCGGCGCCCTTCCTGGTACGCTCCCTGTGGGGCTGACTGAAATCCACTACGTTGTTGAACGATGGGTGCAGTCTGCCAGTACGCGTCTCGAACAGCTGTTGGCCCTGGAGGCACCCACTCGGAGGCTTCGGCACGGAGCCCTGGTCCAGGAATGCAGTGCTCGTTTCGGGAGGCAAGGACAGCCGTATGGTGAAGCGGCCACTCCCGTGGCTTTGTTGAACCATGTGCTGCGGTAGCAGCCAAGGCAGATGTCGATTGTCCGCCGTGTGTGTTAGCAAAAGCCAAATCTGCTGCAACTTGTATTGTCAACGGTGGTGGCGGCACGCACCGCAAACGATGCCAAGCCCGCTCCATAATTGGTCCAGCTGCTTTCGCCATTTCTTGCAGATTAGAGAATGTCATGCTGGCGGTTAAGTCCCGGAATGTAGGATGCATCTGACGACGAACGCGTGCCACTTTTTCCGCATCAGGGACTTGCTCCCCAATCCTGTCATAAAATTCCGCTATGAAGTGAATAAATTGCTTCAGGTTCTCGGCTGAGTGCTGAGTCCTTTCTTCCAATTCTGCCTTAAGCCTGTAGACTTGATCCACAGATGTGTATTCCTGTGTGAATTCAATCACAAATGCTGTCCACTCGTCAACGCCGCCGAGGAACTTCCACCACTGCTAGGCAGAGCCCTCCAGTGACGCAGGTAGCATTTGGATTCGTCGGTCGTTCGGGATACCAATAATGTCGCAATATTCGCCGTGCCGCTCTAAGAACTCTTGTGGGGACTGTAGATCTCCGTATCCCGAGAACTTAGGCAACGAGACTGGAGAGCCCTTGATGATTAGCGATCCCGTATGCCATGCTCGCCACGTTGTTAGGGTTAGATACCTCTACCCGGTTAGGCCTCGCCGTGCTGTCTTCTGGGTTTGGTACGTCCGTACTGTCGTGGATAGGTGCTGATGCGCCTGAAGACCTCAAAGGGACGGTCTCGTACAGCCGGGCCGATTCCGAAACTTAGCCAAAACTAGCTTCACGAGTACTGTACACATTCAACCGTCAGTTTCATTCGGAATAACCAAGTCGTTTTCGAAGAATTTGTCGAAACGTGCCGTAATAGCAGAAGACGAAACCTGGGCTTCTCTCATGCATACGTCACGTGTGACGTCGGCCTGCGGGTACATCGTCGTTGTCATGGCATTTGTAACTTGCAGAAGCACCTTGGGTTGAGTCATCCCCTTTGCCCTCAAAATGGGGACACTTAGGCATATATCTCCGCGAGCGGAGAATGTAGTCCGAGCATTGACTGTGGGGTCTCTGATAATGCAGCGCATAATCGGATACGTGGAAGCTAAGTCACGTGTTTTCTTTACGCGAGTATTTAATGCGGTTTTTAAATAAACACTCAGTCCTTCTCCATGTACGTCGTCAGCGACACTTCATTTCGCAGCATGATCAGTGTGCAACGGGGAGTGTAATGGAAGCGCGCGTAATATATTTTTGGTCGGAGCTGTAATGCGACCGCGCGCGCCGATGGCCAGCGACTTCATATTTGTGATTGTGGGTGGGGTTGTCCTGCAACTTTTAACTTGTCTCTGAGGATTAACATAGTTGTTCTAAACCACCATGCTTGCCACTTCTTAGAATGTGCGTTTTTCACCTGAGAACTGAAAGAAAATGTAGGAGAGTTGCTGCAGTGCCCAGTGACTTCTGAAAATCGTCTGCTCAAGCCGATGCACTAGCGCGCGCAAAAGCAGACGATTTCTGTATCCTATCACGGACTTTCACGCAGGGCGACGTTGCCAACACAGATCGTGGCATGCTCTGCAATCTTTATCAATTTAATTCTGTTATTTAATAACTGTGGCGTGTTTTGTCGGGTAAATTCGCAGTATTCTATTTTCAACAAAGGGCAATCGAATGGTACAGGTCCCGACAAACGTTTACAGTATTTTCTCCTATACGTTTTTTTCTTACTTCCTCCCGTATTTTCTCCTCGGTACGACACCCTAGCGGCAAGCGGAAGCTGGCGAAATCAGGCCAGTTCACTGCCTCAGAGGGGTGGACGACTGCGCTTTTAGCGACACACAGCTGTAGTTTCGGTATGATTACTGTTGTACGTGCCCGCCGCTGGTGCCCGCGAAGTGAGTTGGATTTCACTGTTGTGCTCGCCAGCAACACGTGATTCAACTATTGTTGAGACGGAGCTCGCCGCTATCATCGTGATAACAAGGATGAATCATGGTGGCAATATTTTACGGTGTATTACTTTTATTGGAAAGCTGTGATATGTAGACAAGAGAAAGAAAGATAGCTCGTGATCAGTTGCTTTATTATGGGCGACGCGTGACGAGCTGATAACCAATTGACGCTGACATTGATAATTGATTGATTGATAAACAACTAACGTTAGTCACGAGTTGTTGACGAGCACAACAGTTTAATCCAACTCACTTTGCGGGCACATACAACAGTAATCATACCGAAACTACCGCTGTGTGTCGCTAAAAGCGCAGTCGTCCACCCCTCTGAGGCTGTGAACTGGCCTGATTTCGCCAGCTTCCGCTTGCCGCTAGGGTGTCGTCCCGAGGAAAAAATACGCCGCTCGCGTGTTCCGTAAACTTTTGTCGGGACCTGTACACTTTATGAGAGGGGCAGGGGGTACAAGACCGTCCGTTTAAGGACGGCAAGAGCCTCTGCGGCTTCTTTGATGGTGCAATGGGGGGGAAGGTTCTGTTTCTTTCGGCCTTTCTGTTTTGTTTGTTACTTTCGTTTGCCTCAAGCCTCACTGCTCACTCGGTACACAAAACCGCAGTGCTGAAAGCAGTTGCATGACACCACAGCGACCAAACACGCAAAGACGTGCAAACACGCGTTGATGGTTTTTATGCCGAATGCTGGAGGACAGACGCCACGTGACGCCAATGATCATACTGATGGCGACGGATGCTTCGTCAGTTCACTTTGTTGCTGTTTACTGGTGCCACCACTCGAATGGTCTTGTCGGGTTAGCGCAACTTCGCTCCATGGCCCCACGAGCGATTGTTGGGAGTGCCAAATTATCCGTTGTCACTCCAAATGCTTCCAAATTAGCGTGAGTCCATTCGGATACTTTTGTGTACATGATTGCCAGGACTGCGCGGGTAGTCCAAATTTCGGAATTATCGGGGGTCGAATTAACGAGGTTTTACTGTATATCAAAATTTGTATCCTAAAGATGTGCTGTGCTGCATTTCCTCATTGAGCTGGTGGAAGTGGTTTCATTGGGCACCTATGTGTTGTCTTTTCCTGTAGTAATATGTCCTCCTGAGTCTCATGGCAACATCATTTCAGATGCCTTCTGATGGCTGTTCGGCCATGCCCCCGATGTTGGGTTCGTCGGTAATGGTGGGAGCTCCACCTTTGGGCATGGATGAGTGTATGCTGCTTCCTGCAGTCAAAAAGCCGAAAAAGCGTAAACCCAAAGAGCTCAAAGATTCAGAATCTCCAAAAGAGCCTAAACCGAAGAAGCCGAAAAAACCCAAAGAGCCTAAAGAGCCAAAGCCACCTAAGCCACCAAAACCACCCAAGGCTCCTAAGGAGGGTGGTCGAGTGCGGAAGAGCAAAGCTGCCAAGGCTGCATCTGCAAATAATGGCGAGGCACCCCCTGCCTTACCTCAGGTATTGTGTCAACAATATGTTGGCTCGCTACAATAGAATTTCAATGGTGTGACATTGCCTTCCAGGGAGATGGGGCACCACCAGCTACAATAGGGGAAGGTGGAACATTGCTTGGTCCACCAGCTGATGGTGAGGAGGGCCAAGCACCGGTTGATGATTCTACAGGCCCTGTATCTAGTGATGGTAAGACTCCCAAGAAAAAGTCTGAAAAGAAGAAAGAAAAGAAAGAGCCCAAGACACCCAAAGATGGAGTGCCTAAGCCCAAGGCACCGAAGAAAAAGCTGCCAAGGTGAGAAACATTATTTAATATGATCACAGATATTGCTTATTGTGAATTAGATTAGTGAGCTCTCCCATTTATCCAGAGAGGTGCCCTACACTGTATTACACAAGAAAGCCTTTAGTTGCATCAGTATTAGAAGTTGTAAAAATACATTTGTATTGATGCAGTATACTTAGGGCCTTGTGGTTTTACCCCCCGATTTGCATCATTGTCATTTACGGTAAACCCCGAAACCTCCCGAAAAAACCACGGAATGCCAAGCACTACACATTCAGCATCGTGTTCCACATCTTATGTTCATCTAAAATGCGAGAAACTTTTTTTTATTATGTTCCACCCGATATCGCCAATTTTCGGACCCCCAAATCCCGATATCCCCCCCGAATCAGTTTCGGACCAATTCGGGTTAAACCCAATTTCTCCTTGAATTCCAGTCACGTATTAGGCTGCATCATGTATCATATCCATGATTTAGTAGCAGTCGGTGCACACTGACTGTGAAATTATGTGAGTGCAGCGATAAAGAAAGAAGGGAGAGGGTGAAGGCAAGCTGGTTTTCATATGTCGGTAGAGTGGACGTTGCTTGAACGACCGTCTCGGAGAACACTCTTGTAATGTCAAAAAGAATATGTTCTCGGAATTGACCGTTCATCTCAAAGAATGCAGTGGGTGTGCCCCGTTGTTTCATGAGACCAGTGTACTTGCAGTTGAAAGGGATAAAAGTCGGAGGTTACTGCAAGAGTCTGTTGAGATAGCCACACGTGGCAATGTGATTAGTAATCCGTCGTTTTGCCTTCTTTCTCCTCTGCGTCGCCTCTTGGGTATATAGTTGGGTCTCTGTAATAAACCTTTTGCTGAATCTGAGAATTTGTCGTCCGTCCTTCTTGTTCTGTGTCTCTCGGTCCCCTACCACGTGCAACGATAAACTATGCGAAGCACATTTAATGTTACATTATGCGGTGTTTGATTATAATTTGGGAGGAATGTTTGTTTGACCAATATGTGCTCGTTTAACTACGGGCTGCTTACTGGACAGAAAAAAAAAAGAGCCAGATAATACCAGATTGTATCAATATCACCTGATTCGACCCCCTCCCCAGAAATCGGGGAAAGGCATTTAACCCAGAAAAGTCAGACCCTAAGTGTACTGTGCTGACAGCAGTTGCATTGTTCTGTGGGTGTCCAGGTTATCACTCAAGTTCAGCAAGAAGAAGAAAGCCAAGAGACTTGGGTCATCAGATCAATCAGACATAGAAGGCACTCCACCTCCTTCTCCGGTGGACGGGGAAGGGGTGCAGAAACGTCGGTCCTCACGCAACACACACCGCAAGAAATACACGGACGACATCGAGCTGCAGTTCAGTGGGGATGAAGCACTTATGGATGTGGATCAACAGGGAGCAAGGCTTGCTCTTCGTGGTCAGGAGAACAAGAACGTGCAGGTTCTCGTGGTATGTTTTTGTTTCCTTGGTATTCCTTGGGGTCTTTTAAAGGAGCAGTCTAGAGGCCCACAACTTTGTTTCTGATTTTGGTCAGTATGGAATGTTAGGCAGCCGAAAACAGTTTTCCCACAATTAGTGCAAC
This sequence comes from Ornithodoros turicata, assembly GCF_037126465.1. Taxonomy (NCBI): domain Eukaryota; kingdom Metazoa; phylum Arthropoda; class Arachnida; order Ixodida; family Argasidae; genus Ornithodoros; species Ornithodoros turicata. The sequence continues at coordinate 29,717,747 of NC_088201.1, forward strand.
CGTAGCGAAATTGGGACGCCTGCAATAGCTTCCCGAACCTCCCGTGCGCGAAACACCCTCCTTTGCCTTCATGATAGGCACGTGATGAGCGCCACCAGGTTAGGATGCTCCTCGTTGTACCTGGGATCACATGATCGAGGTGAGCAACATCGCGCAGGCTGGAGCATCTGCTACTGCTTCGGAGACTCCATGCGTTATCTGGCTACGTGATGTCCGAAACGGAGGGTTTGAAGGCTGTTCACGACACAACCACGATTTTTTGGGACCGCAGACACCACGGGAAGAACGAGTGGTGCAGCCCGAAATTAACTGAGCTTGTACAGTGAAAACCCCATGCTCCCCGACAGTGTGCAGCCTGTCCGACCGTTTTCACCGTGCAGTTGGTTCAGTGGCTAACAGGTGGCGCCACAATACCGCCGCCATCGCTTGCTTTCTGCTATTGGGAATTCTGAGATTGCACAGACGCCACGTATATATTACTCTTGTGATCGTAATCTTATTTTCTCAGGCTGTATATATGCTTTATTTTTTTTAGAAAACGTGATATAAATCATGTAAAGAATAGAAGTCAACAAGAAACAGCTCGCAATGTTCGTAGCAGACTGTTTTTCGTACGAACGAATGAGGGGCTCTCTACCACCAACGTCTCAGTAGAGTGGGTGTGGTCTGCAGTTGGAGCACTCTGGCCTGTCACCGCGGCAGCGATTTTCCAAATTAATTGCACCGTGGTGAAACAACTTTGGACAGAAATATTTTGTGGGAATGCTTTTCACATAAATCTTTACAAGATGACAGCAGTTTTTGGCCATGTTAGATACCACTTTAATGCTCCTTTTTCTGGAAACAAATGGAAACCTCTTGGTATGTTCCCAAAGATATCTTTTCATAGAAAAATGTCTCTTGTCTGCTCGCAGTTTAAAACGTTAAAGAGAAACTCTGCAGTTGTATGTAAATCTACAGTTTCTTGATAACCTTGCTGTTGCTGCTCCTTGCATGGTTGCCGTTGGTCCTTGAGACCCTTGAATACCCCAGAATATGAAAATGCCTTTCAGTGTCTGGAAAACCCTGGAATTTTCCCACGGTCCTTAAAAACCCTTGATTATGCATCTTTCTCATATTACCGTGGAGCTGCTAGTGGAATTTCTGCTTTTTGGGAGTCAGAACTACGGTTTTGAAACCACAGGTGTCAGCATTGATTACAATAGGAATCAGCGGGGGAAACCAGAAGTGCATGAAATGAATGACACCCTGCGTTATATTCATCCACCTTCCTTTCTAACCTAAGATCTTCAACATTCAGGAGTCGTCAGTCACATTAGTGAATGGATCACTATTTTGCAGTCCCCATGTATTCTCTCATGTGATACTAGTAGCTTATAAATATTTTTGTGAAATATTGAGCCCTGGGGCCCAGACGTCTTCAGGGACCTGCCTGGCCCAAGGTCCAACAGTTGCTAGCACCAGGAGATGTGAGGAGGGGGGCCGGGCAGGACTCATCCGGAGCTATCCCCGGGGACCATAATTTTTCTCACTGGGCAGGCAGGATGCCTGAAATGCATCAAATACCTTTACCATGCACTAGATTAGCTCCATCCTGAATCAGGTGGGCTACAGAATCGATTAGTGTTGAGCTGGATTATGGCACCAACATTAGTCCATTTCTCTAAGAGACAAACTGTGAAACAGTGGTCATGAACATTCTTTGGTGCTATTGAGCTGTTTATCATGCTGAAGAGTTTCTCTAACATTCTAGGACAACCTGACTTCTCGGTTGAATGCGGTACCGGAAAGTGCTTGCTATTTAACTCCCCCTGATCCAAATTAGTCATTAACATCGGCTGTTCTTGGCATCTCTGTTGATGCTGCCGACTAACAACCTCGTTGTGAAACAGTCAAAACTGAGGATTTTGAAATTTTATTTGCTACCATTTTTTGGATATTGACATTATCGCACTGTAACTGATCCAGATTTTCTCAGCTAATCAAAAGTTCCTCGCTTCCCGTAGTTACCCGTAGCCCGTACACCCCGTAGCCGTACCGGTAGCCGTACCGGTAGCACCCGTAGCCTGTACCGGCTATGGTACCCGTAGCCCGTACAGTTACTACCGATTTGATGCAGTGGTCACTGTGTTGAGTTTCCTGCGAGCACTATGCTGGCTAAGCCTTTTCGTTAGATGGTGACCGTGCAGGGCGTGTGCGTTGAGCAGGAATAAAGTGAGAGTGGCAAAGGCGAACCGTGCAGTTGTGAAGCGAGCTATGTGGTGAATCAGTAAGCCCAAGCTCGGTGAAATGAAGGCAGGTTGGTTGTTATTGGTGTGTCTAGCGGCCGATTGGGAAAGAAATGATAACTTTTGAGGTGTGGTGCATAGCGTACAAAGCACTAGAATTTATAAACAAGAAGGCATGTGATGAAGATAGATTCATGAAGTCATAGAAGAAACCGTATGGCGTTTTGGAACACCGCGAAGGCCCGTTACCCGATGTACGGAACGTGTTTGGAGCGTTCTCTATATAGTTGCATATGCACACGAGGCTAGTGCGTTGCACAATATTATGCCAACAACAAGTTTGTGACATAGAACAGCGCTTACACCATATGCAACGATATAAGGGGTTGGTACATGCTGCTCCATGGACTGTAAAAGCTTCTACAAGAGCTGCTACAGGCAGCTTCTTGTCAGCTCCATCAGTGCAGGCCACTAACATGTACTGCTGCGAGACTCAGCCATGTGTGATGCAAGTTATTGTAAAGATGATCGATGCCACAATTCACAGTAACCTTTTAAATTCGATTTGTATAAATGATTTTTTTTTATCTGGCATAATTACAGTTGCATAACAGTGTACTGCAATATTCATTGAACTGTAATTCTTTTTTTTCTTCTTTTCTTAGAACGTTATAACTGAAGACACTATGGTTGTGGAAAAGGTCCTAGCATCGAGGATGGCAACAAGAAAAGTAAGTTTTACCATATACAGTTGTGCTGCATTTGTAGGCAATTTTTCTGAATGTGTTATGTCACCTGGTGGAAGGGCTCTTTTTGGACTAATACACCACAAAGGAAGAATTTATTTGCTGCATACATTTGCCTCCTTACAATAGACTGATAAGTGCTCTCCTTGGGTTTGTGGGGGTGGTGTATGAGGGTTGCGATCAATCTAGCCGAGGTGTGTATATCTGTGCACTCTTACACCGTAAGCGTACAATAAGTGTAAGTGTACACCGTAAGTCGGTGCACTCGTAAGTGCTGGAATTTCCTAACAGATGACACCTTCTTTTTAAAAATTTACATCCTTTGTGCTTGGTTTTGAACTTATGTTGGACACAGTTTTAACTTTGAACTTCACTCTGTTTTGTTTTGTGCAGGCAATCCTGGGTCAACATTACTTGATGGGTTTTTTCGCTAAAGTGGGGTTTTTGCTAATGTGTCCTGTTGATTTTGAACAAGCTGTTGCATTTGTCAACTTTCTTTCAGTCGGAAGATGAGGATGGAGAGGCTGTTGATGTAGAAGAATTCTTTGTAAAATACAAAAACCTGTAAGCAGCTCTCATTGCATTATGTTGCATGCTCTCTCAACTGTCGCTCGTGATACAAGAGGACACTTTCTTTGCAGGTCATACATACACTGTGACTGGAAGACGTTGGATGAACTTGAAGCAACGGACAAACGGGTCCTACAGAAGGTGAAACGTTTCCGCCAAAAGAGGGACAACATCGCCTCTATTTTTGACTTCGTAAGTCTGGGTAGACTCCACATAACGGGGGTTCTGGGAGAAATGTTTCGTGTTTTGCTTTGGTTTCAGTTTGTAACAATTGCATGGAATTTGGTGTTGGTGTAGCTGAGGTGTGCCTGGGCCTAGCTGGCCATAAGACACTTTCTAATTTCTTTGAGGTAATTTTATTGATGAGCTTAGCACTCAAGGCACAAAAGAAACAAAGAAAGTGTCCCGTTTGCACTGGTCAGTGCAGGGTATTGTGCTTGTCAACAAAGACACATGCTCTGTAGAAGCCCTTTTTTTTGTGCGTGGAGGTATTTTTACATGACCATAAGAATTGCAAACTGAACGAGGAAATTTTTATAAATTGTACCTGTGCCACCACGTTAATTTCTGATGACGAATGTTATCATCTGTCAATGGTATACTAGTAGCATCAGTATGTTGCCACCCAATAAAATGTCATTCTAAAATTGATAAGAACCCCCCCCCCCCCCCCTCCCTCCCTCCCTCCCATCCAGTGCAGGGGAAACAAAAAGGACAGGCCTGTGTCATGTCCTTTTCGTTTCCCCTGCACTAGGGGTTCTTATCAGTTTTGGAATGAGGTATCAAACTGCCCAGTTTATAACTTTATTTAATGAAATGTCAGGTCACATATTGTACAACCAACAAGCTTACGCAAAGATATCTGTTTCACAATCCCTTTTTCAGCTGGAAGATGAGCCCTTCAATCCAGAATATGTAGAGGTTGATCGGATACTGGACATGACTGAAACGGTAGATCCACTAGATGATGATGACGTACCACTAAATGAAGGGCCAGCTGAGCGAATGGCAGAAGAGGAAAATGCAGGCCAGGTCAGTATGGGTCAAGAAAATGAAGCCCTCAAGTTCTGTGACGGGGAAAACACCAAGCTTGAAGAACCTTGCGAAGATTTGTCTGGTGATAAATCTACAAGAGGAGACCCCATGGAGGTGGGTGAACCTCCACTCTCTGGAGAAACAGTCAAAAAAGAAGACAATGAAGGTGAAGAACAAGGCCTGTTGATGGTGAAGAAAGAAGAGAGTGATGAAACAAAGAAGTAAGTGCACCTTTTGGCTGAGACATTTATGAAATACAAATAATTTATGGATATAGCAATGGTTTGATATTAATATCTTTTTGTAGTTTGGTGGTGGATGAGTTAAATGGTGAAGTGAAGCCTGCAGTTATTGAAATCAAGAAGGAGAATGAAGATGCAGAAAAGAATGTCGAGCCTGCAGCTGAAAAGGGCAAGCCACGGACTAAAGTTAGTCGGCACTACTTGGTCAAGTGGCGGGGGCTGTCATATGAAGAGAGTACCTGGGAATTGGAGGAGGATGTGGATAGGCTCAAGATAGAGCATTTCCTTCGATTTAAAGATCTTCCCCCAAAGGAGAAATGGAAGGTAAGGTCTCTATAGTACTGTTTATTGAAGGATAATGTGCAGTATGAGTCACTGTTCCCAGAGGTTGTAGCTATATTATGGGTCAACCTGAATCTGATCGGTTTATATCCTTCCAAATCCATTTTTCTCTGTCATTTGTGTTATGTATAGAATATCACGCTGATATCTCTCTGCAAAAGGCTGTTTGTGCTGACCTTAATGTGTGCCACTTCCCTGCACTGCTCTGAAGTGCTGCAGTCAGGGTGAAAAGGGTTTATGCAACTGGAATATTGACACGCTTAATAAGTAAAGATTCGGGTATGTTAAAAGATTACGTCTCTGATATGGGCCATTGGTATAAGATCAGACAAGGGTAGTAAGGAAAGTGACAAAAAAAAAAAAATGAATACGTGAGCACGCACCACCTGGTGACAGTGATCAGGTCAGATTCCATTATTGCCAGATTCTGTCTAGAGACCAGCTGAAACTGAAACCCTTATCAAAAAGAGTGCCAACAACCCCCTCTATTTAGGGAAGAGAGCTGATCTGGACCGCTAAGCGTTGTGAAGTAACAAAAATGAACATACAAAGTATGGAGCACCTAAAAAAAACTTAAGAAAGTTTTTTCACATGCTCCATACCCCTCTGGACTCTGTCTTCTTTTTTTGCGTTTGAACTACTGCCAAGTGTAGTGTGATAAACCACCTAGTGGCTCAGATAGGCAGCCTTCTCGATAAAGGGTGTTGTTTTTCTGGTACTCCTTGGTATTAGCCTGGTGTTTGATTTCGGTTTCATCTGTATTCTACACTAAAGTCTGGCATGGTCATCTCAAAGTATGTCCTTGTTTAAATTTTAAATGGCTGGCTTTAAACTATGACAGCCTTCAGTTCTAAAGTCTAACACATGTACTAAGACCTGTAGTTAAAAAGTAGTTTAATTAAATAATTTTGGGTGATTAGTCATCTTGCAGTTGCATACCCTCTTGTCCTGCTTATAACCCACCTCCAAAAATCGTATCTGCACTGCTTTTTTTTATCATCTTTGTTGAACAAAGAGAAACACCATGCATAAAGTTGCAGGCAGGTGTGGTGCCTGTTGGTTCAAGTTAACCATGGTGAGGAACGCACTTAGAAACGCGAATGGACAAGGAACACGTCCCATGTCCTACCTTGTTTCTAAGTGCGCCCTTCACCATGGTGCCCTGCAGATATAGTATCTTGCCAAGTTCTGCTTTGTCTGATAAAAAATATCACTCAATATATTTGCCCCACAAATATGTGAAAGCCATTTAATCTGAAAGGAAACACACTATCCGTGGGCTATTAAAGGGACCATGAAAGGATATTTGACAAGCCTACGATCATTTTGAATTTGTTCCTCTGTACTAAAGCATTCAACCTGTGAAATATGAAGTAGAAAATCGTTCATATAGCGAAAAATATTGGATATTAACCACAAGAGTGAACGGCGGCTGCTACGACCCGCCTGCGAGGCAAACTGGCTGTGACATCGTACGCCAAGGATGTTGCCGATTCATGGAGTGTCTTTTGCGAGCAAATTGGAAACTTCGCTATGAAATGCTTTAATTTGACCTGGAGCTAAGATGGTATCTAATCGTTGACACAGAATACTAACAGAAGTGTAATGTAGCAACTGATTGTCAGCATGGTTACCGGAACACGTTTTCCTCTCTGAGCTGCTGCTTCGTCAGAAAATGTCTCTGTCGGTGGCCTTTTGGGGGATGTTGCTTACGGAACGATTCCTTGACTCTGTGTGTGTTGCATAATCCTTCCTCCATCGTTGACAATTTGTGTTTCGTCATATTTCTACTGATTTCGACGGCAGATATACAACATCATTGTTGTCTGACCCGAAACCATGCACCCACGTGGTCCCGTGGGGTGTGTGCTCCCAGTTGTCCACAATTGGCTGAGAGAAATGGACGTTGATGACGAAAGCCCGCTTCGAAAAGATGTATCCAGCGGTCACGCCCGTGTTGTAACTGTGCCCACGGTGCGCTGAGTCCAGTGAAAAGTCGATGTTTGTATGATAGTGAAGGATCATGAGGACCGTTTCTGGCAGTCAACTCGGAATTCACGAAAATAATTTCATGGTCCTTTTAATGCGGAATAAGCTAGTTGTGCTGAATCAACATGTCCTTATCATGTCGAGGGTGAACATATCCGGTACAGGTGAACACATCATGATGATGTGTGGACTAGCCTCCTGAAGTCTTCAGATTACGCAATAGGTGAGTCCAGACATGCTGGCCTATATTGCATAGCGCCGAGTCTATTGTACAGGAAGGTAAGTAATAGTGTGCTGTAAAGCAAATGGGTTTTACTGTGTCTTGGCCATTTGTAAAGTGTAATTAACTGGTGGTCCCCTGATCAAGTATTGCCATCCTATTCGTAGGGGCTCTGTGTTTTCTCCTTTCAATGAAGTGCATATAATATACATACACACATGCACACACACACACACACATGCACACACACACACAGTAGTGGGGGTGCATGTTGTGGCGATGAGTAGTGATGCAAAATGTATCCCTCCTGCTGTGCCCATGGATCTGACAGTCTAGTAGAACGCTTGTACGTTCCTTTACTTCTCAGAGTAAGTGTCTAATGAACAATGTCATAGATTCATCCTTCCTTCCTTCGTCCTTCATCAGCTGTAGTAATCCTTGTGGCCATGATGATGCGTACGATTGTTATGACATACGTTTTGGGAGGCGCGTGCCATAGTCAGATGTGTGTTGACCATTTTCTGGCTCTCTCTCTCAGCTAAGTAGTCAGCTTTTTGTGTTTTGCCAAGTCTGCCCGACTCTGGCCACGTCTTCTGATGGCCATCTGTATAAGCTTCTCTGAGTGCATGCTGTAGTGCAGTGCAGCATTGAAGGCCTTTGTCCAAGTCTGCATGGTCGCTTAAGCACATCCGCTGACTGATTTTTAGGTCTATTTTTAGATCTATTGGCACCGTCAAATGCCCTATAGAGCAGTCATTAGGGAGATTAGCCATGCTCTGTAATGAAAGCACCTTCGAAGTGCCACTGTCATGAAGCCCTCTTGCTACACTGATGTTCGATTACAAGTGTGACAGCTTTTTCTTGGCATTAAAAGATTTCATCATTTGGGAAGCATCGAGGCGACATTTGTGCAGTTTGCTGTCCATTGCAGATTATGCAAGGTGCACCCGGCATTTGATGTGACTTTATGAATGTTTCTGATACTTGCTCAAATGCCCACAGATTTATCTTTGTCCTTATGGGCATTGGGGACTGACGAAGGTGATTTATGTTGTTGGTTCATATGTTGTAATTGCGTGTGTACGTCCGACTGATAGATTCACTCGCTGCAATTTTACATTGGCTAAGTCCTGGCCAGTCCACAGTTTATTATTAGTGTGCTTGATGAAGAGCACTCTGTCCTCGCGTTGTGCGCGTCCTCGTATTATTCCAGTGTGAAAAAGTCCAACCAAGTGCATGCTTCATTGTGATCTTGCACTAGGTGACTCTGGACATGTTCAAATGTGAAAATAGTTTTGTGGGTACTAGTCTGGCCAAGAACATTTGCAATGATGCTGCATTGGTCCAGTTTGGTCTAGCCCACAGTTGACTGCTGTGTGCACATGTCTGACTGAAAGCACTCTCTAAGTTCCACATTGGGCAAGCCCGGACTGGTCCTAATGTTTCCCACACTAACCATATATAACCATATTATAATACCACACTAACGACCGAGAGCTCACATGCACACTTGGCAAATCTGTGTTGTTGCACAAGTTGTGGTTGTTTGAATAAATGTCTGGCTGAGAGCACTTGCCAACAAGTTGTGCATGGCTGGATTAGTCAAAATGTCATGATTCCCATGTGAGTAGATATGTTTGAGAGCACTCACATTTGACAAGTCAGCTCTTTATTGTCATGATGTGAGTACTGCCTAAACATTTATCGCGTCATTGCATTTGGCAAACGTGGACTAGCACACAATTTTTAGTTGCTGCACAGATACGTCTGACCTTATCACGCTCTCGCAGTGTGCAGGCCTGTGATAGTTCAGGTGTGTTTGCCATGGAGTATGTTTGGTTCAGGGCGCTCGCCACAATCCCACTGAAGCCAAATTTGGGCTATTTTACATGTCGTAATTGCTATGTGTATACACAGTGTATATTACCTTAACTGCTTCTGCATGAGTTGAACCCCTATTATGTATTGGAAAATCTAGCAGCCAAAGCGGCAAAGAGTCAAACTCTTGCATATTAGAACCTCTTTGTTTCGAGGTTGCAAGGTTGGGTAATATTGCATTGATGCATTGTACGTCTACTAATAACACTTTAAATTTACTTCACCTTACAAATTTTAGGAAGTAGAGAGGTTCTTGCAGGGTTGTTGTTGCACCTCATCATGGCAAAGGGAATAAGTCTGACCTCAGTCACCATGTCCATATTATAGCTAGATGAGGGCAAATGAGTACAGTTTGATAATGCAGTTGCTGTAGCGGTTCTGAACAAATTTGGAAAAAAAATTTAGCCGCACTTTGTGTCTGTATGCAATGCAGGTGAAGAAACGCCCCAAACCAGCAGAATGGAAGAAGCTGGAAGAATCTCCAGTCTACAGAGGTGGAAACACTTTAAGAGAGTATCAACTGGAAGGGCTAAGCTGGCTCACCTTCTGCTGGTACAATGGGTGTGTATTACACATGCAGCACTTGGGACCATTATGAAACAGGATGATCCAATATGATTGTTACCCAGTTAACCACATTTGTCGTTTTGTCTAACAGCCAAAACTGCATCCTAGCCGATGAAATGGGCTTGGGAAAGACCATACAATCTTTGACATACGTCAATGAAATAGTGAAATACGGAATTGGGGGACCATTCCTTGTCATTGCCCCTCTATCAACCATCGGAAACTGGCAACGGGAATTCGAGACATGGACAGACCTTAACGTCATCACTTACCATGGATCGTAAGCTTCACATCATTTGATCAGAATTTTGAAATAAGTAAATGTGATTTTTTTAAATAGCAATGACTACTAATGATTTGACACCTTTTCACAGGTCTGCGAGTCGCAATATGATCCAGGAATACGAGATGTACTACAAGGATGAAAATGTAAGCATTGTTGCGCAGAACTACTGTTGACAATATGCAGATGGTTTCCTCCTCTGTCTCAGTAGATAAACCAGCCCTGCACTTCAGCTCCACTTTTGCTTTTATGCTTTCCTTGTTTCTTCATACTGTTTCTCCCATGAAGACTCCAAAAAGTTGATAGCTTTGCATTGTAATATAGTTCATAGTGTGCAACACAAGTTTTGATGTGAAAGTTGTCTTTTCGCCACCCAAAAGTATCTCACATTCCTTTTGTCTGATTGGCACACAGAAATGGAGTGGTGGTGGAGTAGAGTAATCCTGAAAGATACTGTTCCATACGCCATTTTAATGCAGACACTTTAAGACTAACAGCCAATTTCTTAACAAGTAACTAATGAAAAAGCCAATGAGTGCCTCGTGTGCCTAACCAATTTCTTGCCAGGAAAGGCATGTTATGTGTTCAAAGCACCTTTGGAGGAATGTGAGAGTACGGTGTAAGGACACTGTCTCACTTCTTGTTTTAAGGCTGGTGCTTTCGCTAGCGGATCAATAGGAAAGATGGGAGCCCTTCATACAGTTTTTACAAGTTATGAGAGCAGCAGAGATGTTCTTGCAGTTGAGTTCTACAGTCATGCAGACATCCTCTGGAAGAGAGTACAACAACAATAACTTTATTTAAGATGATGAAATGGGCAGTTTCATCGCCAGGGGCGATACTCTACCCCATTGCTGGTGGTGATGTGGGGAATGTACCTACAAGATGACTAATTACCTGAAATTCATTAATTAACTCTTTAATTAGGGAATTTTGCACAAAAGCCAGATAGCAGATTGAGAGACTATCCTCATTGAACGGCACTCAGTGGCGTAGCCACGGGGGGGCTAGGGGGGGCTCGAGCCCCCCCTACCTGCCACGGACCGACCCACGGAAATCGTGCAAATCCGAGGAGAAAATAATATATATGTGGGTGGGGTGGGGTGGAGTGACAGTGTGACGATCGCGAAAGTTCTTACAGTCCATGGTGTCTAAGCAGCACTCTTGAATGGTTTTCAAAGTACGAGCTTTTCAAAATCCTTCCAATCTCGTGACACCACCTCATTGGACATGACAGCCTATACATGTAATCGTATTGTGCACGTCCAAATCAATTATTTTCGTTCTGTTTTTTTAAACCGCATTTTGCGGTGTGCACGAGTATGTGTATGTTGTCGCGCCCAGGATCAGCGGCGGGGGGGGGGGTAGGGCGAGTTTTCGTATCGAGCCCCCCCTACCTTGGAGGTCTGGCTACGCCACTGACGGCACTCCATGTTTAAAAAATCTTGAAACATGCATGTGCGTTAAAATATCCATCCCCGAATTTTTATATGCACATCAGCCGAAACCGAAAAAGCTTATCCTGCCTTAAAAAGGTTATCCTGCCTATTAAAATGCATAGAGCTTGTAGTTTTCGAGAAATATGCTTTTCTCAGTTCGGAGGGTAAGCATCGGGGCAATCAATATGGACTCTAAGTTAATGCGAATTCGGGTGTAAAAAAACTTGCAGTATGCTAAATTCGAGGAGAAATCTGGCTCTATTGCTCCGACTAACTGCACTGGTTTGGTACAAACGGTGATGTAGTTGCATTTGCTGCCAAACAAGCTAGTGTGCATTCCTACAGAAGTTTCAGTAAGGGCAGGGCCAGGTAAGAATCTGGTTTCACCCTAAAGAGACAACCTTCAATTTGTGGAAGAAATGGGTTAAACCCTAAAACTTCAGGCTCTAAAAATGCACCATGCCAAATGAATCATTCGACAGATGCATCAATATAGCAGAATTCTATTCTAATAATTCTAAAGCTGCCTGTCGCTTCGACGTCACTACGGTACAGCCCGCTGATTGGTTTAGAAAAGTGTCGTCTGCTGTGCAGGGAGAAATGGGAGGGAAAGGGAAAAAAAACAATTGGAGTGCAGTCACTCTTGGAACCGTAATGACATCACCTGCGATGTTTTTCGTCCTCTTCCTCATTTCGCCCTGCAGAGCAAGGCAAGCGGGAATAGGTGTTGATGTTCGGGTGCATTTTTTTATGAGCAAGATATTGCGTACAGAAGAATGTTTTGTATTAGTCTGCGAATCAAGTCGCAACCTTTCATATTACGTGAGAAACAGAAAATCTTTGAGCCGACTTTCTGTGCTCCTTTAAGACGGAACACATGGAACTAGACAGGACAGGCGCTCACTTTAAACTACGTTTATTCGACTACAGTTGAATGTTGAATGTGAAAACAGATGAAAAACAGATTTCACCATGCTGTCACTAACCACTGCAGTCACATACTTTATTGAAAATTATATCTCACTTTTGTTTATATATAGGGACGCGTCGCTGACACATTGACATTGTCTGCCCAGCTTTTTGATATGCTTTCTGAATCTTGGTCATGCTCAGTCTTATCTCTGTCACTTTCAGGACTTGCAATGAATTGTTAGTGACAGCATGGGGAAAACCTGTTTTTCTTTTTTGCATACACATGTTTAAAAATTTGACTGCAGTCAAATAAACATAGTAGAAAGTGAGTGTGCGCCGTCGCTAGTTTTTCTTAGATTTAAACCAACTAGCTCAACAACATATACATACTATTAAGTTACAATTTAACGTTAAACGAGAAACGACTGAGAAGGCAAGACACCATTTTTGGTCATCCCTACCAAATATGCGAGTGCAATAGGTTTTCCGGCATACTGTATGTGAGACTCACATGCATGAGACGAAGCCAATCAGCGTGGAATTAAAGTGTTAATTTTGCACGCTCATAACTTTTACTTGCGTGGTGTACACACAGGGAAGTAATGTTGCACTTGTTGCCACAAGTGGAAAGCCTGTTCTCTCACCAAACATCACAACCTACCATTAGAATGCATTCTGCATTAAAGGTCCTGCTGTATTCAACTGCCCAAGACAGAAGCCGTTGAGAAGCATGGCGGGCAAAAGAAAGAAATTGTCGAATTATTCAGCACCTCAAGTGATGACAATCTGGAAAGCTAGTCGTTGTGATAAAAATAAGAGAAATCTCACTTTCTTATATTAGGGACCACAAGCTTTTGCAAAACGGTAGGCAAAGTGGTTGTGGGAGTACTTGTGAGGCTGGGTACTGGTAAACTGGTTGTGTGCCATAAAAGCTCCAATCATCATCATCATCATCATCATCAATGGTAAACTGGGAAGAGCTGACAACTTTATTGTCACTGAATAGTTGTCACACTTCCACATTCAGGTGAACATAAGAATCAAAGATAGACATTGTGTCAGTGCTAGCAGAACCACTGGCATTTGGGAGAACAAAACTGTTTCGAGGGATTGTTGAGGGAATGTTGTGCTGATACCTTGTACACAGTGCCACATTAAATGAATGGTTGTTCAGGACTCTGATGTCGTCACAGCATATGCTTCAGGAAGTCGTAAACTTTCAGGTATCTGGCATGTTGGAACGCAACCTTTTCTTGTTGTGGAACTGAGTATAACACTATACCCAGCATATTAAGACCTATCGGGGCATATCAAGCATTATGACGTTTGAGTTAACAGTAGAATCCCTTGGCCAGGCGACAACAGAAGAAGGAACGAGACAGCGACAATGCAACTTTCAACCGTTTACTGACGCTGAAAACAAGCGAAACATGCATTCTAACCGACACTCCCCCCACATGACGTTATGTCACAGATAACACTTGATGCCAAACACCGATATCACCCAAACCAACAATCTTTCTTTATCACTTCTTCTTGCTTCTTTGTAAGCACCGCGGTGGGGGCACTAACACAATCTCTACCTTGTTCTATGATGAGTTGTGTTTCCACGATCTGCCTAAGATACACATCCTTTGACCTAAACTTTATCTCAGTGGCTTCAAAATCCGGCTCGCAACCGCAACCCATTACGTGCTCCGCTTAAACGGGAAGAGCCGGCCTCAGCATTTGATACCTTATTAGCATGCTCTCGTAAGCGCTCATTTACGCATCGGCCCGTCTCGCCTATGTAGCACTTCCCGCATCCCAGAGGAATGGAATAGACCACCCCCACTAAGCATGTACCAACCGGCCAAGGGATATGGCCAAAATGGCCAAGGGATATGTACCAACCGGCCCCATACACTATGTGTCTAACAGTAGAATGACTGTAAAGGCAAAGGCTCCCTCTGCACCGTAAAGCAGGGCACTAATCCTGTTACTTTATAGTAGCGTATGTTAAAGGGATTATGAAGAGATTTGCTGAAATTTTTGGTTCCTCAATGCTTACGCTTGTCATTCTCTTTGGTAACCTGGAATTTAAAGAACATTGCACTAGCACTTTTCGCATACCACCTAAAAATGTGAACAGCACAACTAAAGAGTATTATTTGTAATATTTAGTATGATTGCTTGCTAAATACCATGTGAAATTGGCTTTGAAGTTAGAGAATAGGTTGCCAGCTCATCAACTTGCTGGGGCCTTCTGTTTTGCATCTTAAAGCACAGGAATACTGAATTGGGTTATTATAAGATCACATGAATCCACATAAAGTGAATTAATATTGCCTTGACGTAACATTGGGAGTCCTTGTCGTTTGTCAGTCTTCATATTGAAGGCATTCTAACCATTTCAGATTGCAAATTTGCATATTGTTGCATCTGCATTTTAGGTTTTGGATTGAATTCATCTGATGTCTCACCTCAACAGATAGTGCATGTGAAACTCGTTTAGTGACACTTCGTGAGAAGTTTTTTGTTTCCACAAATATTAAGGTTCTTCCTAGTGCTAGTAAATGTGATCAAATATGTAGTTACCAGGTTTAATGCAAAGTCTCTTGTGCTATGTATGGGAAAAGTGTGATCAGTCCCAAAATCTCCTGGCCTGTGGGACCAATCAATGTCCGATACTGAATTTTTTATTTGCTGCAAATTTTCTTCTGTTAATTGACTGTGCTTCTCAGGGACAACGTGTCACAGATGTGTACAAGTTCCAAGTCATGATAACAACATTTGAAATAGTACTGAGCGACTGCATGGAGCTGGTGGCAATTCCATGGCGGGCATGTGTCATTGACGAGGCGCACCGTCTCAAGAATCGTAATTGCAAGTTGCTGGAAGGCTTGCGTATGCTCAATATTGTGAGTATTGCACTGTTACGTATGAAACTTTTCATGAAAATGGACATCCTTACAGCTTGCGACATTGATTGTTACATTGGCAGTGATCTTGTTGAAGTGGCATGCTGCGCTTTGACTCTGAATGCCACATTTAATCAAAAGGAGGAAAGGAAATTAACATTTCTCTGCAGCAATTTCATACAGACAACTGCTCGTCTTGTTACAGTGTTGATATACATTCTTTCTAACGTACTTTCTGTTCATCGTTAAATATTCAGTACCAATATACCAGGGTTGTTTAAGATTGACAAACGTTTGTTCGAGAAAAATCAGTGAGTAAATGTAATTGAATAAAACTTTTGGAGGACGAAGTGCAATCCTTCTCGGGTCAGCAGCATGTGCAGCAGTGGCAGCTATCATGGCAGCGAGCAGTGTGTCTGTAGTTGTGGAACAGCGATGCATAGTCAAGACCCTTGTGAAGGAGAACGTCAAACCAGCTGCGATTTTGCAAAGATTACAGGCACAGTATGGGGAACAAACAATTTTAAGGGGAAGAATGTACGAATGATGCAGACAGTTCAGTGAAGGACGAGATATGGTGACGAATGAACCACATGGACACGTTCGTCCGACTGCAGTCACGCCAGTGAACATCGCAGGCTTTGAGCAAAACCATCCTCGAGAACCGCCGAGTAACAGTTCGGGACATTGCAGCCCAGAGTAATATTTGTGTCTGCAGTGTGGAGACAATCATTCACGAGCACTTACTGTTCCATAAAAGTCTGTGCAAGATGGGTTCCCCGAAACCACCTGTGACCAGAACGGGAGTACGCATGGCAGTCTGAGCAGCTGCTAAACCGGTTTCAATCCAAGGGGGATGAATTTTTGCAATCACTCCTTACGTGATGAAACTTGGATGCATCCTTTCAACCCAGGGACAAAAAGAAGCAGCATGGAATGACGACATAAGGCTTCCCCGCCGCCAAAGAAAAGCAAGATTCAGCCATCTGGTGGGAAGTCCGTGGGAACTGTCTTGTGGGACGTGTGGGGTGTCATCCATGTGGACTTCTTGGCGCAAGGGGCCACGATTAATGCCCAGCACTACTACACGTTGATAAAGGGTTCCGTGCAAAACGCAATTGCAAGAAAAGGGCTGGGATGTTGCCCGGAAGGGTTATTTTCTTCATGACAATGCCCGGCCTCACAACGCAAATTTGACGATAGCAACCCTGGCTGAAATTTGCGGGGAGGTTTCACCCCGATGCCCCGTACAGCCCAGATTTAGCCCCAAGCAATTACTATTTTTTTGAGCCCCGCAAAGAGCACCTTGGAGGAAAGACGTTCCACACAGATTAAGCCCTCCAGAAAGATGTCCTGCAGTGGCTACGACAGCAGCCCACTTCTTTCTATGCCAAAGGCATCAAAGAGTTGCCATAGTGATCGCAGCGGTGTCTAGATGCGCACAGTGAATAATTTGATAAACTGACGTAGTTTGGTGCTCCCACAAGTTTCCATTGTATTTAAAGAAATAAGTCCTGGTCAACCTTGAACCATTCTTGTAGTTTTAATGTAAGTTTAAAATAATGTAAGTTTTTATATTCTTTTTAATGTAATTAATGCACATGTTATACCCTTGTCAGACAGGCATATTTAAGGCCACAAGTTTTTTTTAAGTTTCTGCATTTTTGGCTGCTTATTTTTGGTCTGATAGTCAGTCCTTATTGGTTATCTTCCTCTTTGCTACTGTAATATGTCCAGGTTTGCTTTTAATGTAATTTCACTTCCTTATTGCAAACAGGAGCACAGTGTGCTGCTGACTGGGACACCGCTGCAGAACAATGTGGAAGAGCTGTTCAGTCTTCTTAACTTCCTGGAACCAGCCCGCTTTAACTCTACCGAGACATTCATGGAAGAATTTGGAGACCTGAAGACTGAGGGTCAAGTGGATAAACTCAAGGCTGTGTGTATCATATCACTTGTGGTTCTGCTAGATTGCGATCTTAAAGTGTTAGACATTTGATACGCAATTCAATTTAATAGGCAAATTTATTACACAAACCAATGAGTATATTTGCAATGTTCTCAGTAGAGCCAGATCATATGCAAACCTCAAGTCACATTGTTCTGCCAGCTCTGCTTGCACGTAAGGCGTAACACATATTTGGTTTGCTGTTTCTAGCTTCTGAAACCGATGATGTTACGCCGTCTTAAAGAAGATGTGGAGAAAAGTCTCGCTCCTAAAGAAGAGACAATTGTTGAGGTGGGTCTTTTTAGGGAATTGCTCTAACAACTCTGCATTGCTAGCAACGTCTGCTGCTGTGTTCGTTGTATTGCATGTTCCATAAGCTGCTGATGTTTTGCCTCAGGTGGAATTGACGAACATCCAGAAGAAATACTATAGAGCCATACTTGAACGCAACTTTGCCTTTCTGACGAAAGGGGGAGTGGGCACAAATGTTCCAAACCTCATGAATACAATGATGGAACTACGAAAGTGCTGCATTCACCCTTACCTCATCAAAGGTATGTTGTTTTTCCTAGCAGCATTGTGCAGTCAAATTGTGTTTGCGTAATCTTATATACAGTCACCTACCGATTTTTTTGACATGCTCGATTATTCGGGCTCGTTCGCGGAACGGCTGTGGGTCCCATAGAGTTGATGTATAAGAAAGTCCAAAATTTCGGGACGCGGTGCAGCCCTGTCGCTCAATATTTCGGACTCTGTTTGCCCAACCAGCGAATTTCTCTCTTGGGGTGCCTGAAAATATTGGTATCATCCGAAATTCGTATCAAAAGAAATCAACCAACTAAAATATTGAGGAAAAAAAAAAGGCAATGATTGTTCATTTTCCATTCCTCTGAGTAGAAGAGGTCTGTCATAACGCTTTTGCATCTTCGTTTTTGGCCAGCGGCTTGATTCAAAAGGCCCAGCATGTGCTGTTCGCCCGCGAGTCGCGTTACAGCGCTGTAAAGCGAGCTTCACCTAAAGCACGCATGCGTTAGGTGAAGCCGACTTACAGACTTGATGACGGCGGTGCCTCTGTTAGTGTACAGTGACGAAATATCGCTTCGGGAAATCGAAGCTGATGCTATCAGGCAGAGCTGGAAGCGCGTTAGGAAAGCATCGACAGATTTTTCCAGCCTACTAGTACTTAGTAAAGTTTATTTTGAAGCAAAATTCTTTTTTTTTCTGGACTGCTCGATTATTGGGACTTTTGTGCGATCCCCGCCGAGTCCGAAACGTCGTACGGTGACTGTAGATGATTGTGGTGCAGTGAAAGCTGTCTCAAGGGACAGTAGTGGTAATGGTATAATGTGTCTCATGAGTTTTCTCCATCTCCCTTATGCAAGTTCCATGGCACTGTTTCTTTCCTGTTTCAATATTTGCAACAGTATGTTGCAGATTTTATAACTGGTATTGCACAAGGTAGTTCCTGTTTCACGAAAGCTTTAATTTGTTAAAATTGTTAAAATACCAGGAGGCTTATCCACGCCCTTGTAGTTTGGAGCTCAGATTTGTTTTTGAAATAGTGCTTCTCCATTGAGCACATAATACGAGAATAAATTAACAGCGTCCAAGGGAGCTGGTGTACTGTAGAGGGCAATATTTTCTGGTTGCTGACTCGCTTTTCAATCAGCTTCAACCTTTGATCTTTTCTAGAGGTGTATTGCATTAAAGATTCGTTGCTGGTTTGAGTGCTGTTTCGTGTTTTTCTCCCTCAAACTCGAGGAGAGTTCGCTGCAGTCTACACAACACAAATGCTTGTGCTTGGCATATGATCTTAACAGAGTTGCGACATTTTGATAGATGTGGTTCAATGAATCATGCACACATTGTACTACATGCCAGAGTACTGAAAAAGTATTGTTCTTGGTAAGATACAGAGCCTGTTTATTACGATCTTCGATATAACGATAAGTCAGATATTACGATCAAATTGCTGGTTCCCGTCAGCTCACCCATTGAAGTACATGTAAACAAGACATCGATATAACGATCGTTGCGAAAGCGTTTGCTAGCATATAGCGATCAGACGTCTCCTGGCGGCCAGTAAAGCTGTGTGAAAATCGAAAAGCAAGTTCGCACTTTTTCATTGAAAACAGGTTACTGTGGCATTTTCAAGAGCCTTAGCCTCCGTGAGCATTAAAGTGAGAATGCAGTGCCTTTATCCGCGCATGACTGCCTGGGATTAGATGCACGCATCGCAAGGTGCATGACTTCGAAGGGGCTCGCGAGAAGTAGAGGAGGAGGTTCCCTCTCCACCTCATTCTCTCGCCCTCAAGTTTTTTCTGGTTTGCTGCATGCTACGTGGCGTCCACGGTTCCGGGACGCATTTTGATGAGGAAAGTTGCGTGATTCGATTAAAAATTGCACATGCTCGACGGATTTTCTAGTGGTGCAAAACGTCATCGTAAAGTACCGTGGCTTCCAAAATGTGAGTTGGCAGACAGTTGCGTGTCGCCACCCAAACACGCATTGACGAATTACCCGTGGGTGAGGTGCATTCTGATGGACAATGCAGTTCCGACAGTGAGAATTACGATAACTACGGCACTGGATGACGAGCAATGGACGAAGTGTCCTATCTCAAAAGGTGTGGAGCCTCACGTGGTATCCGGGGGTATGTTGTGCTAGGAGAAGCTTTCGACTCAAAGCTGTGTCAATTTAGAGCTAGATGAAATGCTTTTACGCTCAAAACAAACGTGTGCATGTTCAGCAGCGTTCTACTTGTGCCGTTCTACTTCGATGATACGATCCCGACAGTCTATTTCGCTAAAGCTTGTTTTTAACTATAACTCTGATATAACAATTGGATTTCGTGTTCATGTCAATATCGTTAGAAACGGGCTCGACTGTACAAATCGTCAAACACAAGTGCGCCCGATGCTCTGACGTCGGAGGATCCAGAGCTATGGCCATTGTCACTGGTAGTCGTAAGCACATGACCTCTGTGCTGCGCTCCAATGCTGATACCATAATCTGTCTTCTGAACATCGGGAAACACTGCATTCATGTTGATACCTCATCTTTTTCATGACTAACAGTGTATTCACACGAGGAATATCCCCATTAAATATTATAGTGGAAGAAAAAGCAAACTACTACTTTGGAGTGGAAGTTGTGCCGTGTGTTAAATTGAGCATTCGCACGGCAAAGGAATATCAGGAGTGGCGTAATGCACACAAAGCAGACGCTGCCATCGGCCCTGTCATCTGCTATGGAATATCTTGTGGCTGGGTCGTAGGATATTCGTCATGGTTAGAGCACGAAAAGGCATGATGTTGAACGTTCACGTGGCAGCAGAAAGCTATGGTGTTTTTTCGCGTCTTGTACTGGAGTATGGGAAATGTTGCTTGTGTGGATACATGTTATGATTAGTGTGCGACATGACTAAGAATACCTGTCTGTAACAGGTTGAGTAAAAAGAGGAACTTTTCCAAAATTATTCTATGGTTGGTGCTATTCCAAAAAGACTAATACACTATTTGCTCACATAATTAATGCCAAAGAGGGTGTGTATTAATTACATGGAGTTTGAGTACATGAAAAAATTGAATCTCAACACTCGAAGTACCTTCAGCTACCATTATATTCCGAAGCATTTAATATGCGTGAGGAAATGTACCAACATTTGGGTGTGTAAAGGGGGGGTGCATATATTATGCAAGCACGCTATATCACTGGTACGGATGCATGATACAGTGAAACCCGCGTATAACGATATTGACGGTAATCGCGAATTCCATCGTTATACGGGCTACATCGCTAAACGAGGGCTGACCTAAATAGCGTGTAGCAAAAAAGAGCAGCACTACACGTCACCATTCCGCAAGTCGGCTTCACCTAACGCATGCGTGCTTTAGGAGAAGCTCGCTCTAGAACACTGTTCCGCAACTCGCGGGTGGAAAGCACGTGCTAGGTCTTTTGAATCATCTCGCGAATTTGAGCAGCATTGGCCAAATGCGGACACATAAAAGCGTTACCACCTACCTCTTTCACTGACAGTATTGGAGAATGAACAGTCTTGCCTCAATTTTTATTTTAATTCTTTTTATGTGAATTTCGGATGATACGAATTTTTTCCGCTACCCCGTGAGATTCGTTGCATCGATACTCTACTGTATCTTATCGCGGCGAAAATCGCCGCGTGGTTACGCGCACGGGACAGCGTCCAACATCGTTATACGAGTACTCGGAACCGCGGTCTCTATCGCTATACGCGGGTCGTTTCCCCATAGAACCAATGTATATTTTGACGGTAAAATCATGAACCATCGTTTTACGAGGGATATCGTTATACGCGGGTTTTACTGTACTTACTGATATTCAGTTTTTCTGATGCAGCAGGCTACTGCAAATATTTTTGAAAATATTTACAAGATTTAAGAGATCTCCTACACTTGATGCAGAAGTATTAGAATCTGCATAGCTTCATTTTGAACTGTACTGTGTCTTTGTAAAGTAAAAAACAAACAAACTACCTTCTCTTTTGTGAGGCCCCTAAATTGACTAACCAAAGATATTGAAAGCAATGTTAGAAATCTACTATTTTCAAAGTACCTGACAACAGTTGTCTGGTATGCAGTTGTATGAAGCAATCACATTGAACTGACCTAAAACAGGACTTGTGCAGGAACAACAACAAAATGTGTACATCATGCCATTATTCCACCTGCCATGTGGTACGTGCATGTACTAGTGCTGTAATGCCAGACTTGCTTTGGTCTTGCAAAAATTCTTACTAATGTTATACCTCTGGCATATGCAGCTAATTGCATCATTGCTGTTTCACAGTGCTGTTTTGCTTTTTGTCAGCTCAGTAGTAGTGTGTGCTTTTAGGAGCAGAGGAGCAGATCCTGCAGGAGTACAGAGTACAACATGGGGATTCTCTGACGCTCGCTTTGAATGCACTAGTTCAGGCCTCTGGGAAATTAGTGCTCCTGGACAAACTATTACCGAGACTCAAGGAAGGTGGCCACAGGGTACTGGTCTTTTCCCAAATGGTGCGCTGTCTAGACCTGCTTGAAGACTATCTTGTACATAAGAGGTGAGCTATGTTATATTTCCTGCTTTTGTGGCACTTAGTTTGTTTTTTTTAATTCCGTGTTAGCGCCGCGAAGCAACTGTGGCTATGATTTGTGGTACTTAGTACTCTGCATATTTCTTGTGATGACTTGCCAGTAGTGTGTGGATATAATAGGATAATGAAATATTGCCTGAGCACTGCTGGTAGTGACATGGAAAATTTTATGGGTTTTAGTTAGTTGTGAGTTACATTCATAGGGGGACTGGGGGAATGCAGGGTTAAATCGGGTGATATTGTGTGAAAGAGCAGATTTTCAGGTAGAAGAGTGAAAAAAAGAAGAAGAAAAAAACAGCAAAGAGAACACTTAAGGTGGTGAGAGGGCAGAGCCAAGTGCAAAGTGTTTAGTGTTCACCTGAGCCCTTGTAAGTTCCTGTGTCTGCTTCTTGTCGAGTTCAGTTCTCAGGGTGTTCCGCGTTCGCCCGAAGTTGTGGGGATGCAGATGGGGTAGGATAAAAATGGGTTTTACGGGGCTTAACCCTAAAAGACAAGGCTCTATGCTTGAATCTCCTCAAAACTGAATGCCACCTCGGGCTTCTTGCAGTTGAAGAAAGCAGTCGTCTAATGACCCTTATGACTTCATTCAGGTTTTTTTTGTTTTAATCAGCTGCCTTTAGGAATCTCTTCACCGTCTGAGCATTTGCAGCACCAAATGATGGAACTGCTGGCTGAACTTGAGCGTGTCATTTGCCACATAGACAGTGTACGTGTGTTTGGTTATGATTGCGGACTTCACGCGGTTCTGGAACGCCTTGCCGCAACAGGGTTGACTCTGGTAACTGAAAAATGTCTCTTCGGAGTCTCTTTTTAAATGTTTTGGGACAGCACGCTGCTGAAGATGGCATTTCACCGAATGGCCACACACTGGACGCCAAAGCAGCTCTTGCGCCCATCCTCTAAAAAAAAAGCCTTAAAGTGACTACTGTGCATGGTGACGTGCTTCGGTTGCTTAGTCCTGCACATGGCCGATCTTCAGACATCCCTGGCAACAATGCTGGCGACAAAGTGGCGTCACCAGGGTACGCGTCCCCCCCCCTTCCATTAACGGACCCCGTTTCATACCAGGCGATATATAACAATATTACACCACACGCAAAAAAAAAAAAAAAAAAAATCGTGCTCGCTCAGGGCTCCTCGCTCCACATGTTTTTTGGCGTCATCGCACCGCAGAGAAAGAGAAGTGGTGGTACTGGTGCGGAGTGTAACCCCCTTCCGTCACGTCACCCGGTTGGACCGCATCCCCAGTGACATCACTGCTGAGAAGTAAACACAAATTTACTTGAGGCCAGCCGCAGTGGACGCTTCTGTACGATGGAAGCGCCTTCTGTCGTCTTCACAGATATTGGGGGGTCTGTGAAGCCCACAAACGAATGGTTCTCTTTGCGGGCACATTGCAAACAAACATGAAAAAAAAAAAAAAAACTTCTGCAGACCTCAGTACATTTGCAGCTAATAATAACCACAGACTGATTTCCATAGCGACTTCTTTGCCTTTTTTGCCATTTTCTCCCTGAAGACATAAGCAATGCTCAGTTCTCAAAATTATTACATAGGAAAAATTTTCAGAGAAATCCATGACAGTGGTACTGTGTTATGAATATTGCATTGTTTTCTGCATTGTTTTTTTAGGTACCCATATGAAAGGATTGATGGCAGGGTCCGGGGCAACCTTCGACAAGCAGCTATTGACCGTTACTGCAAGCCAGGTAAGCAGAAAGGACTGTGTATCATCGGAGGCAGAGCCTGAGGTGTTTTCTTTATTCCTTAATAATTGCTTTTTATTTCCTTCCTTACTAGTGTTATCCAAACCTAGTTCATTTTATACTTGTGTGTGTGTGTGCGTGCAGAGGCGTGTGGGCAACCACACGAGGGCGGGTGAGGACGTCCTCACCCTTACCTCAGACGTTGAGGTGAGGTGAGAAATTTCTACAAAAAGATTGAGGTGACATGAAAGGAGGGGAATTCCCAGAAAAAAGGTTGAGGTGAGGACATTTTTCAGAAAAGATTAAGGCAAAGAGCAACCTTTTGTGGCAGAAATAGAAACACCTATTAGTTAATTATTGATAATGCAGATAAGCTGAACCTGCAATAGCAAAAATGAGACAGGCATGGGGTATTCAGAAGTATGGTTGCAGGACATCGAGAAAGATCTTTAAATCAAAGAGTCGATCTTTAAATCAAGTCGAAAAGAGTAATGGACTACGGTTACTACTATTGTTGTGGAAAAAGTAATTTGTTAGCATTACAAAGCAGTGGACTGAAAATGTGATCAAGTAACGACTAAAAAGGCAATGCGTTACTTTGGCGATAAGTGAGGAGAATTTGTCGACACTGCAGTGTTTCGACACTGCCAACGTCGGAAGGAGGACAGTTGCAACTACAAACCCAGTGTCTTTGTGCATCTCCTGCCAGTGCATTGGCTCTTAAGGCATGTGAGGCCAACCTATGTGGCGCTGGGGAGGGTACGGTCAAATGAGGTGTCGCTGGGGGCACTCGCAGGATGGGAGAGAAGACGGAGAGGCCGACAGAGGCGGACGCTCGCGGTGGAGGAGTGGGGGGTGATGGTACCGGCGTGATAAAGAAGACATCTGATGTGATGAACTTGTAGCACTTGTAGCCTGGATTGTTCTCTAAATAAATGCGTACCTAACAGTACGCATTAACGGTATTAACGCATTAACGGCATTAACAGTACGCAGTAACAGGATACCGGTGGATGAATGAGCACTGCTCTGGGCTTCCTCGAAATGAAGCATCATGTGCAGCACTTTTTCTTCCTGTAAATATCTACGAATGTTTTGCTGTCACGACTTTTACTAAATGGAAAAGTATTTGGGGGAAATATGAAAGCAGCCGTCAGTCAATGAAATATCTAAAGGCTTTTGGTTGTCTGACCTATGCATCAGTTCTTGTGAGATATTGGACAATGCTGGACAGCTGACGTAAGTGGCTAATGATGAGCTGAGGCACTACGTTGAAGACAAGGCTGCTGTAACATCGTTATGACAAAGTCCAATACAGTAACAGAAAGCTGTTGCAGCCTGTTGCCAGAAGTCTGAAATTAATTTCGTGGAACATGGGAGTCACATAGAGACAAATTTGAGGCACGCAGATTGCAATGAAATAAATTAGTTTGGATTCTGAATAGTACACGAGAGAGATAAAACTCTTTGACAAATGACATTGAAATTGTCACATTGAACAAGCGAGAAAGTTAAGTGCAAAAGTGCAGTTAACAAACAGCACAAGTGAAAAAAGGGTCCAACCACTTTTTAGTTCACGAGTAAGTTGACTACCACAATACTTGCAAATGTACCCCAGAAAGTGCAGTTACTGCGAGATAGCACACTTGCTGCTAACAGTACAATAAGTTACTATGGAGGCGTAATCCCTCTAAACAGTTCAGTGTGGGTAAGCACTAGCTCAAAACTGCTGTCCCCATTGTTAGACTTCTCAAGTCTTGTGCTAAGAAAGCATTAAATGGTTGAGGCAGTTGGACCTTAAAACGAGTGTTGTGTATAGAAACAATATGTGTGGCAGCCGCCAGGAAACAATCTGACCTCTATGGTATGCAAGTTAACTCTTCGCGTACTGCGCCCATAGAGCTTTGATCACCGATGATCGATGGTTTGCGAGCCGCACTACGCGGCCTCCTGAACACATATGGACAAGTGGTGACATTTGGGGGACACTACAGATGCTGCAGATTCAGTTTCTGTTTCTCTTTTAGCTTCTCCTCGTGGGAGTGATTTGTGAAACTGGCTTTGCGCCAACGAGGCAGTGTGGAGATTTTATTTTGGACGTGTAGTCGTCTTCCCGCGGCGCTCCTCTTTTGCAAGTGCGCAATACTCGCATTTGAAGCATATTTGGGGTCGATTAGCTTATTAGAACGCAAATAACTATGAACTTGTTGAATTACCAGGCTTTTGTCCTGAATATAAGGATACGTGAAACTTGCACTGTTGCTGTTCTTTCTGCCTCAAAAACAATTGGGAGGATTGGGAAAGTGGTGAAATAGCAGAATGTGGTACAAGGACTGAGCATGAAACTGTTTTCTGCAGAAATTATGATGCTAATTTCTGACTTGAAGAAACTCAGTTACTCAATGGCATGTGTACGGCTTGAGTGTCGACCTTATTTTCCACAACTCACCAACTTCTTGACTTAGAGTGTTGATATTTGCAAATACGTAGTATTACTTCAGACAAAATTTGCCACATTTTGTATATTTTGGAATATCTAGGTTGATATTTGTCTTCGAGATGCAAGCGTATTTTCACTAGCTTTCTGTTTGCACAGATTTTTGTGTGTTCCGAAATTAATTTTGGAAATATGATGATACTGACATGCCACAAAAACTACATTTGTTGAACCGCCCCAAAATGGTCGTTTTTGCTGCAGTAAGAGTTAAACAAATCAATTTATAGGCTAAAGCAGGGTACATGGACAAACATGGTCCAAGATGCTAGAGGGAATCTTGCAGGGATTAAGCTACAGAAAGCTACAATAGGCACATGTACAACAAGGTTACCTGTAGTGTACATGTTGCTGAACCCTAATCAGATGTTCTGTAAATGCAGTAGGCTTGTTAAGTCAAACCCCAAGGGACTACAGATTATCAGAAGTATGAATTACCGGAAAATCATCTCGCCTATATGTTGCGAGACAAAATTATCCTTTGTTATATGGTAGCTGCACCTGTAAAGCATATTTTTTAACCTTTCCTCTACACAAGCCTGATTACAAATAGGGATACACGTAAAACATTGCTGAAAGGCTTGTTACCAATTTTAATAATTCAACAGTCTACAAATGTCTGCAGTCTGCAAAATCTATGGTTGACTGCTTAGTAAATACACTAAGCAGTTCCTTATGAGGCTCTTCTTTAACAGACGGATACATCTAAAGGTGTGCAATGTGTTTAAATACAGGTGCCTCATGGGGGATGACGTGAACAACGTGCAGAAGCAGCTTTCTGCTGGTAGGAGCATTTTACAAAGGATTGAAAAGTATGAATTAGGTGGCTTTTTGATACCTTGAAGAAATAGCAGGCTAAACAAAAATTTGAAATCTGTTTGAGTAAACTGAAAGTATGAAATATCTGAATTTAAATTAACAAGTCTACTGTTTGTTACATTCTGTGCTGTTCATCGCTGGTACCTAAAAATTCTGTTCTGCAGCTACTTCTAAACAGCCTAATCCTGGTTAGGATCCATTGTATCTCTTTAACCACCACTCTTATTTCCCAATTGAAAATACTGGTTCCATGAAGCCTCCGTGTGTATTCTGCTGTTGCTCCATTGTTGTGTCCTTCCCCATTTTCTGACACCTTTCCTGGAATATCTTGCAGACTCTGACCGCTTTGTGTTCCTGCTATGCACTCGGGCAGGAGGTTTGGGTATTAACCTGACAGCAGCTGACACCGTCGTCATCTTTGACTCTGACTGGAATCCACAAAATGATCTGCAAGTATGTTCCACTGTCTCCTCCCTTACTCTTTTGCTGTGGACAGAGGAGGAAGGGGCAGCAAGGATTCCTATGCGATTAGGGGTGTTTAGATAGTGTCTTCAGCTGAGCGCGGGGGGATTCAGTTTTATCGGGGGGATTTCAGCTTTATCGGGGGGAACTGTGCTGAAAGTTTTCTATAAAGTACACTTGAAAACATTGAGAAAAGGACACTGCAGCCAGTGGTGACTATCAGTCCTGGGCCACTTTCCTGTGCCTTTCACCAAGAGTAAAGCACATGTTAGTCTACTGACTATCCTACTGCAACGTGCTATAAATTGGACGGCCAATTGCACGCGTGGCTTCTTCAGAGCAGAGGAGATGTGCAAGTGGCTGTGGTTATATTATTGAGTATGGGTTATTTTGCATATAAGATAATAATGCATGCTAATAATCTTCGCGGCAGTAGCAGTAATATGCCAACATATTTAGTATTGACGTGTGAGTTTGAACATTTGAGGTCAGGTAAAATATATAATAGGAAAAGAGATGCTGAATAATTTTAGACTTGCAGTTTTTACATACACAGCCAAGTGTAAAATTTAAAGAAAAATTTAAGGACTTTAGACATCTAGAGCCAGCTTGCTCTTGTCGCTGAGGCAGTGCAAAGTCATTGTGGAGGAAGTCTTCCACATGCTCTGGCTTTTCCTTCCAACAATTAATGTTGCAGGCAGCTGAAAAAGTTGTTCAGTTGTTACCTCTATAGCTGGTATCTCAGATATTTCATGGTCTCTTTAACAAGATGGGGAAAAGCACTTTGCCAGCTGTCCTCTGGGCGTGAAGGGGATCTTGCTTGCGGGAGGTTGTATTTTTTCATGTGGGTTATCCTCTTTGGTTGTAACTTTCCTTGTGGGAAGAGTGCAGTGTTTGTCAATGCATTTCTGAAATGTGTTCACGAGTGTATCATGTTGACACTTCGGGGAGAGTGTCACGTTTTCTTCAGCAGCAAAAGTTAGCTTTTCTGTGCATGTGAATTTTTGCAATTTTGATGCTTTAGGATCCTTAGAGCAGTACATGGGCGTTTTGATTTGTGACTTGGAGCATAGGCCATGGCAATATGACTTTTATGGATCTTGTGATGTATTGTGGTTGTAGGCGCAAGCAAGATGCCACCGCATAGGACAGTCAAAGGCTGTGAAGGTGTATCGCCTCATATGCCGCAACACATACGAACGAGAGATGTTCGACAAGGCCAGTCTGAAGCTTGGTCTAGACAGGGCTGTGTTGCAGTCCATGAATGCTCAGAAGGAGAATATTGGAATGGTGAGCTGTTCTTCTGTCTGTTAAGAAGCAATCTCAGCTGTATACCATCCTGGTGACTTGTGCTTGAGTGTCTCTCATTTAATTCAGTTGGGCACTCTTTAAAACTGACACTGCTGTTACCTTGTTGACATATAGCTGCTTCATCAGGTTACATGTTTCAATAAACAAATAAACAAATTAGCAGAATATGAACGACACCTTCCGAATGTGGGCTTCACCTGATGCTTCCCTGCATGAGGTGAAGCCTGCTTTACGAAATTGCCCATGCTTCCGTACCAGCACAAAGAGATTGTAGTTTAGCTTAAGATAACGTTAGCCCAAGTTTATTGTGCATACTCCGCCTGAGGAAGGGGCGGTGTCCCTCCTGTGTGCAGTTTAGCGGTGGCAGTGGGAGATTTTGATTTGATGTTTGGGAGTTTGCCTAGACTCTTAAATAATGCCTACAGCCCAGAAACAAAAATGGTGTCCTAAAGATGTAACTTCTACAGGGCATGTATTGTAAGCTCCTTCCTATAATCTTCCTATCAAGTTCCTATAAACTCTGTAGATGCCGAAACATCTTTCAGCAGGTACAAAATGATTGCAGGCGACAGACGGTTCTTTGTGAGAGGAACACAAGATATCATGTATCTAATGCTGAGCCACAACAGTGCTTCGAATCTGTAATTTTATAAAATATTTTTTGTTACCACGTTATCCAAGAAAATAGTGTTTCCCATTTCAAGCAGCTGTTGACTGCTTGCCGCGGAAAATCGCGGAATTTAGAAGTCGGTGCTGCAGAATTTTAAATTTGTCACAGCAGAAAACTGGAGGCCTTAATGATACCCATATCATTGCATCGTTTTTTATATTTGCGTTTTGCCAGTGTTACTGTTTTTCACACCTTGCCCTGCAGCATGCTTTCGCATCAGCCTTATTTCAAGAGGGTGGGGGCTGTACAACAGACTAAATGACCAGCTCAGAAAAATGTGTGTTTTTGATGTGTAGCACTTTTATGTGGCAATATTGATTCTCAAAATAATTTTTATGTGTGATCTGTATTCACCTGCTATACTGGCTATGTGTCTGCAGAGTGTGTCATCTAAAAATACTGAAGTGTGCATGACTTTGTGGTTATACAGAATCAGCAACTTACAAAACAAGAAATAGAAGACCTTCTACGTAAGGGAGCCTACGGTGCCCTCATGGATGATGATGCTGAAGGGGAGACCTTTTGTGAAGAAGACATTGACCAGATCCTTTTACGGCGCACTCACACAATTACGCTAGAGTCAGAAGGAAAAGGCTCCACTTTCTCGAAGGCTTCCTTCACTGCTTCTTCCACTCGTAGTGACATTGATGTGGATGATCCAAATTTCTGGGAGAAATGGGCGAAGAAAGCAAACTTGGATGTTGATGAGCTCAAGAGCAGGGTATGTAATTTAATTTATACCAGTGGTTCTCAAACTTTTTTGGCCCGGGGAACCCTTTGGACCTAGCCAGAAGGACGAGGGGGAACCCCTGTTCCTAAACATGAGCAGTACATCAGATATCACGTACATCAGGCCTCCACGAAGAGGTCACCGAGCTTCTTGCTGGCACGTTCCAGGCCTACTCCTTTGCCTAGTAAGGGGTCTGTCAACGGGTCAAAGCGCCCATAAACAACGGAAAGAGGCCGCAAACGAACTCCGCAGCCGCGGTGTGCGTGCTTCTGGCCTGCCGAGCGAGCTTGGGCGGGGGAATTCAAGTTCTGTGAATGGATAGGGGCCGAGGCGGCAGCCTACTCGCGGAACCCGGGAAGGCAGCTCGCGGAACCCCGGTGTTCCGCGGAACCCAGTTTGAGAACCACTGATTTATACATACAATGGCATACATAAGTTTCCAGCTGTATTTTTGCGTTATATTTCTGGCGATTCCTTGTCACTGAAAGACATTTTACTTTTAACTTTATGAAAAACCTAATGGGAAAATATCCACGAAAAGTTCAAAGGTAACCAAGTACCCACCTGTCACACAGTTTAGGGTAGCTTGCTGTTGCTAGGGCCACACAGATAAGTTCATGCTGCACCCAGGTACAGTGTGGATGATCTATGAATCTCGCAGTGGATGCATGACTCCACACATTTAAGTTCATAAACCAGACCTGATACAATAGTCGACGTGCCACACATTTTCTGCAAGCCCCACATTCACATGCCACTTCTGGTCAACTTCAAGATGCACCATTCATGTAATGATGCTTCCAACTCGTGCTACTTTTCTTATAATTATTAAGGGAAGAGCGTCAGGATGAAAGCTGCCGACATTTCGAACAGAGATTGTTCTTCCTCTGGGAGCCCTATTCTTCCCTTATCATTTCTTTACAAGTTCACTGGATTTTTTACCTTTCTGTTTTCTTCTAATCAGTTGTCTTTTTAATAGAGGTGTGCAAATATTCGAAATTTCGAATATGAATAGAATATTTGTGATATTCGTTTTCGAAAACTTGATATTCGAAGTTCTTGAATATTCGTAAAAGTGCGAATATTCGATTCGTATTTGAAAATCGTAGCAGCTTATTACAAAGATTTTGTATACTAGTGGAACAGCTGCAAAGCGACGCGTGGAGCTTTTGAGGTATGCTCATCTGCGAATGCGTCGTTACACGTTTGGTAACCGAAACTAGTACACAGTTGTGTGCAGCAGCCATTTTAAAGTCTGCCCCAGCCAAGCGTGAAACCGCGGTACGCTTCATGCATCGACAGCGCGGTCGCGGCTTTAGTAGATTGCCAACAAACTCGGAACATTCGTGTGAGGGCTACAGTTCGGTGAAATTCAGGTTCGATATTGAAATTTTGTTGGCATTCAGCTGAACACCGCTGTTCACCGTGCCACTGCATGTGCAGCCAAAACTCTCGTCTTTTTCAGTTTTGATTTGTGGTGGTCGGCAGTATATAATAGAAACACGGTCGCGTGTGATGACGGCGATAATCGAGGAGTGGGAAGTGACTATTTCGACATAGTTTCTCAAACTCCGGCGCTGTGCAACCACATGTTAAAAGTGCCAACTAGGACGACAATAACGCTGCAAAGTCATTTGAAGCTGCACTAACCGTTGTTACAGATTATAGCAAGACGCATATAGCTTAAAGCCTGACCCACATGGAGCAATTCTGCGTGCATCGGCGTGACAAAGTTTTGAGGCACGTGCGCAGTTTTCGCCATGAAATGAAAGAACCGCTGAACACGAACGTCGCGGACACAATCACGCGTGATGAGCACAGCCATACAACATCGTAGACGATCGCAGTTTTACTGCGCTAATGAATGAAGCTGTTCCAAACTATGTCTTATCGTCAGGAACGATGGTCTCATGCATGACGTCACGCGTGAGAGCACAGTCGAACCGTGCAATTTCTCACCTACATGACAAAAGCAGAAGGCATTGTCAGTGCAAGAAGAGAGCAATCTCCACCTTCATTTTCTTTCTGCGATGTGCTCATTACTAAACCATCTCACATTCTGAACATGTCATTGCTCTTTACTTCCATTCTGTCTGTTTCACCAGCACTTACAATGCCAACACAGGTGTTCACTGTTCATGAAAGATGTTTGAAGTGCCAGTTGTTTTTACAGTTTTCAGCTTGCCTCATGAGAGCAACACATTGTTTTATTGTAAAAATAATTTTACTGTACATGTGCATATAGGCATGTATGCCCTATGCTAAGCCAATACATTAATACATATTCCTTGTTAGCGCTTGGGGTATTTTTCTAAGCATCAGCAGAACAGAACTGTGACCATGCTCGTTTTCGGGGCTTATTGTTACTTTTAAAAGCCTGTATCTTATGACATGATATTCGATTCGATATTCGAAGGACAATTTTGCAGATATTTGTATTTGATTCATATTCGAAAATTTCAATAATTGCAGAACTCTGATTTTTGGCTTAAAAATGTCATGAACTGACTGTAAATGGTTCCCACTATGTCAGTGACATGACGTACATGAAGACCACTAAAGCTTACATGTTTCTACACTGCTGCTCTCTTACATTCATATGTTCATACATAGTTTTTCCTGCTCCTGCACAATGACAAACCTGAGGAAGCAGCTAATCATGAACTGATGGACAAGTGGGTCTGGACTGCAATTTGGGCTCAAAGTCTGGGGTCATTTGGGTTAAACCCAAATGTCACAAGGCTATCTTACCTAGCCAAGTGGAACAAAGGATGTGTTGTGTTGAACTATATTATGCATCTTTACTACAGAATGACTTGATACTGCAAGAGCCGAGACGGCGCACACAAACTAAGCGGTTTGGCACAGATGACCATATGTTGGATCTATCGGAGTTAGAGTCGAGTGATGATGACGAAGATGGATCTGGGATGCGCACCCGTACAGGAAGTAGACACCGGAATAAGCTCCGTGACTCCCCTTGCTCATTGGGCAGCCGAATACGCCGAGGTGGTCGAGGTCGCTACTTCAATGATGATGATTTCCTGGGAGAGCTTGCACCAGGCAATTGGACACGCACAGAGTGTTTTCAAGTGGAAAAGGGTCTGCTAACGTTTGGGTAAGGAGAAGGAAACTCTTCTAGCCCTCTCCACATGTAGTGATGCATGGCAATGTTCCTTAGAGTGAGGTCTTTCATTACCACGCTTAGCTCCATCTATCACGCAGGATCGATCAAGTTTGGCAGCTGATTTCAAATTTCCCACAATCCCAAACTGTGTAACGATATGTAGTACATGCCGTATTTTCTCGAATCTAAAACTGCCTTTTTTTTCTAAAATCCCATGTTCGAAAGTCTCTAGTGTCGCCATGGATTCGAATATCCACGCCACAGCGAGTTCAGGGGAGATGCGGTAGCGGGATCGAGACAGTGGCGAACAAATAATAGCCAACAAACGGAGCAATGGCAATACGTAACAATACGCAATGCTACGGCAATCTGGGCACAATGGGGACTGCGTTCATTCACTCTCATGGCCTCGTCACTCTGCTGCGTTTGAACTTAAAGTTATCGCTTTCGTCATGAATGCAGCAACAATTTAGCGGAGGCAAGGCAGTTTCAAGTATCGGAAGCAAATGTTACGAGATGGCTAAAGCAACAGGGAGATATCAAAAATTGTGCCAGAGCAGTGGATTTTAGACGCTTGGTGCAATGTACCTGACGCATGACCTATTGGATAATCTAGTAGGTCATGGCCTGACGACGTTGTTGTGCGCGCTTTTAAAAAGTATGGTTCGTCGACCGCTTTGGACGAAACTGAGGGCAATGACCTGTGGGCAGATAGTGACAAAGAAAACAGCGGCGAAGAAAGCGGTGATTAATAAATGGTATTGTTCATCATTTCCAACTGTTATACTGCCTCCTAATATATATATATATATATATATATATATATATCTTGAAAAGTTGGAGTTGGATCGGACGGCTACGTAATTATAGTTGAAATAAATGGGAGACAGAAGACGAAAGTAGGGGAAGTAACAAAAAAGGGGTTTATTAAAACTTAAAAATCAAGAAAGTTAGGAAGAAGGCGGAGCTTCCGCCGTAACGTAGACATTTAGCTCTTTTGTCCCGAAGAAGGCGGAGCTTCCGCCGTAACGTAGACATTTAGCTCTTTTGTCCCGAAGAAGGCGGAGCTTCCGCCGTAACGTAGACATTTAGCTCTTTTGTCCCGAAGAAGGCGGAGCTTCCGCCGTAACGTAGACATTCTCCCTAACTTTCATGATTTTTAAGTTTTAATAAACCCCTTTTTTGTTACTTCCCCTACTTTCGTCTTCTGTCTCCCATTTATTTCAACTATATATATATATATATATATATTGTTTTTAATTCGTGTGCCCTGAACTCTGGGGTTGCCTTAGATTCAAGGTCTTCTTAGATTCAAGAAAACACACTTGATCAAGAAGCAAAGTAGTTATGCAAAGTTATCTCTTCCTTCTCACATTGATACACCAGTCTTTTAATTTTTTGTGTCCAAGAAGCAAAGCGTTGGCATGCCTTTCTTCGAATTCTTTTCTTCGAAGACAGATATTTTTGGGTACAAGCTGGTGTCACACATTTCGTATTTACTCGCATATTGGATGCACTCACATATTGAACGCACCCCCAACTTGAGCACCCAAATGCTGGTATTCCCCCCCACACATGTTAAATGCACCCCGACTTCAGTAGCACGGCCGGCTCGTATCTCGCAGCATGAGCCAGCATATGGTGGTTGTGCAGCCAGTCATATTGTGCAGGCGGAAAGAACGAGTGCCTGGCACAAGAGTGACGAGGGACGAATATGGTGGAGGGGAGGAGGACCTTGCAACTAATGAGCGGTGGTCAATGGAGTACTGTTTGGAGGTGTTCTTTGGAGTACAGTCGCCGACCGATTTTTCGGACCCAGAGTTTTCGGACATGCTTGATTGCTCTGACTCCTTCGCGGAACGGCCACGGGTCCTATCTGACTCTGTTTGCCCAACCAGCGAATTTCTCTCTTGGGGTGACGGAAAATATTGGTATAATCCGAAATTGGTATCACAAGTAATCAACCAACTAAAATATTGACGCTAAAATATAGGCAATGATTGTTAATTTTCCATTCCTCTGAGTAGAATAGGTCTGTTGTAATGCTTTTGCGTCTTCGTTTTTGGCCAACGGCTTGATTCAAAAGGCCCAGCACGTGCTGTCCACCTGCGAATCACACGACAGCGCCGTAACGCGATCTTCTCTGAAAGCACGCATGCGTTAGGTGAAGCCGACTTGCGGACTTGATGACGGTGGTGCCTCTGTCAGAGTACAATGACGAAATGTCGCTTCGGGAAATAGAAGTTGATGTTATCAGGCAGAGCTGGAAGCGTGTTAGGAAAGCATCGACAAATTTTTCCAGCCTACTAGTGCTTAGTAAAGTTCGTTTCTCCAGACTGCTCGATTATTCTGACTTTGGCGCGATCCCCTCCGGGTCCGAAAGATCGGACGGCGACTGTACTTGTGGTTTGTTCTTGTTCTCATCGGCACCTCCATTTTTCTTGGCAACCAATCGACAAATACGTAAGCTATTAATGGAAATATAGGCTGATAGCAGAGGAGCATGGAAAGTGTGATTCACAAGTGAATCAATCAACAAACTGTTCAAAGACAACGTCTGACTGCTGTACACAGAGTGAATGACGACTGCGGACCATGAACTGACGAAAGCTGGGAAAATGAGGCAGCCGGCGACACAAACAGTTCGTGAGTGGACTGTTCAGGTTTGGGACATGATATCTCATCATAATATCATCACGAAAAGTTTCGAAGTCACTGATACTTCGTCTGCGCTTGGTGGAATGGAAGATGATTTGGTGTTGCAGAATCGCGAAGATGAGGAGATTCCGTTGGATTCCGGAGACTCTGATATCCCAGAATAAAACTGGAGTTAAAGGGGCACTAATATGCAAAAACAACTTGCTCTCAAGTGAAAGTCAGTGTTTCAATTCAAGAAAGCGCA
Organism: Ornithodoros turicata; assembly: GCF_037126465.1. Lineage (NCBI taxonomy): Eukaryota > Metazoa > Arthropoda > Arachnida > Ixodida > Argasidae > Ornithodoros > Ornithodoros turicata. Next base: position 29,754,380 of record NC_088201.1, read on the forward strand.
ATGAAAACGGAGCCGTCTTTGGCGGCAACGCATGGTGTTCTAATCTAACGCATCTAATGAGACAGAAGGACAAGCGCGCACATATCTATCTTGGGCATGTGGATTTGGAACGGGTCCGATCGTAGTGTTCCGTATGTGCGTGGCATGATGTGCACTGCTGTATTTTTCAATACAGAATTGTAGCCTACAACAGTTCTTGCGAATGTTCCACTGACAACATTCACCTTCATGTCTTTTGGACAGCGACACTAGTCCACTTCGCCATGCTCACTATGTTTTTCACCGAGACTGCTCCATTGCGTGGCACGTGCATGCACGTGTAGTATGGACTGCATGAGCTGAAACGACGTTCACTGCTTAGCGCCGAAGCAAGAAAGAGTCTGGTATAATTTCGATTGTAGCTCGGAATCTGAATCGAAGTTTTGAATTATGATAAGTATGAAGTTAACATGGCGTGTAACGGAATTTGAAGTGAACTTGTTTTTGCATTTTAGTGCCCCTTTAAGTGTACTTTGATTGTTGGGTTCTAAATTTTCCCAGCGTATTGAACACACATCCCTCAATAACGCTAAATTTTTGGGTTTAAAAAAAGAGTGCGTTCTATGAGTACATACAGTATTTACCTCCTCTACTGGTGCAAATAATCTGGTTTCACACAGTGCCTTGATTTGCCCCCATTCCCCCCCGTGGTCGTGTATGGTACACTTGTATTTTGAGCTTGTATTTCCCAATGATCTAGGATTTTCTTGAGTGCGGGGATCTCCAACTATCGTAACAAACTCCTTCAGTTACGTTAAGTATCTCAGTTGAGAATTGCCTTTAGGCTCAAATCTTGTTGTAACAGAACAGTGAAACTAGTAACTTGATTACAGTAACTTGATTACTACAATCTTCGATATAACGATAACTTCGATAGAATGATCAAATTGCTATTTCCCATCAGCCTGTTTATTGAAATGCACATAAATGAGACTCGAACAACAATTGTCTTTGAAATGCTTGATTATGTATAGCTATCAGAATCCACTTTCCATACTATTAACATGAGAAAGTGAAAAGCATTTGTGAAAATATCTGCCCAGCAATGGTGGTTTGTACAAAGTACATTTGTCTAGTGCAAGAAGCAGCACAATTAAGAAGGATCTGGTAAAAGAAAACTGCCTGTGTAAACAAATACGGCTTCTCAAATTTTACTGTAGAGAAGATTTACCGTAGAATAATACAATTTGGCCAAGAGGTTGATGACTATGTATTAAATGTTGGAGCAGAAACTCACTGCTGAGCTTTGTCCATTAGGTGGGGTCGTTGGAAGGAGTCAATTGCCATTGGCTTGTGGAGGAGACGTGTGACGGTGAAAGATGTTGAAGAGATATCCAGAGTCGTGGTTAGTTAGCATTTACTTGTTTTGTGTACTGGCCAACAAAGATGCAATTCTTAGTGGTATCTCGTCTTTTCCGCAGTTGCTTTATTGTTTGCGGCATTACAAAGGTGACGAAAAGATAAAAGGATTTATATGGGATCTTATTGCACCTACTGAAGATGGTGAAACCAAAATACACAAGAATCATTCTGGTAAGATTGCATTTTGGTGTCTTTTACATTCGTGGTTCTTCTACCTTGAAATCACTCCTTTTGGTTGAGACTTTTAACCATTGTACCATTTTCATGCCCAGGTCTCTCTGCACCTGTGCCTCGTGGCCGTAAGGGAAAGAAGCTGAAGCAAAATGGTAAGGGGGAGCCAGACTCACCGGACATGTTGGCCGACTGGGCACGAGATGACCAGTACAACCCAGATATCTTGCTCAATGACGACGGGTATCGGAAACACCTTCACCGGCATGCAAATAAGTATGTGTTTTTACCTAACCTGTGTAAACAGTTTAACATTGAGTATGCAGATATATACATTAAGGGAAGCAGTGGGGTTCATTCTCAAAAGATGCCAAACTTTTTGGAGGTTCCATGCCATCTAAAATGCCTGTGCATTTTAAGTGTTCGTAAAAATCATTTCTAGGTACTTGATTGATGCAATTGCTGATAATTTTGAATACAGATGCTGGTAAATGTTGTGTTTGAATATAAATAGAGGTTATCAAAATTGTACAACACCTGTATCATAGTAAGATATGCCACTACATTGATGACTGGACTAGTTTATCTGAAGCTCCTCTTGCCTATGGTTTGAGCTTCCAGAACCTTCATCTAGACTGCATTGTAGACCCATAACTGCAAATGACAGCAGACATCCCAAAAGCAGGCCTGATGAAACACACTTTGGTAGAGTCCTATCCCTAGGGGATGCCGAAGCTTCTCAATATGAACCCAAGGCGGTGCTTTCACAATACATAGCAATACATTATGTTGTAAATAAACGTGAGTGCTTGCTCATTAAATGTATTACTTCTTAGGTCAGTGTTCATTCGTGTTCCTTTGTTAAGTGTGTTGATCTCTCCTTCAGCTTTAAAGGTCCCGTGCAACCTACAAATATTAGAGCTCATTGCTTAATGAGGTCATTTGTGCAATTTGATAAGTGATCTGGTATGCTCTTTGCTGTACGAGTCCACATGCTTTGCACATGCTGTCAACTAAGGGTTGGACAATTGCCTACAGAGCTTCTAGCTTTATGGGGCCTCCCCACATTTTGTTCTTCCTAGAGCTGTTTTTAACACTGTAATAAGTCATAGATCTGTTGTACGCTTGCATCTAGCTCCCAGTCCACTGAGCCATTGATACACATAGAATAAATAGAGACAGCAAGTATGGTACCATGTACAACTACAGATCTCAAAGAATTAAAGGTCTCGAAGCAGTTACAGTGTGTGGCTTGGCTTTTGCCTTGGAGTTCTGTACTTGTACCTATTTTTTGGCCTGTCTTTTGATAGGTTACTTTAAGGTATGCCATATGGGCTACGCCATTATTACCTGTGCGACTACCATTTTCCTCTTCAGCAGTCCCCAGGATAACATATTTATATATTATTACCTATTCTAGGGTTCTTCTACGAGTTCGTCTTCTATACTACTTGAAGCACGAGATAATTGGTGAACTGCACCAGCAAGTCGTAGCTGGTGTGCCAGCTAGGTGAGTGAACTTCTGCGCTTGCTTTTTATGGCGAACATATAAGCTGGTCTCCTCAAATTAGGAGCACCAATGTTAATCCATTATGTTGTGGGCATGTGCAAGTGTAGTACTATGAACTAAATTTTTGCTGCGTTTCTGCGGAGGCAGAATTCGCAGGAGGCAGATTTGTAAGATTTCTGCCAAAGTTATTTTCCCAATGCGTGCTTCCTTTAAACATAGAATGCATTCCTAAGTACAGGATACTCAGTACTATACTGAGTACTATACTGAGTACTAAGTAAAGGATTCTTCCAAATACAGTTGTGATGCAGAACTTGGGAATGAAATTTGAAACCACACAAGGAATAATAATGAAATTGACATGTAAGACACAAAATGCAACTTACATACAGTCATATCTCGATATAACGAAACGCTATACAACAAAATTTGCAGCAAACTAACCTGCCATGATTGGCTGCCATATTTCTTCATGCTCGATGCAACGAAATGTTTGGTACAACGAAGAAAATTCGGTTGCCTGTGAGTTTCGTTACATCGAGGTTCGACTGTAAATGCACCATACATATTGCAAAAATGGTGGTGTCACTTATCCACATATTTTCTGTTTCTTGCACCTCTTTCTTTACTGAAAAAACCTTTTGACCTAACTAAGTAGACAGTGATCAGAATGGGCAGTGTTGCTGCAGAATCAACTAATTTTACCAGAAATGATGATGTAGTGTTCCTGATGATTGACATGTGTCTTCAAATAGTGAACAGTGCACCATGTCGCTATGTTCAGTGATGAAAGTGGTCATGATGCTATAGCAATTGTGTACCAGTGGTTGATTATGGAAAGATGATCAGCTTTGACCATGTGCTTGGTTTCTGGCTGCCCTACTGTGCTACTACTTTTCATTTTGTTGCAGGGATATTCCAATTCCCCCTCCCACTGCTGATGGAGAACCTCCAGCTCCGTGGTGGGACGAGGAGGCCGACAAATCGCTCCTTGTTGGGGTCTACAAACATGGTGAGTTTGGAAAGATAATTACTGTTTTGACTAATGGGTCTGAAGCTTACCTTCCTTGCTCTTTATTTTTCACATATTGCAGTTGTTGCTGTTGTGTCTCTGTGTTCAATAGGGATCTGGGATCATCAGCATTGTCAGATGTCAGCAAGACATAAGACAAGCTTAAGACCAGAGTATGGAATTGAGAACCAAATTATTTTAAAAGCTTCAACAAGAACATAGTAATATGTAGCGTAGAAGATGATGTGTGCGTGAATTATACTTTGAGAAGCTTAATAGAAAAGCTAGATAGGTGAATGGATGAAATAGGTTGCTGCCCTCTTCATGCACTGCACTATGGGAACTAAGAATGGAAGCTAAGCTAGGGGTTAGTTGTCTCATGTCAGAGATGAAGGCTTCTAAGAATTCCATTGCTGTATCATCTTTGGCTCGCTTGCTCTTGACTACAGAATCTGTAGTTTTGCGGGTGTATCATTTCCTGTCTGCGTCTCGTGCATTAGTTTTAGCTGGTCGGCGTTCGTGCAGTGCTTGCGATGTGATCGTCAAGCGTCGATTTCGATGATCAATAGCTTTCGCACTCTTGTATTGAGAGTGGTCCCGCACGTTCTTTTTTTTTGCTTAGATGTGACATTTTTGCGAGATGCTCGCAGCCATTTCGAAGAAGCCACACGAGAGACAGAAGCACATTACAGTCAAACCTCGTATTATTAGTGGGCCAGAGAAAAAAATGCTAAACTGTAGGAGAGAAAAAATGAAAGTGAATGAAATCTGTATGTGCATACTTGCTTCCATTTTAGAGGTTGGGATTGCCTGGGTTGACTATACATTGAAAGTAATGGCTGCATTCCAGAACTCTCCCGGGTCGACCCGAAAGTAGGGAGTAGCTACTCTCCGCGTTCCAAAACCTACTTGATGACGTCGCAACCCCCGTTCCAAAAATGGGTTGCCTACTCTAGAGTAGCTACCCGAGGTCGACTCGCTCTACCCCCTATCAGACGGGAGTAGGTAAGGGTAGTGACGTAAGAGCTGTCGTCTGCATTGAAATCTACGGTCGTCTGCTTTTGCTGCTGCTTGTCTCGGCAGCATCATAAAGGATGCAGGAAAGTTCCAGTGCCGATTTTGCGACCTGATGTTTTCTTCAGTGCAACATGCATGGAACCATACATACAACACACATCAGATCGTTGCATGTGAGGGTCGAAACCTGTTTCTATGCATTTTAGAGCTAGCTGCGGACGAGAACAGCGGGTGCGTTCCACAACTAACCCTCGAGTAGGAGTTGGTCATGTGACAGAGTTGTACCTCGTGACCAATATTGCCTGCTTTTATCCATCGTGATTGTTACTTGTCGGGTGAAATTGATTGACACTTTGCAAGTTCCTTATAGAAGCCATATCTTCATGGTTTGTCTCAAATTATCTCAATAATCACAAGCATTTTTGGTAGCTCCTTGGTGTTTGTTTTCAATACAGAGTGTATATATATATATATATGCAAAAAATTTTAAATGCTCCAAGCTAGCGCTAGCTAAAACATTCTTTTATATCAGCATACTTGGTGGAATTCTACTTTACTGTTGCATTTCTGTTCACATGATTTCGATACAAGAGTTTTTGGGACAGCTTCCACGTAAGGATACTGTAATGTGATGATTGGATTTAGTATTCCCTACGATATCATTAAAAACAGTCTTGACTGTATTCATATTCATAGAACAGAGAAGATATTGTCAAGGAGAAGAATATTGAAGAGATTGACAGATTGAGCTTGATTGACATTTGGCACACAACATACATTATGTAATTACGAGACCCCAATTCCTAACTATGGAACAAATGCTGCAGACAATTATGTAAATATTCTGACTAGCTGTATCAGCTATATCATTATACATTAAGTGTCACAGGTCACCAAAAGCAATTCATTTGAAGAAGAGACTTGGCGTTAGCAACATAATCATTGTGATGCAGCTACATGATACAGCTGTACACAGTGTAAGGGTATGCTATTAGCCCATATTCTAAAGAGTTCAATTCAGTTCAATTTAATTAAATTAAATTCAGTTCAATTTGTATCTACATGGTGCCTGTGAACAGTGTTTTGTTCAGCTAACGAGTGCCTTGTTTTCATTCCACACAATCCATACCCTAAATCTGTCTCGAATACTCTGATACCAAGGCTTTGATGATGCGTGGATAGCATGTTATGTTACGTGACAAACCGCAAATTTTGAATTGTATTATCACTGATCATGTGTGTTTACCACTGTTTTCTCTCTTTTTGTGTGTCTTTGTTTTGTAGTGCTACATAGACATGTATGCACATTAAATGAAGAAATAATTTCTGTGCTATTCTACTTGTAGCATGTGGTTGTCTGTTCTGTAATGTACCAAATGTGCTTTACACCCCCTTGGATAAGCTTTGTCTTTTCTGGCCGGCACCAGATACATATAGCGGTTAGAACCTGTTGTGAACACAGACAGATTTTTGCTTCAAAAAGTGTCCTAGCCTGACATAACTGAGTAATTCCAGTCTGAGTGCTTTGATTCAAGTTGAATAGATTGTCTACATTGACTTGCAGACCCCCTCCTTGTAAATTGTAATTTTCAACCTTTTGAATTGCAGGTTACGAAAGGTTTAACCTCATGCGTCAAGACCACACGCTCTGTTTTCTGTCTCGCTGTGGTCCACCAGATGGAGCAGCCCTCTTAGCTGAGATGACTGCGTGAGTTCAAATACTGTTTGTAGAACACTGTTCACTGTTTTGTGAGTAGACATGCAACCTTTGTGCTGCCAGCGTAACATACATTCAAATGAAAACCTCAAAAGTTCAATACGCTACGACAGTACATCTCTGCGCGTGAGAGAAAGGAAAGGTTGGAGAAAGCATGTGACAGAGCATCTGTCCACTCAGGAAGCAGCAATAACGGGGCATTTACAGAGGGACCACAACACTGTGGTGAAAAAGATGAAGCAACGTGGACCTCACGTGTAGTTGTTGTGGTACCTTATTTAAGAGCGACCCAATGAGACCGTTCTACGTGCACGAGAGGAAAGGGAAAAGCTGAGGTTCTGTGCAAAAGGCTGACAAAGTTTTCAAAATGGCACTTACCGTATTTACTCGCAACATGTCGGGCCCACTCATCCTACCAATGGAATATGGAGAGAGACTGCGACATTGCGAGAAGCCGCCACAAGATGCACTGACAATCAAAAGCATGCTATAAATAATATGGTGCAAATACAGGCAAGCTGGTGGATAAATTCCATAGTTGACAGCCTGAGCATAGGCAAACACGAAGAGCTCAAATGAGCTGTTGTGGTGTGTTATTTTGTTGTTTGCCCATACTCAGGCTTGCGTACTATGGAAAGCATGCAATGTTTGCCAACTTTATCACATCGTGTTGTAAAGGGCGTTTCACACTGCAAAACAAAACCAAACAGCGACAAGACACCGACAAGACTCGGACGCTGTCGGCGTTCCGTGTTTCGTCGATATCAATGTCACACTGGCAAGACGGCGCCACCAACACTACAACGAGACACATGTTGTTGCGGTGTGAAATACTTCAGTGACAAAAACATCAACAAAACATGTCGTAAGACCGTGTTTTCACTGCTTTGGTCGCAGTCCAAATTTCGAGTGGCAGACATCACATAATCTTGTGTTTCTGGCAGTCCAGAGGTGCGCATTCACTTATATCGACATTGAGCACGTTTTTTGCAGTTTAGACATCCCCCGCAGTATGACCGAGCACAGAGAAAGCTGGAGAAACACCACAAACGAATCATTGCCATGACACCTGGCCGATCTTGGATTCGGAGGTTGCACAACGTACTTTTGGCAGCGTAGACAGGCGTTGGCAGTGTTTATGTCTGGTGACAGGCGATAGACGAGGGCCTCAAGTGTCCGAGATTCCAATGCGATCCAGGCGTCGGCTCTTGGTAGCGCGGAAGACTTGCTATGTATGACTGTTGGCGGCAACCTATGTTCCAGCGCTCGGCTTTCGGTGGGAGCTCCGTCTGTACTTCTATCTGTCCTCGGGCTTTTGATCTCATCTTTCCTTGTCTCCCTCAATTCATCGTCCACTACACGAGTCTCGCACAGGGGTCCAATATCGCAGTCAGAGCCAATCACGAACGCTGACCCGACTTTTACTGCTTTATGACCAGCCAAAGGAGGGGGACACAATAGGAGAGGTCCCAATTGCTCGAAGGGGCAACGGGGCTTCATCACCCTTTGTAAAAGACGATGCACGCTTTCTGTTTACCACAAGTAGAAAGCCAAAAATGTATGTTGGGTAAAATGTTTTAGCGGTACTCGTCGTCTGAATCTGTAGCAAGATACAGCGAGAGACGCCAGTGTACTCGTTCCCTCCGCCATCCTGATATGGGGAGAAGGCGCGATTACTGTGTCGACCGCGTCGAGTGTTTTCAGTGTGACACGAAACCAAAACAACAACCTGCGATACGACACGCTCCGAAGACACTGTCGGATGACGTGGTCGTCTGTTCGTGTTTTTTGTTTGAGCAGTGTGACATAGCAACAACAACGACAAAAACGCTTGTTTTTGTTGACTGTCTTGTCAGTGTCCCGGCAGTGTGAAAGGCCGTTAAGTTCATAGCATATTTTTCCAGCATTTCTTTCCACGCCAAGTGACAGTACCTTCCATTGCGTCACTGGACCATCGTCCGAATGCATGGCGCAAACCAAACAAAAGCACGGCAGTAATTTTGGTAACACTCACGGCGTGGTGAAACCCGCGTGGTAAGCAGACACCAATCGCCGCAGTCGCTGAGAGGTGCTGGGCGAAAATGTGGGTGCGCAAAATACGGGATTTTTCTTCTTTTAGTTTTTTTTGTGCCAAGCTAGAGGTGTGCAAATTATGCGAGTAAATACGGTAATTGTTTGGTAAGTTGACAGCAGTGATGCTCATGGTTTGAAGAGTGTCCAGTGGGTGGCAGTAAATTGGTGGAATGCAGTTCGATGATTTAGCAGTAGTGTAATTATGGTAGTCCCACGTGTAGCATGCACTATTGAGAAACTGGTTTCTGTCATTCATTTCTTGAGTAGTGAAAGGGTGATAATGCTGAAGTTTATCAAGGAAGGAAAGTTCAGCATGATGGGGCATGTCGCTATGAGGCTCCTAAACAGCATTACTCCTGTAAAATGCTCTCCTGGACCATGTCAGGCACACCACCACCACAACCGCAATTCCACCATTCTGTTCTGTTCTGTTCTCTGTTCTGTTCTCTGTTCTGTTCAAGTATCATGAACAAAATTAAATGCCAAAGAAAAGTCACACAAATCAAATTTCTACCCTAGTGAACTTCTGTTGGTCAGTTTGTGTATATTCCACTCCATCATTCAAACACACATGATAGAATGTTGTTCCCCTTTGGTACATGTTGCAGGCGAGCGTGCACCACTTTGACACTACTGGAGTGCTGCTCTGTAGTCTTGCATCGTACTACCACTCGCTGGCCCCTTTTTAAACTGTAATATGTATATCTGTTGCCCATTTACAGGATGGTCAAGGTTCTTGAATTGTCAAGGTTTTCATTTGAGACATGTTGCGCGTCGGCAGAATGCCTTAGTCTGACGAAAAAATAGATGGAGAGTAATTAAAAATGTAAGGTTGTAGTGCATGTACGGTATTAAACAGGCATGGACAGTTCAATTATTTATTTTCATGTGTTCATGATTGCTTCTGTATTGGTGTCAAACCTTAGACCCTTAAATAGTTCTGTCAAAACAGTGAAATTGCAGATATAAAGCATGTAGATATAACCACAGGCAAATGCCTTGCAGTCCCATGTTAGAGCTTTATATATATAGGGAGTGTGCGACAAACTGGTGGCGCCGCGATGCGGCCTCCGGAGAAAGTACCTTGCGTGATAGCCGCCGGGTAGCCAGCTTTGTTTACATGTGAACTACGGGTGTCTTTTTTTTGCCACACTGGAACTGTTGCATTGCGAACTGTGCCAGCACCTAAAAGAACTCACCATATTAGGGACCTGATGTTTCATTTCTCGTGATTTTATACTTCCAATACCACCGTGGGCACTAGACTGGCAGCGAATAGCGTTTGTGATGCGCGTTCGGCCATTGCATGAGGTGTGCACAACATATTCTATTTCTTTTGTTCTAGTTTAAATGAAACTGAATGAGGACCTGTGAAATGATCAGTGATTTACAGTTGCCACTTTCGTGACGGTGAAACGCCGCTGGATCGTGATACTGATTGAGGTGTTTCATCGCCAGTGCCCAGAGCCAATATTGCTTCTGGTAATCTGGTTGACGAGTCTCACAGTGAGAACGGAAGATCTACGTTGTCCAAAAGGTTTAGTTTTAGTATTTACGCACCAACCATTTCACAGCTGTCGTGCCGCAAGCCTACGGCGGTAGCCGAGGTAAAAACTCATATAATTTCTTCTTTGAAAATCTCTTTATCGTTATTGTATCTGAAGATACTGGAAAAACTGCAGTATAATTTAGACAATAAGTTGTGACCTCACGTGTTTATTTGTATGGATAAAACGGACGCACGATGTAGATTTCAATGACGAAGTGTGTGCAAAGAGGACGAAAGGAATACAAGACTCAGTCAAAACATATTACAAGTGGCTGGAATCAGAGAAATACACGTATATAGCCTTCGCTAGCAAGCCAAGATTTTGTGAGTCGACAAATAATAACCATCCTCTCGACGTATCATTTACAGGTGTTTTGACCAGACAGACGCGAGTGGCTGTTCTCCTTCCGCACTGTTAGATACATTATGAATACGGTGGTTGCCTCTGTGCAGTTTGTCTCCATTCTTCGTTGGGGCCCCAGAAAGGTTCCGCATTATTTGCACTTCGAAAATTAGCCCTTCTAATTACGGCGGTCGCCACGCGAGCTACGGTTCCACTTGAGAATACATAGAACGGGCGGCGTGGTATCACGTCGGATACTTCCAAGACCGCCACTGGCGGCGCTGTCGCGACGGAGCAGCGCGCCTCCTTTAGGTGTCGCACGGTCCCTATATGTTTGAAAAACTGTAAAACGAAATGAAAATGCCACGTTTGATAGTTGTTTTGTAAAATTTCATACTTAGAATATGGTGCTTTACTTTTCCAGAAACCCAGAAGATCTGGAAGATAAACGTGATGAAAACAAAAAAGACATGGATGATGACGAACCAATGTCACCAGAGCCATCCACATCAGTAGACACGAAGACAGACGTAGCGGATGCTTCCAATGCTTCTAATGTGCCGAAGCCACCTTCTTCCCAATCTCTTATGCCTCCAGCCCTTGTGGCACCTGGTGAGATAAATGCCATTGCTGTGAGTGGGTGGTGATGCCTAAGAGAATACTTTCAACCTTTAAGCAGGTGAAACAGGCACCCTGGAGTTTCCGACACCATCTGACCTTAATACCCGTCTTAGACGTATCATCACCATGTACCAGCGGAACCACAAGAAGCGTGAGCTCATCAATGCTCAGAGGGCCAGGGTACGTTTATTTTTCTCGTTTCATTGCTTGGCTCTAGAACATAAGGTGTTAAGACATAGCTGAATAATTCCGCGTGGCCTTATTAAGGGTAGTGACTGTGATGGACTGTTGTGATGATTGTTCCAAATGGTGCCTACAGAGAGTACACAGCATAAGTGTGTGTCGTTCAGCCACTAGAGAGAAATGGCAATGAACAGGACGGTGGACAAACAATGTTTAGTGGTCTCAGTTTTTTGTGACAATTTGTATCTAGAAGCACCTACATATACCTACACATAAATGAATACAGTGGAGCCATATTCAGTGATATCACATGTAGTCATCCATCAGATATAGCCAGAATCTTCATGGCACTAGGGAGTCCTTCATTGGAGAAATTTTTTTCATACTGTATGCAGCGATGCTTTGCAGCACATTGTGCAGTTATAGTTTCGAGCTAAGGTTGAGTTAGCAGCTGTGGTTGTGCCTGTCCATGAGAGCGTGGCAAGAAATACAAACTCTGTAAAGAGTTTTATTTTTTATACATCGTGGTCGATGAGACATTCACTCTGCGGAGATTCCAGAGGATGTGGGCACTGTTGCAGCAGTTTGACAAACAGCAGTGCCACAGAGTCAGCAATGACGAGATGGAACTAATTGACCAGACAGTAGGTCATGGGCCATAACACATCAACTGATTATCGTCAAATGAAATGTTTTCATGAACAGTGACTGGATGCAAACATTGTAAATATATGTTGATTCGTGTGGCTGTCCAGAGGGATATTGTGCAGGTTTCTAAATTTTTCCAACAGAATTCCACTGCTGTCTGTTTGCTCTAGCTCAGCGGGTGTTGTACGCAAGCCTATGTGACCAGGCACATTTCACTAGGTTGGCTCCGGTGTCCTGTGAGCCAAGATTTGCTCACTTCCTTCCACGCTTTCGAGTGCAGTGCCGTGCATGATGCCTGAGGATAGAGGCTGATGACCGGAATATACCAGACCTCACATCATTTGTCTTGATGTGCAGTGGGTTTGAAAAACCATCTAGCATGGAATGCAGGAAGCACAGAAGAATAAGTTTTCATAGCAATCATCATCTTGCACGTCTGCTGTGATGTTCATCAGTAGACATCTGCCTACTTACAAGGCTGTTTTGTTAGTGAAGCATGCCTTCTCCATGTAGCCGTGTTTTTGGAATCCAAATCGAGTGTTAAAAACGGTTGCTATCTAGGTGATAACTAGTGCTGTAGCTTTCTTTCTGATGTACTCTTTTCCTGCCTAGACGTCCTCGTACTCTTGCATGTTCTCTTTGAGGATAGTGTAAAGTAGACTCGCCCACACACATATGGGTCATTTGCACTTGCAACTGTGCCTGCTTTGAAGGTCCATTGAAACATATTCTGTCCAACAGATCACAGGTCGCGATATACTTATCAGTCGGGATAGAAATAGGACATGTAGCATGATGTTCACTGGCAGAACTATGGTTACTTTAATTGTCTTTTGTGGTATTTCTCTTTTCTTGCAGGCATTTTTTTTTTTTTTTTGCATGATTGGGGCACAGCATCACCTAAAACGTTTTGTGGTTGACCACTGGTGCACATTTTTTTTGTAATATTGACAGTGTCGTTTATTTGACGTAAAACACAGGATGTTTATCCCAGGACCTTTGACTGCTCCCTAGAGCATAGTTCAGGACAGTCCGGCCTGTAGTAGAGGCCGGTTTCAAGAACGGAGTTGGCTTTAAAGCATACCTCATTGGATCAGTGTGCACTGAATGTGTCCGCTCACTGATGTTTAGATTTGAGTTTGGACCTGGCTGATTTGGGTCCTAAGCAGGACCTGTCCAGCAGTGGCATGGTCCAAGTTTCTTAGGCATGTCTCAAGGAGTGTTAAATGCAGTATCCTGTGTGCTGAGATTTGAAGGACATTAAAAATTCCTCAGGTTGATAAAATCAATCCATGGACTAACCACTGATATGTTAATCATGATCATTACAGCTGTGCAATTATTCGAAATTTTGAACATGAAATGAATATCTGATGCTATCCGAATGCTATTCACAACATATTTTCAGTATTTGAAATTTTCGAATATTTTTTTAATAGTACTGAAGCGTGGTCTTGCTATTGCCATTCTGTAAGTCGGCTTCGCCTCATTTTATGCAAGAGTTAGGTGCAGCCCACTCCACACTCCCCACTTCACATTCACAGCCTACTGCCATTGTTCTTTTAGTGTGCGGATCCATTCTGCAAGTTGCCTTGACCTCATTACACTCGAGCATTAGGTGAACCCTGCTTTACACAGTTTACAATTTTCTGTCACTATAGTCTACAAATTTTGTCAGCTCATGGTCAACGCAGTACTCTGGACATCGCAGGTTCCAGTAAATGTGGTTCAGGTTGTGTTGTGTTCAGGTTCAAATGTGTAGCAGGTTCCGTAAACAAAAATTTCCGGAACACGCGAGCTGCGTACTTTTTCTCCGGTGCGACACCCTAGTGGCAGGTGGTAGCGGGCGAGTTCACCCCTTCGGAGGGGTGAATGAGTGTTCTGCTAGCGACATACTGCGGTAGTTTCGGTATTGCTTCTCTTGAACGTGCCCGCGAAGTGAGTTGGATTTCACTGCAGTGCTGTCCAACACCACGTTACTGAAAGATTGTATATGTAAAGTGCCAATTACCCATGATATTTAATCTCATCACCACTAAGTCCCATAACGATTCAATTGTTTGGAATATAACCCTTGTTCGTTTTGCTTGTCAGCACGTCGTTTCTTTCCAATATAAGGAGTACACCGAGTGTTTCCACCATGGCTCATCCTTGTTATCCCAATGATAGCAGCGAGCTGCCAGCCTTCACAATCTTTCAGTCATGTGGTGTGTGTTGGAGAACACTGCAGTGAAATCCAACCCACTTCGCGGGCATGTGCTTTCAAGAGAAGCAATACTGAAACTACCGCAGTGTGTCGCTAACGGCACACTCATCCACCCCTCCGAAGCAGTGAAGTCACCCAAATCGCCTGCTTCCGCTTGCCACTAGGGTGTCGAACCGGAGAAAAAGAACGCAGCTCACGTGTTCCATAAACTTTTGTCGGGACCTGTACTCCCAACTTCCAGAGTTACGTTCAGCAACAGATGGAAATATGCGCAGCTTCTAAAAAAAGTACAGGAAATTCACAGTGTAAACATAGAAATGAGGAAATGCACACAAAGCAGGCTGCATGGAACACGTTGACCAACTCTCAATGCAGTTCATCCGACTAATGCAGTCCAATACACAACACAAAGGGACCCTTCTCTCACAATATGTTAGGCTGGGTGAAAAGGCTCACATGTTTGGGGCACAACGCCACGAAACATTTCTCCATGAGGTATTCGAAATTGGGCCTTTTCTGATTATTCAAATTGGATTCGCAGTCTGAAGAAATTATTCAGTTTCGATTTGCAGTGTAAGTGAAATATTCGTAAACTATTCGCAATGGAAATTTTGGTATTTGCCCAGCTCTAATGACCATAGTCATCTTGTAGTGTCAAAAATTGTTGCAATACTGACACACTGACACTGACATTTTATTGGAGCTACATTCAGAGCCAGTCCTCTGGGCCAAAGAGTCTTTCACAATGGCATGCTTAGCTCACCGACAACACACGCAAAGTGGTTTTCTTAGGTTTTTGGTGGCCGCTCTAATTCGAGAAGACGCCACTGCGCTGTGCACCTTGAAGGCGGGGCGTCCGTATATGACGAGATAGAAGTAGACTCCGTGGCCTTTAGTGGGAGTGAGTGAACATCACGACATAGATTTTGGCCCTCGTGTACACGTGAAAGCAGGTGTGAAAGCGAGGCTGTGTGACACATCGAAAGCGTCTTGTAACCCGCATGCAAGCGCATTTATGAGAAACCTCCGTGTCTGCTGCCACGGGCTTCCTGGTAACGCAGAATAGCGGGCACCGCGTGGCATTTTCTAAATTAGTGGGCCGCTTTGCGACCCCCCTCGGTGCATCTCGTGACCCCCCCCCTGGGGGTCACGACCCACAGTTTGGGAGCCACTGGCCTAGGGGATCCCACAATATGCAGCCCCTTCATCTACTAAGCAGTAGATGAGTTGTGATAGAGCTGTGGATTAAAAGGGAGTCTGACCATTGGGAGGGGGCTAAAAAAGAGGCTTGACTTTTCAATCAAACTTTTGACTGAAGACGTAACAATGGAGGAATAGTTCATGAAGAAGGAAGTCACTGAAAGGGTTAGCCAGCTGTAGGACTCGAACCCACATCATCTGGATTACCTGTCCGAGGCTCTACCAATTGAACTAAGCTAACACACCTCCCCAACGACTTCCAAGGGTGCGTCATCTGAAGGGACAAGCCACATCCACTCTCTCACACATTCCACTTTCACTCTTACATGTTTTCTTACACACATATTCATACGATGGGGGCGACGCAAGTGGCATCTGTTGATCACGATGGAAATTGATGTTCTGAGGCTGGAACACAGAATATGGGACAACATTACACACAAGCCTCAAGTGCCTAAGAACAATGAATGAATGAAGGAAGTCACTGAAAAGGTGTAGGACACGAACCCACATCTTCTGGATTACCGGTCCAGGGCTCTAACAGGGCTGGTAGAGTCCTGGACTGGTAATCCAAAAGATGTGGGTTCCAGTCCTTAAGCTGACTAACCTTTTCAGTGACTTCCTTCTTCATTCATTGTTCTTAGGCACTTGAGGCTTGTGTGCGTTGTTGTCCCGTATTCTGTGTTCCAGCCTCAGAACATCAATTTCCATGGAGGAATAGGAAGACAAACACTGTGAATGTCGTACGATGTTCACTATGTTTGTCTTCGTATTCTTCCGTAGTTACGGCTTCAGTCATGTACCAACTGGCCCCTTTTGTAGCTTATTCGAGCACTTTTCATTGGTTGCTGTTTTCTTTGGGGGCCACCATGAGTGCAAAATTTTTCCCATCATGGAGGCGTAGTGACTTGGTCGAGGGATTTGGTGACAAAAAAGGGTTTCATAAGCTGCTTTAATTTTAGTTTGTGAATATATACCATCTTGTAACTGTGTCCAAAATCAGCTCTAACATTTGCTCTGCTACCATTATTTATGTGGAAATGATGTGTTTTGTTAGGCCTAGCAAAGATTGCGATCCCAAGAAATTAGCAAGAAAAATGCCACTGATGCGTAAAATTTAGCATTTGTTACTGAATTTTGTTTTTTTGTGACTCCATCTGCTTATTTTGCATAATTAAAAGATCATACTGGCAGCCGTCTCTGTACCAACAAGAGGTTCTGCCAGCAACCATTTCTGCAATTCTGTGGCCTTCCCGACATGCCTCTCTCTATCCAGATTGCGACCATAAAAGTGGCCGCCAAATCCATTGTTTTGGTATGTTGCGAGGGATATCCATTTCAATCCAATCCAATCCAATCCATTCCCCCCCCCCCCCCAACCTGGTGGCACACAGTAAGTAAGGTTGAACTGCATTTCGACTGGTGGTTGGCCAGACTTCTCAGAAAGTATGTGGAGCTTCAGGTATAGGCAGGTCCGATTAATTGCCAAACTCTCTTTTTTAATACACGGCTCTGCCACTAAATAGCTCTTAGAACCCCTCCCCCCCTTTAGGATGTGTCTGTGCTTTTCAGAAAGGCTAGACGCCGTGTTCCAAATGGAAAACATGCAGCAAGGGAGGTAGATGCTGACTAGTACCGTGGGGGCAGTTTGTATTCGACCTCTGAAGAGTTGTTGAAAAGATGACTATGTAAATAAAATGGCAATTCTCTCACCTTGACCTGATAGTGGCATGTTCCACTTTACCTTCCGATGCTCACAGTGGCATGGCATAAAGGAAAAACACGTGGCCAAATACCTCTGTCCATCAACTGGTTTATTCAACACACAGTTTCAGGCAATTACCCCTCTTGCTCTTCACTTCTTTGTTCACCTCCTACCTTTTCATTCATGAGTGCCCCGTGTGTGACCCATATACAGGGTGTCCCAGCTAAATGTGAACAGATTTTTTAAATATATATTTTATCACTTTTTTTGAGATGAAGTCAGTTGCAATATAGCATATGCTGAAGGGCACTCCTTAAAGGGGGACTTCGCAAGGATTCGAAAAAAATTAGGTGAATATAATACCGAACACTGACCCCTCCCTTGATATCGAATACAGCGTTTGCATTCATTTTGTGCGAGTAATTAATTCGTAAATAGTGACAATACCAAACCGAAACCAAAATGCGAAGCGCATAGCGATTTGCCCCGAGGAAGATACTGTGACGTCATCCAGCATTGTCGTCTGCTATCAAGCTTGCATTCTTCCATGCCGGTTGACGTCAGCAGTGTTGCTTTCCGCGCCCTCTTGCTTCACAGAGGCGAAGCGCTCACTTCGTAATAATTCGTTCAAATAAAATCAGCACACTTTGGGAAAAGTCCTGGAAAAAGATTAAAATAAAACAGAAAATGCAACCCAAGATAAGGGCAGTTCCGATAGCATGGTTTCCGATGGTTTTGTTTTCGCAAGTTAAAGCTCATCTTCGACGCATGAGGTGGCACTGTGCTCCTTCACCCTCTCAAATCGGGAGTGAAGGGAAGACGCGTCTCTGGAGATGCGCAGTGAACAAAATATAGAAAAAAATGGAGTTCCTTCACGAATTTTCCTATCGAACGGATTTTTGTTCTGAGAACGGCTACGGTACCAGGTAACTGAAGCGACCAGATGTTCTCATTGGGACAATTTTGTAGCTTTTATAATTAAAGTTAATTATTGAAAGTTAATTAGGACATTGCCTTAGGAGTTTACTGGAGCCCTCTTAAGGAGTGCCCTTCAGCATATGCTATATTGCAACTGACTTCATCTCGAAAAAAGTGATATATATACATATTTTTTAAAAATCTGTTTGCATTTAGCTGAAACACCCTGTATTCTAATCTTATATGATTGAGCATAAATTGGGCAAAATTAATCCATGATGAGAGAGAGAGTTTACAGTGGAGTGACAGTGGAGTATCAAGGAAACGACTTAACCTGTGTAGAATTAACTGTTTCTTCCCTACACATACTTAACACCAGAGATGAGGAAGTTACTTGACAAATGGAACTTGTACATAACTGTTGTCTCTTAGATAGGGAGAAAAAAAAAGACGCAACTCACATTATTTGGAGTCTTCAGGGTAACTCATTACTCTAACGAAGTTACTGTTTTTTGTAACTTTTAGCATAACTCATTATGTTTGACTGCCAGTAACTTCTTGAGGAACTTTTCTTTTTTAGGTAACTTTGTTAAAGTCACTTGGGAACTTTAAGTTTATTTTCATAACGAGTAGCTTCGTTAATAACTTAATTTACCTTTTCATACACTGTAACTTAACTTTTGACGAGTTCCTTTTGTCAGGTAACAAAAGGGCCTTGTGACTTACCTAAGTTGCTTTAACGAAGGTACTGATGGAGTTAAAAGATACAGTTCCTCAAGAAGTTACTGGATCTGAAAAGCAACAATTAAGTTACAAGTTACCAAAAAAAAAGTAACTGAACACACTGTACTCCAAGTATTGCTTGCATTATAAATCCTGAGAGATACCCTAGCATCCTGATATAATACAACTTTATACAATGCCAATGTGACATCAACCCATAAGCTACGCAAATAGAAGAGCTTTGTTCTAACGTGCATGTGCTTTAGGCAATACTGACATGTAAAATGGCAGTGCCAGCCAAAGTACAGCACTGAGCTATTGCTCTCAGCAAAAGAAAATCTTTCCTTGTATGTATTGCGTTGTTTTGTAGTGATGTTGCCTACTGCAAAGTAATGCACATGATGAACTTTTCAATGATTTCCCTCAGGTTTGCCATAAATTGCCTTCACTCTACTACAGTAGGCATTCCTTAGGGCCTGGAAGTACATGTCGTGGGAACAGCCACCCTTGATGAATCTGTGCTATACAGTTAATTTGAGTGCAGAGAGAGACATCTTTTTCTATAAGTGATGCCGTAACTGTTGTGGTGTGTGCGATGTGCACCCATGCAACATGTGCATAAGATAAAACTGATTGAAGATTGGTGAAGAATGTTGAAAAGAAAGGTGAACTTCATGATTCTGTTCATTTTTGTGTCAGGTACAGATAATAATGCACATGATTTCAACCTCCCAATTAGTCTGAAAATGCAACGAACACGAACGCTGTAATGAATTGTGACTGATATGTGATGGTACCTTTGTCTTACTTAATGCCCTGCCTGGTTATTCCCAATCATTTTCTCTGCTAGTGGTCTCTCTGTAGATGGATACACTCGTGACTCACTCATATGCGAAAGTTGAACGTATCATACATGTCTGTGTACTAGGGGGCACCATGAGCCTTCCATGGCGGTCCAGACCAGGAGTATAACTGTTTCCTTTTTTCCCTAATCTTCAGCGTTCCTAAAGAACGTTATTGTTTGAGTGTTTCTGAATATGCTGTAGAACAGTCCCTCATGTACATGCTTTTTGGAACTTATACCTGTTGTCCTCAGCCCTTGATTAATATGGCCATTTGGAAGTCCTCTAGGAAAATGCAAGTTTCAGCAGCTAAATTAATTTCAAAGCATGCAGTTTCCTGGCTGTATTTCTTTTATTTTTCTATTTCATTGTGTTGCCATTGGGCAAAGAGAGGCAGAGGAGATATTCCTAAAAAGGCCATCAGGTCTGTCATATTTGTGGGAAATTGTATGTTCTGTGGCAGAGCACAACCGCCTCTTGAGAAAGATGATGAGGTTCAGAACTTTGCACAGATTTTCTAAGCATCTGGAAATGCGATGCCAGGAATTGTATAGATTATGTGATGGCCAGTTCATCGTGTCGTGATATTATCTTTATTTACGCGTTACAGTCATTTATCAGAGTCCAGAGGCTTCATATGTTTGTCATGAAAACGAAATGTGGCAAGTGAGTGAAAAAGAGTCCTGGTATATGCAAAATTTTTAGCTTTGTATTTTCAGCTGTTTTGTTTGTGTTTTGAGTCTACTTCCAGAAGATTCATTCCCATCCTTTGGGTTCTCTTACACCACTTCCTGAAGCGGTGGTTCTTCTTTAATGGAGAAATCTGCTTATTTTTTTAAGTATCATGCAAACATTTTGAATGTTTTGTATGAAATGAGCTGTTTACCCCAAAATTTTAAAATAGACTTGAGTATTTGCTGCTTCTCCAAATCCTTCCATGGGAAGCCTGTGTATGTCACGTAACTAAGGTGGTGCACATGCCGTGATTTTACGCTCATTTTGCCCAAAAGCATGCACTGCAGTTTCCCATCCGCGCTGTACTGCTCATGTGGCCAGTATGACTGTCACATGGCAGGTCAAACTTTAGTTTTACATTGAGATTTCAACAGATGAATTTGCATGCTATTCTGAAAAAAATGCAGCACAGTATGCACAATTTTCCAAAGTTTCCACTTGCTTTGACATCTGCAATTCACCCTTATATGACAGTTGTAACTGTCCTTCCAAATTTTCTGGTACATCCTAAAAATCCTCTGGTGTGCAACTATGAGCAATCTAACAAATGTAAAGCTCGAAAATGGAGTTTGCACAATTGATGTAAACTTGAATGAATACTGTCCCTTGCACTTCATTACCTATTCTGTTTGTGCAATGTGTGCTGTATGGGACACAGCAGCTTGACCTTTTTGTGAAGTGGTATATACATATTATAATTTATAAGCTACACACCTGTGCATGCTTTGGAGTGGCATCGAATATGTAGGGGAGCCCAATAGTCACTCAGAAAGTAAGCCATGACAAAATCATCTGAATTGCCTCTAATGAAAAATGGAAAAAAAAAAAATTATTTGTTATGCAATAATAATCGGAGCGTTCTTGATACAGCATTTCACAAATTAGAGGCACCAAAGCTTTATGATCAGTTTAGGTATGACATAAAGAGGTGTATGTTGAATGGGATGATCTAAAACATTTACACTTCAGCAAGATATTACTTGAAGTTCAGTGTCAATAATGTGATTATGTGTACATTGTCCATTTTCACATTGGACATCCAAGTCTCCATCATGAGCCAGTTATAAATTTTTTTACACATACATGCTAATTCATATGGTGGTAGTGACTTACAAAATTGTTGTCCTTTAACCCTACTACGTACTAGTGGCCATATTGAGAGCTCTGGAGTGACTCGTCATGTGCAAAAATTTCATGCAAAAACAAGTCCAACATTTTTCATCATGAATGATTTCATGTCACTCAAAAATTTTCTGGATTTCGTATTATGAATTCCACTATGTAAATTCCTGGGTTCATTGCTTCTGAAACAGCGTAAAAACTTGATACGGAGGCAAAAGCAACTCTCACACTCCTTCAGTGAGATGTGAGTTGAGCAATTTCAAATGGGAAAATGGATGGTGTACGCTAACATGTTTTTGGATAAGAAGTGCTGCACATAGCAATAGCACAGTTGCAAGTGGTTTGAAGATGTCTGTTGTGACAAAATATTAAAAGTATTTTCTTGGTTCTGCCTCCTTTTGCAGAACACAGCCTATCAGGTAGGCTTTCATTTAAATTTTGAACTCTAGTCTTGTCGTTGTTGCTTTGTCCATAATGAGTTGGCTACCCCTGTGCTTTCGTTCGCCTGCTGACCTTGCATTCCCACTACCCTAGTTATTGTGCTTGGATGAAATTAAACAGGCAGATGCAACAATAAGTCAGAAAACTGAAAACTTTAGTAAAAGGGGTTTAAGACGTTGACAAGAGCTTTCACCTGAAATGTCTATAGTGACATTTGTATCACTGTATGTAAGCATACACTTGCGTTCTCTTGCAGTGCCTTTGATTGACTTCAGTGAATTTGGTCTGTTTTTGTTCATGGGTGATTTAATTTATATGCAGGCAGGCAAACAGGAAAAGCTTCCAAAATGAAATAACATATTTCCTATTGTTAATGACTAGATTGCCATTGTAGAACCATGCGAGCAGAGGAGCACCTAGGACAACGTATCTCTTGAGCATGAATCATGCTTGCAGGCAAATGTGCTGGAAAGCAACACCAATAGAGACGAAGCGTAGCACAGAAAGCATCAGCTGAGGTGGAAATCTTAACTGGACATTAGGGTGGCAATTCCTACTAGACTGATCAGATCTCTTTAATCATCACCACAAAGGCTCTAAAAGTAGGCAAGCTCATTTGCCCCACTGGTGTGTCCAGAAGGCGTGCTAAGTCAGTCATTTTTCAAAATTCATAATGTTATTTGCATTTGACACTACAGTGCAATACCGTTAATTCGAGCTGAAAGGTGGCCGAAGCTTTGTTTGAATGAAGTGGACTGCAAACTAAAAAGAGCGATGACTTGATGTGCTGGCAGCGCGTACTAGCTGCATCGGAGGCGCGTTTGCCGCACGTTTGCAGTACCAGCCGAGTTTGCGCAGACTGGCCTACTGATCCCAACGTTGCGGGTTCAATCACGGCCGTGGACGCCAGCAACTTAGAGGCAAGGTACAAGTTGCTTTGACACGCTGTATTCCACAAGGGACGTTAAATTCGGTGTGCCGTGTGTTGAGCTTTCGGCGCACGTTAAGGAACCCTCAGGTGGGCAAAAGTAATCCACAGACCGACCACTGTGGTGTCGCTCGTCTCACGATGTGAAGCCACGAATTACTCAATCCAGCCGTCTTTGTGCACACCATTACGGTGATTCATTCCTTGCTCCTCTTTCCTCCGGCACAAGTATCACCTTTATGAGTAATCGTCTTATAAGTAGAAAGTAAACTTAAATAAGGAAACGTGCCTCTGACACACATACGCCAGTAGCGAGTTGGCTGGCGCATGGACAGGCAGGAGTGTAGTTGAGCGCAGTTGTGCAATGTCATTTGAATAAACCGTTGCATACGTTTATATGTTCAAATTGCTGGCATTTCCCCCCCAATCAAATGCACATGACTTCGACAGGACCTGAGCTTCAGTTTGAATTATCCGGAAGTTCGAATTAATGTCATTGCACTGAAGCCAGTTGTAAAAATTTGACCTGCTACTCAGGTTGCGATATGTCGCTTCAACTTAACTGTAAAGCATAGAACTTGAGGAGTGCTTGAAGAGTGGCAGATGTTCAAAAGTTTTGGAAACTTTGGATCTGCAATGCATTTACTTTTTCTTCTCAACAAAATCACTTTTTTTCTAGTGATATCGTGAACCTTTCGTTAATTTAAAGGCTTATGAAGCTCTGCAAGCTTGCGCTAATGCTCAAACTGGTTTGCACAGTTACCGGACCAACCATCTGGGCACACAATTTGTTGCCTTTTCTCAAATGAAGTAATTCTGCACATCTCTTTGCATGTTCGTGCACTAACTACTGTCCTCCCAAAACGCACAGGCTGGTTGGTTTCCGAAAATGCCCAGTAGATTAAGTATGAGGCCAAATCAGTGGAACACTTAAAGGAGCAATGAGGTGGCATTTAACGTGGCCCGAAACCTTGTCTCATCTGTCAAGCTGTCCTTCAGGAGCCACCATGCAAAATATTTTCACTGTGCAGTGTATTGTCCCTGCGCAATCAAATTTACAAAAGCAGCTGCGGACGGCCGACAGGATCCTTGCGTGATGACGAAAAGTCCCCATGTCCTTCAGCTTTTCTTCTTTCTCAGCTCAGGCGTTGCTTGTACCCGCTTGAGCTGCAGTGGTCTACGTCACGACGTTCCTTCATTCTCCGATACGCTCTTTCCAAGAGGAAAGGTGTGCGGAACTGAGGCCTCGCGCATGCGCTGCTGCAGGTCACCTGCGCCCATCGGCAGCCAAAAAAGAAAAGGGTCACCTCAATGCTTCTTTGAGGGAGCTCCTACAGGGTTTACATATCCTTTACAGATTTGAAAAAGCAAAAGCTGAGAGAGCAGCACTCATGCCATTTTTGCAGGCGGGTTTCGCGGCCAGGGAGACATCCTGTGGGAAAGCGCATGCAACTACTGGACGACTTACGTAAAATTCATTATATTTAATGAACAACATTTTACAACAACAACTTTTTAATTAGGTGATTTTGGGAAAATGCAAGACAGCAGAATTGGAGGCAATCATTATTTGAATCCACCCTCTTTTTAAAAAACAACAACCCTGAAACGACCACGTACTCTGAGATATAAATTGCCAAACTTTGGTATGCAAATGAGCTGAAACCAGAACTGTGTACTTCTTGAGCACTGAAACGACAGCTTATCTGGGTTAAAAAGCGGTCGATCTGGCCATCAGGTCAACGCCTACTCCTGTCAGCTCTATCACTACAAATCACATAGCCCTCCGACACTAACTCCCTTTTCCTCTTTTTGCGCTCGAGAAGTGCGTGGTTTCAGTTTTGGCTCATTTACATAGCAAAATTTAGTGACTTTAGGGACTCAAAGTACGTGCTTATTTCAAGATATTTAGAAAAGAGGATGGATTTAAATAATGGCTGGCTCGAATTAAGCTATCTTGCATTTCCCTGGAAGCGTGCATGCTAACATTTCTCATATTTTTCAGGCTGTAATATGACCTTACTAACAGTGTAGATGAGGGTGATCAGTTTTGATATAGAACTATTACTTTTTCAAAACTTCAGCACTTTTCAGTTCGATTGCAAATTTGTGCACTCATTAGTTCTGCAGAGCCCATTTGTTTTAAATCTCTGTGGGTACAAACTGCTTGCTGTAGACACAAATGACTGTGATCTGAACTGAATTTTAAAGATAAGTTATCTTCTTTGGAATGCTGGTTCACGATATCGCTAGTTTCTACGCATCATTTCTGGTATCACCTGCTCCAATCCGGTATAGCTAGGATATGCATAATGTGGGGACGAGTTCCTTGTACATAACCTGTGTAGTACACAAAGACAGCAATAAATTTGAAGGTTAAGGTATTTCTCGGTTGGAAATAACACCACCTGCGATGTCACCGTGCTCTCTGTTAGTAACATGCCCCAAGATAATAAATCTACTTGGCATTGCAGTGACATCACACTCCTCATGTTGCAAAAAAATTCTCTCCACTATTTTCTTTGCTGTGTTTGGGACATCATCTCAGTTGCTGCGAATTTGTGTGTAGTTATTTAGTACATAATTTGTAGAGCTAACCTTAAATAGGTAGGTTTAGGTAGGTTGAAGGAGCATGCATAATGTGAGTGCTCTGGGTTGCGGTGGTATCGGCTGCCCTTATAATGTCCTCTATAAGACCTGGTGGCTGAAAGTAATTTGTTGCTCTGCCAAAATTTTCTGCTGCTCATACTGATAAGGAATCTAGTATATGCAGTAGAATTTTGACTGTAACCCTGCACATTTGTGTGTTCTGACATTCATAAGAAAGCTCAGATGTTAATCCTAATCCATACACTAATTCACTCAAATTATGCTTTGAGGTTATTAGATAGTTCAATCATCAGCAAATGTACCTCTGTCCATGATCTTAAAATGAATCCTCATCTTCATTGCTCCAGCTAGACTGCGGTCCCCAGAGTTTAAAGTAGTGATGCCCTTCTTGTCAGTGTCGATTATTTCATATGTGACAAGCGATTTACGACATCGCCAAAGTTCCTTTAACGATCCTTGGCATGTGCTGCTCTCTATCGCATGTTTTAAAAAGGAAGTTGTGTTGACCACAATTTTGCCACTTCTGCATTGCTAATTTTACAAAAGGTGCATGGTACATATGTTCCCTACAAAAATATATATTTTTTGTTTAGGGATTGACATCGACTTGTGGCCTTAAATGAATACCTTCTTTTCCTTTTGTTCCAAAATTCTGCATTGGTGCTTCAATAGTAGTAAAGCATGACTTTGAATGATCGTTAGAGCTGGGAAAGTATTGTAGGAACCCTGATATCTGCAATTCCACTAGTACTTGGACTTTTCAAGTGTGCAAGAAGTGGTGCAAGCGTAGATGCAGTACCTGTTTGAAAGCCGGGAATCTAGGGATTTCAAAACCACGTATACATTTCACAGTAGATTTCTGCGCCATAAATCTGTTACGTGCTTGGTGTCTGTACTTTATGATATATGTGTAATTATCAACGCATGCCCCTTCCTCTATAACTATGCGGCCTTGCATTTGCGTTGTAGTTTCTAACCTATTGTGTCTTCGTCCCTCATAACACTGTGGCTATTTTTCTTTATTTCATTTTTGCTTCACTGGCAGCCTTAGCATGGCAAACGTGAAACCTGTTTGTTTTGTTGGTTCTGGATTCTTTTAGAATGCATGCTATAACGTATATGTCTATAGAAACCTTATGCTTATTGTGTGGCCGATATCACAAATTTTCCCATTATGACCACAAACTTGCTAAATTTGTTGTAAGTGGAGTGATTTTGCTGTTATGTATTGTTGATTTATGTGTCCTCCTCTGTGTTATTGGTTCATACATCCCCATACCCCATCATATTTAGCATTGGCTACCATTACGAATTTATCGTGCCCTCAGCTGTAGTAATTTGTCAAACTTCCATTCATAGGAGCCTAGTTCTGTATTAGTTTGAAATTTATTTTATGCGCTAAGTCTGTTGAGTTAATGACATTATCAACTTTCTCTTTGTTCCAGATGTTAACCACTATTCAGGTGGAGGGTTTTAACTTTGTCAATGTATGCATTTCATTCATACTGCTACTCTTTCTCTGCCACTTTTGCCTGAGCTTCAGCTCTTTGCAGTAATATATTCAACAAGATCTTCCACATCTAAAATGCTAGAACTATAGCCTTAAACGAATCACCATTATTATGGTTCCATCACTACATTTAGGGAAAAATTAATTACTAAAACTGCCAGGGTAGTATATTTTGTAAACAGATGTTCAAGTGGTGGCATGTTCAAAGTTTGTTTCAACGATGGGGATAAAATTGTGAATACGCCCTTTGAGTGCTGCTTTCTTTTTTCTTTGCATCAAAGACAGAGCTGTTACAGTTTAGCTTTAAGTTGCTACATCTTTCTCGTTATAGGCTTTTTTGTTTTGGTAGTTAGAGAAGAAAAAAAAACTTTTTGGAATTCCAAAAATTGAACCAACAGTTCTGGAACTGTAATTCCAACTGAAAAGTTGTAGGCTCTGTGTCGGAGCTGTTCGCTGCTTCCTTTCTAGCTTTTGTTTTCTGTCCCTGCATATGTGTTTGTTTTGGTGTGTACCGTAATGTTTTTGACACATACCACCTTTTGCCACTGCAGAGAATGGAACGAAGGGAAAAGTTCGAGGCCGCCATACGTGAGCGTGAGATCAGGAGAATGGAAACACAACAGAGGTGAGTGTCAGCTGCAATGTTGCACATTATTCTGAGGGTGTAGCAATTTCCAAAATGTCGAAAAATGGAACTTTTTAAAAGTTGTGTTTGGCCAAATAATTACGGACCAAGAGTGACGAATGTGCTGACGCGTTGTTGTGGTGCAAGAGCCATGTTTGTTCCTTCCACAGTAATGGCCTCTTCCTGTGCACAGCATCTTGCAGGCGTACTAAACCTTCTTTGTAAAGCTCCTTGGTAACCCTTTGATCATGTTGTACGAATTCGCGATGAACAATGCCATTGCAGTCAGAGAAAGCAATCAACATCACCTTGACCTTCATCCGACTCATCCGCGCTTTCTTCGGCCGAGGAGACCCTTTCCCTGTCCACTGCAGTGACTGTACCTTAGTTTCGGCATCATAGCCATTGGCCCACATCTGGTCTCCCGTTATGATAGATTTAAGAAAGCTTTCGTCCGCAATGGCATTGCCAAGCAGCTCCTGGCTGATTTCAACACGGTAATCAGTACTACTTTCAGTACTTTTGGTAATCACTCTACTCACTTCACATCGAGTTACAATCAGTCCACTGATTGTAACTCGATAACAAACGGTCACAGGAAATTCAAATGAACAGCAGTCCGTTGCATAGGAACACCAGTAGCCGTGCACAGTGTGCGAGTGCCCTCTGTATTCCGGAGGACACACCATTTGAGAAGTTCAGTCTTTTTTTTTTGAACACTCCTCGTATATAGGCCTGGCGTTGTAGCAGAATCTTTTCAGCACTTTCTTTGCACTTACCGTATTTTCTCAAATCTAAGACTACCTTGAATCTAAGACTACCCCCAAGTTCAGGGTGCACGAATTAGGGAAAAGTAAACTGAGATTGGGAGGCAGTATACAGTTGGAAATGATGCACAATACCATTTATTCATTACGACTTTCTTTGCCGCTGCTTTCTTTGTCGCTATCTGACCACAGCTGATTGTCCTCCGTTCCGTCCAAAGCATTAGACAAGCCATACTTTGTAAAAGCGTGCACGACAACGCATTCAGGCACATTGCACCAAGCGTCGCACATGACCTGAATCCTTTTGGAAAGGCTATCCCCAAACCCTATTGTGACAGCACAATAGCTAGGTATTTTCAAGTCATTGGATTGCAACTTGTTCCTTTCTTTAATGTATGTGAATTGCCTTTGGAAATCCCCACTCACCTTTCTGTGTTTAATCCTTGGTTAGGTGGTCTCGCCGAGAGGAAGCCGAATTTTACCGTGCCATTTCATGCTATGGTGTGGACTATGACCGCACATCACGAAGCTTTGTATGGGACGGTTTTCGTACAGTTGGACGCTTGGAGCGCAAGCGGGATGACACCCTCACAGAGTACTTCAGGGCTTTCCGCGCCATGTGCCGCCGTGTCTGTGGACGAAAGCTCACCGAGGAGGATGGTAAGTTTCTGCCAATATCGGTAACAATCTTTAGCTCAAGAAAGCTTTGACAGATGATTGTGATAAATCCCGTTTTCGATCTCTTCCCTTTTAAAGGGACGGTCGCATCCGGAACGGCAAATTTTTTCGTCGGAAAAGTGCTTAGATATTAAAGATGCGTGACGTCACTCCCTAGGAGGAGGATTGAGAGCACGGTGCTCAGAGGAGGAAAGGCGCCGTCCAGATGCCCCATAACTCTGAGTCAGCCGCAGCATTCCATTTCTCAAAGTCGCGCCTTCATTGATTCTTAGGGAGTGACGTTTTCTTGTTTCCAGATAGGGAATTCTGGCACACTCTCAACATCCGTGTCTGCTTTTGTTACGTATTTGGTCGAATAACGGTCAAACTAAGTCACTGTTTCGCATGGCATTTTCGGTACTGTGGTCAGTGGTTCATGAGGAATAAAATGACACTATAGTTTCGAAATTGACTGAAATGGATGCGACCATACCTTTGACGGTGCTATCCTGAAGAGTAGATAGTCAATCTTTAATGGAAGGCACGCAATCTTAGAACCTGAAATATGCGAGTTGGCCATAAATGTTGCTTGCATATGTTGGCACACTCACTCACTGCCCGTCACGTAACACAATGGGAAAACATCATTCACTCGTCATTTGACGGCAGCATCATAACCGATCAATCATATTCATTAGGGGTGTGCGAATCAGAATATTTTAAGTCGAATCGAATACCGAATCGAATATCGAATATTTGTGCAAAACTTACAATATGTGACTTTTTGCACTAAAAGTTTCCATTTTGTAGCCCATGGCTTTAGTGTAATTTTTGTGGCATTAACTGTCACAAGAGAGACATGCAATTCTTCTGTTTAAAGCCCCTACTCTTTAATTTTATATGAAAGTGCTTCCTGCTTTTCAGGTGAGCCTACACTTACTGGAGTGGTTATCTTCATTTCAAAATTTTATGTCAGGCAGTAGCATGTTATACGGATGAGGCTGTAATTGTTTCAGATAACCACAGGCAATTTGTGAAACAAACGAATTGGCATCTTGCCTCAGCTTTGTCATGAACACCCTTTAGTTTCTTTGCACTCGTCCTAGGAAGTTGCACTACTGAAATTTTAGATGTAAAGGACATCTTTAAGACACCCTTCTTGTTCATGGGCTGTAGTCATTATTCATGAGTCCTAACTTTAAAAAAAAAAAACTCGCAGACATCAAATCATCGCTAAACTGCATGTGAGAGGGGCGCCGCCCCTTCCACAGACGATGTCTACAAAACTAACTTTGGATAACATTATCTTAAACTAAACACCGTCAGGCCTGTGTTGGTCCTGCAGCAAGGGCAATTTCGTAAAGGAGGCTTCACCTCATGCACGGAAGCATCAGGTGAAGCCCACTTTCGGGTTGTGTCGTTCATATTCGTGGAATAGTCGAATATTCGAAAAATCGAATATTGGATATTCGATTCGCGAATCGCATAGTTCGAGCGTTTGATATTCGATTCGATTCGAGAATTCGAATATTCGCACAGCCCTAATTATTCATGAACATCACGTCCCAGCCCATCACTCAATGTCGCATCATTTTTTATGATGTGATGCTGAATAATGGTCATGATGAGTGATTTTGCCAACACACGGTTACTAGCCATGTACCTTTCGTGGAATTTTTTTTTTTTTTTCGTCATTCAGTTTAATGGCTTGGGTAGGCTTCAGCACGTGAAATGAAGTGTGCATGAAGTGAAATATTTCAATAAAAATGCTTTTGGACGGTCTAAAGGACATATTTGTTGTTATATGGATATATAATGTTGAAGGACATACTACAATGAGATCAGGTATGATTGTATTGTGCTGCTGTAAAGGACTAAGGAAACACAAGTGTTAGAATGGGATCACCTTTTTTTAAAATTGTGTATCACTTTATTCGAAGTCTCACACTGTCTCGACCAAAACTCATGCTTTTGAACACTATTATTCAAAGTGCCCTACCAGCTGAATACCACTTTGTGTGAAGGATGAGCTGGCAGAAGCCCGTTCGTAAACCCACCTTCAGTCTCTTTCTTGTTTTCTCTCTCTCTCTCTCTCTCTCTCTCTCTCTCGTTTTTCTCAGTGAGTGTTTCAGAGGCAGCTGTTACTGTTTTTGTGGCACTTTCACTTTTATCAAATTGCTGTTTATGTAGGATCTTTTCCTGGTCATGTTGACTTCGTTACAATAAGGGTTTGCTGTACATTGCTTTTGTGGGATCTCTTATGATGTCCTCTAGGGTGTTAGAATATTAGTGCTAAATTTTAGGCGTCCCACTGTGTCTCCTAATTGGGATTGTTTCAGATAACCTTCAGTATATTGTGGAGCCCATTTCCGAAGAACGCGCAACGCGGTGCTTGCAACGGATAGAGTTGCTGAGCAAGATACGTGAGGAAGTACTGCCGCACCGAGAGCTGGATGAGCGCCTGAAACTTTGCCAACCCTCTATGGACCTGCCTGAATGGTGGATTTGTGGCAGACATGATAAAGACTTGCTTATAGGCGCTGCCAAGTAAGTATCGCTTACTTGTTTGATAAATTGTTAACAGTCCAATGAGACTACTACCTTACACATAGTGAAATTTGAGAATGTGTGTGCTTGTGTGAATACAGTCAAACCTCGTTACAACGAAATGCGATATAACGAAATAATTTGGATTCCCCAGCAGAGGGCCATAGAGATCAATGTATTTTAACTCCCGCTAGAACGGAATACTTTTTAGCCGCCGCCTCAATACAGCGAAAGAACGAGATAATGTTTATGACCCCAAAGCCGATTTCAGAGTAACGTAAACAAAGTGTGCAAGCTGCGTCCTGTTCCCGCGGCGAAGGATGACACGTGCAATTCGGGTCGGGAGGAGTCTGGTGCCTACAAAAGGAAGTCTGAGTCATTGGAAGGTTTGGGATTTTCCTTCTGAGGTTTCTCCTTTTCGCGCTGGTTTTGAACTGTCCGGTTGCAGAGAAGTACAGGACGAAAAGAGCACGAGACGCAAGGTGCCAATGCGTGCGTGTGGGAAACGCTTCGTTCGCGTGGTGGCCTACGTGACGAAATCAGCCAGATTTTCTTGACGTGGACAAACATGTTGTAGCAATGAAGAACCTTACGGAAGGCGCACTGCCACAGACGTACTTGGAAGGTGTGCGGGATCGCGACACGATATGGAGAACGCTGCGAATGCTTTGTCGGCATATGAACAATGTGCGACAGCGCATCTTATTGGCACGACGCAGACGCGAATAACCGGCTATTTCACACAAGAATAAAATGCCGTAAGTGCCGCTGTATTTGTAGTTGTTGTAATTTTTCAAGAAAAGCTTTTCCGTATTGTAGCAAGAGTTATCGATGCTTATGTACAGCGCGCACCCTCGCGAAGATCGCGATTCGTGACCTTCAATTCGATACAGCGAAATGTTCGATACAACTAAAGAAATTGCGGTCCCCGTGAGTTTTGTTATATCGAGGTTCGACTGTTTTTGTACAATTTGAAGCTATTTTCAAGTAGTTAACTATGATATTTACATGATTGCAAGATGACACTGCAGTACTATAACCCTGAGAACAAAAAAAGAAAAAAACAAGCCTTGCTGACAGCTGGAATATCGTCATCATCAGAAATCTCACTAATGTCACTGCTCTCCTCTTCTGAAATGTCACACAGCACGTCATCCTCCGTACTATTCATCACATTTGATACATCACAATTTTCACATTCACCTCCGAAGCTCCGAAACCTCTTCCAGTTGCTACACTGTTGTTGGATCATCTTGTGATTCCAAGGCGACTTCCGTTTTTAGCGCCATATATTTTGGAAAAACTCGTCTTGCAATTGTGTAAATATGGTATTCGT
Source organism: Ornithodoros turicata (assembly GCF_037126465.1). Taxonomy (NCBI): domain Eukaryota; kingdom Metazoa; phylum Arthropoda; class Arachnida; order Ixodida; family Argasidae; genus Ornithodoros; species Ornithodoros turicata. The sequence goes on from NC_088201.1 coordinate 29,787,497, forward strand.
TATTTGCTTTTTGCTGTGTAGTGCTTGACGAAAGCTTTTCCTGCACATAACGACGACGTTTCATGAATACACATTTTTGAGATGACAAGCCATCGTGATTCATGGAATGTACTTACTTACTGTAAAGGTGCTTTGGCAATGTTTTGCAGTTGTGTACACCCAAACAATGTGCATATTGCAGCTATACAATTCCAGACACACACACAGCATCATGTCACAGTGCAAGATAAAAGCCTATGGAACACAACACGCGATATTTGAAGTCCATGGATTACTCTAGTCCCATTAAGGTCATCATTAGAGCTTCCAGGTGTTTTAACTGGTCCAGTCCTCTGAATGAGTGTACGTGCCCACTGCCATCTGTCGCCAGGGTGTCACCAAAGGAGTGAATGACAGCGGTCCCATGTTTCGTAAACTTTCATCCAGCACTGTACAGAGTCTTAAGAAAGCTAACATTCATATTTGTTAAGTGGAGGAAGTGATCTGTTGACACAGCAGGAAAAACTTTACATCAAGGCTGTCAACATTTAGTACTTCAAGAACATGTTCGTTCCATAAATTAGAAACTTTGTGTAACTCTTGTTTTTTAATATGTTGAAAATACATTTGGGCACTTCTTGTGGTGGTGACCTAAATGTCAGCCTAAATTAATGGTTGTCCTTTAAATCATCATTCTAGTTATTTGTGCTACACAGTAATTTGCCTTTTCTAGGTATGGCTTGAGCAGGATGGACTACCATCTCCTAAATGACTCAGAACTGTCGTTTCGTGATATGGTGCATCTGCAAGCTGCAGCAAGACCACCTATCCCTACTAGGAGTCAAATATCTACATCAGGTGGTTACTTTTGCCATTCTTAGCACATCATAGCTGCTTGCTCCTTGATTCTGTTCATTGTCTGCTTTTGGGACTAACAAATGTGCATCTCGATTTTTGGAGTGATACTCATCTCCTAAGAACACAAAAAGTAAGATGAATGAATACTGAAAATGCCTGCCACCAAACAAGTCTGCATTGTTCTACCCCTGTGTGCTGAAATACAAGGTTCACTCTAGTGTTAATGTGTTATACAGTAAACATTATTTCAGTTGAAAATGGTTTAGTAAAAATTTCTGCCAAGCTCAAACTAACTTCAGATGTACCAGTACTGTTCATATTACGGCATTACAGATAGTCTGATTAAGTCAAGCTAATATAACTTGAAATGACTACTAATTCAAATAAAACGCTCTTCCTGAAGCACAATTTTCATATTTCTAGCTTGAAGCGTCCACTATCACCTGCCATAAGGGCTGCGTTTTAAAGCAAACCCTTGAGTAGGAGTTGGTCACATAACAGAGTTGTATCACGTGACCAAGAGCGTAGGCAGTCCCCGAGTTGGTTGTAGAACGGATGCATTGCGGTCCTCGACATGGCGACAGTGACATTTGGGCCTATCTGGCTGCCGATTTTACTGTTCTACGGGTCCTGAAATAAAACCCCAATTCCCCTCGATTTTCAAAAAACATAAAACCCAAAAACGCAGGGCCCTATGTATATGTACGCATAAATGGCCTTCTTTTTACTGCTGTACTTTGTTGCTTCTGTATGAGTCACTGACTTTGCATTTATTAATTAAAGCTGGTACATCAAACTAAGCAGGTTGAACACATAACCTATTGTTGTTTTGTTGTCAGATGCTTTTTTATGTTTTGTGTTGTTCCTTAATGTAATTCTGTGTAATGCATTACATACTAATAATACAATACACATTTGTAGGAGATGCAGCATCCCAGATGTCTCAGTCCTTTACGGAAGATGACAGAGAGAGACTCTCAAAGGAGATTCCTAATCTGATCAAAGAAGAGATTGTTGTTCCTCCGCCTCCAGCTGAAACACCCAGAACTGAAACCTCTGAAACCTCAGAAGACTTAGTAGCTGACCTACCTAAAGATCCCGTAGGCACTGTGTCATCCGAGACCACTGAAGTGGACGCTGCAGAAGAAAGAATGGAAGATGCTGTGGAATGTACAGTTGATGATACAAAGGACCTTCCTGAGAAGACTGAAGAGTCACTGGTTGTTGAAGAGGAAATGAAGTATGAAAATACCAAGGATAATAAAAAGCCAGAAGAGACAACTGAGAATAGGATATCTGCTCTTGATGGTGAATTTGAAATGGAGAAATTTGAAGAGTCTAGAACACAGTCACATGTGGGGGACAAGAAAGAGGCAACAAATTCTGGTGTTCAAGGTTAGCATGTTGTTATTTGTTCTAGAATTAAGGTTGTTGGATCAATTGACCAGTCGGCATTGATTGTCTGGCAAGAGCTATTAGAGATTTGTGTTTTCAGCAGGTATGCAGTATATAATGTGCATCTGGGCATGTATTTTGTGATTCTTTTTGCATCGTGCATCTGAAGAACTGGACGACACTCAACCATCAGTGACTGAGCAACAAAGCAAGGAAAATGTGACTCCAGACGTTGCGCAGAAAAAGAGCCTGTCTTTAGATGCCACTTTGGCCATGCCAGGCGCTTCGGAGGTCAAGGACACTTCACAACAGCTTACCAGTGAGGATGATGGCAACAAGACTGACGTGGAGAAGACAGAGCAGGATCCTGGAGACCTGCTGGCCGCCATGGGAAAGGCATCTAGAATGCTGTCTGGTGCACATACAGAAGAATCTCAGGTTAGGAAACGTTTTGTATGACCATTAGTGATTGCAAAGTAAACTAAGCTCTCACCTGTCATCATGAACAGTATGTTGTGTTTTGACATTGAAAAATTTCTGCACTATGAAGCACTTTCATTGTTGCTTAATTGTAAAGGTAAGGTAAGGTAAAGTAAAGTAAGTAAAGGTAAACTTGTAGAAGCCATATGGTTTTCTGAAAGCTTCTAACTTGGACAGTTAAGATATGTAATAGTACTGCTGTATATTGAGCAGTTTTTCAGCAATAGAATTTCAAAGATTGCTATGCAAAGCAAGCTAGCGGACTCCAGAATCGCCCCAACCCTGAGGCGACTTGTGCACCATCTATTGAGAACGCAAGCAACTAGACAATACATCAGATGTGAGAGTGTGTTTCTCGCGAGTGCAGTAAGCATTCCATTGTGAAGCTATACGGTTTGTGTATTCTGGAACACAAGAACTCAAACCACACATTCATTTAAATCACTTGGATGCGAGGTTTTGCAAACAGCAGCGATACAGTGAGCAGACGACACAAAGACGCAGAGAGAGAAAAAGGCCAACAGATGGCGCAGATCACCTTGCAGGCACAGAACTCTGACGTTACAACGATTAACAGTTTAAACAGAACTTCTCAAGAATTGCTGTTCTTCAAAAAGAGTCTAATGGTAATAGTAACCTGTCTCAAATGCGACTCCAACTTTGTTCTTTGTGAACATTGAGAGTCGCTACCCTTCAGTTTCTAAACGTGTTCAAAATTAGTGTGATAAGTATGAAGAACTGAGAGGTGATGACGTGTGTGTGTGTGATCACACAGCCAAGTTCTGCATGATGGTACCTTGAAATATTGTGGTTATATTTCACTTTACAGTTCCTTTAAGAGAAAAAAATGTTGCACCAAGGAGTATAGCACATACAAGGCGCAATACTTGTTTGCATGCAGAACTGCGCTCTAAACCATTAAAAAATGTGTGCCGTGGAAGTTTCAGATTTTACGAGATTGGACTTGTTCCAGCTTGGCACTCTGTAGGAATGAAAATTTGCCAGTCGAATCCTTAATTGGCAGATGTACTTGCCATTACCATAGGTGATTGATGAGTCAAATATATTTGAGAAAATACTATTCAAATTGAATATCAAATACATGATTGCTGTATACACCCAAAATACATGAAATATTTGCATAGCCCTAGTTATGAATCATTTACTGAGCTAGTTATTCACTGGCCGACATGTGTGACCAATAAACGTTGTGTACCATTTATTTTGATAGTGTATTTATTATATTTGGAAAGGTTGCAACAAGGATTTGAGAACGACAACAAAAAAATTGATATGTATTTTGCAAAGTATTTATGCAAAGGAGATTTATAGAATAAGCAGAACTGAACGAGCTGTTAATCTTATTTGTCAGCATGGTTCTCTTGCCACTCAAGGTTGATTACCGTATTTACTCGCGTAATTTGCGCACTCCTAGTTTCGTGCGCAACAGAGGTCGTTCCCCCCTGACGCTCTCGTGTCACGGGGCTCATGCTGCTGCTCCTTTCGAAAAAAGGAGGGAGATCCTCACCACGAATTCCCTACATCATGTTGCGTAATGCAAGCAATTACTCTCCCTTGGTGGAGGAGATAAGATCAAAGGGATTAACGGGTATGGAATCTTATCTCTGTTTTGACCTTTTATCCCCTCACTACAATAAACTGCGAAGCTTTGTGACATCGCCCTGGCTTAGGAAAGAACGACCGGAACACGTGGAGGGAACATATTAGGAAAACTTCTGGCGGCAACATACGCGTCAGCATTTCGCAAGCTGACTTCACTCAACGCATGCGTGCTTTAGGAGAAGCTCGCTTTAGAAAAAGCGTTGAAAGCACGTGCTGGGCCTTTTTGAATCATCTCGCAAATTTTTACAGCATTGGCCAAAAACGAAGAGAGAAAATCCTTACGACCGACTTCTTTCACTGACAGTTATAGAATATGAACAGTCACTGTCTATTTTCTTGCCTAAATTTTTATTTTGGTGTAATTTTTTTTATACGAATTTCGGACGATACGAATGTCTTCCGCTACCCCGTGAGATTCCTATCACCGAGATTGTATTGTATTATTCACCTAAAGGACCATCTTTTAACAGATTTTGCACATTTTTCAAGTCTGCTTGTTAATGCTTCGTGTAATTTGCGCACCCCCAACCTTCGCGTCATTTTTCGGTAAAAAAAGTGCGCAAATTATGCGGGTAAATACGGTATTACCTGATGTCATGTCCTCCTAATGCACTGTCTTGCATCTTGAAATATTAGGCATTTTGTCCTTTGTATCCCTCTAAATTTGTTAAAGCACTTCCTTTTTGTTAATTTATGCAGGAAACAGGTTCCCAGCAGGATGAGGCACTCAGCCAAGAGAGCTTCCTTCTCGACGGAGAAGGCAACATGGACACGCAAGTCATTCCACCTGGTCCATACTTGCCTCATTTTAGTAGGAACCCAGTGCGGTGGCCAAAGGTTGGTAAACTATTCTCCAAATTTAAAGTGATGTGACAGGAGCCATGTGCTCGTGACTTGGTTCACGTCATTTTTATTTTTGAAGAAGTGGAAGCAACCAGGAAACATTTCATGTCCAGGAGCATGTTATGCTCCCAATCCAGCTCTATACAATGGGCCTCTTTCATAATTCCCTGAGCGTATCGTAGAGCACTGCAAAGGGCTGGGCCGCGAAAACCAAAGCCCGGCCTGACTCAGCCTGACTCAGCCTGGCCCGCGGGTCGAAATCGGGCCTCGACTCGAAGTCGTTTTGATTGCGGGATCTGGTTCAGTCAGAGAGTTCCCGGGTCTGAGTTGGGGGCAGCTTTTGTGAGCCATTCTTTCACATTATTTAATCCAACAAAACAACCAAGTGTCTGGGCCCTTCCTCAGTCTTTCTGCTAAAACGTGTTGCATAAAGGGTGAAACACATGACAAAATGTGTGATGCATCGCAGCGCAAAGCATCCTGAGATGGATTCTGGCAAAATAGGTTGTCGCAGCAGCACTGTATGACATATTGCAGCATGACAAAATTGCTTGGATATCTCTGCTCCCGTTGCTCTTGTCATGCGGAGGTGGAGACGTCAAGACTCTGTGGCATAGGGCACGGCACGTGCCGGTAAATTTAGGCCTGTGCAGTGCTCTGGTGCGTGGTGCCTGTGACCTTGAAGATGCCATGGAACATTCTCTCTGCACTCGACAGATGGTGTTTGTGTAAAAGTAGAGAAAATAAGAAAAGGAAAAATTACATGCACTTATGCATGCAATTCAGGTGGAACACCTTTCCCAGAGTATGACGTATGCTCAGGAGACACGACACCCTGGCTGGCGGAGCGCTAACACTGGTTTTGTGGTTGGGTGCTATACATGCGGGAGTGCTTTGACGTGCGACAAAACTGCGTTGCCAAAGAGCCACTCGGCTGCAGTGTGATTAGGAAAGAGGTCCATTGAATCACTCGTGACAATTTCAACTCGCAATTAGGTTTTGCTTTGTGTATACAATAGTTATGTAGACCAGTTTAGCAACCATCTAATGTTCAGCAACACAGTCACGCGGTACACATGTACAGGTTATGCAATACACTCTAACCTCATTGCAGCAAAACACGATACAGTCGAACTTCGATACAACGAAACTCACTGGGAACACGATTTCTTTTGTTGTACCGAATACAGGACAGCAAGACCGGGAAAAACAAACTTCACCGGTTTTGGTTTGGCGCTATGCCAGCATGTGCATAAGTAATAATAATATAATAATAATTGGGGGTTTACGTCGCGAGACAACTGAGATGTGCATAAGTGTCATCTGAGATATTCTGGAGTACCTTCCATCCTTCTGCGGCACCTAAGCTTTCCTGCATATGTGGGACAATCTGTTGGCATGAAGGGCGCGTTGGTGAATGCTAGGGGTCTGTCGAAGCGCGTCTGTCACGATATCCCAGCGTTCAAAATCCACAATAACAAAATCACGAATAGCAAAATCAAAGCGGTCTGAGGATGACCGTGTTTCAAAGTAGGATATCGCTAAGCAATGTGCCTGCTTCACGTTTTTTTTATGTTCACCGAAGTCATTTTATCGAATGAAATTCACATTTTAGCAATGGTTAGGCTTAGAGGAGCATTAAAGTGGTATCCAACATGGGCAAAAACTGCTGTCATCTTGTAAAGCAGTATGTGAAAAGCATTGCCACAGAATATTTCTGCTGAAAGTTGTTTCACCGCGGTTCAATTCATTTGCAAAATGGCTGCCGCAGTGACAGGTCGAAGCGCTCCAACTGCAGACCACACCCCCTCTAGTGTGACGTTTGTGGTAGAGAGCTCCCTCATTCGTTGGTAGAAAAAAACGTCTGCTACGAACATTGCGAACTGTTTCTTGTTGACTGCTATTCATTATATGATTTATAGTACGTTTTCTGGAAAACAAAGCGCATATGCAGCCCAACAAAATAGTATTGCGATCACGAGTTATATCCATGGCTCCTGTGCAATCCTTTGTTGCATGTCTACAGCTGGGGAGCGACGTACGTGCCAGTGCGTCGTCCAAAGTGAGAATCAGGGTGTCGAACCGAAACGTTTTTCGTTCCGGTTTTCGTTCCGGTTCTATCATAAACGGTCCAGTACCGGTTCTGCTCCGGAGCAAAAAAATAACGGTTCATACCGGTTTTAACCGGTTCCGCTTCTGGTGGACATATTCATTCCCAGAAAGAAATCAATGCTGCAAAATGTAAACCCGTTTATGCATATATCATATTTAATATTAATAGGCAGCTGTGAAATTGGTAGGTTCTGGTTCCTGTAGGTGACTGTCTGTTCAAATAGGCTTTCTCTTTTCTTGAAGCGCATGATACAGACGGACTTGTTTGTCGTGATGTCATACGTAAAGTACTTTCTTGCTGGATTGGTGCGATCGCGTCCCATCCGAATGCCTGTTGCTACTTCCCCACCAGCAAGCACTACCGCACGAGTACGACGCAAATCGAGGAAAACCTTCACTCACAAATGCGCTCGACGGCTCCGTTTTCTTTTCTTCGTGCCCTGTCCACAAAAGAGGCGCCACTTCGCACGCGCTTGCCTCGCAGATACGTACATGTATTCAACTTCGCTGTTCTCAAACAAGGGACGCGTTGCGCGACATTACCGATAGAGAAGCCGTTTCGCAGCACCCTTGGGTCGCACATTGGTAGAGAGTCACAACCGGTCACATGTACATCTAAGTCTATCTGCGCGAACGATAAAACGTTACAAAGGGAGCCTAAGGGTCATAGTATACCGACATACATTGCACCGTAACAGTAACCCTCGTAAAGTATCCATGACATGACTTCAGAACACACGACGACAATTTCGTTTGCCTACTCGTAGTCCAAACCGGCGAAGGTTTTGCTTGGACCAAAAAACGTTAAATAAATCTTTCGGTTTCCTTCCTGAGCGAAAAAAACGGTTTCGATTCTGTTCCGGTTCGCACCAAAATAGCGGGGGGGGGTTTTCGGTTCCGGTTTTCGATTCGCTCCGACACCTTGGTGAGAATACTTCCGGGGCGTTTGCTGTAGGGCATCTCTCAGACGTATTCGCTAATTCCCAGTCACGACAAAGTCTGTTTGATCTGCCGTGTACCCACCTCGACCAGCGAAGTGTGTGGCCGTATAGCTCACCAGCGCGGAGTTCAGGGTTGCGTGAATGAGACAGGCAACGGCTTTTCTCCCAACTCCACGTCTACTTTCAGAACAAAATAATGGCTTTTCATTCATTCAGTATACGATAACCTGCGCTGTTTTTTTTAAACACATTACCCCCCAATACTAAACAGGTGCTCTACAGAAACAACAGAATTTACTGTCATTTTACTCCTTATCATTGCTTTAACCTCATAAAGAGTTAATATTTTACGTACCCCCTCTCGCTACTGCTTTCGGACCAGTTCTTTATCCTGCCTAGTAGGGGTCTCGATGGCTTACTCGCATACCTTTCAGGACAACACATTGCCTCATGCATGCTCCCAAACCCGAGACTCTGTACGCTACCCCTTCCCAAGAGGGACGTGGATGTCCCGAATATCTCGGACGCTAAAGCATGTGTACAGCGTGACAGCTGTATGTACTGTTGGGGACACGGTTGTCTGAAATCAGCACCCCGTGGTTTATCCCATTTCAAATCCCCAGGTGTTGCAAGACTATTTCCTTAGAGTAATAAACACGTGCAGCATATAGGCCACCCTCAAATACAATATTGGCACAACACTTTCAAGTGCAACAAAGGTAATATGGGCTGCGGAACTAATGACAGACTATTTCAGACAACCGTGTCCCCAACAGTACATGTAGCATGTACAGCTGAAAAAAGTATTAAAGTTAAATTACTAAATACTGACCTTTGAAAGTATTTGGAAGATACCAAGTTACTCGCAAAAGCATTTTAGATACGTAACTTAAATACTCTGCTCAGGTTACTGTACAAGTCTGAGTTTAAGGCAATTTGCTCGCTGAGGTTCGTTTTCTCTGGCTCTTCCTCCTCCTTTGAACACAACATCAGGTATCCGCGTGAGCAACATTGTTGGGCGAGATGTCCGCGGAAGAGAGCCTGCACTAACAAGCTATCGCAGAAAAAGAAGTTTCCGTTTCTACCTTCACCCTGTTTCTATTTCTCCAACAGTAAAGTTCACAAATTGGAACTTGATGGTATCTTGAAACTAATGAGCTACTTTTGTGAGTATTTAGTATTCTACTCAATTACTTTCCAAGGTTGACTATTTAGTGCCCTACTTGGTTAATTTTTTGCCTGGTACTCAGTAACTTAACCTAAATACTATTTCTGAGTATCTTGTACAAGCCTGCTCTCTATTGTGTGTGTTTATTGGAAAGGAGTGGCTTGCTATACTGCAACTCTTGCTCATTTTAGGACAAAGTGCTGCAAATTCGCCTTGAGTATATAGTCCATGCAGTGGAGAAAAATGAATGGCCCATTGCTCGTCTGGGCTTTGTGCCTGCATCTGGACAACTCCCAGCAACTCCCGTGGAGTCCCCGTCATCCCCCGTGGCCTCTGCAGCTTCGAGTACGGAGCTTACCCCTCATGCTACCCCTGAACACACACCTGTGTGTAGGGAGCAGCATATTCCACCACCACCGCTCTTACAGGTAGTGCCCTTTGATGACACTTGAGTGCAATCTCACCATTCTTATGCCTTGGTGTAGGATATGGTACCCCACTTGCCATCCGCCACAGTAGCTGCATCCATAGTGGCAGCGGCATCTGCTGTGACACCTTCCACAGCAACTGAACTGTCTGCTGGCATGGTTCCTGGCGGAAGCTGCAGTCCTATTCCTTCTGTTGCGGTGAGAGTTGTAAAAGTGCAAAATTGCTCTTCCAGTAGCATGGTTCTTACATTTTTGTTTAGTATGTTTCCCTCTAGAGTATTCCTAAATTTAAGACGTTCTGTTGCCTTTGCACTTTGGCTATGTTGGACTCGCAATACATGTATTACCGTATTTTCTCGATTCTAAGGACTTTTTTTGTCCAAAGTGGGGAGGGGTCCTTACATTCGAGGACAGGGAATTTAGAAACACTATTTGAACAAATCATTTTATTACAGCTATGTACAGCTTTACTTTTTTTAGTAGTCACCGCTATCTATCGACGCGGCTGACTCTGAGTCCAAGTTCCTAGCGAAGTTGTCCAGCTCGCAAAGTTTATCATCTTCAGAGCCATCCAAAGCATTGCTTGTGCAAGCAGCACTTGAATGATTCCTCAACAATTTCTGGCTGCATGTTCTTCTACGCGTCAGATATCCACTGCGTGATGGCCCCTGGCAACACTTTTCGTATCTTCTCGGTCGGTGTGCCGTTCTCGGCTGCTTGACCATTCTTTGTAAATCATGTATGCATAAGCGCGCCAGGCCATCACAACCACACAGTATTGGACGACCCCTTGCTGTGAACCCTAAAGACAGCAGGCATTGTGCAATGTTGGCCGTACTGTACAATATACTGTCCACAGTCAATTTTATCTTCACTTACGCCGATTGTTTCTGAGCAATAGAATCGTGCCCAGCCCAGAGTCGTGAGAGAAAGCCCAAACATCCACGTTTCTCCACAACCTCTAAACTTGCTGATGACATACTACAAATGGTATTCACTTAGACGTGTCATTCAAATGGTGAAAAATTTACTAAATTGACATGTTGATATTTAACCCCACTCTTACTGTAATGTATAGGTGTTTTTATGCAGTGTTTAGGGCATTGTATGTGCAAGGTAAATGCCAATATTATTTCAAATACTCACTAGAATGAAGATCTGCTCAGAGGTACAAGGCGAAGAAGAAGGAGACGAAGGTTCGAAATTGAAGCTGAGAGAGGTATGTTCCCCTGATCTCAGTCAGATGCTTCGGATTTATTTGCTTGCAGCATACTAGTAGCTTTGAATACTTTCTTTAGTAATGTTTTTAATGTTACATCTACTTATTTTTCTGTCTAGCCAAGTTACGAGCACTCCTGTCCCATAACTTGCAACAGCAGCAACTGAAGCAACTCCAGCAGTTTTTGGCACCACCACCACCTCCGACAACTACAGCTGTTGCAAGTCTACCAGGCATAGCAACCACCACATCCACCACTACTGCCATTAGCCTTTTAACTCCTACCACCTCAACGCCTTCCACGCCCGCACCCTTGTCTGCCCATCGAGAAGAACGCCCTGCCCAATCTCCGTCCCCATCTGCACCCCCTCCACCAGCACACCAGCAAGGACCTCCATCTCGTCCACCAAGCTCTGTAGGAATGCTAGACTTGCGAGTGAAAGGCTCGACACCTCCACCCGCTGCAAAGGTAGCTGCTTCATCGGAAGAGCCACCCATGGACCTGAGCTCTGCTGGGTCATCGCGGTCATCTCTGCTGAATGGAGCACTAGGAAGTAGTACAGGACGAGTTGGTCGTGGTGGCAGGGGCCGCCGGTCAGGAGGAAGCCGTATTGATGCGTTGGCACTGAACCTGCAAGCGCGGAAGCAGAAGCAGCTCAGAGAAGAACACAGATCGAGTGCTGATGAACGCGAGGACTCAGATGCATCTTCAACAGCTTCAGTGTCTGCATCTTCGGCACCCTCTTCTGCAGCGCACGTGCCCCCGCCAATGCCACTACCTATGGTTGGAGGCAAGCTTCATGTGGATGAGAAAGAATTAGAAAGGCTGCTTGCCAGGAAGGTGAGAATACTAAACCAAAATTAAATGTATCACACCAGTGTGTTCAAAATGTGGTGTGAGTGTCTGTGAACAATGTTTCACTATGTTTCTGTGTCATGTTTCAGAGCCGCCACGAGGAGCCCCCTAAATCTCACAAAAGCCACTCTGTTCCTCTGTCCTTGTCTTCTATGCTGTCGGCTGGCATTTTGCCTCATGGCACTGATGTTCCCACCAGTAGTCGCCAGGCCAGAGGTAAGTTTTTCTTAACTGTGTCCTACATCGTAATGCTTGCTGACAATATTGACTGTGCAGTTGATCCCTGTTTATCCGAGCTACAGTTTTCCCGATCCTGTGCTATACGAACAAGAAACATGGGGACAGATTTCAGTCCTTCAGTCCAGTTATTTGTTGTATGTGTTTTTATGTTTTGTATTAATGCATACTGTGCACCTGCTGGCAACACTGCATGGTTGTGTGGTTTTTTTTTTGTTTTTTCCTCTGAGTTGCTCGTTTCACGCCGTGCACTTCATCCGTGCAGTTTGGCCCGCATGTTTTCAGCTGTGTGTTTTACGCGCTGGCTGTTTTACACCCTGAAATATGCCTCATGTGGTTCCAGCTTAAATCAATAATTTGGCTACTTATACATAGGGCCAGAAGTTTTCGGGTTTTACTCCTTTTCAGACTCTGGGAGTAAAAATCGGGGAAATACGTTTATACCCTAAATTCCTTGAAATATCGGGTGAAATTCTTTGCACTCTGCTAGTGCATTGTGGTGCAGAGAGAAATCGGGTCTTATATTAGGACGAAAAGGTTTTGGGAAATACTTTTTTCTCAATGTGCTATATATTGGATGGCCAAATTCATGCAAATTCAGGTGACTTACAGCAGGATGCATTTTCCAGTCCAAAAGCTTTACAAACAGGAAGAAATAGGGTTAAACCCGAAAACTTCTGGCCCTACTTATACAACATCTAGCTTGCCTGACATCATCAGCAGGCATTTACAGGGTCTGAGCTTTACGTAATTAATGATGGCCTGATGGAAATATTGTTTCCTATGTCCTTCGAAATAAACACAGGCTTTGTTGACAACTCGTTTCATTTATCCTTTTCCTCCGCTATCCAGACATATTATTCGCTGGATGCGGCCAGTGTTGGATAAACGAGGGTCAACTGAGGTTTTCTGTTTCTGACACAAATTTTCAGATACCCTTTTTCTGAGTAGAAAACTAAGACAAAACATCCACTGATATTTTGCACACAGTGATGTTTGTCTTTCCCACAGAACTTATGAAGTACCAGATGTCAGTTGTGAGATAATTCCACATTTCCTTGCACAAGATGCTGTACATTACTGGCTGGCACAACTCTTGCACAAACTAAACATGCACATCATTTGATGTGGATTTCAGCTCATGAAAAATTGCCACAAAAAAATCGTTTTTCTGAAAGTCTATCTTTTTGCTTCTATAGTTCAATTTCTTTGCTATCCAAAAGTTTTATTTCAGAGAACACTCACAAAGTACCCTAAAATATTACATATATCGGTCAGCATAGCAAAATATTCCTTTGAATTGGCAAGAAATATACATTTTCCAAGCACCACTATCTCCAGAGCAACACCGCTCAGCTCTACAATCTTGATGTTGTTGGAAAGCACATTGCGTCGCCGTCAAAGTTTGTGTCAGCCATCCCCACTAATGAGAAGTGACCCACAAAAAGCAAAGGTTTCAATAGGAAGACAAATGTTTGGCTTTCTGTTATGTGATTCCTGTGCTCCTCATAATCCACCACTTTCCTCGCCGGGAAGCGCCCTCTATGGGATTGCGCAGAGTCTGAGTTGGAGAGTATCTGATACGAAAATTCCGCGGTTCTGCTGTATGCTTCTTTCTGTTTGATACACAATCGTGGTTTGATTCCAACTTCCCAGTTTCCTGCGATTACTTCTCCCCTTGTTTGTTACCGCCTGTGATGATAGAGGAGGACGGAATCCCATTTCCTTTTCTACCGAACAAGTGAGAAAGAAAAATATATCTGCGTGCCCTTCCGTAAGCAGCAAGGCGACATACCTCCATGCGGTGGCACTGCACAGTCTGTTTGTCAGGCCAACAAGGGTAGGGTCTTCGAACAGCAAGGCCCATGTTATGCTCCATCGGATATCAGATGAGTCCCCAATGTGTCTAGTACGTGGAATATATCTTCCACCAATGCTCCTCCACGTATTTTTCACAGTCCTTGAAAAACCCAGATTTTGCATCTTTTTCTTGTTCTCATAGAACTGCTAGTGCAAATTCTGCTTATCCGGAGTCAGGACAAAAAAAAATATAGGAATAAAGGATATTTATATGGTAAATAAATTTTTTTTAAAAAAAGCTTTGTGTTTATAGTTTCGAAAACCATAGGAGTTAGCCCTCTTTACATAAGAATCAGCAGCAACAAATTAACAGCAGAGAGAAACAAGAGCGAAACTGATGTTCTGAGGCTGGAACAACATAGAAGGGACAGATACAAACAAAGCCTCAAAGTGCCTAAGAAATCAACGATGTGTGTTCCAGAAGACGTGGGTTCGATCCCTACAGCTGGCTAACCTTTTCAGTGACTTTCATCTTTCATTGTCGTAAATTAACAGCGCCATTGTTTCTTAACAGCATCGTCTGTTATACATATTAATTTTCCTTTCCGTTCTATGATGAAGGTGCAAAAACCGGAGATACAGGCAAATAGACGTGTCTGTGTCTCTCGGCATCACCTTCCTAATGCACCTTCCTATTGCACCTTTCTAATCATGTACCATTTAGCAGTGATGGCCACTAACTACTTCTACAGTAGTTTAACTATAACTACTAACTACTTTGCGACTGAGTAGTTTAACTAGTAGTTCAACTACTTTTCAGAGGAGTAGTTAAAACTACTTCTTTAACTACTGCAATGTAGTTTAACTACATCTATAACTACTTAACGTTGTCCATCAACACAAATTCCTTGTAGTGTTCTTGGACACCTAAATATGAATCACAAGCAATGATAAACTTTGGCTCGAGCCATTGCTACGATCGTCAAATACAAAGCTTGCGGCGAAATTCTTTCTGTGCCTACGCGATAAACTAAATTGCAGAATTATTTCACAGCAAATGAGGCTTCGCTAGACAAGCAATGTTTATTTATTTATTCACATACCCCAAAGGCCATACCCTGGGGGACACCAGATAATACCTGACAAAAGGACGAGGAATGGTTATTCACGAAAGTGGACTGGAGGCGGTCAGTTAAGAACATATGAATCCAGGAGAGAACATGTGCATCAAGGCCTAGTTGTGAGAGTTTTACCATTCATCTAGCGTGCGGTACAGAATCAAAGGCTTTAGCAAAGTCCAGGAAGACTGCATCTGTTCGAGTAGAACTGTCCATATTTGAGTGGAGATCGTGGATAAAACCAGCTAGTTGTGTTTCACACGAGAAATTTTTTACGGAAGCCATGCTGGCAGGGGGAAAAGTAAGCATTTGACTCTAGGAAGCTGATTACCTGCGAATATATAATGTGTTCCATGATTTTGCAGGGGACGCTGGTAATGGAGATTGGTCTATAGTTCAACGGTGAATGAGTGACACCACTTTTATGCACTGGTATTATCATTCCCCGACGCCAGTCTTCTGGCAGAACTGAACTATTAAGTAGGAAGGGAGTTGCCTCAGGACAGAAGCCGCCGATATTTCGAACAGAGACTGTCCTTTTTCTGGGCACCGTCCTCATCATTGGCATGGTATTTAAAGGGTTAGGTGTGACGTTAAACCATGCTAATGATGAGGATGGTGCCCAGAAGAAGAACAGTCTCTGTTCGAAATATCGGCGGCTTCTGTCCTGAGGCAACTCCCTTCCTACATCTCTATCGGTTCGCTCGATTTCTACCCATCTCTGAACTGTTAAGTGATTGTTGGAATATTGCAGCAAGAAATCTGCTCGATTGAGCCTTTGTGTTTTTAAGAATTTTGCTGTTTATTCCATCGAAACCAGCAAAGGAGGAAACCTTGATGGAAGAGATAATCTTTTCAATGCCAGCAGGAGATATCGCTATCGGTGACAGCGCTATTGAAGATGGATGTGGGAGGCGCGGCAGGGGGAGTTGTGTCTTCGTTGGTGAACACGCTTGCAAATGCGTTATTGAAGATAAGAGAACATTGGTTACCTCTAACAAAAATACCATCACGATCTTTCAGTTGGATGTTTACCGATGGAGATTTTGGGTTTATAACTTTGTAGGATGCTTTGGGGTTGTGCTTCAAGAGGTTAACGAGGCCCTCGCTATAGAACATGCGTTTCGAAGAAGTCACCAATGATTTGTATTTCCGGGTGCACTCTTGATATTTTAGCATTGATGATGCAGACTTAGAGCGCTTAGCAAGCCTGTACAGACGTTCCTTTTTACGGGCGAGCAGTTTGATTTCATGATTGTACCATGGGGCATGACAATGTGTCTTGATGAGAATGGTGGGTATATAGGCTTCAATAAGTGCATTAGTCTTGGATTTGTATAAATACCAGTTTTCCTCGACTGTCTGTACTCCAAAATTAGCGAGAAAGTTAGCCAAGTAATTGGATAATTCAGAATTTATTTGGTCGTAGTTATCCTTATCATATATTCTTATGCGTTTGCACGAGGAACGACGGGGCACGCTGGGGACAGATATTGTAAAGTGTAGTAATTTGTCGTCACTCAAGGCGCATGGAGAAAATACAGAACCTACTATATCTGGGTCGTTAGTGAGGATTAGGTCTAGGATGTTTGATGAGGTGGGAGTTACACGGGTGGGTCCATGAACCACCTGATGAAGGTCAAACACATGACACAAATCAATGAAAGAACGTTCTTCACTGCCAGAGGCTGAGGTGGATCTCCAATTAATTGAGGGGTAGTTGAAATCACCAAGAAGAATAACCTTTGAATTTGGGAATTTGTGAAATATATGATGTAGTGATTTGTGTAATTCTGGGATGAATGCATCCCAGCGATAGAAGGTAAAGCCAGGACACTCTGGTAACAGCTCACTGTCTCTTACATCTGGCGATAACCGAGTTTCAGTAAGTGCAACAGGGTCACATTCACAGGATTGCAACAAACTACACAATTCCTTACGCTTTGGAATCAAACTGCGGACGTTACAAAAAACAACAGATGAAGCATGCGCGGTAGTACAGTGGTGGGAAACAGAACAGATCAGCTATGGTGTACGTTCAACAACCTGCTTTAAACATTGTTTTAAAGCAACCTGTTTTAAAGCATTAAAAGTGAAGATGTAGTACACATGCACGACACAATTGCTCTGCACCTCCGTTCTCATCAAACAAGTAGCTCAAGGTAAATGTCGGAAGCACAATCGTGCCGTAAAGGTTGCGGCAAAATCAGAAGTAGTTGGCGCCTTCAGTAACCTAACTACTGTAGTTAACTACTTAAAATAGTAGTTTAACTAGTAGTTGCCGCTACATTTCTGCAAGTAGTTGATAACTACTTTTTAACTACAATCAAGTAGTTTAACTAGTAGTTTAACTACATGTAGTTAACTACTGGCCATCACTGCCATTTAGTCCTTATTGTTGTATGACCTTAAACGTTTGGGAGCCGTCAGTCGCATTTGTGAACGTTTTACTATTGTGCAGTCTTCATGTACATATAAAGCTCCGAGCTTTCTGCGGTGGAAAATTAAATTTTCCGCAAAGTGGGATTTACAAATCCGCGGTATTCCGCGGGCAACAGAAAACAGTCAAAAAGTGAAGTTTCAGCATTCTCCCAGGATTACACAAATTCACAGAGTATAAGTGAATCTCAATTTACCATAAGAGATACATACACAGGGTGTGTGCAGACAAACCAAAGTCGAATTTGCACATGCAACTTGTCGTCAACGGAACTGATGAACTTCTGGTGGCGCACGACGGCACATTTATGAGTGCGAAAGCTGTAGAAATATTGTTAACCTACAATGACAAACTAACCAAGACTAACTTAATTTGATGTAAACTGACACTCCAGGAAGTGTGAGGTGAAGCCAAGTTGCAGAATGGTGACACCAAGGAAAGGAATGCCCATAATTCTATAGTATACCGAATATTCCGCAAAAAACTGACGATTCTGTGGGAAACTGTATGTTCTGCGAGATATGGCCAATTCCACGTATTCGCGGAAATCTAGGGGCTTTACACATGTTTTCTCTCGTGATACATGTAGCTAATCAATATATTTTGTGAAATATTGAAGCCCTGGTCACATACTGTGTTTTACATCCCAGACAAAATGACGGCTGAGCCGTAAAAGGTCCTTGAAAGGCCCTGAAATTTTTGTTCCCAAATTCTGTGGGAACTGTGAGGAAATTGTTACAACATTACAGTAAACCACACGCAATTCTAAAAGAAAGTAATTAGTTACTGTAACTAGTTACAGTTGAAAGTTACTCTCTGAAGAAGGATAATTATACTCAGAGACGACTCAAGAGCTGACCGCTCACAACAACTCAACAACGACGCTGACAACTCAATGGCGGACCGCAGAAAATGTAGTGCGCACATTGAAAGTGGGGCATACGAGAATGTGGAGGATGCTTCCCCATGCAGATGGGGAAGCCGATCCACGTTTTGTTCGCACAAATATTTTACGTGTTTGGTTTAAACGCCTGCAAATGTGCTCTAAATATGTCTTTCGTCGTCTGGTGTTTTCACAACATGATCAGTGTACAGTTTGAAGCAAGTGGACGTTGTGAGGACGTTCCAAGCGTTACGTGCCCGCCTAAGCCAGTCGCAGACGTCTTAAGATTTGTAGGCAGAGTTGACCTGCAGGAGTTGGCCTGTCCTGGCGCATAGTTACTAATTATTTTCTCAGTTGCTAGTTACCTCCGTGAGTATGATTAAAGGAATTAGAGTAGTTTTTTTAACCATTTTATGCATAACTTCTTGTTATTTCAGATGTGTCCAACTTAAGCAGCGTAGCAACGAGCCTCCCAGGTGCAAACAAAACAGTGGACGCTCGCAGTGGCTCTTCTTCCTCTGCACTTCACTGCAGCAGCAGCAGCAGTAGTGGTATTGGTGGCATAGGCGAGCAAGCAGCAGCCATGCAGCAGGACCTTAAGAGGTGGCTCGATGATCATCCTGAATTGGTGACCAGTCACCCTGGCCTTGCTGCCGCTGCCATGGCCTTTTCACCAATACCCAACTTATCAAGCCATGTAGGTCTTGCAGCTTAACACTCTCTGAGACCCAGTTATTTTCTGTGTTGATGTTCTGGAGTTTGCTGCTAAGAAATATGGACGGGGTTTTGTGTATACCATAGAGATTGTTTGTATAGCCAGTATCACAAGGGTCACAGAAAAGTTGACAATGTCTGCTAATTGATTACAGTTAAACCTCAACATAACAAAGTATCCTAGGGTTTTCTCCCATTTAAAGCAATATATTTGTCTATGGGTGGAACAAAGTTTACACAGTGAAGCTCTAGTGCTCTCATCTTCTCCAGCTTCCAGTGACCCACTGTAGCATGCCCCCCCAACTCTTCCTTCTCTTGCATTGTAGCATTCCCATATTGCATCACTTATGTTGTTTTTACCCATCCTTCTAATCAGTTTTGTGGATCGTTTTCCTGTATTTTTCTTGTTGCGGATAGGAGTGTGTCGCAAAAACAAAAGATTGTATTCCTCCAGGGGAAGGCCGCTGTCATCTCGGCAGTAAAAAAAAGTGAGCAGTACATTGTAAAGTGAACGATTAAGAAATTAACAAAATTACACTGTTTCTGCAAGATTCTGTTTTCATGAAAAAAATTGTATGTCCCATGGCAAGTGCTTGGTGCAAAAGTGCTGCTTCATGGAACTCCTGAGCTTCTCCTGCAAGGCTTCTTTCTTTCCATAGCTCTCATAGCAAGAATAATTTCATTATCTGTCAAATTTCCCAGAAAAAGCAGTGGAATGTGTGTATTACCTGAAACATGACAATTATAATGAATATCTTTAGACCTTGAGCTAAGAAACATCCTGAATGATTTTTCTTACACTCCTTTTTCATCAAAGTATGTTTAGTTCAAATATGTTTACATGTTTATATACAGTAGACTCTCGTTAATTCAAACCCCAATATTTCGTACTTTCGGTTAATTTAGACATTCTGAATTTTTGTTTCACTCGCTGTATTTTCAATGTAATGATAAGCTCCTTAATTCGAACTTTGTTTCCTCGCGAAGTGCTTCTGCACCCAAGAAGCGGCGAAACGAAGCCTGCGTAGTGCAAAGCGGCAGCTCCTGTTTTCGACTGGTTACGCCATTTCATGGGGCGCTGTGAACTATGCGCCGAATGCGTGAGCACAAAACGCGTTAATAGAATGAAACCTTAGCCGCTTGGGTTGCCTATACGCAGAGATCGTCCACCTCTGCACGCTTCTTGAATGCTCCTCTGAACGCTCCGCTTCAGACTCGTTGCAAGAGCTAATCCTTCAATACGTGTGTCTTCGACTACGACTATGTTTGAGTATAATTCATAACGAAATGTGGTCTTTAACTTCAAGTGAGGATGTCGATGATACAGTCAAAGCTCGTTACAAAGAAGCGCAATACTGTAGAACCCCTTTGTAGTAAACTCTCTGGGACATTGATGAAATTTTACTAGGTCAGGAGTTTTATTATATCAGGTGTGCCATTGAATGTATGGGATTCTATCGGGACCGCAGTTCTCGTTTACTATAAGCAGAGTTTTACTACAAGAGGAGTTACTATAAAGAGGTTCTACTGTATAACTAAATTCGCAATAGAGAGAAATAATTTGCATTCACAAGCAGAGGGCCATAGAGGGAGAGGGAGGGCCAACGAAAGGAGATCGTTGCGGCCGCTTGCAGGCAAAGCACGGACAGTGGTAGTGACGAACAGCACAATGACAGGTGGTTGATGCCATGAACAGGTTTGCGGAACCACAGCACGATATGGAAAAAGTTGTGGAGGCTTTGGCGGTGTATGAACAATGCGTGACACTGGATCTTCTAGGCACGACGCAGATGCAAATAACTGCCTAGTTCATGTAAGAATAAAATGCCGTAGGTGCCTCTGAGCGCTATATTTGTCGTTGTCGTCGTTTTTCATGAAAAACTTTTCCGGATTGTAGTGGGAGTTATCGACGCTCATGTACAGCACGTGCCTTCACGATTCTCGACCTTCGAGTTCATATAAAGAACAGCTTGGTACAGTGAAATAAATTGCAGTCTTTGAGTTTCGTTATACAGTCGAGCCCGTTTATAACGATATTGACGGGAACGCGAAATCTGATCGTTATATCAGAGTATCGTTGGAAACAAGCTTTCGAGAAATGGCCGCTTGGGTTCGCGTAAACGAAGTAGATCGCCACAAGTAGAACGCCGCTGAACATGCGCGTTTGTTGGGAGCACAGAAGCATTTTATCTAGCTTTAAATTGACGCAGGTGTGCGTTGAAAGCTTTTGATAACATAACCGCCGATACCGTGTGAGGCGCCGCACCTTTTGAGGTCAACGACCTCATCCATTGCTCGTCATCCAATGCCGTAGTCATCATTCTCACGATCGGGACTGCGAGGTCCATCAGAATGTGCCTCCGCCACGGGTAATCCGTCGACGTGTGTTTGGGTGGTGACACGCAACTGTCTGCCAATAGACTTTTTCCGCGGTACTTCGCAACGTGGTTTTGCACCAGTATGAAACCTGTAGAGCGCATGTAACATAGGGTTGAGCCACCCTTCTTTCCTCGTCAAAAAGCGTCTCGGAGCCGCGGACGCCATCGTAGCAAGCACGCAGCAAAAGAAGAGAAAAGACTTGAAGACAAGAGAACGATGTGGAGAGGGAGCAACCTCCTCTACTTCTCATGAGCTCCTTTCGATGTCGCATGCCTTGCAACGCACGCATTTAATCGCCGGCAGTCATGCGCGGATAAACGCACTGCGTTCTCACTTTAGCGGGCACGGAGGCGAAGGCTCTTGAAAATGCCAATGTAATTTGTTTTCAGTGAAATGGTGCAGTCTTGCTTTCTAATTTTCACGCGTTTTACCGGCTGCCGGGAGAATTCCGATCGCTATATGCGAGCAAGCACTTTCGCAGCGATCGTTATATCGATGTTTTGTGTACATGTAGTTCAATGGGAGAGCTGACGGGAACCAACAATTCGATCGCAATATCGGAGTTATCATTCTATCGAAGATCATGATAAACGGGCTCGACTGTATAGAGGTTCGACCGTACTGCAATAGACGTGTTTAGTAGAGGAAACATTGAAAAATTCACTTTATATGTACAGATACGTACATAAGGAACCATAACCCAACCCTCAGGTGTTTGAATTAACGAGAGTCTACTGTGTGTATGTTGAAAGAAAGTGTTCATCTGCCCCCTTGCATCACAGTCAGATCACATGCAACTCCAGAGCAAATCACTTAGAAAAAGTTTGGTGCTCAGAGTTGACTTGAGGTTGACTTGAGGTCGACTTGAGGTCGACTTGATTCAGTTGTTAGTTCAGTAAAGTATACTTACGTTTCTGCTTATTTCCTGTTTGGTTTAGCAGCTGGAGTTACTCGAATTGCCCGAGTCAAGGCGAAGGGGCAGGAGACCTCGACTGGACCCCACCAAGCTGGATCCGCATCGCCTCACGGGAGATGAGAATGTCTCCGTGATCAATAGGCTCACCGGGAAGAAGGTGCGGTTATGTTTGCAATCAGTTAAAGTGTGTTCTATGTAGATTGTGCTTTTTGGATGAAGGCCATGTCACATTACGACGGCGCAACAACAGTTTCTGGTAAACACTGTAGGTAAAGCCATTTTTGTTCTTGTGGGCTGTACAGTCACACTACGGCAACACCAACATGCGACCAAAGAGTGAGAGGCACGTAGATTGATCATCCTAGGGTGACATCGCGTTTACGCTATTCACACCAGTATACAGTAGTCTATTCAGTAGCCTGGCATTGATACGGCTTTGTTCAGAGGTACTTCAATTTTAATTTGGGCATATTTCATGTTGCTTGGAGCTTCCTGTTTACAGTTGGCCTCCAGCCCCTTCAAAGTGACTTCAAGGTGAAAGTCCTTGTGACTTTATACTGCAACCCAAACACATCTTCCATGCTTCAAATGCTCCCTAGAAATCTGATGTTGTATCTTATGTACCCTCTTGGACTCAATCCTCAGTACATACCACGTTAAAATGTCTCAGCAGGTTGGTTGCAAAACGTCATGTGTTTTAAGAGCGGTATTAGCACTAGCACAGTGATTTAGGAACGGAATCCAGGAATGGAACCCAGGAACGAAATACTGGGTAAACCACTGCACTAGCATGTGTTGTGGTGAAGGCATACTTACATATAAACCCAAGTTTCATCTTCTATGATGGCTCGCAAAGTTGGGACCTCACTGTGTTGTCAAATTTTATGACAGTTGTCAAGACAGTGTTGCTTCTGCTCATGTGTCTGGTGTCTAAGAACTTAACAACAATGCAATGCAGAATGTACCAGAGCTGCTGCGAATCTCATGGATATTAGGACAGTAGGGTAACCTTCTGCAAAATGGTGCAGAGCTTTGTATGCGGTTAGCAGTTTTGTCAAGCAGTTAAAGGAGCAATGAAATGACGCTTAACATTGCCCAAAAGCCTGCTTCATTCATCATACACATCATCGAAAGTCGCCATGCAAAATATTCTTGCTGAATGGTGTCTCGTCACTGCGCAGTTTAATTTAGAAAAATGCCTTCAAAATGCAGCCATTCGCGTTGCAGAGTGACATTGGAGGTCCTGCCGGATCTCCTGGAATCTACTTGTCTGAACACTATGGGATCAACGCTATTTATCTCGGTGGGGGGGGGAGATTTTGCCATGGCTACTGAGCACTTTTATCAAATTTAATTTGCAGGAAATTTGCCAAGACAATGTCACGTTTTTTATGGAAGCTGAAAGCGCATGCCGGATTTACCCCATTCTGTTGGAAAATACACTCACTAATACAATGGTAATAGCCGGCAAAAAGTTGCGGAAAGGCCGCGAGGGGGCCGCGTACTTGCCCATTCACTTTCTCTTATCCAAGCTTTGGTTCCGAAGTCTCCCTTTAATGGGACACTAAGAGGAAATATTTCTCCTCATGGAATGAAATCTGACGTTACCGTGACACCAACACAAAAGGAACTGGGTTCATCGGTTACGTCATTCGTGATTTATAAGTGAAAGAAACCGCAATTTTCAGTTTCCCTCTTCCTCTCCTTCTGAAGAAGGCCAACAGGGCGGAGCAGGCTCTCATTGGTCTCCTAAAATGATTTGTCCTATCATCGCGTGAGATTATTTGGGAAGGCCAATCCGAGGCCTCTCCGCATTGTCCCGTTTCTTGAGGAGGAGACGGAAAGTGTAAATTACGATATGTTTTTCTCATAAATAACGATCGATGCAACCAGTAAATCCTGTTTCTTGTTAGTGTCAACGTAACAGCATCCTTCATTCCTCGTGAAAAAATTTTTGCACTTTAGTGCCCCTTTAAAGTCATGTCAAGCGTTTGCGCCAATAGCAGTGCTAGAAGAGGGGGTGGCATTATTTGCGTTCACCCAGCTAAAAGCTGTATATTTATTTTTGTTTTGTAATTATGTGAAAAGCACCAGAAACTATCATATTCTCCTTGTTTTCCAACACGCAAGAGTAAAGCAAGACGCCACCATAGTGCAAAGCTCTACATTATGTTCTGTGGGATGCTCCCCATGTATAGGTAATGAACAACTTTTAGGAGCCTCGAAAGTGAACTCTGTCAAATAGCATGGCATGCAAAGCAATGCAAGCAATACAGTAAAAGCATTGTGATGTTTGCACCCCTTCCAATGGATGATCTAACCTCACAAAAATAAAAGTAAAGAAGAATTGTGAATCTCACAATTCTTTTTTTACTTTTTACCTTCCACAAATAAGGCCACCTGCAACGTTCACTAGTACACCATCTAGTCTAAAGTGATATTGTGAGCACCAGTGTTGGCCAGCTATGCGTTCCAGTCTACAGATACCGAGCATGACTGTTACATTGTTGAGCTAAGAGATGCCTAAAATATACAAATAACATCCAAATTCGTTAGCATTAATTCATGTCTGTCATGTTTGTCAGACTGTTTGTCCGTACCTGATTAACCATTGAATAGTTACCTTTACGACATGCCAATTTTCCTGTAAGTGACCTCTTGACGGTGGTTGTAATATGGTTCCCGGTAAACCTAGTGCACTCATGCTCCTCATGCATGCAGTCTAACCTCGATATAACACAATTCACGAGAATTGTGATTTCTTTCGTTGTATCGAATGTTTTGTCATATTGAAGTTGCTGCAAATTGTGCAGAGGCAAGCAACATAAACGTGCACACAGAGTAGAACCTCGACAATACGATCACAGAATTTTTAAAAAGTCCAGGCCAGAACGCCTTACACGTAACGTCGAATAGCGGAGAATCCAACGTTTCAGTGTAGGGAGATTGAAGCAAAAGCCTCAGGTTGGAAGCTGCCATGCATATAACTCGTACTTGCGCATTGGATCAGGTACACAGTCACACAAGGCTCATCGGTTGCAGGCACAGTATGTGACAATCTTTTGAGTTGCCGAATAAGTATAGTTGAGAAGATGTACTGAATAGTAACACCACAGCTAGGAACATGCACTTGTCACTGTGCCGCAGTGGCACGTGCCTCTTGCTTGTTTCTTTGGACTTGGGCACATGCTAGGAATGGAGCAAATGGTGTTTTGAGAAATTTTCTTTGCTTGTACGGAAGGTGCTGGCTCCTTCATTCCAGTGAGGGTTAAAATGGGTTATGGCATCCTGATGGGTAATCTTAATTATTTCGTTAGCCCACATTTTGCTGTAACGAAGTTTGACTGTATTTCTTTGCAAAAAACTAAAAAGTTCAAAACAATGCGTAATGCATATACATAACACATTATTCCCGTTAATAAAGTAATCCTTCACCTTTGCTGCGTGAAGTGTATCAACACAGGCAGCATGTACTGTTCACCGCTGGAGTTTTGTTGTTTTTTGATGGCGTGTTGACAAAGCATGTGAACAGACGAGGGCCCAAGGGACCAGTCTGCAGCACCATCTGGCTCAGGAAACTGTATGGAGACGGCCATCACGTGGTCTGTGTGGGCTTGAACCATACACATCGACTGGCATGTTGTGTTGTTAGACTTTGAATCATAGAGTGATGCAAGGACAAGAGTTGATGAAAAGTCTTAACGCATGCCGGTGGCCAGCAGGTGGCGGGAGCTGCAGCACGGAGACGGGACGAGGGGGAATTAGGACAGACAGATACCCTAATTCCTGCTTGTCTCGTCTCCATGCTGCACTTACAAGATGAACTATGACCAACTTCCCCGCTTTATCCCACTGGCAGGAGCTGCCCTACTGATAATACACGTGATATTACCATACTTTGAGGCTCATGAATGTACATCAATATTTTACATTAATAACTTGGTTTCCTGCTTTTGTACGGCATATTGTCACCCTAAACTGGTTAGTATTACCCCATAGACCACCCGTAAGGTTGCATTCCATCCTAGAAGAGAGCTTGGTGGATACCAGGGAGGCACACTGGCACTTTTGATGTGACAACATTGATGTACTCATAGACACACATTCGTTACTGCCAAATTTTGTAAATTCAATTCAAATTCAATTTCAAATTTACACTGTTAAATACAGTAGACTCTCGATGATACGAATCTCACGGGGTAGCGGAAAAAATTCATATCTGAAACTTGTATCTGAAACATTGAACCAAAATAAAAATTGAGGCAAGAAAATAGACAGTGATTGTTCATTTTCTATTACTGTCAGTGAAAGAGATCGGTTGTAACACTTTTGTATCTTCGTTTTTGGCCAATGCTGCCAAAATTGGCGATGATCCAAAAGGCCCAGGACGTGCTTTCCACCCACAAGTTGCGCGGCAGTGTTTTACAGCGAGCTTCTCCTAAAATGCGCAGGCGTTAGGTGAAGCCGACTTGTGGAATGGTGACACTAGGACTGCTAGGCCTGGCCTGTTAGGCAGTCCCGATTCTACACAGTACAAAAACACAAATGAAACACTTCTTGTGGGTCTAAAAAACTAATGAGAAGCTACCATGTCACATATTAACTGAAAACGCGAAAAAAATAAAAAGGGAAATAATAATTACAACACCCGTGCACATTGGGCAACATAAAGCTGCTGTGATTGATGGACACCATATATGTAAGTCATAAAATAACGATGTCAATGAGACAAAAAAATTAAGACTCTCTAGCTCTGACAGAACTATTAATCTTAGGTTCTGTTTTCATGAAAATGTGCTATTTATTTTTGTTGGTTCTATAGGCAAAGGGTTCCAGATCTTTGGTCCAACATAGCTTAGCTCATGCAAACCAAAATTTGTGTGCGGTGAGGACAGCCGAATGTAAATGTCATCTCTTCGTAGATGATAAGAAGAAGTAAAACATACAAAACAAACTATGTGAGGAACGTTTGTTGTGTATATTAAACAGTGTACGAGTATAGTTATCTTGTACTTAAGGTGAAAATATCCATTACGGAGAAAAGACTAAATGCAAATGTAATCGACTCCCTTGGTTGCATCTTCAACATTATCCGTAGTGCTCATTTTTGCATTAGTAAAAGCGGTTGGAGGACATTTTGATAAGTAAATCCATAGACGTCAAGACTTTAAATGCGAATGAATTAAAGAATACTAAATTTTAATAGTAAACAAGAATTTTAAGAGGAAGTAGTGTTCTAATTCTAGACAGAGCATGTAAGCCTAGTAGCATTCTCTGCCTAAAGGCAGTAACGTTTTGTGCCAACTAAGATGTTCATTTACGTGACACCTAAAAACTTCACAGATGTGGCCGGGTGAGCAGATGCGACGAAATGTAGACGTTTAAGTTGTCTAGGTTTAAGGATTTTTGAGTCTGATGAAATATAACATAGTTAGATTGTGTAAAGTTAAGTACCAGTTTAATCAACGATAACCAAAGTGATAGTTTACCAAGAAGTAGGTTTGCTTCATGAAATAAACTTTCTGGTGTTTTGGCATCAACAAATATATTAGTGTCATCTGCATAAAGAGTACAGTCTTTTAAGAATTATGGCCAATCATTTTTAAAAAGGAAATTGGCCCAATATTGAACCTGGAGGAACACCTATTGTACACTCAGCAAAATTTGAGTATTCCCAATCGTAACATATTGCTTTCTGTCATTCAAGTAACTTCTAAACAGCTTGAGTGGTAGCCCTCTTACTCCATATTTTTCAAGTTTCAGTAAAAGTATTTCATGATTGATAAAGTCACACTTTTTTTAAGTAGACGAACAGACCCATGGGAAGCAATTTTGAGTCCATGCTGCTTTTGATTTTCTCAATAACATTACGAAGTGCCAATTCAGTGGATCTACTTCTTCGGACACCAAACTGGGACTCTAATAAAAGATTACAAGTTTCTAAAAAATATGTTAACCTGCACAGAAGTATAGTTTCAATTATTTTGTTTAGTGGTGAGAGTATGACCACGGTCACTCAATACTCTTTCTGGTCTGGAAACTCGCGCGGGAACTTCAATTCGGCGGCCTAGCGGCGGTTGGTGGCGCGGCGGTCGTTCGGGGGGAGACTTTCGTGTTCGCCGGTGCCTACGCGTATGGTTTGCATAGTGTTTCTATGGGTGCTTGGCAGTGTACACTTTTTCTTTCTTTGTGCTTGCGTTTTGAGTGCGTAAGCAGAGGTTCTTTTTTAAATATCCTTGAAGTTTATTGCAATCTTTACACTCTGTTCGTATGTAAGAATGATCTACACATATAAAGGAGACTTCTCTAGATTCGAACATGCAGCGTTTCGTGATGGCTATATGTTCTTCATGGAAGGGGAGCCTTAGCTTGACTAGGACTGAATGAAAGTATTTTTTCTTTGTCTAAAAAACAGAGATGACTTGGTCTACGGGAATAAACAGAAAACATTCACTAATAGCCTTATTGTAGATGTACTGCGATGAGCGTGGTTTGTTGAGCTCCTTCAAGTTGATCACTGTCTGACAATGTTTGACATGTGTAGCATCAAACACTAAGAACCGTAAAATTTTCAAAAATATATAGTTCAACATTATATCTATACAATAACATGTCTTAGGGTACAATTTGGGGGGAAGATGTAATACCAAGTCGGCTTAGTAAACGAAGTCCGCTCATCCCTATTAGTTTTTGCTGTACCGGAAGCACGCAGAGGGAGCGGTGATGTTTTTCTCGTTTTATCTATTCATTTTTCTTCCTTTTTTTCTTTCTGAATGCTTCTGAAATGCGTCAAAAGCTTCTGCGGACCATAAACTACAGACTCTACAACCCATTCATGGTCGTGTATAGTGCTAAAAATATACAGTTTCCTTTTCTTCATCCTGGATTTGAAGAGAAAGGCTAACACAAGAGATTTTCTCTCCATCCCCCTGCTTATCTCTTTCATTTTTTATTTATTCATTTATTTATTTATTTATTTATTTTTTTTATTTTTTTTTATCAGGTACCACCGTGTTGTTCTTGTAAATGTAGTTTTTGGGCAGTCCAAAAATTTCCTTCTGACCTCCCAAATAAAACTCCATTCCACAATTTTAAATAGTTTGTTGTGTGAAATGTCCTGGAACTGATCTGACTCAAATGCCGAGGCTATCTACAACGCGATGATAGTGTAGCCGTTGAATTTGACATCTGAATCTTGTCAGCCAAATTCTATGGTTGGAAAGCGCTATCAGGCAACACTTCAGCAAGGGGAAATTCTATCGTGTTAATTTAATAAGCCGGCTTGAATCCTGTTGGAATCGGCAAAGGAACATATCGTTTCCTCCGTAATTACAGGGTATTTGTCCAAACTACATTCAGGAGGCACCAGTCATTGTACCTGCTGGTTTTGTTGTGATCTCTCACAACGAGTTTTCCCATCATCTCTTCCCAAAGTGTGTAAAAATTGCTATCTACGATACGTTAAACCTTGTGCATGGCACTGCCACATCAAAAACAATATAAGCATATTTCCTCGCCGAAAACGATCGAG
Organism: Ornithodoros turicata; assembly: GCF_037126465.1. Taxonomy (NCBI): domain Eukaryota; kingdom Metazoa; phylum Arthropoda; class Arachnida; order Ixodida; family Argasidae; genus Ornithodoros; species Ornithodoros turicata. The sequence goes on from NC_088201.1 coordinate 29,817,417, forward strand.
CCATACGATTTATAGCATGTGTATCCCTCGGCTCTCATGCCGCCAGAGATCATTTTAGATGATTAAAATACAGGATTTCTATACGTACTTCAAGTCTTATCTGTCTGCGCTGAAATAGAATCACGTCGTCATTTTATCTCTGTTCAATTTACAACAAACTGCTACGAAGAAAACAAGAAAATCACGCGTCTGGAAAGTTTCGCCCTCACACAATAACTACGGAAAGCGTCATTAGCTTACAATATATCACTGGATTGAGTGATTGTGCAACGAAATGCAATAATATGTTTCACGACCATCATTGAGAGCCCCGAATGAGAGCAAAATTAAAATTTTCCGTGTCAAAGAAACACAACAACGAAAGTTGCAATATACGCGGCAAATCTGCAAATTTACGTTCACTGAACTGAAATGTGCCGGCTCAAATCATGAATCGCTTCGAGAATTCATTGTTTCTGCTATAAACACGAAATGAACTTTAAAAAGTAGCCTATCAAATATTCCCTGAAAACACGCAGTGCTGCGGAAACCTCGTCTGCTCCACGAGGGTGTCTCCCCCCGAACGACGCGATCACCCCAAGCGGGAGCAATTGTCCCTAAGTGACCTAGTCTATTGTATTCCAGCGGAGTTTCCTGACCAGAAAGAGTATTGAAGGACCGTGGTATGACCTATAATTCGAAATGGAGAGTTTATCACCCATTTTATATACAGGGATAATTTTTGCTACTTTCAATTCGAGTGGAAAGATACCTTCTGAAAAAATATCATTTATAATATTAGATAATACACAGGTCTGATAAGTAATGTCTAAATAAGAACGCAACTGGAATGTTGTCATGTCCGCTTGACTTCTTTGATTTGAGATTGAAGATAACGTTTTCAAGCTCTTGGGCACATTCTGGCTCTAGGTAGACTGTGGACAGATTAGTTTCAGGCAGTGGAAGCTGGACACGTTGTTGAGGAGCTATATAATTACTTGTTCTCTGATACTGCAAAAATATTCTTTAAAGATATTAGTAACAGTTGCGGGATCGGTAATAACCGTATTAATATTGTCAGCCAGAAAAGGAATGTCACTGGTCTTGTTGGCCTGATTTAGTGCAGCCTTTATAACGTTCCATATCTTCTTTTCATCACCCCTACATTCATTCACAGGCTTTGCTTCTCTCGGGAGTATGTTGCTATATTTCTTGTAGCGAATATATGAATCTTGATAGATATTGAGACCGATACTTTTGCAATAACAGTTTGTAAACTACTTAGGGAGCGACTAAACTTATCCTGAGCATTACTGTAGTCCGATAGCGGCCATTCCTTCATAGACAGGTACCGCTCAGCAACAAGGAAGTTGATAACAGATTGAAGAGTAATTGACACATCCCTGACTGCTTTTAGTTTACATGTCATATAAAGCTCAAGCTCATGATTGCTGATGCCACTGGCAGGCACTCCATTAGTTAAATGAACTTCTTAACTTCATGAACCTGCAACGTGGAAACAGCAAAAAATTTTCTCGTTTTATGTATTTCATTTCAGTGTTGTTTTTTTATATAACTTTGCATGTAACTGCAGATTCATGACATTTTTTGTGTATAAAATTTCACTTTACACAACCTTGCACTTCATAATCTTATGCTAATCAACTAACACAGCTGTGCGGTTCATTTTGTGCCACATATAAAGTCTGCTGTCCTTGTTCTCATGATTAAAATCACTGACAGAGTGCTTGTTAGAAATAAGGCAGTCATTGAAAAAAGGCAGACAGTGGTCGGGCTCAAACTCTCGCTTCTTGATTGCTTGTCAAGTGCACCAGCTTTACACGATGCTGGCATGTCTTCTCAATGACTTGCCAAAGGTCCTCTTTGCACCCTCTTGCATATTTTTTCTCTCTCTCAAATATGCACGCACAGACATGAGGTTCTGGTGGACGTGATGAAAAATAACCAAGCTGAGGCTGTCATGTGCATTGGAAGCTTTGTATTTTTCTCAACTCCTTGCCCACATGAGTGTACCTCTAATTGTTATGCCATTTACCTGCATTCAATACTGTGATCAGCGCTGCTATACTCTGGATGCTAAATATTGCCATATGAGTTGTTCCTTCTTGCAGGGTCCCACGTTTTTGGTGGTTATTGTGGGACAAATTTGGCGTATCAATTCCAGTATTTAGTTTTTCTCAGGGAAATCTATTTTTTGGTTGATACTGCAGCATGTAGTTCATTTACCCTGTGATAGCCATCAAATTATAAATTGTAAAACAGGCAACAGCGACTATTTTATATCATAAGAATCCTCTTTCTTCTCTTTGGCACGCGACCTATCTTCTAGAAAATGCATGCATACCATAATTTCACGCGTATTAGCCGCAGCTTATGCAAGTTTTTTTTTTTTTTTTTCTCTCTCACTGGCACTTTTTCCCTGGTATTTTCCCTATACGCCAGTTTTAACGAAAGGGCCGACAGTGTCTCTGGAACAGCACCGCCCTGCCAATGCATGAACAATGCGTAACAGGGGTGCGTCCACATTCGAGTAGACCGACCTTCCTGGTGCCTTCCCCCAAGCAGCTTCAACGAAAGAGGTGACAGTGATTCATGTCTTCTGGAAGACCACTGACCCACTGATCCATGAAAAACACACAACAAGGGCACAATCCGATCTTGGTAGAACACTAGAACAGACCTCCTTTTTTGTACACCATGCCGACCCCTGAGTGTGAACCACAAGGTTTATGGCCTTCTCTATGGTCTCCTTTCTCGCACAAATCAGTCGTGTCGTATTGCCAGCGGCTTATATGCGAGTGTGGCTTATCTGTCCGAAAACTTTCCAAAAAAACGGGTCCTGCGGCTTACCTGCGGTGCGGCTTATACACGTGAAATCACGGTACTTGCCTAAGTCGTCAGAAATGCCTGAGCGCTCCCATGCCAAGCACGAGATATCTTGCCAGTTTGCGGACTCATGGCAACTGTCAAGGCACATGTTGGGACTAAAGGCCAGTCTAGCATGTAGCCGTCAGAGGCAAGCAGTAATAGAAAAATTTCATCAAAATTGATCACGTGTGCCATCCTCAGGAAGGACAGCATGAAATTAATTTGCCATTATAATGGGTAGGGGCAGGAAAGGCCCTTGACTTTTCCTGCTATTTGGGCAATCCAGACAAGATTGTATCAGTTTCACATGCTTGCATGTTCAATAGTCGTGTGCATTCGGCATCTTTCTGTTAAAAACCAAATAGCTCAAAAATTGTCAGATGTTTATTGGATTTCTTTGGTTTTAACCAAAAATGTGGAACCCCATTTGTTGCGAAGCCTTATGTGTTGCTTTTTATTTAATGACCTTTGTTTCTTGGAACCCCAGGAATACTGGTGTTCAGTTACTGTGCATATTTGAGATAATACAGCCACTTGGCATTTCGGAGAGAGCAGGATCCAAATGTGGCTACCCACGTGTAACTCTCGCGTGGCAGTGGCTTGGTGTGGATGGGGTGAGATGATGAGTGATTGGATGATGAGAGCACTACAGGTACGGATAGAAGCAGTGCAAGGTAATGAACCGAACTGGTTGTGACAATGGCTGAGTCCGGACTGCCTGGGACAGTCGAAGCGTCCCTCCCAAACTGCTCGTGGAAATTAGTCCTCTCCTCCATTACTTGGAACTGAGGGGTCGCCCTTCGTGTGACACAGCTCTGGGGTGGAGATGATGAGGTTTTGGGATGGCTATGTTACACACATATACTATGCCACATATATGCAGAGTATTTAAATTTTATCTTATTGGTGTCAAAATCAGAATTTTACTATTTGTATTGAATTTCGTTAGAATAATTACAGTCCACAGAAGTCCACTTCAGTTGTATGTCAACCAAGGTGTATTAGTCATTATTCCTGTGAAGGTAACTCTTCTTTCCGGGCACTGGAGGTTGGCAGTTTCCATTATATGGTTTTGCTTTGAAGGGAACACCAATAGTGGTGCACTGACAGTGACTCTGCAGCACATAATATTCGTGCTAAAGGTGACCAACCATGTAAAGACAAAAGCATGCAACTAGAATGTTTGTTTTCCCATAGTCTATCATGAAGGATGTTCTCAGTTCGAACATGTCAACACAAACGTGGCACCTAGTTACCTTTAAATGGAGGATTGTCCCTTGTGGGTATGACACATTGAGTATATCAAGAGCACAGTAGACTACAAACGACCCATGTCTCAAGAGCAAGCCCCTGATGTTGCACATGTTCCTGGCACAGATCACGGGAAGCAAAGCACCTCCTCTGAAGCACCTTGCCGAGTGGCTGGAAAAGAACCCCATGTTTGATGTGGATCCGAAGTGGTCACAGCTCGTCAAGGAGAGGGTGGGTTACATCCCTTAGCCCTCTGGCTTTCTTTATTCTCTTGTTTTTGCCATTTCGTTGGTTTGCTCCTTCTGTCTTATTTCTGTCTAAATCATTGACTGCCTCTAGGGATGTTGATGCTGTGAAGTGTGAACATAGGATGATTTTGCCACCATGTTGAAATTATGCCAAGAAAACACTTTAATTAGTGCCATGTAGTCGTGATTTTTTGCTCACATACATGCCCACTGACCTTGGAGACTTAATTTGTAACGAGTTCACTAACTGATGCCAAGGTTGCAAGACTAAAATCTGCTGAGGATGCTAGCAACTTGGTGGTGTGGTGCAATGGTGCTAGTGGCTTTGGCATGTTGTCCTCCACCAGAGACGTTATATTTGTGGGTGCCGTGTGCTGCGATTTGGACACACCTTTAGGCAGGCCCAATCAATCCACGATGATGCACAATTAATTACTGTGGCATCACTCATGATCGTAGTTCTTGCGACATAAATCCCTGAACATTCACTTTTACATTCACCTGAATATTTTAATTGGCATTGTTTAGTGTGATGGCTGTTTATCAACTGTATCAAATCAACAGATTGCATCGGCCCTTTTCTATCGCATTTGCTGCAGTTTTTGTTGTTGCAATGCCTTGCCCCTCTCTCTGCACAGAACTGCAGTGCTAATGCGGATACTGTGTGTTGATATTTGAGCTTATACCATGGCTACTATATCCATGTTCAGTACTTCCCTTTACAGCGCTTGTGTTCCGATTTAGTGCTTATACTTGTGCCACGTAGCGCGTCCTTTAAAGTAATAGTCATGGCAAGCACGATGTGGCCTAGAAGCTCCATCTTTTTCACATGATGTTGTTAATGAGCACCTTATTTTGCACGTTATATGCATGGAAATACTGCACCATTCAATTCTAACTAATAAGCATCTGCATGCCCTATAGCCGGAGCAGAGTGGTTCATTTCACATGTTGCTACAGTGTGACTCGCCATCTTGTAAATTGGCAAGAAGTCTTTTGGTGGCTTGGTCTGATGTACTTCCTGTCCTGTGCACTGACACTCTTTCTTCCTGCAGAGGTGGCTGCAGCATTCCAAACAAAGTGAAGAGGCAAAAAACCAAATGTCTCACTTGAACGCCTCTCCAAGGCGCAAACGTGTACGTATAGTTCTCCCTGTGCTTGCCTATCACCTGTTGCAGAGCTCTGCTGGGATGCTTTTCTGATATGGTCCCATAGCAAATATTGTCATATTTTGCTTGCTTTTGCTCTTTTAAGCGTCTCTGTTCAGATGCAGCCAACATAGCAGTATACGTATTTTGCAAATATGAAAATTGTGCTAACTTGTCAAAACCATAAACTCCGCACACCTGCGAGTAAAAGTCTGAAGCACCTGTTCCATGAATTGCAAAAAGAAAGGGACAAAGTCCCTTATTGAAAGGCCCTTTGGGACAAACTCTTTTGTCCCAAAGAAAATCTATTTGGAGGCTCTTTTGCCAAATATGCGCTTTAGCTCTGAAAGCTGTGAGCAGCTCTAAACAACGGTTTGAGGCTAATGGGTGCCATTTCTGTGCAGCTTTTGTGACTAGTTTTTTTTTTTTTTTTTTTTTTTTGTGCTATGGAGACATTGATATTTGTTTACGTGTGTACTGAATCTCTCACCTCTGCACTTGCAATTTCAGTATAGTACTTGAATTATTGTGAGTGCTGCATCTTGTGTGTTTCATAAGTTCTTGCAGTGCCATAATGTGTGTATACACAAGTATTGCATGTGAGACTTTACCACGTGTTTTATTCAAAACTGTGGGTTCCAGGAGTTAATCACTGGTGAAGTGATGACTCTTGATAGACTAGACATCTTCTAGTAACACTGTGCACAAAAGTAACGGACGTAGTCATCTTTTTCGTGAGAAAGGCTGCATTTGATTCAGTGTAATTTCATATCACATGTGTAATCGAACCGCATTTATATGACACTCGTTAATACGACAACCTCGCTTTATGACCCTCTCTCTCGGGAACCGTTCCCTCCCAATGATCTCCGCATGTAACTCTTGTTTGTTTATATGACAATGACCGGTATTTTCTAGGGGCGAACACGTGTACTTTACCCTCGTTACTATGACCGTTACTACTTCACGTATCATACAATACAATACAATACGTACAATCGTGCCCCATGTGGAGGCTCACCCCGGGACGGCTCTGGCGTTGGCGAGAAACTGTGTAACAAGAACATTAAAAATCAGCCTCCATATCTGCCTACACTTTTGTTAAAGGGCTAGTATAGCTCTCTAAACATTAATTTGTGGGGTTTCGTTGTCACGGGGAGTGCATTTCCTAGTTTAATGAATCACTGCTCCACCTTTTGCCAATTTGAGCGATATAATTTATCGGCAATGTACATAATTAGAATTCAGTTGAGTTAAAATTTCTGTGCACAAAGATATATCCATGACATCAGTGCGACAACAGGGGGTTTCTATGACATCTTGCCTGGTTGGCAGCCATTTTCATGGGTCGTCAAGCACGTTAATGATTTCTTTGGTCGCTCCTTCTGTGTAATTCTTCACGTCCCGAAGTGTATGAGAGGACGCTCACATGTGCCCATCCCAGCAGAATGTAACACGGGCTGATGACGTTCTCATGATTGCAGCCCTTCTCTGTGGGTCTAGGCACGCTGTCGTGACAAAATGCGGAAATCAAGCAAATCTCGAAACTCAGGAAAACCAGGTTAAAATGCAGGAAAACTTTGGAAATATGTATGCTACTTTTTTTTACGAAGGGGTGGAGAGTGGTTCAGAGTAAAATTTTCCTGCCAGACATATTTATTTTAATTATGGTATGGAGTGAACTTTCAGCACCTTTTTGTGAACATCTAATTGCACTGGATCTTGGATGTTCATGGGGTGCTGTATGGACATAGCTGTTCTAGTAAACAAGCTGTTCTAGGTCAATGTCTACTGTGTGATGTCTGCTAAACACAAACTTTCGAAATGTAGAGACATTCGGCTGACATCATTACACACTCTGTCAGCATTGTACAAGCTCAGAAACAATCTTGCAAAGTGATTGAGAAAGGCTGGAAGAAAACTTTTCAGCACAGGATCCTGATACAAGTCACAATTATGACAGGATCGTTAATTTTTAGCGCAGTGGTTTGGATATTACATAAGACGTTAGTGCATTTATCATTTGCATAGCTAGTCTCTCCACTATCTTTCTTTTTTTCTTGTGTAATCAACAAACTACTCCATGGCTGCATTTGGGTGAAAAAGTGTTGTAATTGTGGGAGTAAATATGAAGTCCTAAGCTCATTTCTATGAGTAAGTTTACCCTCTTCATTTTTCACTTTTTCCATGCATACTTTTTGTAGCAACTATTGAGCACATTTGTTGAGGTGCTCTACCACACATCTTTATAAACACACATGTGTACACATGTAAACTACATAGTAATTTGAGGTTGCTATGTTGTATTTGTGCCAATATTGTAGTTAGCTTGTATTTTGTAGTGATTGAGGACAACCAATTTTCAGAATGCTTTTGGTGGCATCAGCATTATGCTCCTTGCAGGAATTCTTTTAGTATGTGTTATCAGGTCCAAAGCGGGGACGTACTCCGGAGCCCTATACAGGCCTGGTTTTCATGATGGCTGGTACTTGTTTCTGTCAGTTGTCCCTTTGAATTTCTGCTGTAGCTGTTGTGCTGTTGCATCAAGGAATTGCACATCAACTAGAACTTCTGTGCTTAGTTTTTAATTAAGTAAATACAATTTTCCCTGTGCTGCACATGCTTTGATATGTAATGCATGGAAATTATACAAGGCACATGTGTTTTCCTTTGTTGTTGTTCTTTTGTGCATACATGATGCCCAGCAGTTTATTATTGAGCATAATTCTTGGCTGACTAAAAATAGGAGTGCATGCACTACATAACCACTAATATAATGCTTCAAATAGACACCTGCATTGCAAGGTTACCCCACACAGCATAAGCGAAGCTTCTAAGATCACTGGCCTGTACGGAACTGCACATGCTTCCTTTAAAGTAGCGAGCTGTACTGCTTTTTAATTGCACTGCAACCAGTGGCATATTTAGGGAGAATTATTTTGTGACACTCAAAGTTGGAGTAGCAAATATGTGCTAAATATTCCCCTTGCACAGTTTTTGTTGACTACTTGTCGCTTTAAGATTTGTAGACAATCCAGAAGCCTACATGAATGCAATCTTTTCATATTAGTTCTGATAGTCATGCATTACTGCATCACAGCATTTGTTTGGCATAGCAAATAATGTTTCAGGTTTATTTTGGTGCAGGGTCATCTCCCGGAAACCCTAAAGGAACGCGCGACAACCCCTGACAGTAAGCGCAGCAGGAGGACTGCAGCATCCCTCTTGTCGAGCTTGCATCAGTCTGGGCTCGCGGGGGCTTCATCCTCCTCCACTTCCGGGGCAGCGGCAAACCTCGGGTTTCCCTCCACCTCCGCCCTGAATCCTCTGAGCTTCACCAGCGGCATGCTGGGCAACTTTCCAGGACTGAAATTTTTTATGGACCCTACTAAGTCGGCTACTACCACATCATCTCAGTCTTCATCGAGCACTACTTCGCCCCTTTTCCTGCCATTTGGGGGCCTTGCAGGCATGGGCCTCACCAATCCTCTCTTTGGATTTCCTGGGCTAGGATTCCAGGGCCTGCAGCAGGGCCCCTTTGATGATGGCAAGGATGGGAAAGCCAAAGATGGTGACAGGTCGACATCTCTTCCAAAAAGCGAGCGCCATGGCAAGGTTCCTACAACAACAACCTCACTTCCAACATCATCAGCTAACCTTGCTTCAACTTCGTTCCCTTTCCTTTATCCATCTGGCCTTCTGTACAATCCTCTAGGGTTGGGGGGCTTCTCTCTCCCTACGAATATGTCTGCATCCTTTGCTTCTCTTGCACAAGCTGGACTTGTAAATGGGTTGGGAGGCCTAGGGGGAACTCCCACTACAGGGGCATCATCTGCCAAAGGGGCCTCCCTGTCAAGCTTGAGTAGTCGGCGAGGTCCCTCGGTCACTTCAGCTCTCAGTGGAGTGCGGAGCAGTGTACTTCCGCCACCAATGACTTCAACAGCAGTCGCACAACCAGCAAGGAAGTTACCTGTCTCAAGCATGCCATCGTCAGCTCCTATCCCACCACCTTCATTGGACTCTGATGATGAGAGCCTCATGGGAAATGACCTAGATGATTTAGATGATCTGGATGATGGAAAAGTGACCGATGACAAAGACAACACTGAAGATGAACTCGATGAATCGCCATCTAAGACAGCTGACGTTAAAAAGGTGCCAGCAGAGCCAGCGAAAACTGAAGCAAGTACAGTGACTGAAGCTAAAGGAAGTGACACAAAAAAAGCTTCAGCTGAAATGGCAGAAGAGAGAATTTTGTCATAGCCACGGGGCACCTCGCACTAGTGATGGAAAGGCCTAGCACGTAGCAGGCTTCCCACCTGTCGCTCTTTCTCAGCATTTTGTTTCCCTTTGAGTTTCCCGAAGGACAGACTACGCTGGTGGTCATTATCATTTTAGTTTTTACTCGTGCAGTAATTTCCCCCCCCCCCCTTTTGTACATGATGTACTCTGTAGGAGGTATGTTTTTATACTCTGCATTATTTATCATATCTGTGTTCAACTCTTGTGTGTAGTGTAACAAAAGGTCATTTTTGTTGAACTCCCTTCTCTAAGGTACGTTTCAGAGCTGGTTTCCCCATACCCTCCCCTTTTTTTATTTATTTATTACCACATCGTTAGCCTCATCTCTACGGGTTATGAATCATGCAAACCAGCGATTAAGATCTTCTGCCTCTCTGCATATTTCCTTGATATTTGAAATCATGTTACATGAGTATTTTAAAGAGTCTGTAAAAGTGTTTAATGACGTTAGGGCAGTCTGTTGGGACACGTCGAGCGCTCACTTTCCGTACCATGTTGTGTGAATTCAGTTGGAGTAGGCTTCCTTGTGGGTGAAACATTCCTGGAGGCACTTGAGGATATTCTTCCATGTGCTGAGCTACTGCTCTGTCTGGTGCATCTCTTCTGAAAGCTTAGGAGTGCTCAGCTGTGCGTCCCCCAACAAAGATGACAGTGGCAGGGAACTTGTAAATAATCTGTTTTTCTTCTCCTTTACCGCTCTCAGGTGCAAGTATATTGAAGACTGAAAGCACACGGAGGTTTTTGTCGCAGCTAAAATATTTCTCATGACACATGGAAGCAGGCGTGCTTTTTGCTTAGCTTGTCTTTTCGTTCTTTTTTTTTTTTCTTTTTTTTTTTTTTAGGATCTTCTAATTCTTCTTTTGTTTTGTATTTCACATTTAGTCAGTGGCTCCTACCCTTTGCCAGACAGCTGAACTGTAGATAACTGTGCAGTCACTGATGTGCACACAACAGATTTAACCTGCAAAGCAACATTGACAGTGACAGTCGTGTTTGACAACGTTCGGGGTTTCGAAACATCGAAGGTGGGCGAACAAGACACTAACAAATCGTGGCACAATGCTAAGAGTGTTTTTAAGACAATGTATAGAATTGATGCTGTTGTGTACAGAGGTTCCTTCCCTCTTCAAAGCGTTCCATTAAAGGCTGAGGGTAGATCTGCCTCCACAGAGATCGGAGTCAAGTGCATAGTTTAGCCCTTGCATGCTGCAGTCGAATGAGCTGTGCAACTGCATGAGTGGAGCTCTTTCCATTCTGTGTTGACATAATTTCTTTTGATTTCACAGAATTTTTGCTGTACAGTTAATGAAGGTTGCGTAATGGTTCAATGTTTGCGACGTCCTGTTTTTGTTTGTTTGCACCATTGTGTTCCCACATTTGATTTTGGTATTACGCTCACATTAATATGCCGTGTACCTTTTATTCTTCAAGTCTCTATTATCTAGTGCCTTCTCCTGTACCTTTTTTTGCTGTATTTGGTAGGCTTTTTTTCTCAAAGCTATCATTTTTATCCCTGTATCTGTCCCAGATTCCTTGTGGAATGATATGCAATGTTACATGTTAAGTCAATTGTGTCCATTTTTCTTGTGTAAAATGTACATCTTATTTATTTACTCCTCTCTATCCTGGTATTTCTTGCTTTTCCCCTTTTGTTAGCATCAAATCACGTATGTTGCACTGTATTGTACCATACTTATTGATGTGGTTTGCTCGAAGCCATGCGTATGAGAGGCATGATAAAAGGTCTCTGACTGCAATCTTTGTGTTTTCCTTTACATTTAGCAGTAGCTATCTCAGAAGGCGGGCACCGAGAAATTTACATGAGTCGTGCCTTCTGTGTCAAAAATCCTGTACATGAAATGCCGTTCAAAACAAGCTGTGTTGGACATTTTCCAACGCTAAACCACGTCATAGTGAATGAGTGATGCAACCTTTCGTATAGTCTTTGTACAAGTGTATCAAATGGAAATGTTGAAAGTGAAGATGAAATGAAAATAAAGTTGTCTCGTGCTTCAGCTGGTGTGTGACTATTCAGTCCTTTTCAGTCTTCTGCTATACATTTTCTATGGTGCAATACTACACATTTCCAACTAGTATTGCACAACTTTTAGGACTACGACTAGTCACCACACTGTCATACGTTATAGATCGCTATTTCTAGGAACTTGACATCCGATAACTATTTTCATGTTTGTATTGCTGGAACCCAATAATTATGACATTTCGATAACAATTCGCATCTACGACCATTCCAGTGACTTATACCTTTTAAGTCAGATCACAGCACTGTCATGTGATAGTACAAGACTATTTTGAGGTACCCGTGCATTTTACAGGTATGACTCCACCTGTGATATTTTATGGCTATACCCAAGTGATCCTCTCTGACATGAGGTAATACTAGCTATATGGGGCAGTTATGATGGTGTGGATGTTGGCATATCGTGAAACATTTTCCATTGCTGCACAATCTGACTTGAGTAGTTGTTCCAGTCAACGTCCCAGTGAAAACAAGCAAAACGAACAGCTGTGAACGTGATGGATGTCAAGGCGCTTGACCGGTAATCAAGGAATGCGTGGTTCAAACCCTGCCGCTGTCTGGCTTTTTCTATGACTCCCATATTTCAACCGAACAGCTGTGTTCTCCGAGAGTAAACCTTTGCTGTCCTTGAAAGTGAACATATTTGACACAGGTGTGTCTGGTTGTCCTTGTGGTGGTTCCGCCTGTCAGTCCTTGGGTGGCGCTTTAGTGTAACTTGATAGTGGTAAGATGGGTAACACAGTTTTCTATTTCACACAACTATTTATTTCCCCTAGTCTCGGGTTCTTATCATGGGCAATTTTCTGTTTTATGTAACCTTGCAGTTTATGCAGTTCAATTTTTGCATGTAAATAGTCAAGAATGGAATAGTGTCTGTTGTGGAATAATGCAGGGATGCCCCAACATGTCAACTCACAGGAATAGCCATGTCAGTAGTGTAGCCAGAAAACTACATTGGGATGGGATCGAAAGGAGCTTGGGGAGGGAGATTTCTCCCAGTTTTTCCTTTCCCAAATGTAGGATAACCCCTCCCCGGTCTGCTCTGGTCGTCCAGTGCAGGCAGTGCGTGGCCAAAAATGGGCATGTACTGTGACATAACTCCGAAATATAGCCGAAAACGTGAAATAATCGCAAGGTGCGATTGCGTGATTCAGACGAAAAGTTGTAATAGCTCTGGGCGCGTTACTGCATTATATGGTTACGCAGTTGCACACAAGGTACCACCAGTACCACTGCGACCATCATTCCGATTAAAAGGAAATTGTCGCGGTGGTGACAGGTGACAGCATTAGAAACCGTACAACTAGCGAGACGTAGATGCTTTAGTAGCATGGTATGTACCTCGGACATTTGGTAGTTGGAGGAACATACGAAAATGTACTCGGAAGAAGAAGAAAAAAAAAGAAAAAGAAACGACGCTGTCACGTGACCCATGCGCACACCCCGTAGCATAATTCGAATTTCATTACGTGGTTACGGTTTCCTCCATCGGCAGGGTAGTTATCTTTGGCACCAATTAAAGCTGGCTGCAGCTTGCTGAGCAGAATAGCTGTGAAAATAATACGGACTGTAGCGCCCCCGTGAGACCGAAATACAGGGATGACGTCAGTGTCAGAATTTGCATTACCAGGCGAGGAGTAGGTGTTCTGGACTCTGTTGTGGTCTATTGTTTCAAAAGGATGTCATACGCTTACCTCTTTAAATACATCATCATAGGGGACACAGGTTAGTTCACACTAATCAGATTGCATTTCTGTCACCAGTTTGTACCATGAATGATACGTTTCTGTTGTGACGCGTTTCGCGACATTGCTTATTGCAGACAAAATGGCGACATGCTGTTCCTTGTCGGGTTTTGTATTTTTATTTTTTTTTAGTGTATACCCCTTTATTGTTTGTTCTTGTACCCCATATGTTAGGGTAAATGACTACACCTCCTATAACAAACAATTATCTGGTACGTCTGTTTGTGACCGAATTTATAGACGAAATATCCGCATACAGATGGTACGTAGGTGGCATTTTTCGCCCTCGGTTAGCCTGTGAGCACAGTTTTCAGGTGCTGGTTTAGCAGCTGCAACTTGGCTAGCGATGGTACCAAAGTCACTGCCGCCATCGTTTGGCTAAGACCTGTCGGCGTTGTTTGCTGCTGTTCTCGACGAAGTACGAATCACCGATGAGCAGCAGACCTTCTCTCCATTTGCAGCTGATAAATTGTGCGTTTGCATCGTGACACACACACAAATCCATTTTTACTGCTGGATGTGCTCTAGGGTGGATCACGACAACTGGTCTGATCCAGCGTGTGTTATTGTTGGTTTATTATCTGACTAAGTCTGTTATATTATGCTTGCAGGTGTTGGAAAGTCCTGCCTCTTGCTCCAGTTTACGGACAAACGTTTCCAACCAGTGCATGACCTCACGATAGGCAAGTTTTCTTTCTTTTTTTTTCTCTCTCTCTCCCTTAAATGACTGCGGTGTCTTGATGTTGAATTGTGTTTGTTCTATATTCTGTGGTATTTAACTGGAGTGTGTAATCAGAATCAAATTTAGACGGTTGGACTAGAACCTGCACTTCATCAGGTGATGATCACATCTGATAAGGTGCAGATTCGACACAAAAGCTTGTCATTAAAACTAAATGATCCTAACCATTTGAATTTTATTCTACTGCCTTATTCGTATACTTGAGTGCGTTTTTATATCTTGTCCATAAAGTATGTAACTAAAAGTGAGCAATGTGCCATTGTGCAGGCCTCATTTCACTTGGCCTATTCAGCTTCATGTGAAGGTAGAGTAACCAGTCCAATGAGGCACTTACTTTTGTCCTCAGAATAGTGCTAGATTCACCATGGTCCAGTTTAATAGTGAAATATGTCAATGACTTATGATTGACTGCTTTATGACTTTGTCCCTTAGGGTCTTGGTGGCTGTTTGTGTTATGGGGAGTTGGGGGAAAAGCTAAGCATCAATGAGCAAATCACACATTTTGGCCAAGGGACCATTTTCAAGTAGCATTTCAGACGCCATCAACGTGTCATCCGTTATCAGGAATATGCAAGACCACTGTGCTAATAGCTGTAAATTCGATTGCATGCTGTTACTGCTGTATTTCCCGGTGTATGGCATGCACCCATTCAAATTAGAGAAAATTGAAAAAAGTTTGGTGTATAACTCTCACCGATACATAAAGCACACCAACGTCATGCAATTCCCAGCTCTTTAATTTTGAGCAGGAAGTAGGCTCTGTATCGCCCTTATTATACAAGTATATAGACCAGTTTCCGCGGGTGACGTCACAAGGCCGGTGTGGGCAAAACAAATTAACAGAGAGTCCGGGACAATGAGAATAATGTGACACAGTTTGCCAGAAATTACAATTCGACAACACTTGAATCAATCTGCAATTACACACGGCAATCGGGAGTCGCGTTCGTGTGGTTGCCCACACAACAATGGCGTCTTTTGTTTGTAAACGGAAAGAGGCCTATAGTACAAGTACAACTATCATTTATTACCTATTGTTATTATAGCTTTATTTACCTACAAGGTACGGCCTCTACTTTAAAGTACAGGTCTGCCACCCAGGTGGTCATCTAGAGAAACACTAGTATTCCGAAGTCACCTTGGGTCCTTGACCCTCAGGTGACTCATGCGTGCTATGTCGCCCTCAGTTAAGAGCAATGCCACTGCGAGGGGAAGATCCATCCAGGACTAAAGAAGCCTACTGTCCTTTATTTGTTGAAGGTATACCCCATCATAACCGCCTAAGAGGCGCCGCACTGAACCCAGCGCGTGGCTATTCCTAGGCAAGTTGCCCGACATCCTCCTAAAAGTCTAGATTTTAGGGGGAAACTCTCCTATGTATAAAGCGCACAGGTAGATAACACACAGTGCCTCTTCGTGACACTTTTTTAAATGTATAACGCACGCAGTATACACCGGAACATACCGTAATTTGAAATTTCTGACCTCTCAAAACAGTTTGACAGAAACTTGTTGCTGCTTGAGAATATTATTTGCAGTAGCTGACATGTTTAAGTCTCTGTATTCCTGATTTGAAATTCTGCTGAATAACATCCACAATTAACCATTCATTTCTTTGCCATTTAAGAAATGAAATGAACTCTTTTATGTGAGATGTGAATGGAGTTTATACAATTGTTCTTTGTGTTTCTGATGCAACTCTTAACTTGGTAACAAATTCTACTCCAGTCTTTGGTGACTCAGAGGTGAAAGTGTTCACTCATCAAAAGGTGTTCGTTCTCGTCCATTTGCGTTCCCATCATGTCATGTCATTTGGACCAGACCAATTTAGTCATGGCCACGGCCTACTAGATTATAGCGACCATGTCATGTGCACTAGAGCACTGCAAAGAGCCGGGCTGGCCCGACACATGGGCCGAAATTGGCCCGAAATAAGTCATTTTGGCTGCAGGCTCGGATTCAATCAGAGAGTTCTCTGGTCTCGGTCGGGCCGAGCTTTTGTGGGCTATTCATTTGCATTATTTATCCTCAACATTTGTCTTGAAAACAAGGCAACCATGTATCTGGGTCCTCCCTCCGTCTTTCTGCTACAACGCTACAACACAGGCATCAAGTTATTCTCGACTTTGCCATGTTGAGCATCTCGCCATCGCTGCGGCATGCACCGTACACAGGCATGCTAGACTCGAGCCCATGTGTTGCTACAAGCACAAACCTCAAAGGTGCGCTTGCACCTTCGAAGTATGTGTGGAAGTATGTGTTTATGCTGTTTGCTATGTACAGTGTAGAATGGATCGCATTACACATCCACCTATGCAGCTGAGAGCCGGGCTTTCGGTAGCTGGGTCGGGCTCGTCCCCATTATTGCTGCAATATCATCTTCGATTGCTACAATATCTTGTACTGAAGTTATTTCAGGGTTTTCATACAATGAGTGCATGTCCCATAGGATGCAGGTTGCAAAAGTCGTACGTATCATCGTCATTCCACTGTTGCGTTGCTGGCATCTGCTACGACTGTGTCCGCTTCTGTGCATTCAAATTTCAACTTTCCAATTGTGATGAAGATCCCGCGGGCCGACGTATAGCACCCTAGAGGAACATGCGAACAGGAGTTGAGAATTATGACATGGACGCTATAATCTAGTAGGTCGTGGGTCATGGCATATGTAAGCGCGCCATGAGGTGTTGGGGATAATGTATGTAAGTGGCTTACGTCTGCTTTTCAGGAGTTGAGTTTGGTGCTCGTATGATAACTATCGATGGCAAACAGATAAAGCTGCAAATATGGGATACCGTGAGTAACTTTCCTTGTACAGCAATAATGACCTGAGAAAATTTTTTTTGTTCACATGGTTTTGCTTTCAGGCTGGGCAGGAAGCCTTTCGCTCAATCACAAGATCATACTATAGGGGTGCCGCTGGTGCCCTTCTTGTGTATGACATCACTCGGTAGGTCGTTAAATAATTATTTACAAATTTATAATGCTGCTGTTTTTGACTTGCTCATAAGTTAGTGATGCATGACATTCCACTGTGATGTACTGTGTTAAGTAACATATAAAAACATTGTGTTATAAATAGAGGTGAAGGCAGGTTACTGCAGATGTCTGCAAAGATTTGTGATTTGCATGTAGAAATTGTGTTGTTGCAGGTGTACCCACAATGCGGGTCAAAAAGGGATGTGCACGTACACAAGTATTAAACACAGATAAAGCTTTAATACTCAAGCAAGCAAATATCTACGGAGACAGCAATGCCACATAAATTTTGGAATTTCACCTAGTTTTCATTGAGAGAAATGACTGAAACAGGAAACTTTTTTTCATGTGTCCCATGTTCATTTGGCCTTTCACTGTAGCACCTGTGACCTTCATTGGAATAGCTGAGAGATTTATCATCAAACACTAAAGTGTAGTTCACTCCCCAAGCATCGATTTGTTGATTTCTGTTGCAGATGATAGTGTATTTTGAACTTTATCAGGTCCATGCATTAGTTTCCGGCCGCTCAAGCAGTATGATTTGTTTATCTGAAAGCAACGAGATACACGCAAGTAGGCGTTCCCGTTTCCCTGGCAGAAATGCGGCTTCCTATCGCCATCCTTAAAGGGACGGTCTCGTACCCCCTGCCCCTCTCATAAAGTGTACCATTCGATTGCCCTTTGTTGAAAATGGAATACTGCGAATTTACCCGACAAAACACGTCACAGTTATTAAATAATAGAATTAAATTGATAAAGATTGCAGAGCATGCCGCAGTCTATGTTGGCAACAATAAGAACAGCGACGTCGCCCTGCGGGAAAGTCCGTGATAGGATACAGAATCGTCTGCTTTTGCGCGCGCTAGTGCATTGGCGTGAGCAGACGACTTTCAGAAGGTACTGGGGACCGCGGCAAA
Source organism: Ornithodoros turicata (assembly GCF_037126465.1). Lineage (NCBI taxonomy): Eukaryota > Metazoa > Arthropoda > Arachnida > Ixodida > Argasidae > Ornithodoros > Ornithodoros turicata. The sequence goes on from NC_088201.1 coordinate 29,835,658, forward strand.
TCTCGTACATTTTCTTTCAGTTCTTAGGTGAAAAACGCGCATTCTAAGAAGTGTCAAACATGGTGGTTTAGAACAACTATGTTAATCCTCAGAGACAAACTAAAAGTTGCAGGACAACCCCACCCACAATCACAAATCTGAAGTCGCTGGCCATCCGCGCTCGCGGTCGTGTTGCAGCTCCGACCAAAAATATATTACGAGTGCTTCCATTACACTCCCCGTTGCACACTGATCATGTTTCGAAATGAAGTGTCGCTGATGACATACATGGAGAAGGAGTGTGTGTTTATTTAAAAAACGCATTAAATACTCGCGGAAAGAAAACATGTGACTTAGCTTCCACGTATCCAATTATGCGCCACATTATCGGAGACCCCACAGCCAATGCTCGGACTACATTCTCCGCTCTCGGAGATATATGCCTGAGTGTCCCCATTTCGAGAGCAAAGGGGATGACTCAACCCAAGGTGCTTCTGCAAGTTACAATTACCATGACAACGACGACGTACCTGCAGGCCGATGTCATGCGTGACGTATGCATGAGAGAAGCGCATGTTTCGTCGTCTGCTATTACGGCACGTTTGGACAAATTCCTCGAAAACGACTTGGTTATACCGAATGAAACTTTGACAGTTCTATGTGTACCGTACTCGCAGGGCTGGGCATAAATACACTTTTCGGGTATTTAAATATAAATACAAAATACTACATGTTTTCATGTATTTAAATACTGCCTATAAATACTTTATGGTGAAAGTAATGAAATACAAAATATAAACACATTAAGACAGTATTTAAATACTGTAACTGCTTACGTAAATACTTTGAGCCGTCCAGGCACACTATTCTTTTAAATTAGTGTATAAATGGAGCCGTCTGTGGATGCATGTCTGGTGCACACAACGCCCACGTATTTCTTTATTTTTCCGTGATGCAGTGTGACGATTTCAGCAACTTGCGTGGACCGACTTTCCACTGAATGGAAACAGAGTCATCGTTGTCCCCTGCCTGTCCTGTCCAGCCCCCCCCCCCCCCCCCCCTTTCTTTTTTTAATGATCCCACTTGACTATGATGATTTTGATCCCAGGATCTAAAAATTGCTATTTTCTAATTCAAAAACTTGACTTGACTTTTGTAACGAATCTAGGAGGGACACTTTCAACCACTTGACTCTCTGGCTGGAGGATGCACGCCAGCATTCCAATTCCAATATGGTGATTATGCTGATTGGGAACAAGAGGTGAGTTGGTCTGATGTCTCGTGCAATAAAGCTGCTAGGCTCAATATGTTGTCTAAAATCAGTTTTACGTGTTCCACTTCAAAGAACCAAGGTAGATTTATCACTGGTGGAAGGAAAGCAGTGGACACAACTGTAGTTATTTACAACATAACTCTTATGCCAGCATGTGCACCTTAACTATTTTGTTACCGCGCCCATAGAGCGTCTGTCATCTGTGATCGACGGGTTCCCAACCCACGCTACTCGGCCTCCAAAGCAGATATGGACAAGTGGTGAGATTTGGTGGATACTATAAACACTACAGAATGAGTTTTGTTTTAACTTTTAGCTTTTCCTCGTGGTGCTGATTTATGAAACTGACTCTGCGCCAAGGAGGCAGTGTGGAGATTTTATCTTTGTCGCAGCGCCGAGTTCTCGCAGTGGACCTCTTTCGCAAATGCGCAATACTTGCATTTGAAGCATAGTTGGGTTCGATTTCGTTTATTAGAACGCAAATAATGACTATGAAGGTGTCAGATAATCAGGTTTTTGTCCTGAATGTGTGGATATGTATAACCTGCACTTTTGCAGTTCTTCCTGTCTCAAAACTAACCGGGAGAATAGAAAAGCGGTGAAATAGCAACATGTGGTACAACAATGTCAAAAGGGCAATGGTGCAGGCCAGCTGGTACATAGTGAAGAAACGGAACCCGAGAAAGGGACAGAGGAGGGACGACGCGATATGTTCTCGAGAACGTGTCACACGCTGATCAAATTTCATCATTATCAATTTGATCATCATCATCTGTCTGCGTTATCGTTGTACTATTTGTATATTGGTACAGAGATGCTGATCATGCCTTAAGCCTTTCTGCTGAGGAATTCATTAACTGGATATCACAAAGAGAAAAACTCCTCATGCTTAAAAATGCACGTTGCTGTAGCTAACACTGTTTGTCATAATTGTGGAGTAATTATTGTTTGTCTCGCCCATATGTGTAAACTGTGTCTCTTTGTCCTTGAACTACGTATTGTAATTAGATAGCCATACTTTCTCTGCTTTGTAGTCATTCTTGCATATGAACTGTTGTGTATATATTCGGGGACAAAAATGGCAACATAGTGTGGGAGTTGCTGGATGTTCTGCAGTTGATCAAATGTTTTGTTTTTCCGGCTGTACTTTTGCATTGATCCCCAAGCGCACGGATGGATGTAGGTTTAGCAGGAGTACGCTACGGTCATTGTTGCCAGACGATACGTGTGAATACGGATATATCTTCTTTTGAAATTGAAAGGCAGAGCAGGGTTATTAGAATAGTTAAAGCCCCTAGGGCCAACTGTGATGTAAAACAGAAAACTGCATGCGTGCTTTGTTTGTAGATGTCTGGAATACAGCATTTAATATTGAAATGTACATATTGAATATAATATTGAAATTTATTATTGAACGTTATTAGCAGCACTTAATATTGAAATGTATTGAAATTTAATATTGAAAGTTTAATGTTGAAAGTTATTAGCGGAGGCACAAATGAATCAGAGGAAATGGGTGTGGCTGAGGTTAGGTCAGGTCAGCTGAGTGCGTATTCCATGTGTGGAGAGAGCCCATGTAGACTGTGCATCCGTTGTGACTGAGGTTAGGTTGGGTCTGGTGAACACGTATTCCATGTGTCGAGAGGGCCCACATAGACTGTGATCCGGCGTGACTAAGGTTAGGTTAGGTCTGGTGAACACGTATTCCATGTGTCGAGAGGGCCCACGTAGACTGTGATCCGGCGTGACTAAGCTTAGGTTAGGTCTGGTGAACACGTATTCCATGTGTCGAGAGGGCCTACGTAGACTGTGATCCGGCGTGACTGAGGTTGGGTCTGGTGGAACACGTATTCCATGTGTCAAGAGGGCCCACGTAGACTGTGATCCGGCGTGACTAAGGTTAGGTCTGGTGAACACGTATTCCATGTGTCGAGAGGGCCCACGTAGACTGTGATCCGGCGTCACTGAGGTTAGGTTAGGTCTGGTGAACACGTGTTCCATGTGTCGAGAGGGCCCACGTAGACTGTGATCCGGCGTGACTAATGTTAGGTTAGGTCTGGTGAACACGTATTCCATGTGTCGAGAGGGCCCACGTAGACTGTGATCTGGCGTGACTGAGGTTGGGTCTGGTGAACACGTATTCCATGTGTCGAGAGGGCCCACGTAGACTGTGATCTGGCGTGACTGAGGTTGGGTCTGGTGAACACGTATTCCATGTGTCGAGAGGGCCCACGTAGACTGTGATCCGGCGTGACTAATGTTAGGTTAGGTCTGGTGAACACGTATTCCATGTGTCGAGAGGGCCCATGTAGACTGTGATCCGGCGTGACTGGTTAGGTTAGGTCTGGTGAACACGTATTCCATGTGTCGAGAGGGTCCACGTAGACTGTGATCCGGCGTGACTGAGGTTAGGTCTGGTGAACACGTATTCCATGTGTCGAGAGGGCCCACGTAGACTGTGATCCGGCGTGACTAATGTTAGATTAGGTCTGGTGAACACGTATTCCATGTGTCGAGAGGGCCCACGTAGACTGTGATCTGGCGTGACTGAGGTTGGGTCTGGTGAACACGTATTCCATGTGTCGAGAGGGCCCACGTAGACTGTGATCTGGCGTGACTGAGGTTAGGTTAGGTCTGGTGAACACGTATTCCATGTGTCGAGAGGGCCCATGTAGACTGTGATCCGGCGTGACTGGTTAGGTTAGGTTAGGTCTGGTGAACACGTATTCCATGTGTCGAGAGGGCCCACGTAGACTGTGATCTGGCGTGACTGAGGTTAGGTCTGGTGAACACGTGTTCCATGTGTCGAGAGGGCCCACGTAGACTGTGATCCGGCGTGACTAATGTTAGATTAGGTCTGGTGAACACGTATTCCATGTGTCGAGAGGGCCCACGTAGACTGTGATCTGGCGTGACTGAGGTTGGGTCTGGTGAACACGTATTCCATGTGTCGAGAGGGCCCACGTAGACTGTGATCCGGCGTGACTGAGGTTAGGTCTGGTGAACACGTATTCCATGTGTCAAGAGGGCCCACGTAGACTGTGATCCGGCGTGACTGAGGTTGGGTCTGGTGAACACGTATTCCATGTGTCGAGAGGGCCCACGTAGACTGTGATCCGGCGTGACTGAGGTTAGGTCTGGTGAACACGTATTCCATGTGTCAAGAGGGCCCACGTAGACTGTGATCCGGCGTGACTGAGGTTGGGTCTGGTGAACACGTATTCCATGTGTCGAGAGGGCCCTATGTAGACTGTGATCCGGCGTGACTGAGGTTGGGTCTGGTGAATACGTATTCCATGTGTCGAGAGGGCCCATGTAGACTGTGATCCGGCGTGACTGAGGTTAGGTTAGGTCCGGTGAACACGTGTTCCATGTGTCGAGAGGGCCCACGTAGACTGTGATCCGGCGTGACTAATGTGAGGTTAGGTCTGGTGAACACGTATTCCATGTGTCGAGAGGGCCCACGTAGACTGTGATCTGGCGTGACTGAGGTTAGGTCTGGTGAACACGTATTCCATGTGTCGAGAGGGCCCACGTAGACTGTGATCCGGCGTCACTGAGGTTAGGTTAGGTCCGGTGAACACGTGTTCCATGTGTCGAGAGGGCCCACGTAGACTGTGATCCGGCGTGACTAATGTGAGGTTAGGTCTGGTGAACACGTATTCCATGTGTCGAGAGGGCCCACGTAGACTGTGATCTGGCGTGACTGAGGTTAGGTCTGGTGAACACGTATTCCATGTGTCAAGAGGGCCCACGTAGACTGTGATCCGGCGTGACTAAGGTTAGGTTAGGTCTGGTGAACACGTATTCCATGTGTCGAGAGGGCCCACGGAGACTGTGATCCGGCGTGACTGAGGTTAGGTCTGGTGAACACGTATTCCATGTGTCAAGAGGGCCCACGTAGACTGTGATCCGGCGTGACTGAGGTTAGGTCTGGTGAACACGTATTCCATGTGTCGAGAGGGCCCACGTAGACTGTGATCCGGCGTGACTAATGTTAGATTAGGTCTGGTGAACACGTATTCCATGTGTCGAGAGGGCCCACGTAGACTGTGATCCGGCGTGACTGAGGTTAGGTCTGGTGAACACGTATTCCATGTGTCAAGAGGGCCCACGTAGACTGTGATCCGGCGTGACTGAGGTTGGGTCTGGTGAACACGTATTCCATGTGTCGAGAGGGCCCTATGTAGACTGTAATCCGGCGTGACTAAGGTTAGGTTAGGTCTGGTGAACACGTATTCCATGTGTCGAGAGGGCCCACGGAGACTGTGATCCGGCGTGACTGAGGTTAGGTCTGGTGAACACGTATTCCATGTGTCAAGAGGGCCCACGTAGACTGTGATCCGGCGTGACTGTGGTTAGGTCTGGTGAACACGTATTCCATGTGTCAAGAGGGCCCACGTAGACTGTGATCTGGCGTGACTGAGGTTAGGTTAGGTCTGGTGAACACGTATTCCATGTGTCGAGAGGGCCCACGTAGACTGTGATCCGGCGTCACTGAGGTTAGGTTAGGTCTGGTGAACACGTGTTCCATGTGTCGAGAGGGCCCACGTAGACTGTGATCCGGCGTGACTAATGTTAGATTAGGTCTGGTGAACAGGTATTCCATGTGTCGAGAGGGCCCACGTAGACTGTGATCTGACGTGACTGAGGTTGGGTCTGGTGAACACGTATTCCATGTGTCGAGAGGGCCCACGTAGACTGTGATCCGGCGTGACTGAGGTTAGGTCTGGTGAACACGTATTCCATGTGTCAAGAGGGCCCACGTAGACTGTGATCCGGCGTGACTGAGGTTGGGTCTGGTGAACACGTATTCCATGTGTCGAGAGGGCCCACGTAGACTGTGATCTGGCGTGACTGAGGTTAGGTTAGGTCTGGTGAACACGTATTCCATGTGTCGAGAGGGCCCATGTAGACTGTGATCCGGCGTGACTGGTTAGGTTAGGTCTGGTGAACACGTATTCCATGTGTCGAGAGGGCCCACGTAGACTGTGATCCGGCGTCACTGAGGTTAGGTTAGGTCTGGTGAACACGTATTCCATGTGTCGAGAGGGCCCACGGAGACTGTGATCCGGCGTGACTGAGGTTAGGTCTGGTGAACACGTATTCCATGTGTCAAGAGGGCCCACGTAGACTGTGATCCGGTGTGACTAATGTTAGGTTAGGTCTGGTGAACACGTATTCCATGTGTCAAGAGGGCCCACGTAGACTGTGATCCGGCGTGACTGAGGTTGGGTTAGGTCTGGTGAACACGTGTTCCATGTGTCGAGAGGGCCCACGTAGACTGTGATCCGGCGTGACTGAGGTTAGGTCTGGTGAACACGTATTCCATGTGTCGAGAGGGCCCACGTAGACTGTGATCCGGCGTGACTGAGGTTGGGTCTGGTGAACACGTATTCCATGTGTCGAGAGGGCCCTATTTAGACTGTGATCCGGCGTGACTGAGGTTAGGTCTGGTGAACACGTATTCCATGTGTCGAGAGGGCCCACGTAGACTGTGATCCGGCGTGACTAATGTTAGATTAGGTCTGGTGAACACGTATTCCATGTGTCGAGAGGGCCCACGTAGACTGTGATCCGGCGTGACTGGTTAGGTTAGGTCTGGTGAACACGTATTCCATGTGTCGAGAGGGCCCACGTAGACTGTGATCAGGCGTCACTGAGGTTAGGTTAGGTCTGGTGAACACGTGTTCCATGTGTCGAGAGGGCCCATGTAGACTGTGATCCGGCGTGACTGGTTAGGTTAGGTCTGGTGAACACGTATTCCATGTGTCGAGAGGGCCCACGTAGACTGTGATCCGGCGTCACTGAGGTTAGGTTAGGTCTGGTGAACACGTGTTCCATGTGTCGAGAGGGCCCACGTAGACTGTGATCCGGCGTGACTAATGTTAGGTTAGGTCTGGTGAACACGTATTCCATGTGTCGAGAGGGCCCACGTAGACTGTGATCTGGCGTGACTGAGGTTAGGTCTGGTGAACACGTATTCCATGTGTCGAGAGGGCCCACGTAGACTGTGATCTGGCGTGACTGAGGTTGGGTCTGGTGAACACATATTCCATGTGTCAAGAGGGCCCACGTAGACTGTGATCCGGCGTGACTGAGGTTCGGTTAGGTCTGGTGAACACGTATTCCATGTGTCGAGAGGGCCCATGTAGACTGTGATCCGGCGTGACTGGTTAGGTTAGGTCTGGTGAACACGTGTTCCATGTGTCGAGAGGGCCCACGTAGACTGTGATCCGGTGTGACTAATGTTAGGTTAGGTCTGGTGAACACGTATTCCATGTGTCAAGAGGGCCCACGTAGACTGTGATCCGGCGTGACTGAGGTTAGGTCTGGTGAACAGTATTCCATGTGTCGAGAGGGCCCACGTAGACTGTGATCTGGCGTGACTGAGGTTAGGTTAGGTCTGGTGAACACGTATTCCATGTGTCGAGAGGGCCCACGTAGACTGTGATCTGGGGTGACTGAGGTTAGGTTAGGTCTGGTGAACACGTATTCCATGTGTCGAGAGGGCCCATGTAGACTGTGATCCGGCGTGACTGGTTAGGTTAGGTCTGGTGAACACGTATTCCATGTGTCGAGAGGGCCCACGTAGACTGTGATCCGGCGTCACTGAGGTTAGGTTAGGTCTGGTGAACACGTGTTCCATGTGTCGAGAGGGCCCACGTAGACTGTGATCCGGCGTGACTAATGTTAGATTAGGTCTGGTGAACACGTATTCCATGTGTCGAGAGGGCCCACGTAGACTGTGATCTGGCGTGACTGAGGTTGGGTCTGGTGAACACGTATTCCATGTGTCGAGAGGGCCCACGTAGACTGTGATCCGGCGTGACTGAGGTTAGGTCTGGTGAACACGTATTCCATGTGTCAAGAGGGCCCACGTAGACTGTGATCCGGCGTGACTGAGGTTGGGTCTGGTGAACACGTATTCCATGTGTCGAGAGGGCCCACGTAGACTGTGATCTGGCGTGACTGAGGTTAGGTTAGGTCTGGTGAACACGTATTCCATGTGTCGAGAGGGCCCATGTAGACTGTGATCCGGCGTGACTGGTTAGGTTAGGTCTGGTGAACACGTATTCCATGTGTCGAGAGGGCCCATGTAGACTGTGATTCGTCATGACTGAGGTTAGGTTAGGTTTTTGCGTATTTCACACGTTGGAGAGTCAGTCAGTTTGCGAAGAATGTGCTCAAGTCAAGACTGACCAAGGTTGGGTTAGGTTTTTATGTATCTCACACGTTGAAAGAGTGGCTTTAGGGTGACCGTTTCGCCCTAATTGGGGCTCATCAGTGCGGTGCAGGGTAGTACCCAACCGCATACGATCACCCGAAAGGGGTCCGTCAAATATGTACAAGTATTTACAATATGTACAGTGTCACTTCTAGGCTTCAGTGTGATGTCCAGGTGTGTACAGGCGCTTAATGTCACTGAGCATCCTGTCGAAAGGGTCTTCATGTTTGTTTGTACAGTACAACCTCCAGAGGTATTCGGTGAGGTGGTGTGCCATGTTGTCGCTGGTCACTCCTCCTGTGGCAAGCCTGTGTCGGAGTGGCCTCCATTGTGACTCGATGTGGTGTGTGGTCACACCGGTGTCTGGGTCCACAAACTGGTAGTGATGATTGACAGTCATATGCTGGAAGCCTTCAGCGGATAGTCCACAGTAGCCATTCCAGCAGTCAGTGTATATTGTGGTCCCCTTTTCCACATTGGCATAGATGAGGGCAAGGAGCGTGTTGTTGTCCCTTTTGTTGTCAGGACAAATGGTAAGTCGGAGCTCCTTTGTGTCCACATCGATAAGGCCCAGGATCCAGGTCCCTTCCACAACACGACCACGTTGGTATTTGCGTCGGCCTATTCTGCATTCGTCGATTTCTACGACGTGGCTTGTGCCTCCGATTTTTTCTCTGTGTACATCTGAAAGGGAGTCAGTACACACTTCCCTGCAGTCCAAATACCAGTCCGTGACTGTCGCCTTGGACATGGTACTGTCCAGGGATGCTTCTTTTACTGCTCGCCGGAAGGTCATTTTTGTTGCGAAGCACTAGGTGAGTACCAGTACTTGCTCCGGCGCCGATCGAATGTTCTCAAACCAGGTCCCGATAGTGGTGGACTGGCAAAATTCCGGGTGGTTGCGGCGGCACCGAAAGCGACCGAAAGTGCGCTGGCACAGCTTTGACACTAGTTGGTGGCCACAATGGGGGCACATCATGGTGGTAGGGACCAATCCTTTGTCGTAAATCCATGTCACTGTTTTTTCAGTGTCCGTAAGTATTCGTCCGAGAGTGAAGAGGTTCATGACGGACATTTGCGGAGCTTCTCGAGATGTGTCGTCTGCTTTACTATCGCTATGGGTAGAAATGTTATAAAAGTGTGATTTTCTGTGAAATATTGCTGTTGTTTTGTGTAATATATGTTGATTTAGTGGTTACGATGTAAAATACGTCCCAAAAATACGAAGTTTTTAGATAATTAACTCGAAAATTTTCCTTTTCCTTTTCTTTTCTATACTTTTCCTTTTCTCCCCGATAGTGGCGCTGAAGTAGTGAGGAAGGGGTGAGAAATAGATGCCTGGATTACTGTTGTTTGGTCTGCAAGGTCTGCAACGTTGAAGAATAAATTTTAAAAATCCACAAAGTAATTTTGCCTTGAAAAATAAGGATTTTACCATTAGCCTCCACGCATGGTGTTTTTGTGGTTTTGTTGCTATTTTTTCTCTCTGGAAGCCGTGGTATCGACGCTAAAGCTTTTCCGTTTTTCCTGACTTGGTCTGTGTTGCATATGTGACATGAACACAGTTACCTAGCTGTTATGGGTTACTTTCCAACGTTCTTCGAACTAAAGGAGCTTTAGAAAATATGACTGCTTACGTCGTCGTCGTGGCAGACCCGGTTTTTGTATTTCGTGGCATCTCGTCTGTGGTACAGACAGTGGTAGCTCATTTGAATGCTTTCCCTCTCTGTGCTTGTTAGTGGAGAGAATGTGAACGGGTCTTGAGGTAGAGGCATTTGTTGTGGTATGTGCCTATATAACTGGTCTTGCAAAGTGGTTTAGTTTACTTCATCTCTATGTTCAGCACTGAAATTGATGTTTCATAATATAATATGCTCACTATTGTCCTCTAGCGATTTGGAGACCAGGCGGGAAGTGAAAATAGAGGAAGGGGAGGCATTTGCTCGGGAGCATGGCCTGATCTTCATGGAGACATCAGCCAAGACAGCAGCCAACGTGGAGGAGGCATTCATAAATACGGCTAAGGAGATTTATGAGAAGATTCAAGAAGGAGTCTTTGATATCCACAATGAGGTTTGACACCTTACTCTTTGATGAGCAATTTGTACAAAAATGGTTTGCTTTACAAATTCTCTATGGTGTCAGATTGCAAGGGTGAGCAGTTGAGCAAAGTATTTTAAGACCTTGTGGCGAATTATATTTACAGCGGAGCTCATTTAAGGTCTTCAATGTAACGATAACTCAGATATTGCGAACAAATTGCTGGTTCCCGTCAGCTCACCCATTGAGGTATGTGTAAACACGACATCAATATAACGATCGCCATGAAAGCATTTGCTCACGTATGGCGATCAGAGTTTTCCCGGGGGCCAGTAAAATGCAGGAAAATCAAGAAGCAAGATTCCATTTTTTAACTGAAAACAAATTAAGGTGGCACTTTCAACAGCCTAAGCCTCCGTGAGCATTAAAGTGAGAACGCAGTATGTTTATCTGTGCATAACTGATAGGGATTAGATGTGCGCGTACAAGGTGCGTGGCTTTGAAGGGGTTTCTGAGAAGAAGAGGTTTCTCGCTCTCAAGTTGCGCTTCCGGGACACGTTTTGATGAGCAAAACAAATGGCTTGACTCGAAGTTGCACGTGCTTGACAGATTTTGAGCTGGTGCAAAACCTTGTTGCGAAGTGCCATGCCTTCCAAAATATGAGTTGGCACACAATTTGCGTGTCACCATCGAAACACTCGCCGTCGAATTATACGTGGGCAGGGCGCTTTCTAATGGACAATGTAGTTCCGATAGTGATGACAACTACAGCACTGCATGACAAGCAGTCGACGAAATCATCAATCTCAAAAGGCGTGGAGCCTCACATGATATTGGTGGTTATGTTCTCCTTGGAAAAGTGTCAATTTACAGGTAGAAAAAATGTTTTTGCATGCTCAACAAACACGCATGTTCAGCAGCATTCAACTTGTGCCGTTCTACTTAGTTGACGCAGTCCCGACTGGCGATTTTGTGATATGTAACATGTTTCGTGATATTTCTCATATATAACTATAACTTTGGTATAACTATATGATTTCGCCTTCCCGTCAATATTGTTATAAACAAGCTTGACTACTCCGTAAGCGTAGAAATATTTGCAGTGCCTGTGAGAGCTATTGTCTTTGTAGCTATAGATTCCTAGGACAGCAGTCAGCTATTTGCACATTTATTGGGAGCTTCCTGGTTTGAAGGTTAAAGTGTGTCCAGTGTCTCTAGGGTTCGGGCAGTGGGTGGTGTCCTAGCTATATGTTCCCAATCCTCGGTCTAGTTGCACTAATAAAAAGCTGGATTATACAGATTCTGTTTGAAATGTAAATTAAATCTTAGTAATGCTGAATGACAATATTCCTGAATGTTGCTACATAAACTGCACAGTAGACTGTTTCGCTTAATGGCCAAGGTACTCGGTGTGTGGAGCAGCCGAGGAGCCATTCCACTTATAATGATCTGCAAATTGTATTTTCTCGGATTTGTTAAGTCCTATTCTCGTGTTGATGGCAACTTAAAGGACCTCTGCAAGCTTGTGGCGTCCAGCTTTAGTTTATAAACGCGGTCATGGGTAGTCTGCTCAACGATAGACAACGCTGCGTCTGCAGCCTGGACTTAAGGTTCGTGAACTAAACGTGCTCACATACGTTTGGGTTACCAGACACAAACAGGTGTGTAAACAGTGGTAACGAAAATCTGGTTCCATTCCTAATTCTTCACTCAAATTTTTGAGAGAGAGCGTCCTTCTGTTCAGGGGCCATAGGTCCTTGGGCCGCAGAAGCTCAGATTGTGTTTGAAACCCCTTGCTGTAGAAGGTGGCAAGCTAAAAGATAATGCGAGCCATGTATTCCTAGGTGAACATGACTTTTACCAATGTTAATTTTGGGTAGATTGTAATGGGCACAGGAAGAAACAATGCATACAGATCTGGTGTCTACTGTTCACCGCTCCTGTGTCTGTGGTGGTGTAGGATTGCTCTGTATTGTGCTCTCTCTCAAATTGGCGAAGCATATGCCACGCTTAGCCAGCAGTTGCACACGCTTCCGAGCATAACTAGCTGTTCTGTGAACAGCAGTTAAATGGACTGACATGAGCTCCCCTTTTCTGTGCCGAACATATTTCATTCTAGCTTCATGTGGGAACAAAATTTGCAGTGTGACACATGGAACTATACCAGAAGCAACGTGCATTCAGATATGTAGTTTATTAGCTGTTGAAATCCTTGCTACTTCTTTAGAGACTTTGTGACTCTTTCTTGATTGCTTAGCAAATTTTAATGCAATCAATCTGGCTTTTTTCTGAGGTTGCTCAAACTGATGCACAGGCGTTAGAAATTTTTCAGGTGTCTGTCAACATGCTGTCGGGTAAGCCTTGGGACTCTGAATAGCGGAGTGTCATGCAGGTGTAGAATATTTGTGGTCTTAACAATTTGATCACAGAGCATTGAAATCGAAGTTTAGTGAGACTTGTAAGCGTTGGCATTAGAGCAAGTATGTAACGCCGGCTAGTAACATTCCTGTGAATTTATCCAGCTATGGTGTTGAATGCTGATGAGGCCTGCTGGTCTAGTGGCTGACCAAAGATCTTTTGAGCTTTAATCCCTCAGTATTAGCAGAGTATGGACCTCCAATGCATCACACGCTCACTAATTCCGCTGCAATATTGCCAATGGCATGACTAAACTGTGCTTCATGTTTGTAAGATGACCCAATTGTACCACCATCTGTTGTTTTATCATAGACCTTGCAGTTGAAGTAAGTGAGATAGGATGGAAAGCACCAAGTTAGACAGGAAGCTTAGGAAGCTTTGTATTGCTGTGTGAAATTCAAATGCAAAAGAGAGTGCATGCATGCTGTTTTGACTGTGTGGCCTATGAGGGGCATTGATAGTTAGCGAGTAATTGTCTAGTGTGTATGTATTCGTAAACAATAGAGCACTTTTGATTTCCAATTTATTAATTTTTGTATTTCATGGCATATTATTAACCAAAAGTGGCACAGACAATGGAATAGCCTGGCTTCCTGTTTGTTTTTTCAGGCAAATGGAATTAAGATTGGACCACAGCATTCCCCTACCAATCCTAGTATGCCTGCCAGTGGCCCTGGGTCCAGCTCCAGCAGTGGCTGCTGCTGAGCAGAAATGGCTTCATAGTGCTGACAAAGCAAGGAGAAGCAGCAGTGCTTTTTGCCGCACTACCCTATGTGTGTACGGAAGGCACAAGTGTCAACCTGTGCTGTTTACTTGTATGTACACAACATAAAAATGCTCTTGTCTCATGCAAGTTTTGCACTTGTGTCTGAAGTTCGTAGTGAGGATGTTTATTTCTTTTCCCACGTTTTTTGTGTTCTGTGTGCGTGAGTTAAATGAAGGAAGACTTGCACTCATTTTGGGTGCATTGCCAGAAAGGGCATTTGCCTGTACGTATACACACATCAGTGCAAAATGCTTGATATATTGTGTGCATATATCCATGTTTCCTGTACCCGGGGTGTCTAACAGGGGTAAACCATGATTTTCTATTTTGATTTCCTGTGGCTATAGAGTGCCTCTGTTATTTCTATGAGTGTTCTGTTTTATTAGATTCAGTTGTGTCACGCCATGTAGTCAGTGTGCTTCCTTTAGCGTCTTCATGGTGTAATCCTAGTCAGACACATTCCCAGGCTTCTGCATTGATTGACACCACCAAGAACTGTTCGAGTTCTAACTGTGTAGTGAGAATAAATTGAGAGCTTGGGATAGTATTTGAAATCGCATTGCTGCTGCTGCTGCTGCTTTTATTTTTCATTCTTAATGTTATACAGTGGGAATGCACCAGAAAAGTGCATAGTATTTATATATATATATATACATATACATATATATATAGTGTACTTGTGTAAATATCTCTCTGGTTATCATATATGGTTTTGTGTACCACTACCAGCTAGGGATGGGCAGTGTTCAAAATCTGTAAAATATACGGTAGGTAAATTGAGAAAAATGATCAAAAGATACCCTTCTGTTGGTTATACTGCAAAGTGGTCACTGGAGGGAATTTGTGCCATGATAGCATTTGTTAGCAATTGTTAGGGAATGTTCTACCAGGGAGTTCTCGAATTGATTAACAGGTTCTACATAATTAGGCTAAGATAAATTATATGGTAAGCCCAATTTCTGAAAGCGAATTTAGGCTAGCAAATCGGCATGAAACATGTGATGGCAGGCTACATCCAACAACCACAGTTAGGTGACAAGGAAAACAACTGCACACACTCAAGCAGCCTTTTTTCCCCCTAGATACAGATGAGTTCTTTGCTGCTAGCAATTATGAGTTGCAAGTACGTTAGAGGTTTCTGGTGTAAATTTTTAGTACCTTTGATAGCATACTTTTTTAAGCAAGATGTCCATCATTGAATGCTGTTGCAAAAGTAGTGACCTTGCTTGAGAGGCATGAACCAGTGGGGCAAGAGGAATAAGTGACCACCTTGTCACCGGGTTTGTGCAGAATGCATTCCTGTTTAATTTAATAAGGGCATTGTATGGGCACTGTTCAGGACTGTGGGATCATGTGCATCGCAGTCCAACCTCGGTCTTAGTCACTCTGGGACGGCTTAGGTGAAGGGGAGGACACATTTTGTGATGACTGGTTCGAGTGCCTCTTTCAGAAGCCACTTACTTTTCTTGTACAAAATCATATCATTGTCGTCAATCATTCCATGGCTCAAGTGGAGCTCATTACTGTTGCTAACAAACAACAACAAACAAATGTAACTAAATTACGTGGAGAAAAGACAAGGCAAGGTGTAGGCTAGCTGGTGAAGCATGATGATGGAGGAATACCCCGAGACATGGAATGAAGAACAGAACTAAATTAATTGACGATGATGTTGGGGGAACAAAGAATTCGCAAGAAAGTGAATGCATTGTAACTACATAAGCATCTTGGCAGTGTCTGCTGTACACATAATGTAACCTTTCTATCTTTTCTTATTCTGTTATTTTTGCACATGAGTTGATTCTGAAGTGTTTGACAATACCTTTGCAGAAGGAAACTAGTTTCATGGGGTGTTGTCTTTTATGTACATCTAATGGAAGGATATCACTATTACAAACACCCTGTACATTCAAATTCTAGTTTCAAATGTTTTTATTGCTCTTCTTACGTGCTGGACTTCTTTTCATGAGAGTCGATCTTCAGACGGCATTTAGGTAATGTGAACGTAAAAGTAATATGCTAGTGAGATTGTGTACAATTTAATGTGTGTAGCATGGATTGGCAACAGGACAGCAGCTAATTTGATTTCTGGTTTGTCTTATTCTGTGTCTCCATCTATTCCAAAACTCAGGGATGTGCCACCCACGTCTACATAATATGAGGCTATACTAAATCATTTAAGCGATGACGGGAACGATGGAGGGATGAGGGTCAGCCAGTTTCCCCTCAAAATGTCAGCACTAAATTTTTACCGGCACTTGTGTTTTTGGTGCGTAGTATTTGCTCTTTGCACGAATTAACCCAGTATTAAATTACTAATTCTTCATTGTACTGTGTAAATTCTTAAATGCACTGCTACATTTAAAGAATTTATGCCCATCCCAGTTGTAAGCTAACATCTACATTCTTGAATTAGATAGAAGTGGTTGTGGATGTTTCTCTTTGTGTGTGCATTCTGCAGTCTAAATGCATCTTGGAGCACAGCAGCCAGACTTGAAAAGTGGCATTTTGTATTTGTATTTGATATGTGGGACGTGTGGACAAGACCTTTATTTACTGATGTACAAATAAATAGCTTCAATCAATATTAGCGTGTGTCATTAATTATGTGTCTTCCAGCTTTTATATGTTCTCCCTGTAAGATGACAAGCTTCAGTCGTGTCATTTGCAAGGAAAATTGGGGGAGGGGTTTAATTTTTCACCTTAGCTTTTGTAAAGTCTTTGAGTGAAGCAAGAGCAACTGGGGTACTTATTCAGATGCTCTGTGTTTCAAATCCTCCACATATGGATGTACTATTCTCAAAGTTAGTCATTTGTACACGCATAGCTGTGGGTTCCCTGCACTGGCGCGTTTGCCCAAATTTCGCTTCGAGCGCAAGTCGTGGCGGATTCTGGCTACTTTGCAGACTTGTTTGACATACTGAAATGCACACTGTAATCTGCATATGCCCAGCATATGTAGGGTGTCCAAGCTAATGTGCACCAGGGTCTAAAAAAATGTGGTGCGTCGTAAGCGAATGAAAACTGAAGAGTATTGTGATCTGCCTCATGTTCTAATCGCCTGTATTTTTTCATGGTGGTGCATGCTAACTTTTTAATTATTCGTCTTAGGGCAGAGATGTGAATTGGAAAGTTGTAGAGCGTGTTGAGAAACACCCATCGTAATTGTTTCCTACTGACTGCAGTGTATGCCTTGCGTGGAATTTTTTTTTTTTTTCCTGGTCTCGGCTTTAAGACAAATAATCAAGAAGTTAGCTAATTGATTAATCAGCCACCATGAAAAAATACAAGCAATTGAAATACGCGACTCCTCACAATATTCTGCTGCATTCATTTGCTTATGACGCACAGTGTTCTTTTTAAGACCGCGGTGCAAGTTAGCTTGGAAGCCCGGTAGATGTATTGGTCTCCAAAATTACTTATATCTACACTCATACGTGTAGGTTCCCTGTGATGACGTATTTGCCCAAATTCTGCTCTAAGTTGGCCACTTTGCATTTGCGTATCAGAATGGTATCTGGCTTTTGAAGTCTAGAAGTATAATTTCTCAAATTTATTGTTTCTGCAAGCTTCTCTGGAGGTTCCCTGTGCAAGCTCGTTTCTCCCAATTTTCTCACAGGGTACGTGTATGCGTTGCTGCTACTGTAGTCCCATATGGAAGGAAGACAATTGTTCGTATACGCTTCTAATTTGGTGAACTGGTTTATTTTATAGCTTATTCGATAAATCCGTGAAGTAGCGTTCATAGTAACATAATACATGGCGCCCCTATGGGTGCGTTCGCGGTGGGCTTCACCTAACGCCTCGATGTATCAGGTGAAGCTTGCTCTACATTTTTGGGGCGGTTTCTTAGGAATGCGCCTTTTACGATATCGCATTTGAAAGCAGGGACTGAAAACAGAACGGAACCGAATACCGCTTGGAACCCAGATTTATTCAATTTTCGTAACCGCAATTCACCATCGGCAATTAGCCGTAACGTGAACCGAAAAATGTGACTTAGTTACCGGTTCATATGAATCGGTTCAAGCGTGAACGCGAACAACTTTAGATGCGGTATTTGTATCGCTTTACAACTTTTATTAGTGGTGTAGTACGTGCTTCTGTTAAAGTAGATCTCTTAGTCATGTGTTTTTCATTCAGAAGTTGTGTAGACAGCATACCATATCCAGCGATTTATCGAGACCCTACACCCCCTAACACGCCCCCCAAATGTTCAGTGACACCCCCCCTAACTTTTTCACATGTGTACCCCCTACAGGGGGTGCCATTGCGATTTCAGCTTTAGACACATGTCGGTAATGATATGATAAGCTGTAACGACGTAACTATAATGACCCCCCCCCCCCCTATTTTTTCCAACACCCCTCCGTGCTTGTGATGCTAGATAAACCACATCTTATGCGTTTGCACTGGGATGGGCCGACCGAATGCGCGAATCCTCGAACTCTAGGCAGGGATTCGAGATTCGCGAATCCGAATCCCTGTGCCCAGAACGGCGAATCGAATCTTTCGAATCCTCCAACCACGTTCGTTTGTTTCTTTTTAAAACTGGCGCCTCCGGAGTTCGCAGAAAGCCTGATTATCCTGATCCAGGGCGCGCCAGAACCACAGCATAAAGCTCCGACATTACAAGTTTAAAAGTAGCATGGTTTTGCTTTTGATTGTTTCTTAGTTCTATGGCAAGAATTCAGACACGAGAGTTTATGTATTTCCTGTAGTCGATGAACAAGTAAAATACATTTAAGAAGTAGTATATGGGTGCGTTTTCTCCTGAAAGTGAACTATTATTTAATTTGTTTTTCATTAAACAAATATATCAAATTCTGCTTCAAATCGCTTTTCAGTATAAGTACCTACCCATGGAATTTCCATTCCTTGCAGTAGCTGTTGAAGCATACCATTAAAAAAATAATTTTGGTTCCAAATTTTCACGCGACACGACCATAGGGTTTATATGTGCCCCCAGTGCATTCGCGAAGTCAGGGTTGAAGCCTGTGGCTGGACTAGTTTACTTAGGGCTGAGCCCGATATTACTCTCACAGCATTTCGTAAAAGCAGCACTGATATACCTTTATTCGCTTTTGCACTTGTCATGCCCGCGAAATGTTCGCTAGTTAAATCAGTCAGCTGCACAACTATTCAAGATATTTTTTCGAAGTAAGTGAACGACCAATAAATGCCTTCCATAAACGAACTTTCTTCATGCCACCAACCTCTCGACCAGCCTCTAAGGCCCCCTTTTGTGTCTGTGGATTTTTTTTTTTTTCTTTCTTTTTTTAAACGAATAGCAAGTCGGCCTGTGCCTGACTAAGGTTTCACTCTTTCTCTTTTCAATAAGCATATCCCCCCCAATAAATGCTCGTGCTCTGCCTTTGTCGATAATATCACTTGAGTCGTACATTGCTTCTATGCTTGTGCACATTTATAAACTATATTACTATTAAAGAGCTACAGTAATGCGCGTTGTTGAAAACATGACGCAGAAACTTGATGTTCCCGGGTCGAAGATAAAAAAATAAAAAAAAGATAAAAAAATAAACTGCGTAATTATCTATCTTTCGTAACAAATCCTAAATATCTACGGTTAACAATATACCGTTAAAAATGAACTGTTCAAAATCTACTCTGTTTGATTCGTCGCTGTAGTCACGTGGCATGGCCGCAAACGAAGTGTCGTTGTCCGCTCTGAAAAATAGTTCTCAACTTACCGACTTCCATTCCGCCCACTGATCTCTATCTAAAGGCTGGATCGCGTATGGGAGAGGGGCTCGTGGGAGAGAGGCACGCATTCGGGCCGCCATGTTGGTGGGCCCTAAAACGCTGCGTGTGCCCATTGGAAACAATGGGAGGCAACAGAGATTGTGAGTATTTATTGCGCTACAGGCGTTGATCATTGTTTGTCGTCACGCGATTTTGTAAGGTGCCAGTATACTGATGTATCCTAACAGTGTTTCGCAGGTGCCCTGCATTTCGATTCTTAATAACGTTATGTTTTGCATTCCGAAACTAGACCGTCACTGCAGTGCAGCGCTGGGAATTGTACTACAGCACGTTTCCCAGCCAATATTTCAATAAGAAACGATGTGAGCTTAACAACAACCATGTATATAATATCCTGTGCTGCGTTCTGGACAAAAATTGTTCCACAAAGAACGGTCCCAGAAGGGATACCCGCATGGTAGAAAGAAATCGCCCCGTAGAATCACAGCCGTTGTTTCAAACAGGCGTATGCGTTTAATTTGATTGATATCAAGCAAGAAAGGGTCTTTTAGTGAACGACAGTGGTGTCTTCGATGTAATGCCTCGCAAATATGAACACACCGAAGCATCCCAAACAATTACTGCACGCAATTAGATTACGCTTAGGCCAGTTAATCTAGGTGTTGATGTAAGCTTAATAAAGTTATTTAGTAAGTGGTAACACCTCCTTGAGACACAAGACTTATATCCTTTTGAAGTACAGCACTTCTTTTTTCTTCTTCCTTCATTTGCTCTGATTATTTGCAGGTGAAATTGAATGTCCTTCTCGCGTACTCACATGCTTTTGCTGAATAGAACTGCAGCGTGAACAAAGCTGCGTAAGGATGGGGGCCTGCCATCCACTGCTGACTTTGTCATGCTAGTTATGTGGAGCACCTTGCAAAAAATGCAGCTGCACATCTGAAACTCCAATCATTATCATCGTCATCTAAAAGGGAATGTGGTAGCACTGCTGTGAAACCAGGCACGATTTCTGAAAACCCTCTATGGCACTTTCCGCAGTTTGCACACTTTTCTTCAGCGTCAGTCTCTCTCATAGGAGTCAGTTAACAGTGACTCCCATCTTACATTTTCATGTGCGAGGGCTCTCTTGCACTACACATGTACGGTTTCCCAACTGCAACATGACGATTTGGAGCTTGAAACTGGAGCCCTGGTGTTCCCTGTGTATGAAATGATACCAACTGAATCTTGTCAAACGTGATGTTTAGTGGAAGATGGCTTTCTTGGTTGTGCATTCTGAGTGACAAAGATTAACACGATATGCTTTTGTAAAGATAAGTGATGTTATGCTCTATGAATAAAGAAAATATACATTTTTCAAGTTCAACATTTATTCTGGCATATACACATTTCAAGATACAATGAATGCGCAGGGAAGTGACAAAACAATACATTTATTGTTTTGTGACCTCCCTGCAATGACAATATATATCACAGAAATGACAATGTACAGGTACACTATGTAAATTTGTTGCACCCAATTTTCATACATGCTGAATTTTAAATTTTTGTTTTGCTGCCTATGTGTTCAGTGTATTACAAATTGCGTAATGCAAACAACACTTTGTTAATTTCAAGCTTTTTGCTCCCATCCAAGATATTCCTGTCCTGAAAGAACCGCCCCTTCGACACCATAAATATTCAGTAGGCTTCACTCTGGCAGGCCCTGCCACTGCAAATTTCCTGAATTGAAACCCTTCAAACTGTGTCATAACCTTAAATACGTCAATATTTTTGCAAGTACTTTACATGCTGGAGGACACTCCTCCTGCAGCTAAGGCAACTACAGAGAGTTCCAAGAGGCCGAAGGTAAACCTACAGCTGCATGAGTTTGATCAACAGTAGTGCATTCTCAAGAAATAATTTTCTTCTTATAGCATATATGTGCATGCCTAGTAACTGAAACAATGACCACAGTTCCGCAACGAGTTTTAATTCCTGAGGGTGTACACTGTAGAGGTGGGTTAGATCTACAACAGTTAATACAAGGTATTATATACTATGAATCAGTGATGGCCACTAAGTACTTCTACTATAACTACTAACTACTTTGCAATGGAGTAGTTTAACTAGTAGTTCAACTACTTTTCAGGCAGGGTAGTTAAAACTACTTCTTTAACTACTGCAGTGTAGTTTAACTACATCTATAACTACTTAATGTTGTCCATCAACACCAATCCCATTCTATAGCGTTCTAAGACCCCTAAATATGAATCACAAGCAGTGATAAAAGTGAAAATTTAGTACACATGCACGGCACAATTGCTCTGCACCTCCGTTCTCATCAAACAAGTAGCTCAAGGTAAAAATCGGAAGCACAGCCATGCCGTAAAGCTTGCGGCAAAATCGGAAGTAGTTGGCGCCTGCAGTAACCTAACTACTGTAGCCAACTACTCGAAATAGTAGTTTAACTAGTAGTTGCACACTACATTTCTGCAAGTAGTTGATAACTACTTTTTAACTACAATCAGGTAGTTTAACTACATGTAGTTAACTACTGGCCATCACTGCTATGAATACCTTTAAAAATCTCATGTGACACATATGCTTTTACTTTTTGGAGGTGCTGCGGTGATCGAAGTTTGTGGGCACTGCTCAGGTTTTGCACCCATTTCTTGCGTATGTCGAGGCAGCTGTGAAGGAGAGAACATTTGTTAGGTTGCAACTAGTTAAAAATAAATATGTTGTTTAGTAAAAGCATCGCATAAATGTTTAAAACATCAGTTTAAAACAGGGTTTACAATCTTGATATCTTTTAAAAATTTCAACGTTTAAACGCTGTTGTAAAAGAAATTATAGCTTCATCACTAAGACACAATGCTGGGTGAAGGGGTCTAAGGTGTATATAAAGCTCTTTGAAGTGATGTGTTCCATGATGTGAACATGTAAAGAGAATGTACAAAATTGAGAGAGGCTCACCACAGTGCGCGCACTGGGGTGGTTCCTCCTCGTACAGTAGGAACCCGTGAATGAGGAACATGATACTTATCTGTAAGCTCGATCGCATCAGACGATGACACAGGTGATGCTCGATGACACAGACGATCCTCTGGGTAGCCCCCGTGAGGAAACCTGTATTGAGGGACCACACTGCTACAAATAACACGACAAGATACAGATTATTATTATTATCGCAACAAGCTGACAACATAGCTCAGACACAAAGGCGGTATCCAAGTCACACCACACCACCGTTACGTAGGATTCTTTGTCACAAATCAAACCAAGGCACAAAATAATACCAATACAAGAAAAAGGGTGACTATCTTGGTCTTATTATGACGTAATACTGAACTTATACGCGAAGGTGGTTCAAAGAAATGACTGTGCACTTGCTTCCGTAGAGAACACTTGGTACCGTGTGCTGGCAATGCATGCAGAAAAGCGCTCGAGCGCTCGCACATATTGATGACACCACTATCAGTGTAGTGTAACATGTTCTCTCCAGCATGTTATGCACTCAAACTGTATTTGCCGGCGGGTAAAATGCAAGTGGGTTCGATTGAACCTCGGAAGAGCGATCAAACAACTTGCACCCAGTGCTGGTTTTGGACAAAAAAACACTTCATAATTGTCAAATAAATGTACAGAATGGACGCCTATTTATTCCTTGATAAAGAATGACTCACCTGTAGAAATTTCGGCCCGGTATCATTGCCGGTACGGTTGGTACGACCGTAATTGCAAGAAGTTGCCATGATCGCTGCGGCGACTGTTTTGGGTACAGTAAGATGGCGGCCGGTTGCCGCACGATCGCGCTCCCTATCCGCGATCCAGCCTTTTACAATCGAGATCAGTGATTCCGCCTGGCTGAACCAATGCCACCTAGATACAGAAGGCCTGCTTATTGCCTCCTCTCCCTCCTCCGCTACGTGGCCATATAAAGTCAGAGTTCGTCTGCTTCTGCGATTCGCCGTTCTGAGAATTTCAGAACTCGCAAATGACTGCAGCTAACCTGGAACCTGTAGATCCGAATCTGTAGACGAAAAGTGCGACACGCTTTCCAGAAAATCAGTCTTGAAAAAGATATGGGACCGTTTTGCGCTTTATTTTAAAGATTTCCCATTTAGTACGCGGGGACGTTCAATCACTACTCGCAGACGACGGTGGTTCGTATCCATGGCTACGACTGCTCAAAGCACGTTCGTAATTGGCTACCGTTGAAAACACGATCCTGATTGGCTGACTCTTAGTTGTTACGTGCTGAACCCGGATGAGCCTTGTGACAGCGTTACCGCGGCAAAAAATAGTTAAAAATGTTTGGTGATGACTGATGAGACATGCCACTTGTGCTAGATTTTTTAAATGCTTTTTGGTGCAAAATATGCTTAGTTCATAGTATTCTTATCATGAAACAACCGCACGGACACGATGTCATCCTTACTGTACAATTGTCATCGTGCAACATGCAAGAAAGCTGTCACTTGTCAGTGTTGGGGATTTGGGGGAGCAGATCGGATTTAAATCAAATCCGCAGTTCGCAGAAGGCGCTAAATCAAATCCAAATCAAGTCCGGATTTAAATTTATTCGAGTAAACTAAATCACTTTAAATCCGGATTTGTAGAGGACGATGGTATTCCTCTACGTGAGTCCCGACCAGCGATGATGGTATACCACGGAGAGGCGATGACAGTGGCCGATCTCCATGACTGCGCCGGTGCAACTGAAGCGGGTGCTCCAGGCGCGTGTCCATCCTCGTCGTTGTCCACCGGCCGCCACATCACTCCCCCCCCCCCCCCTCCGCTATTGGTTCCTGACTCAGACGGGGCAGGTTTAGGCCAGACCACGTCGTCTCAACGTCATCACGCAAGCGCACCAAAGCTTCCGAAGCTACACATCGAGCCGTTTACCGGAGAGTTAAATCATCATGGCAGTCCTTCTGAGACCAATATGTTTCCGGCATACATGACAACAACCGTACCCTCTCTACCATTGCGAAGTTCCAGTACCTTAGGACGCTGGTCAAGGGCAAAGCGGAGCTTGCGATCAAGGGGCTGGACTTGACCAACGAAAATTATCCGACAGCCATCAATATTCTCAAGCAGCAATTTGGTAGCTGTCACCGTTTGATTTCCCAGCACATGAGTCGTCTCCTCGAGCTACCAAATGTGCGGTCCTCTACAGAGCCTACAAGTGTCAGAGAGTTCCTACGGCATTGTGCTGATGACAGAGTTACTTCGGAAGCTTCCACAGGAACAGATAACACAGGCATGGCGGTAGCAGATCATATCCTCCAAACGGCCATTTCCACCGACGTCCCAATTCAACCAAAAGCTCATTTCCTCCAAAAAAATATTCGGAGGTTCTGGGCTTTCGGTTGATCTGGGCATGCGGGTGGCAGTGACCTATATCCCCCAAATGATCTTTTCATCCAAGCGCCCAGAACTACCGAAAGCGGGATACTTCAAAGGACACGCGTCCACCGTTTAACAGGGAGAGGAGGAAGGGTGAGCGGTTGCCAAGTATGCGGGAATCCGATGTACAGCTCGAGGCAGAGTTAACTGGAACGCCACTTTGACTGGCGGAGCTAAACTCGGGGAGAGAGCAACCCTAGCGGCTCTTACGAGAAATAAAGGCAAATAGTGTTCCGACTGTCCCACTGTTGCTGTGGAGGTGTAAGCCTTGCCATGAGCTATTGACTCGGCATTGCCCTTTGCTGTGGTTATCGTCACGATGTTTGTTTGTGTTTGCGGCGATTATGTGAAGGTGTATGCCGGCTGATATCGCACGGATACGATGCCTTTATCTCATTGGCAGATCTCGAGCAGTCAAGCAATCTTGCATGTTCGTGTGGCACTTTCCGAGCGCCCGGAATTGGCCAACTAGCACTTTTTTCGTCCGGTCTCGAAACGATCAAGCAGCGGGTTACCCAACCATATCCGGTGTCGTCAAATCCGCACTGCAACGGTGGCGAGTGCCCTCATTGGCCCGCACGTCGACGTTCACGTGATTTAGCAGATTACGGAACCCGAAGACGGGCGACCGTGATGCCCCTAGCGTGATCCAAGTGTACGAGTACTCTGCCCTGATTCAAAAGGGATGAGGCGAGCCTGATCCTGATCCTAAAACCGCCAGATCTCTGGCACTCACGTTCGGGTGGGAACTGTCACATATGATCCAGCTCCGGAGCCGACCTAGCAACTTCCGAGCGCCAGGCAGTGTTGTAGTTAAATGACCACCACAATTCGCCATAAGTAGGACAGTGGAAACATTATTTCCCTTTGTTTCTCCTAAGCGCCGCTAGGGTGATTCTCTTCCGATTCAGCGGTCGAAGTGGCGTTCCAGTTAACTCTGCTTCGAGCTGTATTTCCTTCAACTCGCCAGAGGGGGTCACGTGGGTTCCTGACTGCTGCTCATCCGGTGCTCGAAATGTTCTGTAGCGTGAGGTATGCGGTCCGTTGATTTGCCCAGCTTCTTTTGTTCCCCTGCTTACTAACAATTCTCCTTAGAGCTGTAACATATATGACTAATATAAATATGAGAGCTGATGCACGAGATCTATATTAAAGAAGCTTGATCGTAGTTGGATAGAAATGACACGACACTGTGTGTGTACAAATGAGATCGCGTTCAAGAAGTGGTCTTAACGGAGAGGTATCCCGAAAATGAATTTTATTGGTATGCACGTTGCTGACGGGAGAAGCACTATCTTCGGAAGGGCATAGAAGTCCGCGTCATGATTCACGGAAAAAGAGCATGGTGGGAGTGGTATGTTCTGTGGCTGGAACATTTAGCGGGACGGCGGAAAACAAAACAAACCTCAAGCGCCTTCAGAGGAGATCGACAGTTCAGACGATATGTTGGTTTCATGCATTCATACTGTTTGCAAGCTTTTTCTAGGGGCTGTTTCAGCCGCTTAATAGCGTGTTTTCTGAACATCTGAACTGTATTAAAAGAACGCATAAAAGAAAAGTAAAGGAGGAGGTCCTTTTTGTAAACTTCTTCGAGACCTGTGAAGTGGGCGCTTTGTTACTATATTTGCTTTCCACTATGATGACCTACACAGTGCCTGGAGCCCTGTCACTCACATGGAAAATATCTCTCTGCTCGGATCGGATCATTTCTTGTACGCGATCGACACCAATAATATCCCAAGCAGCACAATGTACTGAAAGTCGAGAGCAATAGGCGTGGACGGGTAGGTGGAAGGCCTTGAACGAACTGGTGAAACTAAAGAACATTGATAAGACACATACCGTCCACCCCTATTGCACTCGACTTTCGGTACATTGTGCTGCTTGGGTACCTTTCCTTTGCAAATTTCACTTCTGACTAGGGTTGCCACCTTTCGTAGTGAAAAATACCGGCTGAGGGAGAGGAGGAAAGGCTCGTGGAAAAGGGAAAGTGGATGAGGGGTGGACGAGCACACGCATAGAGAGAGAGAGAGCGTGCTCGCTCAAGATAATACGAGGAAACATATGTTCCTGTGTGGTGCTGTAACATTGATGCTATAGAAATAACAATGATAATAGTAATAACAATGAATAATAATAAGAATGAATAACTAAGAAAACGACTGGTGACTGCGGAGCTGGGTCTGTGTTCCACATTTATTCAAGCTGTAGTGGAATGTTGAAGAGAAAATCCCGTAAAAGCCCTTATTAAAGGTCTGGAGCCACAAATACCGGCAAAAGGCTGCCGGTATCACCTTCCTACCGGCAACCGGCAGAGCGCCCAAATAACCGGCCGTGCCGGTATAATACCGGCCTGGTGGCAACCCTACTTCTGACTCAGTTGCAGGATTGGATTCCCGCACACCCAAAAACTGCTCAGCCTTCCTCCTCTCCCTGACAAACAGAGGAATCGTGTCCTTTCAAGTATCCCGCTTTCGGTGGTTCTGGGCGCTCGGATGAAAAGAGCTTTTGGGGGATATGGGTCACTGCCACCCGCGTGCCCAGATCAACCGAAAGCCCAGAACCTCCGAACATGTTTTCGGATGAAATGAGCTTTTGGTTGATTTGGGACGTCGGTGGAAATGGGCATTTGGAGGATATGAGGCCTAACCAGGCATGGCTTATCGCGTCCGGCTTTCGCTGGGGTCATGCTTTCCCTCTCCCAATTTCTGGAACTGTCACTTTTTCTTGTGGGCTGGGTTTGGAACCTCCTTTCGTCGGACTGAGACCGATTGCGCTCAAAAAGTCGTCGCGCGTCATGGTCCGGTTCTCCGAAAAGCATGATGTTCGGCTATTTTTTCCAATGGGATAGCTCGTGAATATTACTGTCAATTATCATGAATTTGAGTGAATTGGACACTCTCTTCATATTGGTGGGGTAAAAAAGTGACCTTTACTTTACAAATTTCTGAGTTCAGTTCGCAAATATTTACATAATTAAAGTTATGATATATGACATTCACATCAGGAGGTGGCAAAAACCTAGTAAGATTAAATGCTGTTGACCGCATGATTCTAGGTGGCGTAGTTTTTTTATTATAATTCAATGACACGTTTTCTGGGACACCCTGTATACAGGGTGGTCCACCAACCATGATAGAAATTCATGGTAAAAAACCTAGGCCCCGGAGAGACATGCGGTCAAGGGATTTTTTTCTGCCAAAACTTTTACCACATATTGGTAACATTTTTATTACATTTCAATTGACGGAAAGTTAATTTCTTGAATTGAACTCCGAAATTTCCCAAGGCAACCTAACGTTTTCTTTGCGGAAATGGGTTCCCCGTGGTCATTTTACTCAGTATAGCACATAATCCCACTCGTAATGCAATGGCAATTGCCGAAATAAATTCGCCGAAAATCCGTGGAAATGAGCCCTTGGCTCCGCCTCTTTTTTGACGGCTCGTAGTTTGAGCGCAAAGCTGCGAAGAAAGGAGGTTACATTCACACGCCACACGAGGGGGGAAAGGGTTACAAGCCTTACCCACGGAACAAAAACGCGCGGTTAGTGCGGGAAGCAGAGCTATCTTATCAAAAATGAGGTCACCCGACGGCTTGTAACCCTTTCCCCCTCGTGTGGCGTGACGTGTCAATGTAACCTCCTTTCTTCGCAGCTTTGCGCTCAAACTACGCGCCGTCAAAAAAGAGGCGGAGCCAAGCAATTTCCGCGGATTTTCGTCGAATTTATTTCGGCAATTGCCATTGCATTGCGAGTGGGATTATGTGCTATACTGAGTAAAATGATCACGGGGAACCCATTTCCGCAAAGAAAACGTTAGGTTGCCTTGGGAAATTTCGGAGTTCAATTCAAGAAATTAATTTTCCATCAACTGAAATTAAATAAAAATGTTACCAATATGTGGCAAAAGTTATTGGCAGAAACAACAACTTTATTTTGGCTTTGGAGAGTGCAGGCAAAAAAATCCCTTGACCGCATGTCTCTCCTGGGCCTACGTTCTTTACTATGAATTTCTATCATGGTTGGTGGACCACCCTGTATGTATATCCATGACACCGAGCGTGTTAAATGCGAACATCACAGAGTCGGTTGGTGGGATACCCAACACCAACCATAATTCGCATGGCTTTGTTTTGTAACAATGGCTTTATATTTGACTTATGCTGGACAGAGGCTATGCGCAAGTGCAGTACGCAGTGATGGCCAGTAGTTAACTACATGTAGTTAAAAAGTAGTTATCAACTACTTGCAGAAATGTAGTGGCAACTACTAGTTAAACTACTAGTATTTTAAGTAGTTAACAGTAGTAATGTATCAGCTCAAGTATCCGGAAACTGACATCTTCGCCTGGACGCCATTAATTAGCAATTAGAGCTAATTGGGACCCCCCACATTAATCAGGACCCACCAGAGAGTCATTACACTAATTGGGGATCATCTAAGATACGTCCAGACGAAGATGTGAGTTTCCGGCTACTTGAGCTGATAAAAAATAAAAAAACAGATAGAAAATAAAATAAAAAGATAGAGATAGAGTGGAGAGAAGGAGTTTAGTTGAAGATCAACGACATCGTCTTGAGAAAGCGGCCCGGAAAGGCCGCTGGGCGACGGAGCACTGAGGCAGGTTGCAAAGCATCGCAGCACCAGTTCCGCACATCCTGTGACGTCAGCTGTGACGTCATCATGGCATGTCTGGGCAGGTTAGGACAGCTCTGGACATGCAAGGAGAAAAACACTCGTAATACAGAGGCTGGGAAAGCAAGAGTATGCAAACCATCAATAGCTAACAAGAAAAAACAATTAGTTACACAACAAATGATCCCACCACAACAGGAGCGCAGAACGATGCGACTGCTCCATCCGAGAGGCAGGCAGAGAACTGACTCGTAATGGTTTTTCTGCTGTATAAAGCCCCGCAGCTGCACCCCCTAGCGGTTACTTTCTCAACTAATCTCACAACAAAATTATTAAGAATCACGCCAGCGCTACTCCCGGTCCCAAGGCAGAAGATGATAGAAAATGGCGGGAATGCCCGGACAACAGCAACCAACACTGGCACGAAAATCACAAACAAAGCGGGAACAAAGTTGACGAAAGCATTAGTTACGCAACAAATCACCTCACCACAGCAGGAGCGCAGACCGATGCGACTGCTCTCGTCGACAGCCAGGGATCAAGTGACGACGGAGCGAACGACCGCACGTCTTCTCCAAACGAGAGCCAGAGGTGGACTGACGTAAGCGCCACTCTACGGGTGCTACGCATGCGCGCGCTCGTAGCGCCCTCTGCGCGCTCCTACCGCCACCTGCGAGAGGCTAAGAGAGAAGAGCATTCCTGCGCCCCCTGCTGGCCGTTCTCATTGGTCGTGAGGCTAAGTGAGAAGAGCATTCCTGCGCCCCCTGCTGGCAGTTCTCATTGGTCCAGACATCATCCTATTGTCTCAGGGCTACACTGTTTTTTTCCACTAATGCTCCTTTGGTCAATCTGCAGTGAAGCCACGGTATGACGTCATCATGCACCTGCGTGGCTCAAGGACGCGTGCGCTCTAGACAGGGGACCTATTATTTATTGAATCACTATCCCAAGATTATTTCCTTTATTCTTCTATAACGATTGCATAGGAAACTATTGCAGAAGAGCACCATGCATGAAAACTGATCGTAGGAATTCCAAAGTCTTACTAAATGAGACTTGCAAAAGAACAAAACATCCTAACATGTAACTCCATCAATGGCTAATAAGAGGACTAGGCACTCAACAAATCAACGCGCGCAGAACTCGGGGCAGCACTATCGTCAAGACGACAATGTTCCTTGTCAAAAAAGAAAAAAATACTAAGCGTCAACAAAGGAAAGCATGCATATCGGGGCATATCAGGACACGTCAGGACAAATCGTACGACTGCTGGGCAACAGAGGAAAACAAACACTTGAACAGAGTGAAAAAGGGCACTCACCATCATTTTTCCCGTTCACAGCATTCCCTCATTGTAAATCCGCTCGTCACAAAATCCACCTGCATCGTCGAACACCATTCACCAGTGACGAACCACACATCCGCACCCCATCAGAGGCAGACAGAACCCCACCGAAGCTACGCTCTTCCACTGACGGCCAACGCCAGGAGCAGAATTTGCGTGTCGAGACCCGTCAGTGTCCAAGAGAGAAGTGAATCCTTGCGCCCCCTGCAGGCCGTTCTCATTGGTCGTAACGTCATCCTATTGTCTCAGGGCTACACAGTTTTTTTCCACTAATGCTCCTCTAGACAAGGTCAACCTGAAACAATAGTCTCTCGGTATGCGGTCATCATGCAGGTGCGTGGCTCAAGGACGCGTACGCTCTAGACAGGGCACCTGTTATTTATTGAATCACTATCCCAAGATTATTTCATTTATTCTTCTATAACGATTGCGTAGGAAACTATTGCAGAAGAGCACCATAGACAAGAGGAGATTGCAGCATTTCATTCCCAAAGTCTTACTGTACAGGAAAAAAAAATGGTTCAGCAAGACATAAAGTCACACACCTGTCCCCCTCGCGGTTACTCTCTGAACTAAATGAATCGCAAAATTATTAAGAATAGCTCTACTCCCATTCAAGGCAGCACTATCGTCAAGAATATGCCTTGTACAAAAAGAAAAAAACTACATGTAGAAGGAAAGCATGTCAGAACAAGCCCAGGCATGTCAGCGCATGTTTGTCAGACAACAAGGGGGAAAAAGCGAAAAGAAACAAAGAAGGAAACCAGCATCAAACTATTTCCAAGCACACGCACTCCTCTTGTTCAAAAACAGTGCACATCATAAATCCGTCCAGGGCAATACACACTATTTTTCTATTGCCACACTTTTTTCCAGTGACGGTCAATGCATTGCTACAGACTGCGTGACGTCATCACATCCTGTCTGAAGAAGAAGACAGCGGCAAAGACTCCTATTAATTATTGAATCGCAAGATTATTTCCTTTGTCCTACTCTTAATGACATTGATTCTCTCATTAAAATTCAACAAAAAAGCACCCCGCATATTAACGATTTTCACCCCAAAGGCTCATCATGGTCATTAGAATTACAGTAAACTGCCACTGCTCTTTTAAAATAATAAGTGAGACCACTCAACATCACCTCCAGGCTTATGTAATACGTGACCCTTTCTATGCTCATACATTCGTTGTCTGAGGCTACACCTGCGAGCAAAAAAGGCGCGGAAGCCGGGTGGGCAAAGTTCCATTCGTGCATTGCGAGCATAAAGGCGGGAAAGGCTGCGAGCAAAGTTCTATTCGCGCATTCCAAAGCACAAGACAGAACGCCTTTACGGGAACACGATAGCATTCCTATACTATATTAATGATTATTGCATTGCAGTTTAGAAAAACTACAACTAAACTATAATTTTAGGAACCCAACTTTCTATGAAAACTATAATTGCCCTATTACTTGGATCGCTACTAATGAAGCGCTCCAATTTTTTCTCTCTTCCCATTTCAGCCTTGTCATGCAGGGAAGCAGACTCATATCCAACATAATTAATTTACACTGAGGGTGTCGTGCTTCAGGAATTCCTATCTTGCGCTCAGGTGCAAGCATTTCTTCACGGATACCTTTAACAGCTGACTTCCTCAACATATCGAACACCCAACAAAATCAAACAAACAATCAGAGAAACCCTCTTCTCAGCTGTACCATGCGACTGTCTTCTTCGTAAAATCGGTGATCTGAGGAAGAGAGCAGCGAAAAATTGCGCGCACTTGTGCTTGACTTTAAAAAAAACTGAAGCATATGCCAATAAACCAAGAAAAAGACACTCATGTCTGGTATCTGATAGTGCCACATACACAGACGCATTGTCGCAAAGAAAGCACAGGACAGGGATACACAAATTTCCTTAGGTGAGCAGGGAAAAGGCTTAAGACCTCAGGAATAATAGCAGAGTCACTGGACATCGCTACGCGGCTAACACAAGATAACAAGATAATAGCGGCGGGTAAAATTGCAACACTGCTAAACAAGCCCCAACATGCCATCATGACGTCGCAATCCAGGAAAAAGAAGCACGCGCGCGCACACAGCAGCTCAGGAATGCACAAGGAGAGGTGCTTTATAGGAATTTCTACTCCACACACTCAGATACCAGCATTTCTGCACAAATACCTATAACGGCTGACTTCCTCAACATATCGAGGAAAGCGAATACTAACACTCAACATATAACAAAAAACAAACAAATTCCATTCTCATGAACTCTCTCCTCTGCCGAGCGGCTTTCTCCTGCTCTACCTGGATGCTGACTGTTTCCCCTCATCTACATTCTGAGTAAAAGCCGTGAAAGGAGAAAAGAACCGCGAAAAATTACACGTATGTGTGCTCCAATAGCTGTAACTGCAAGAAACCGTAGCGCACGCCAATACACTGAGAAAAATACACCTATTTCTGCCACCAGATAATTCTTGCATAATGCCACATACACAGTCGCATTACCCTTGCGTAAAGAAAGCACAGGACAGGGATACACAAATTTCCTTAGGTGAGCAGGGAAAAGGCTTAAGACCTCAGGTCACCACACATCGCCACGCGGCTAGCACAACATGACACCAACAAGATACTAGCAGCGGGAAGAACTGCAACACTGCTAAACAAGTCCAGACATGCCACGAGGACGTCACAAATCAGGAGAAAAAAAAGCACACGCATGCACGCAAAGAGGACAACGCATTAAACACACGGAGCGCTCAGGAATAATCGTAGCGTTACCGCACATCGCTACGAAGCTCAACGTCTAACACAAGACGACAACAACAACAAGATATTAACGAAGGGTAAAAATTGCAACACTGAACAAGTCCAGACATGCGACATCGCATACAAAACACTGCTCATCGGGGAAAAGGCCTAAGCCCGCGGCGGATCATCATAGAGCATACACAACTTCATTTTTCTACTTCGCGTAAACTAAACGCGGTCTGCTTGGAAAACGACGTACAAATTTTCTTAAGGAGCAGAGAAATATAGAAATTTCTACTCCGTGCTCAGATACCAGCATTTCTGCTCAAAAACCTGCAAAATTAAGCACTGCTTACTTCGTCAAGATATCGAACACCCAACAAAATCAAACAAACAACCCCACTTCCACTGGTAGAACACTATTCAGCTTTTACGCAGGAGGCTTTCTTCTACATAAAAGTAGAGAAAATAAGAAAAAGAGCAGCGAAATATTACACGCACTTTTGCTTGACTTAAAAAACCTGAAGCATATGCCAATAAACCAAGAAAAAGACACTCATGTCTGCTATATGATAGTGCCACATACACAGACGCATTACCCTTGCGTAAAGAAAGCACAGGACAGGGATACACAAATTTCCTTCAGTGAGCAGGGAAAAGGCTTAAGCCGTACCGCCTAGGAATAATCGGAGAATCACCGCTTATCGCTACGCGGCTAGCACAACATGACAGCAACAAGATATCAGCGAAGGGTAAAAATTGCAGCAAGAAAGACACTACTGAACAAGTCTAGACATGCGACATCGAATGCCAAAACACTGGTGATCGGGGAAAAGGGCTAAGCCTGCGGCGGATCATCATAGAGCATACATAAGTTCATTTCGCGTAAACTAAACGCGGTCTGCTTGGAAAACGACGTACAAAGTTTCTTAGGGAGCAGAGAAATATAGCAATTTCTACTCCGTGCTCAGATACCAGCATTTCTGCTCAAAAACCTGCAAAATTAAGCACTGCTTACTTCATCAAGATATCGAACACCCAACAAAATCAAACAAACAACCCCACTTCCACTGATAGAACACTATTCAGCTTTTACGCTGGAGGCTTTCTTCTACATAAAAGTAGAGAAAATAAGAAAAGAGCAGCGAAAAATTACACGCGCTTTTGCTCGCATAGCAATAAGAGAAAAAAATAAAATAAAATAAAATATCGACACACACACGCTAATAAACTGTGACAAAGACACCAATTTCTGCTATCAGATAACTATTGCATAATGCTAAATAGTCACTTGCATTGAAATTACACGCATTTGTGTCATAGGACAGGGATACACAAATTTCCTTAAGTGAGCAGGGAAAAGGCTTAAGTCGGTACCGCTCAGGAATAATCGGAGAATCACCGCGTACCGCTACGCGGCTAGCGCTTGAACAGCGCTACGAACGTGACAGATACATACTAACAAACAAACAAACAACAGCAGGACCGGCGTCGGGCACTCATAAAATACCCTGCCCAAAACAAAGACTTCGCCAGGTTCGCGAGGCAATTCCATCAAAAACGCTCGTCCTATCCTACAGATAGCAATGCAAACGCGACTGCCCTTATTTTTTAAACCACTATTTCACGCAATAGTACATAAATGTATCACTCGTGGCACACGAAAAGGCAAACACTTACTTGTCAAGTGGGGTCCCAGCGCGTGCGCGCGCGCACACACACAGGCACACACACACTAACATTTTCACACTCACAAACACAAAGTCTATTTTCACAACCACATAAATCCATATTATTCCTCAGGTCAATAATTATCCTGCCATCGTCAAAAGACGGCACAGACATGTATGCTTACGCAAGACAATCGGTCCTCGTTCCGGATGTAATAGGATATCGTCACTCGGCCGGCGCGAACCAATAAAGAAAGAAAGGAATGCATGTTCGCTATACGAAGAAAACGGTGCCGTGCTTCTACGCAGCGATCATTATACAGACGCGTAAATGTGAACATCATTCGCTACACACTGTAGCTCTCATCATTTTTAAACCAAACCGTGTTCATAGGTCTTCACTAAATAGGTGAGCCGATAATGACTCCAAATAAAATAAAATAAAATAATCATTCCAGCATCGCTGGCTGCAAGCTTGGGTACCCAACAGAGCAGCGCGCTCCTATCAACACGCCTTGGGCTGACCTTACACACCCGAAGCCTTTTCTGAATACATTCTGCCGGCGCTGGAATAAAAGATTTATCGCGAGGGTACTACAATGGTGAGCTCTGCTGCTGTTTAAGTGATAAAACAGTGCGCTTACTCGGGCAATCGCGCGCGTCCAAACCGCGAGAACGGGTCCGCGTTGCGCTCGCGCCGCGGGGAATCGCACGCGTCGCGAGTCCAAACCGCGAGACCGGGCCCGCGCGCGCGCTTCGCGGTGCGGGCGCACTGTTTTATCACTTAAACAGCAGCAGAGCTCACCATTGTAGTACCCTCGCGATAAATCTTTTATTCCAGCGCCGGCAGAATGTATTCAGAAAAGGCTTCGGGTGTGTAAGGTCAGCCCAAGGCGTGTTGATAGGAGCGCGCTGCTCTGTTGGGTACCCAAGCTTGCAGCCAGCGATGCTGGAATGATTATTTTATTTTATTTTATTTGGAGTCATTATCGGCTCACCTATTTAGTGAAGACCTATGAACACGGTTTGGTTTAAAAATGATGAGAGCTACAGTGTGTAGCGAATGATGTTCACATTTACGCGTCTGTATAATGATCGCTGCGTAGAAGCACGGCACCGTTTTCTTCGTATAGCGAACATGCATTCCTTTCTTTCTTTATTGGTTCGCGCCGGCCGAGTGACGATATCCTATTACATCCGGAACGAGGACCGATTGTCTTGCGTAAGCATACATGTCTGTGCCGTCTTTTGACGATGGCAGGATAATTATTGACCTGAGGAATAATATGGATTTATGTGGTTGTGAAAATAGACTTTGTGTTTGTGAGTGTGAAAATGTTAGTGTGTGTGTGCCTGTGTGTGTGCGCGCGCGCACGCGCTGGGACCCCACTTGACAAGTAAGTGTTTGCCTTTTCGTGTGCCACGAGTGATACATTTATGTACTATTGCGTGAAATAGTGGTTTAAAAAATAAGGGCAGTCGCGTTTGCATTGCTATCTGTAGGATAGGACGAGCGTTTTTGATGGAATTGCCTCGCGAACCTGGCGAAGTCTTTGTTTTGGGCAGGGTATTTTATGAGTGCCCGACGCCGGTCCTGCTGTTGTTTGTTTGTTTGTTAGTATGTATCTGTCACGTTCGTAGCGCTGTTCAAGCGCTAGCCGCGTAGCGGTACGCGGTGATTCTCCGATTATTCCTGAGCGGTACCGACTTAAGCCTTTTCCCTGCTCACTTAAGGAAATTTGTGTATCCCTGTCCTATGACACAAATGCGTGTAATTTCAATGCAAGTGACTATTTAGCATTATGCAATAGTTATCTGATAGCAGAAATTGGTGTCTTTGTCACAGTTTATTAGCGTGTGTGTGTCGATATTTTATTTTATTTTATTTTTTTCTCTTATTGCTATGCGAGCAAAAGCGCGTGTAATTTTTCGCTGCTCTTTTCTTATTTTCTCTACTTTTATGTAGAAGAAAGCCTCCAGCGTAAAAGCTGAATAGTGTTCTATCAGTGGAAGTGGGGTTGTTTGTTTGATTTTGTTGGGTGTTCGATATCTTGATGAAGTAAGCAGTGCTTAATTTTGCAGGTTTTTGAGCAGAAATGCTGGTATCTGAGCACGGAGTAGAAATTGCTATATTTCTCTGCTCCCTAAGAAACTTTGTACGTCGTTTTCCAAGCAGACCGCGTTTAGTTTACGCGAAATGAACTTATGTATGCTCTATGATGATCCGCCGCAGGCTTAGCCCTTTTCCCCGATCACCAGTGTTTTGGCATTCGATGTCGCATGTCTAGACTTGTTCAGTAGTGTCTTTCTTGCTGCAATTTTTACCCTTCGCTGATATCTTGTTGCTGTCATGTTGTGCTAGCCGCGTAGCGATAAGCGGTGATTCTCCGATTATTCCTAGGCGGTACGGCTTAAGCCTTTTCCCTGCTCACTGAAGGAAATTTGTGTATCCCTGTCCTGTGCTTTCTTTACGCAAGGGTAATGCGTCTGTGTATGTGGCACTATCATATAGCAGACATGAGTGTCTTTTTCTTGGTTTATTGGCATATGCTTCAGGTTTTTTAAGTCAAGCAAAAGTGCGTGTAATATTTCGCTGCTCTTTTTCTTATTTTCTCTACTTTTATGTAGAAGAAAGCCTCCTGCGTAAAAGCTGAATAGTGTTCTACCAGTGGAAGTGGGGTTGTTTGTTTGATTTTGTTGGGTGTTCGATATCTTGACGAAGTAAGCAGTGCTTAATTTTGCAGGTTTTTGAGCAGAAATGCTGGTATCTGAGCACGGAGTAGAAATTTCTATATTTCTCTGCTCCTTAAGAAAATTTGTACGTCGTTTTCCAAGCAGACCGCGTTTAGTTTACGCGAAGTAGAAAAATGAAGTTGTGTATGCTCTATGATGATCCGCCGCGGGCTTAGGCCTTTTCCCCGATGAGCAGTGTTTTGTATGCGATGTCGCATGTCTGGACTTGTTCAGTGTTGCAATTTTTACCCTTCGTTAATATCTTGTTGTTGTTGTCGTCTTGTGTTAGACGTTGAGCTTCGTAGCGATGTGCGGTAACGCTACGATTATTCCTGAGCGCTCCGTGTGTTTAATGCGTTGTCCTCTTTGCGTGCATGCGTGTGCTTTTTTTTCTCCTGATTTGTGACGTCCTCGTGGCATGTCTGGACTTGTTTAGCAGTGTTGCAGTTCTTCCCGCTGCTAGTATCTTGTTGGTGTCATGTTGTGCTAGCCGCGTGGCGATGTGTGGTGACCTGAGGTCTTAAGCCTTTTCCCTGCTCACCTAAGGAAATTTGTGTATCCCTGTCCTGTGCTTTCTTTACGCAAGGGTAATGCGACTGTGTATGTGGCATTATGCAAGAATTATCTGGTGGCAGAAATAGGTGTATTTTTCTCAGTGTATTGGCGTGCGCTACGGTTTCTTGCAGTTACAGCTATTGGAGCACACATACGTGTAATTTTTCGCGGTTCTTTTCTCCTTTCACGGCTTTTACTCAGAATGTAGATGAGGGGAAACAGTCAGCATCCAGGTAGAGCAGGAGAAAGCCGCTCGGCAGAGGAGAGAGTTCATGAGAATGGAATTTGTTTGTTTTTTGTTATATGTTGAGTGTTAGTATTCGCTTTCCTCGATATGTTGAGGAAGTCAGCCGTTATAGGTATTTGTGCAGAAATGCTGGTATCTGAGTGTGTGGAGTAGAAATTCCTATAAAGCACCTCTCCTTGTGCATTCCTGAGCTGCTGTGTGCGCGCGCGTGCTTCTTTTTCCTGGATTGCGACGTCATGATGGCATGTTGGGGCTTGTTTAGCAGTGTTGCAATTTTACCCGCCGCTATTATCTTGTTATCTTGTGTTAGCCGCGTAGCGATGTCCAGTGACTCTGCTATTATTCCTGAGGTCTTAAGCCTTTTCCCTGCTCACCTAAGGAAATTTGTGTATCCCTGTCCTGTGCTTTCTTTGCGACAATGCGTCTGTGTATGTGGCACTATCAGATACCAGACATGAGTGTCTTTTTCTTGGTTTATTGGCATATGCTTCAGTTTTTTTTAAAGTCAAGCACAAGTGCGCGCAATTTTTCGCTGCTCTCTTCCTCAGATCACCGATTTTACGAAGAAGACAGTCGCATGGTACAGCTGAGAAGAGGGTTTCTCTGATTGTTTGTTTGATTTTGTTGGGTGTTCGATATGTTGAGGAAGTCAGCTGTTAAAGGTATCCGTGAAGAAATGCTTGCACCTGAGCGCAAGATAGGAATTCCTGAAGCACGACACCCTCAGTGTAAATTAATTATGTTGGATATGAGTCTGCTTCCCTGCATGACAAGGCTGAAATGGGAAGAGAGAAAAAATTGGAGCGCTTCATTAGTAGCGATCCAAGTAATAGGGCAATTATAGTTTTCATAGAAAGTTGGGTTCCTAAAATTATAGTTTAGTTGTAGTTTTTCTAAACTGCAATGCAATAATCATTAATATAGTATAGGAATGCTATCGTGTTCCCGTAAAGGCGTTCTGTCTTGTGCTTTGGAATGCGCGAATAGAACTTTGCTCGCAGCCTTTCCCGCCTTTATGCTCGCAATGCACGAATGGAACTTTGCCCACCCGGCTTCCGCGCCTTTTTTGCTCGCAGGTGTAGCCTCAGACAACGAATGTATGAGCATAGAAAGGGTCACGTATTACATAAGCCTGGAGGTGATGTTGAGTGGTCTCACTTATTATTTTAAAAGAGCAGTGGCAGTTTACTGTAATTCTAATGACCATGATGAGCCTTTGGGGTGAAAATCGTTAATATGCGGGGTGCTTTTTTGTTGAATTTTAATGAGAGAATCAATGTCATTAAGAGTAGGACAAAGGAAATAATCTTGCGATTCAATAATTAATAGGAGTCTTTGCCGCTGTCTTCTTCTTCAGACAGGATGTGATGACGTCACGCAGTCTGTAGCAATGCATTGACCGTCACTGGAAAAAAGTGTGGCAATAGAAAAATAGTGTGTATTGCCCTGGACGGATTTATGATGTGCACTGTTTTTGAACAAGAGGAGTGCGTGTGCTTGGAAATAGTTTGATGCTGGTTTCCTTCTTTGTTTCTTTTCGCTTTTTCCCCCTTGTTGTCTGACAAACATGCGCTGACATGCCTGGGCTTGTTCTGACATGCTTTCCTTCTACATGTAGTTTTTTTCTTTTTGTACAAGGCATATTCTTGACGATAGTGCTGCCTTGAATGGGAGTAGAGCTATTCTTAATAATTTTGCGATTCATTTAGTTCAGAGAGTAACCGCGAGGGGGACAGGTGTGTGACTTTATGTCTTGCTGAACCATTTTTTTTTCCTGTACAGTAAGACTTTGGGAATGAAATGCTGCAATCTCCTCTTGTCTATGGTGCTCTTCTGCAATAGTTTCCTACGCAATCGTTATAGAAGAATAAATGAAATAATCTTGGGATAGTGATTCAATAAATAACAGGTGCCCTGTCTAGAGCGTACGCGTCCTTGAGCCACGCACCTGCATGATGACCGCATACCGAGAGACTATTGTTTCAGGTTGACCTTGTCTAGAGGAGCATTAGTGGAAAAAAACTGTGTAGCCCTGAGACAATAGGATGACGTTACGACCAATGAGAACGGCCTGCAGGGGGCGCAAGGATTCACTTCTCTCTTGGACACTGACGGGTCTCGACACGCAAATTCTGCTCCTGGCGTTGGCCGTCAGTGGAAGAGCGTAGCTTCGGTGGGGTTCTGTCTGCCTCTGATGGGGTGCGGATGTGTGGTTCGTCACTGGTGAATGGTGTTCGACGATGCAGGTGGATTTTGTGACGAGCGGATTTACAATGAGGGAATGCTGTGAACGGGAAAAATGATGGTGAGTGCCCTTTTTCACTCTGTTCAAGTGTTTGTTTTCCTCTGTTGCCCAGCAGTCGTACGATTTGTCCTGACGTGTCCTGATATGCCCCGATATGCATGCTTTCCTTTGTTGACGCTTAGTATTTTTTTCTTTTTTGACAAGGAACATTGTCGTCTTGACGATAGTGCTGCCCCGAGTTCTGCGCGCGTTGATTTGTTGAGTGCCTAGTCCTCTTATTAGCCATTGATGGAGTTACATGTTAGGATGTTTTGTTCTTTTGCAAGTCTCATTTAGTAAGACTTTGGAATTCCTACGATCAGTTTTCATGCATGGTGCTCTTCTGCAATAGTTTCCTATGCAATCGTTATAGAAGAATAAAGGAAATAATCTTGGGATAGTGATTCAATAAATAATAGGTCCCCTGTCTAGAGCGCACGCGTCCTTGAGCCACGCAGGTGCATGATGACGTCATACCGTGGCTTCACTGCAGATTGACCAAAGGAGCATTAGTGGAAAAAAACAGTGTAGCCCTGAGACAATAGGATGATGTCTGGACCAATGAGAACTGCCAGCAGGGGGCGCAGGAATGCTCTTCTCACTTAGCCTCACGACCAATGAGAACGGCCAGCAGGGGGCGCAGGAATGCTCTTCTCTCTTAGCCTCTCGCAGGTGGCGGTAGGAGCGCGCAGAGGGCGCTACGAGCGCGCGCATGCGTAGCACCCGTAGAGTGGCGCTTACGTCAGTCCACCTCTGGCTCTCGTTTGGAGAAGACGTGCGGTCGTTCGCTCCGTCGTCACTTGATCCCTGGCTGTCGACGAGAGCAGTCGCATCGGTCTGCGCTCCTGCTGTGGTGAGGTGATTTGTTGCGTAACTAATGCTTTCGTCAACTTTGTTCCCGCTTTGTTTGTGATTTTCGTGCCAGTGTTGGTTGCTGTTGTCCGGGCATTCCCGCCATTTTCTATCATCTTCTGCCTTGGGACCGGGAGTAGCGCTGGCGTGATTCTTAATAATTTTGTTGTGAGATTAGTTGAGAAAGTAACCGCTATGGGGTGCAGCTGCGGGGCTTTATACAGCAGAAAAACCATTACGAGTCAGTTCTCTGCCTGCCTCTCGGATGGAGCAGTCGCATCGTTCTGCGCTCCTGTTGTGGTGGGATCATTTGTTGTGTAACTAATTGTTTTTTCTTGTTAGCTATTGATGGTTTGCATACTCTTGCTTTCCCAGCCTCTGTATTACGAGTGTTTTTCTCCTTGCATGTCCAGAGCTGTCCTAACCTGCCCAGACATGCCATGATGACGTCACAGCTGACGTCACAGGATGTGCGGAACTGGTGCTGCGATGCTTTGCAACCTGCCTCAGTGCTCCGTCGCCCAGCGGCCTTTCCGGGCCGCTTTCCTCAAGACGATGTCGTTGATCTTCAACTAAACTCCTTCTCTCCACTCTATCTCTATCTTTTTATTTTATTTTCTATCTGTTTTTTTATTTTTTATCAGCTCAAGTAGCCGGAAACTCACATCTTCGTCTGGACGTATCTTAGATGATCCCCAATTAGTGTAATGACTCTCTGGTGGGTCCTGATTAATGTGGGGGGTCCCAATTAGCTCTAATTGCTAATTAATGGCGTCCAGGCGAAGATGTCAGTTTCCGGATACTTGAGCTGATACATTACTACTGTTAACTACAGTAGTTAGGTTACTGAAGACGCCAACTACTTCCGATTTTGCAGCAAGCTTTACGACACGAGTGTGCTTCCGACTTTTACCTTGTGCTACTTGTTTGATGAGAACGGAGGTGCAGAGGAATTGTGTCGTGCATGTGTACTAACTTTTAATGCTTGTCTAGTGAAGCCTCATTTGCTGTGAAATAATTCTGCAACTTAGTTTATCGCGTAGGCACAGAAAGAATCCCACCCCAAGCTTTGTAGTTGACGATCGTAGCAATAGCTTGAGCCAAAGTTTAACATTGCTTGTGATTCATATTTAGGTGTGCAAGAACAATACAAGGGATTGGGGTTGATAGACAACGTTAAGTGGTTATAGATGTAGTTAAACTACATTGCAGTAGTTAAAGAAGTTGTTTTAACTACTCCCCTGAAAAGTAGTTGAACTACTAGTTAAACTACTCAATCGCAAAGTATTTAGTAGTTGTAGTTAAACTACTGTAGAAGTAGTTAGTGGCCCTCATTGGCAGTACGTGGCACGAACAGATATGAAGCAGTGCAAACATCACAGAGAAACGAAAACATGTTATACATCGTACAAGCAACCCCTATCAGCGTGACGTCACTAAGGGGATGCGGGAGTACGGTCCGCAAGGGGTGTCGCGCCGCACCAGTATAGCCGGCAATGGTACGTACTTCCTTTCTGTGGCGCGATCACGAAAAAACAATGTCTCTAAGTTCGGTTTGGAAGCCAGGTCAAAATTTACGATGCAACGATATTATGCCGAATTTCATGATGCGATAGCTCGGTGAGTAATAAACCGATATCAACCAACCAGCTAAATCCCGACAGAGATCTACCTTCCGGTGTTGCGGAAGGCACGTTACCCTGGGAGGACCGTGCCTCCTGGGCTAAGTTCATAGGGAACCTTACCGACAGCTGAGGAGAATCCAGCGTAAACACCCAAGGCATCCGGGTCACCCCCCAGTTTCGATGATCTTAGCCACTAAGCCACCGTAGCAAGGTAAATTCGGCGAATCGGGAATGAACATGCCGGTCATTCGGCCGGTTGGTACAGCACATTTGGAGTTCAAAGGATTAAGGCTGTCTCCCGGCCTTCAATGCATTCGGCGAGTTGCGATTCGGCAGATTGGGAAGACACCGCGTATCCCAGCTAACTGCGAACAGATTTTTTGAATATATATATATATACAAATCATGGAGGAGAGAAGAAAAGGAGGCGCCCCAATGGTTCTTCGACGGAAGAGAGAAGCGTGGGGCAAGTGGCGTGAGGATAGGAGGTAGCTGTAGCTTCTTCGGAGCCACGCGAGGTCACGTCAAGGGGATGAAACTCGCGAGTTCACTTGCGGACTAAAGTTAGGCGCTGCGAGCTTTTCACGTCATCGAACGTCATGAAACGTCAGAATTTTTACGTCGAAGCGCGAGTTCTCAACCGTCACGAGCCCATTGGCTCCTGAGGCCGCTCCCCCGGTATGCGAGCGCTGATTGGTTGGTTTCAAATTATGAACTTTCCTTGGCGCGCTCAAGCCGGCGACACCGTGTCGGCGGTGCCGGAGCAACCGAGCAGCTCTCCGCAAAGTTTCGAAATGTGTTGGATGCAGCAGGGACGCAAGCAAAGCATCTATGCCGGTACCGCTTTGGGTGGTTTTTAGTGTCCTTCCCTAACATGTTGTCGATACAGACTCTGAAAAGCGCGGTGCCTCATGGATACTTCTGCAAGTCAATTCAGTGATAGATAAGTGTGCAGGTGTGCTTCGCTTGCTTTGGTGCGACAACGATTCAAGAAGGACACGAATACTGCGTTTTTCCGCTACCCACTCGATGACAGGTAAGTCACTTCCTACTCCATTCTGCCGCTTAGCATAGCATAGCGCCAGACCTGTGTCATACGCAGCATTTTGGCAGGTATAATTTTTGGTTTTCACTTTTCTGATCCCTATTTTTCTTGTTCAGGTATAAGCACTCAACCGATATCTGCTTCAGAATAGCATCTGCATGGATACAGTAGAATGGATAAGCCACCCAGAGTGATTGGAGCATCATCTTTCGACATAGTAGCTGCTCA
The DNA here is from genome assembly GCF_037126465.1 of Ornithodoros turicata. Lineage (NCBI taxonomy): Eukaryota > Metazoa > Arthropoda > Arachnida > Ixodida > Argasidae > Ornithodoros > Ornithodoros turicata. The sequence continues at coordinate 29,880,440 of NC_088201.1, forward strand.
AGTTCCTTTGTGGCGGGTCAACCAGGCGCCTACAGAAGCAGCAAAGGGATATGGACATGTTCTCTGTCATGCCGGATCTCTGAATGTGTGTGCCTGTTCAGCCAATATACTGTTGTTCTACTGTGAAATCTTCCACGTGAGACATCAGCATCAGTGAATGCAAAGTTGCTTCGGCATATCATTCGAACTTCAGAAACAATGTTCATATCATGTTCGTGTTTTGCACAGCTACAGCAGGCTGCAGTTTGTGATTTGGAAATATCTATCTCGAAAAATAAAGCAGTTTGTGTAACAGAAACAGCCAACGCTTCCGCATTTTGTTATTTATTTCACTCGACGCGAACGAAAATCCAGAACCGCCAAAGCGGAGGAGAGGGTAGAGAACAGATGAGAGAGGGAAAGGGGAAAGGCACCGCCAGCGTCATAGGTCACCCAGGGAGACAGAAAAAAGCAAAGCAAAAAATCTAGGGATAAACTGATGTTCTGAGGCTGGAACGACATAGAAGGGAAAAAATCTACTCAACCGTCGTCCAACGATTGGCCCAACGCTAGAGGTCACGTGAGTTTTTCCCGACAATAGAAATATACTACACGTTCATCCCCCTGGTCACGTTACCTGAATAGCCCAATGAGGTCGCTTTGCACACGCCACTTCGGTGACTTCGGCTACCACCACACCTCTCCAAGTATTCCAAAACTATGCGTTGGGGGCTCCCATAGAAATGTATGTAACCGAAACCGGAAGGCGAGCGGTGATGTCACTGGAGTGGCCCCCAATCTCAGCTTCACTTCTCAAAGCAACAGGGCTCCTCCTCTCTTTCCTTCCCCCATGATACAAATAGAGAAATGAGCGGATGCTCCATGGCTGCACGTGAGGTATGTGTTTACAAGTCAAGCGTGCCACATCCCAGCTGTGGCGTGCACGCTCTATGGTCGGCACGTCGGTCTGTATTAGCGCTACGAAGCAACTGTAGCTATGAGCGGCGTACAGAGGTGGACAGATGGAGAGAGGGCAGCAGGAAGGAGTGGGGGACAGAGGGGTTAGGGTGCGTCCTGGGACGACTTCAGGGGGAACTGCGCCAACATTCGTCTGGAAAGTGTACCGGTATACCCAGGGAAAACCTCAGACAGCACAGCCAATGGTACGATTCGAGCCCACCACCTCCCATAGTCTTTAGCACGGCCTTGGCTACCAAAAGCGATCAGATGCTTTTACCCACTCGGCTATGCCACTGGTGCGCAAGCCTTCAATAGGACCTTTCTCATCGCTCATCTTAGATAAACTGGCATGCGATCACCCAGTGGCGGACGACCGGCACCGAGTAATCGCAGCGAGTCCGCAGTCAGCTCCAGCCCTGACCTACAGCTGATTGGCGATGATTGTCTGCGGTACTTGAAAAAAAAAAAAAAAAAGAAAAGAAGAAGAAAAAAGACTGTACGAAAAGCAAAAAATGTGTTCGCGCCCCTCGTATTTGTATTGATTCGCAGGTTCACCACCGGAACCAGGCACGGCGAGAGAAATTACGTGCCCCAGGGATGGGTCATGCCCGGGCCCCCTTCTCACGTCTCGATAATATAGCCTAAGTATTTCTTCTTTGTACGATTACGACGGGCTTTGGGTAGTGCGGGCCCCGCGGCGCCACTCCGGCAGTGCACCCAACGCAATGCCTTGGTAGCTTGGTAGGCACGTGTCCCAGCTTTTCTAGAACACGTTGCATTGACATCTCTTACGGCAGTATTTTAGCTCTGATCAATGGGGCTTTGGTCGTTTAAACTAGTTAAACTAACACATGCACGGCGACATTTCCATTTTAAAATTCGCGCTTCCGGCCACATAGCGGAAGGCAGTCGAAGGTTGAAGTGCTGGAGTGCGCATGCCAATCCAATCCAAGTCTAACGGTAGATGGTGAATTTGGTGCAATTTTAGTGGTCACAGTATGTTTTTGTTCGTTTGTTCACGTTGCTTTCTCAGCACTGATTAGGTGTTATAAGCATGTGAGTGATGAGTTCAGGACGCACTTTTCTAAACTATGAAACAGTCGACAGGTGCATGGACGCCAGTGTCAACAAACAAATTTTGCTGCAATGTTCCAAGTTGCTTGTCTCGAGATGGCCTTCCAAAGCCCTTTTCAACTCGAAAACTTTTGATGCAGGTAATTTCCAAGGAATGGTCAAGCGTTTCATCGTTTCTCTATAGGAAATTGATTTACTTCATGCGCTACTGGTTAGAATGTTTTGTGGGAAGAACATATGCGAGTCAAACTTAGCATTGCAGTTTTGTCCCCAAGCATCATCATATAAATGTATTCCAATTTCAAGGTTTTGCTGTTAAGAAACCGTGTGGTTTATTGTTCATTTTATCCCCATCTATTTGTGAACACTTCATGAGAAACGACATGCGGTCGTTCTCAGTGGGGATAAAAGCTTTGCTCTGCCTGCTGTGCCGTCGGACGGTACGCAAGCTCCACATACAGTACGTGGCTTCTCAAGCACTGATAGCGCATTATGCCCACATTCAGCCAAATGTCCGCGCAACTATGTAACACTGCATGTATAACAATGTAACTATGAGCGTAAACGGATTATGCAAGCGAGCGTGCAACCAGTGAGCGTGCAACCAGTGAGCATGCAGCTCGTACAACCAGTGTTTTTAATGTATAGTATAATATTTACAAATAAATCCTCTTTTTGCTTTCTTCCCAAATGAGTAGCACCACATCAAGGTGCATGCTGAAAAGAAGTTCCCTTGCCAAAAGTGTGGGAAAGGATTTGGAGCAGGATGGCTACTAAAGCATCATGAGTCAACCTGTGGGATGTCATGGGCCTGTTCATGTGGAATCACCTACTACAACAGGGAAGCCCTCCTGACCCATGCTAGACGACACCGACACACCTTGCCTTTCAAGTTAAAAAGGGGCGACACCTGCAGGTCAGTACATGTTTACCTGAGCGTATTCAACACAAGCACACAGAGGCATGTCAAATTCAATGCCTGCAATGTTTAGTGGCATTTTGCTGTCCCTTATCTCACTGCATGATGCTCGATGTTCGTAAGTCTCCAAAAGGAGATGTCGCAGTCTAAGCATGATGAATTTCAATGCGGCATTGCCACAGTCTGGTTGAAACGAGGCAAGAACTGGGCGATGGCACATGTGGCATTGCACACTGAGAACTAAGTGTAACAGTGCGCCCAGTTTTGTAAAATCAAGTTTCTGTCAGAATTGGCAGAAGTGGACCACAAGAAGAAGTAGAGTTCTGAGGGCAAATCTAGAAGGAGGAAGAGTTCATCCCGATTCAGACAAGGATGTCCACTTAGGTTCTCCGATATTTGTCATTATTTTCTGTGTGAAAGCACATCATGTGTGATGAACAAGTTCACCAGTCTTTGAGCCCTAGGTGCAGCAGTTGTGAAAGAAAAAAACGAAAAGCCAACCCATGTGAACAACAGCGCATGTCCAAACTGCACACTCCCTGCACTTTGAGAGCACCTCAGTCGCCCCGCATAGAAGTCACACAGTCTTTTTCTTTCTTTTTTCCACATATTCTATGCACAACAGACTGTTACTCTATGCAAAAAATTTTTAAAAAAATTGTGCGTACCTCTTCTTGCAAATTATTGCCTACCTAATGTGCTTCTCTACCTAATGCTACCAAGTGTGATTTCTCTCAATATTTGCAGTCGGTTTACAAATAAAGTATACATCTCTAACAAATAAATTTTATATCAAAAGGAAGCTTATTTTTTTGTTAACGATGTATTTTGTTTATTTATTAATGCTACTGGAGAGGTGGAATATGCATTAGAATGGAACATGCTTCGGAATAATGCATCATATTCGTAAGCCTGTTCTTCAAAAACACGAATTCCGATCTTGACTAAAAAAATCTCACTTATGCAGTGACGTGTTACCTTTTTAATGGTACCACTTTTTTGCAGGCTAAGAGTGTAGAACCGCACTTACAAAATGAAAAAACAAAAAACGACTGCCAGAACCATGGGTAACTCCGCTCCCGCTGCTGCGCAAAAACATGTGGTGTGTGTTTCTTCTGAAGAAGGCATTCGCATTCTTCTTGGCATGGCGTTTAATTTCACGTTTGCAGGGCTGTTTCCTTTAATGGGAAAAACGTCAAGCTGTGTTCGTGAGTACAATTTTTCGCGATTTTTAATTATACGTCGCGAATTTAATACGTTTACAGTATTTCTTAACAGTTTTTCCGAGCCGCTTTTACGTCCGAAGAAGTTCACACCAGTCGTACAAGACGCCCACAAGAAAAGTGTGCCTTTGTCTGCTGAACAACATTTGCATGAAAGAAGCACATGCGTGTGCATGTATTACGCACATGAAAATGTAATTAAACATGCGCATAGAGAAACAAGGAGAGACATTCGTACGAGTGAGGTACATTCAGTTACAGTTTGGGTGCCTATGAGCGGAAGTGGCTAACAAAGTATTCTGCATTCAATGTGGTCCATGTAAGCGAAACAAGAACACATGTCAAGGTGACGAAATTATGTCCACAGCAGTTTTTTCCATTAGAACTTCGGGGCAGATTCACTGCCGAATTTCTTGTACCAGACATGCGATGGACAAATTCCCTGAACCGACCTTACATTATTCCATTCCTCTTGTGTGATTTCCCGGAAGTCCTTGACTTCACTAGTCGGGAGGTGCTGCAGAACAATCGAATGGCCTTTTTCTGCTAATACACGGACAACATCTACAGGGGTTTGAATTGCATGAACAACAGCTTCACCATAGTCTGGGTCTGACGCACACGCAGGAGGAGATTATAGAGAAAGGTCACTCAGTGTTTATTTATTTTCAAATACTACTGGCCTCCATCTGGAGGCCCAAGTAGGAGTGGGGTGTACAGGAGTACAAAGCACAAACACACTACAAACAAACACACTCAAATAAGCACCAACACGATTAAATAAACGCCAACAAACTTAAATAAACACACAACACACTTGAACAATCGCTTACAAGTATGGCTGAATGTTTGACATGAAATGCCCAACAGTTTACGCTGTGACAAATTCCGTGATGATCCGCAGAACCGTACTGCCTGATATACTGTGAGTTTGAATTACGTATCGGACGTCTGTCAGGTAAAGCTATATATATCGGTCCTTGTCTATGTTAAGCTTATTGTTCATAATAAGATACAAGGGTGATTCCATCTCAACTCAGGCAGGGTGGTCCGGACACCATCACCGATTTCCCTTGAAAAAATATATGTTGTACCGCAACATGCATACACACAGGTGCAACAAATATTTTGGCTCTATGTGTTGTGGTCCACCAGAAAAAAAATCCCAAAGAAATTGACTCGGCGACAAAGCTTTGACATTTTATTCCTCGCCATCGGGCGGTCCCAAACTATAGATTTTTTTGCACAATATGTCAGGTACAACGACTTTCAGCGTGTATAAACAGCACCGGTCAATTCTATTTTGATCTTCAATTAAAAATTGCCAAAGTTGCAACAAAATTCACATTTGGTAATATTTGTCCTTACGCAGTGCTCCTGCTATGTACGCCATCGAGATATATGAGGTACCACTGTGTAGGTAGAAGCGTGCTCTTTAAATTGATGTCAAATTTACATGTCTGTACCTTGCCCACTTTCGTCAAGGCGGTGTAGAGTACAGCTATGTTTTCAAAAGTTGGGTTTTTTGGACTTTCGTTTCTGAAAAACCCCACCTCCGATTTCCTTCATATTTTGTAGTTATATAGCCCAGGCTATGACCTACATGTGTTCGCAAAACGGAAGGTTCCCTCTCAGCACAACTCGGGATAGCCCGCAACAAACGTGGATTGCGGAGCACATGATGTAGGCCACGACCGGGAGAACTACGCCAGAGAGTTAACAGGATTATTTATTGGCGTCTGCTACTGCCGACGTCTCCGGCTTTGAATGACAGAGCTCAGGATGCAGACTACCGCAAATCCCATCTTAGCAATATATTTTGAGTCTTTCTGACTCGTTTTTCCCACAGTCGAATCTCAATGCCGTTCATGTGAAGTTCGGCGACGTTCTGAGTCGGTGGCTTGTGTTTCTGACATGAATTCCAAGTACAGTATGGATTGCGTGTACTGTGCTGACTGTGCGGTGTTATGGTAGCCATCTCGAGCCAAAAAATCGAAGGAACTACGCGTTTGTTATCAGAAACAAGTTGGGAATGCCAGGCAGAATGACGCCTTGAACCGTGATACCATCAAAATGTAATAATCGTGTGCAATCAAACAGAACCGTACACTTTTTAAGTAACTAGTCGCCAAGAAATGGTTTATTTATATTTTTAAAAAATTCAGAAAAACGATAATACAGATCACGAACCTTGTAAGGTATAACCTGGCTGGACGCCGCCGTTAATGTTTCTTTTCAGAAGGTTCTCTTGTTGTTCCTTGGAAACTCTGGACATCTTGACTGTGACATGTCCATCTCCTACGACGTTTTTCGTCCACATGTCGAAAGACCGGATTTCAACAGCGGTTCGCGCTGTCTCCCATTCTTCCTTCTTTGAGACCCGGTATGTTTCTAGGGAACTTGTTTCTAATAACAAAAGCGTCGTTCTTTTGATATTTTGGATGGAAGATGGATATCATAGCACTGCAGAGTCAGTATAGTTACACGCGATCCATACTGTACTTGGAGTTCATATCGAAAACACAAGCCATCGACTCAGAACGTCGCTGAACTTCACGTGAACGGCATTGAGATCCGACTGTGGGAAAAACGAGTCAGAAAGACTCAAAATATACTGCTAGGATGGGATATGCGGTAAGTCTGCATCCTGAGCTCTGTCATTCCGAGCCGGAGGCATCGGCAGTAGCAGACGCCAATAATCCTGTTAACTATCTGGCGTGGTTCTCCCGGTCGCGGTGTACATCGTGTGCTCTGCACTCCACGTTTGTAGCGGGCTATCCCGAGTTGTGCTGAGAGGGCCCTTCCGTTTTGCGAACACATGTGGGTCATAGCCTGGGCTATATAACTACAAAATATGAAGGAAATCGGAGGTGGGGTTTTTGAGAAACGAGAGTCCAAAAAAAACCCCATTTTCGAAAACATAGCTGTACTCTATACCGCCTTGACGAAAGTGTGCAAGGTACAGACACGTAAATTTGACATCAATTTAAAGAGCATGCTTCGGTCTACACAGCGGTACCTCATATATCTCGATTGCGTATATAGCAGGAGTATAGCGTAAAGACAAATATGAGCAAAATGTGAATTTTGTTGCTACTTTGGCAATTTTTAATGAAAGATCAAAATTGAATTCACCAGTGCTGTTTGCGCACGCTGAAAGTTGTTGTATCTGACATATTGTACAAATAAGATTTATAGTTTGGGATCATCCGATGGCGAGGAATAAAATGTGAAAGTCGTTCCGTCAGAAAGCTCCGTCGCCAAGTCAATTTCTTTGGGATTATTTTTCGGGCTGACCACAAAACATAGAGCCATAGGTGGGCATTTTCCTGCGGCCTCACTCATCCTCACCTCACGAAGCACGGACTTTATCAGCCTCACTCACCCTCACCAAATTTTCCTCGCCAGTAACTTAACCTCAGTCGCCCTCACCCTCACATTCCATTTCAAATTTTTCCCTCACGAACCTCACTTCAGGGCATCGGGATCCCGAAAGGCCTCACCATCCTCATCCTCACATGCCTTCACCTCATGAGGCTATTCACGACCCTCATGGCCTCACGTATCTTCACCTCATGAGGGTCCTCATCCTCACGTGCCCTCACCTCATGAGCGCCCTCATGTCCTCACGGCGCCTCACGTACATTCGCCTAATGAGGACCCACATGGCCTCACGTGTCCTCATCCTCACGTGCCCTCACCTCATGAGGGCCCTCATGGCCTCACGTACCTTCACCTCATGAGGACCCACATGGCCTCATGTGTCTTCAAGTCACTAGGAGACACGTACGTGAGCCTCAAAAGAACTTTCCGTCATGTTCACATGAGACATCGGTGTTTATCTATACTGTGTCGGTAGTTGGTACTAATGATACTGCGTGGCATTAAACTGTTTACAGGGTTTCGTGCTGTGCTTGGATAAATGTGCTGACAGTTGTTACTGTCACAGTGAGGTTTAACGTTAGTGTTTGGCATCAGTAAAGTGGAGCTCGAAATACTACAGTGCAGATGTACCGTTACGGAAATGATCGGGTGGTGGCGGGGAATAGTGCTTGAAGAGATCCTGTACTCGATTCTCAGAACCGTATGACGCTGCTGCCAGAATCGGGGGATACGCTCACAGCTGAAGTGTTTGGGCACAATGATGGTACTTAATCGCACCTGCAACCAGGTCGTGCCTTTTTATTGTTGTTCTTCCTTCTCCTTCTTTTACATTTCAAAAGCGCGCTACAGTGACGGGGATTCCAGTTTTCCTGGCATCGTTTTGAGGAGACAAAGATTTTGAAACTTCTTACAACTCCATGATGAAAAACCCGAGACTGGGGAAAAGACGAAAAACAGACGACGCACACCAACTCTCAATTTCAACGTCTGTTTTTCGTCTCTTCCCCAGTCTCGGGTTTTCCATCATAGATCTTTTTGATTTTTATTTGTTTGTTCTGCTTTGTTAGTTCCTTCCTCAGTACTTCTTCATTATTGCTGTCGCACAGACTTTGGAGAGCCCGGTAAAGGCTGCCTTATATTCAGCTTTATGCTGTTAAGAACAAGAGCTGTCAAAATAAAAAGAAAACCTTGTTACATTCTCAGCAGCGGTAACATTTGTTTAAAAAGAAAATACAAAAACACCGCACATGGCACCTTTGGCACGACACAGCACGCGTGTGTCCAGTTACAATCATTCGAAATTAGCGGGTGAAGGCAGCTGCACGCGCTTTCGAAAACGCGGTACAGGGCCTCTCCAAACGAGGCTGCTATTCCAGTAAACAGGCAGAAAAACGAATCCACAAGATGTAGTGTGGCGCTCAAAACATGACTTCAAAATCGTGTTCCCTATTCTCAGGGTTTTATCTTATGCAACAACATAACGAGACCGCCTAAGAGAGTCATGACCTATCTGTAAGGTCGCTAATGAAAAAGTCGCATGCCCCTTTGAAGTGAGATTCTTCATGGTAGCCTTCATACAGTGTGGTCCACCAACCCTGATAGAAATTCATAGTAAAAAAACGTAGGCCCTGGAGAGACATGCGGTGAAGGGATTTTTTTCTGCCAGTAACTTTTTTCACATATTTGTAATATTTTTATTTTATTTCAATTGACGGAAAGTTAATTTCTTGAATTGAACGCCGAAATTTTCCAAGGCAATCTAACGTATTCTTTGCGGAAATGGGTTCCCCGTCGTCATTTTACTCAGTATAGCGCATAACCCCACTCGTAATGCAATGGCAATTGCCGAAATAAATTCACCGAAAATCGTGGAAATGAGAGCCCTTGGCACCGCCTCTTTTTTGACGGCTCTAAGTTTGAGCGCAAAGCTGCGAAGAAAGGTGGTTATATTGACACGCCACACGAGGGGGAAAAGCCAACCCACAGAAGAGTTCCGCTGCCAGGTATCAGCTTTGCCCACGTCAGTTTCAGGGTCGCGCTCTTTTTCCTTTATTCGTGTTTTGCTCAGTGTGTTTGTTTGCTTTTGGGTGCGTACGCGGCTGTTTTCACTATGACCGCTGAGAGCGGTCTCGTAGTTTTTCTGCACCACCTTATTGTCATGAACCTGTGTATGTGTGTGAAAGAGAGAGAGTTGTATGCGCGAACGCCTGTCAGCTCTCTTCTTTTTTCAGTTCGTTTGTTTCAACATGCTACGGATTTCTTCACATTCAACACACTTCCTGTGTACTTTGATTAGGTTATCATTAGCGTAAAAGCGTTAGCGTTCGCCATCTGCTGCAATGCACAGGTGCGGGCTCTATGAATTGTATCTTCCACGGCCCTTTTTATTTCGGATCTGGAAAGCGACGAGCAGAAAGCAGTGATTTTCCCCTGCTGGACAGCCGGCGATCGTGGTTCGCTTTTGTATACTTCATCTTTGATGCGACCCCAGAGGTAAAAGTCCATCGGCGTTAAGTCAGGAGACCTGGCGGGCCATGACACTGGACCAAATAGGCCAGCCCACTTCTCCCGGAACATGTGACGGAGCAGCTGTACTGCACGCCGCGCGCTGTGAGGTGGAGCCCCATTGTGCTGAAACCACACGCGGGTCTGTTCACCAAGAGGCAGGTCATCAATGAAGCTGAACACGGCATCTAAAATTTCGCTACAGTACCGGTTGGCATTTAGGGGTCCCGTGAAAAAGATTGACCCAATAATGGCTCCGTTATAAATCCCGGCCCATACATTCAATCCCCACTCGTACCGATGCTTGCAGTCCCATAGCCAGTGTGGGTTTGTTTGGCTCCAATAATGCGCGTTGTGTCGATTCACTTGAGCGCTATGGCAGAAGTGGGCCTCATCAGCCCAAATGACCCTGTTCACAAAGTTTCTGCTTTCCTGGGTCCGACGTCGGATCCAGTTACAGAAATCCAGCCGTTTCTGGTTGTCGCCCGGCTGGAAATGTTGATGAAGGCTCACGACGGGGTATGGGTGGAGTTTGTGCTTGTGTAGTATCCTCAGCACACTTGACTTTGATGTCTGTACTCACTTTGCCAGGGTGCGCAGACTTTACGTGGAGATCATCTCCTACTTCTTTCAGGGCCTGGTCTGTTTGTGTCGACTCACTGGCAGAGATTGGGTGTGACCGGCTCTGGGTACCGGAATAGAAACTTCCTGTTGTGGACAGTCTCACAAATGCACGCCTTATGGTACAAGAGCTCACCACCCTAGTTCCTGGAAGTATTTCACTGTATTTGAGGACTGCTCTGTCATAGTCCATACCTGCAGCTCCCAGAGCAATGATCATCCTTGTTTTTTCTTGGTTGGAATACACGGTGCTTGCCATCGCTGCCGTTTACTTGTTCACTGCATTCACTGAGACCGGAGTGCAAAACGGTCCAAAAATGTATTTCCTTCCCTACCTGTCAACACGTCGGGTGACCTCATTTTTGATAAGATAGCTCTGATTCCCGCACTCACCGCGGGTGTTTGTTACGTGGGTAAGGCTTGTAACCTTTTCCCCCCTTGTGTGGCGTGTCAATGTAACCTCCTTTCTTCGCAGCTTTGCGCTCAAACTTAGAGCCGTCAAAAAAGAGGCGGAGCCAAGGGCTCATCTCCACGAATTTTCGACGAATTTATTTCGGCAATTGCCATTGCATTACGAGTGGGATTATGTGCTATACTGAGAAAAATGACCACGGCGAACCCATTTCCGCAAAGAAAACGTCAGGTTGCCTTGGAAAATTTCGAAGTTCAATTCAAGAAATTTCCGTCAATTAAAATGAAATAAAAATGTTACCAATATGTGGCAAAAGTTATTGGCAGAAAAAAATCCCTTGACCGCATGTCCCTCCGGGGCCAACGTCTTTTACTATGAATTTCTATCATGGTTGGTGGACCACCCTGTATATGGAGGAATGAAACCTAAGAACGGAACATGGCGATCCTCGAAGATCTTCGAATTTCCATTGGCCCTTCGCGCAGAGTGATGTCATCTGACGCACACCTTCTCCAGGCGAGGGGATACAGTGGCTTCCCCTTCATCTGTGAGGCTCTTCACGAATGGACCTATGACCTCATCCGTGAGGTTCCTCACGAAGGGCCTCACGGCCTCATCCGTGAGGTTCCTCACAAAGGGCCTCATGACCTCAACCGTGAGGTTCCTCACAAAGAGCCTCACGGCCTCAACCGTGAGGTTCCTCACAAAGGGCCTCACGGCCTCATCGGTGAGGTTCCTCACAAAAGGCCTCACGGCCTCATCGGTGAGGCTCTTCACAAAGGGCCTCACGGCCTCATCTGTGAAGCTCCTCACGGAATACGTTGTACCCTCACGTATTGATGGCCTCACGACGACTGGCCTCATGAGGGCCCTCACGGTGGGCCTCATGAGGGACAATGCCTCAAGACTGTCCTCATGAGGAACTTTCAGCATGGTGTGGCCTCACTCACCCTCACCTCATCGTCGTGAGGTGAGGGTGAGACGTCCTCATGAGGGTCCTCATGAGTGAGGCCGCCCAGCTATGCTAGAGCCAAAATATTTGTTGCTGCTGTGTGTATGCATGTTGCGGTACAACATATATTTTTTCAAGAGAAATGGGTGATGGTGTCCGGACCACCCTGCCTGAGTTGAGATGGAATCACCCACAAAGTTTTTAGCCGAGCTTCTTTACATCTTTTATCTAGCATGTCCACACCGGCTTTATTATAGAGATCAAAAATAGAATGTGTTCGTCTGTACTTATTAAATATAAATCTCAGCGATTTATTTTGCACTGCCTCAATCGGAGTGGAGTTACGAGTTGTAAAAACATCCCACGCAACGCTTGCACACTCTGAGACTGGACGGACATATGTCTTGTAGGCTGTAACTTTCGTTTCCCACGTGGCATTTTTCGAATTACATTTTGAAAACCATAATTTTCACAAAGCCTTGCGAAGGATGTTGTCGACATGCAAAGCCCAAATTAGATCTCCCTAAATTGTGACTCCAATTTATAAGAGTCCACTGTCAAGAGTACATGATTCTTAATCCTGTAGTCAAATTTAAAAGCTTCTTTTCTTCTAGTGGTGTTCATGCATACAAACTTTTTCTGGTTCAATACCATTTGACATTAATCACACCAAGAGACAATTTTTTGCAGACACTCATTGGACAGGATTTGGTCATGTATGGAACGAACATCAGTGTAGATAACACAGTCATCTGCAAATATGCGAAAGTGCACTGGAATGTCATTGGTGATATCATTGATGAAAATCAGAAATAGGAGCGGTCCCAAAACTGATCCTTGCAGAGCGCCAGATATAACTACTGCACCCGTAGAACGTGTTTCATTGATTTGTACGAATTGTCTGTCAGAGATATAATTTCTCAACCATTGAAAAATCAGAGGATTATTAATTAACAGGGTGTCTACCAACCTGGAAAACAGGGAATTGTCAGGGAATTTCGATGTGACTGGAAAACTCAGGGGATTGTCAGGGAATTTGGCCAAAAAGCAGCTGAAGTCAGGGAAAATTGCAGACAAGTGCCGTGATGATGCGCAGCAAATCGCGAGTGCCGACCGGTGGTTGAGCGGCAATGCCGCAGCAATCTTACCGCGAGTAGCAGTTTGCCAGTATGACAAGCTCTCAGGAAGAAAAGTGGGATAGCCTCACTAATACTTAATAAATGGTCACAGGAGCAGGCACAAAGTTCCCTTTTGTTTTTGTAAGGGAATTTGCTTGAAATAGCCAGAGAAAACCTGGAAAAGTCAGGGAATTTGAAGGCTGCAATTTGGAAGACACCCTGATTAAGTTCCTTAGTTTTAATAGCAACTTTTCATGGAGAACTCATATGCTTTCGACAAATCTAGAAAGATGACATCAATTTGACCCTGAGAATTAAGTACATGGGAAAAATCATGTATTGTTTCTATTAGTTGCGTCACTGTTGACACCCCTGCCTGGAATTCGTGCTTAAAGGGACTGAAAAATTTGTTATCCTCAAGGAATATAATTAAATGCTTATTTACAATATGTTCGAGGAGTTTACCGCATGTTGGCAGCAGCGATATTGGACGATAATTGGCAGGGTCCATGCGACTGCCTGTCTTATGTACAGGAATAAGCTTAGATAACTTCCACTGTTGTGGGATGACCCCTGTCGACAAAGACTTTTTGTAAATTAGGAAAAGGTACTCACTGCACCACTCAGCATATCGTATTAAGAAGGCATTAGGAATACCGTCGGCGCCTAGCGCCTTTTTGCTGTCTATGTTAAGTAGAAGTAAGTCTGAATACGATTCTCGTATGGGGGTTGAAGCCCGTCATCTCTTGTGAGCACTGAACAAATACACTACCTCATAGCTAGCTGAAGTACCTTGCACAATTCTTGCACAATTCATACTTGCTGTCTACAGCTTCACTTCGCTCCACACCCAGAACTGCTCTCAGTGCCTGACGTCCAGACTTGAAACGGATGCAGATCCGTGTTGCTCGAATATATTTTTCTTGTGGCGATGTGCATAATCCGCACAATACACACGTTCTGTACTGTACACAATTCAGTCCATCAAAGCTGCATTGCACGAAGGATGCTCAAAAGGGAGAAATACCTTCAAAAATGTCCAGAACTTTCTCAGAGATTCGCGCGTTTACCTTACTCAGAATACAATCACTTATCACAAGTTCGAAGCAGTGAACAATTCTGGGCACCAGCAAGATCATCTTAGTTAGGCTGCCTGTAGCACGCTAATCGATCAGCCTTGCCTCCCCCACCAATGAAAATTACCTTTCTCACGGTGCTTCCCCAAATACAGAATCTGTCCGCATATTTTTGCAAAGCAACTACTGGAAACGTATTTTTATTCACGATCTATTAATTTTCGCGAATTTCGCGACTGCTAAAAAATCGCGAAAAATTGTACTTGTGAACACAGCTTGACGTTTATCCCACGAAAGCAAACAGCCCTGGAATCGCGAAATTAAATACTCGCGAATAACTTTGCAAATGATTTAATGAGTGATTCACGAAAATTAATACGTCGCAAATAAAAATACGTTTGCAGTATTCGCTTTCTCACAGGGAACCTCCAAACGAATGCAAATGCAAAGGTGTGTACATAAAAAGCGTTATTTTTGTTGCAAAACGCACACCATGTTTTTGCGTGGTAGTGATGCAGCAGCGGGAGCGGAGTTACCTACAGTTCCGGCAGTTGTTTTTCATTTGTATATGTGGTTCTACATTCTTAGCCGGCATAAAAGTGGTACCATTGGAAAGGTAACATGTTACTGCGTAAGTGCAATTTTTTAGTAATGATCTGAATTGGTGTTTTTGAAGAACAGGCTTATAAATACGGCATTGGCGTAGCCAAGGGGGTTCTGGGTGTCCAAACCCCTCCCGAAATGGTACCTTTGGTAGTGCATTTGGGAGAGGGAAATGAGAGGAAATCCTTCTCTCCCATGTAAAGTGCCCATGGAACCCCTCCCGAAATGTTTTTCTGGCTACGCTGCTGGAATACGATGATGAATAGCATAGTATATTCAAACGCATATTCCACCTCTCCAGTAGCTTTACTAAGTAAACAAAATACATCACTAAAAATATAAAAAAATAAGCTTCCTTTGGATATAAAATTTGTTTGTTCGAGATGTATACTTTATTCCTAAACCGCCAGCAAACATTGAGAGAAATCACACTAGGTAACATTTTTGCGGTAATTTGTAAAACGAAGTACGTGCAAGTTTCAATAATTTTTTGCATAGAGTAACAGCCTGTTGTGCATAGAACATGCGAAAAAGAATTTACTGTGTGACTTCTATGCAGGGCGACTGAGGTACTCTCAAAGTGCAGGGAGAGCGCAGTTTGTTCACAGCCAAGGTTATTGAGATTGAGTCTGAGACTCGTACTCAACTTGCGAACGGGCCCAGACCTGATCTCACAATGCGGGGGTGCAAAAAGTTTTATAATTGTTTTGATATATGAAAACTATACAACGATTTGAGATGACCGAGGCAGCTTGCCTTTATGTGATTCTTTAGGGAGGCATTTGGTTTTGATCTTGTAATAAGGTTGCACTGAAAGGCTAGGAAAACCGAAATGAACAATGACAACAACTTTATCTAAGTGATGTTGAGTGGGAAGTTTCATCGCCAGTGGGATACCCCACCCGATTGCTGGTGGTAATGTGGTGAAATGGAATATTAAATCTTCTCGCAGTGAGGACCGAAGTCCTATAGTGTCCAAAGACTTCAGAAGTGCTTTTAGGGAACAACAATGGCGGTAAATGGAATTTGAAACAGAAACAAATATGGGCCAGCAATGGAGGCGGTAACTGGAACGAAAAAGATTCAGTAACATTTTCCTGATTATAAATATACCACTCGTCGCTGTGATGAACATCCCCCGAGCCTCCGTAGCTGCTGTCACCACGCAACAAGGGAGTTGGACGCACGTGGCTGTCCTCTCATTAGGGAGGGAAGACGCAGCGTGCGATGTTTGTAGACAAGAATCAAACAAAAGGAACTTAGAACCTAAGTTACCTACAAAGGAACAAGTTCTACTGGAGCTCGAAAGCAACGGAAAGTTAAAAGTTACCGGAAAAGGTAGCTTAGTTACAGTAACGAGTTACATCCAAACACTGGAATTTTGCAATTAGGCTTGTGTCAGTTTTGTTGGCACCAAGTGGTGGCTAGTATTTGGTTATGAGAGTAACATTTACGATAGTGAAATAATGCTGGAATTTTGCCAGATTAGTGAACAGATTACTGAAATTCTCCCTTATGATGGAGAATTTCTTAATTATTATTCAGAATCGAGCTAAAGTAATGTATTCCTTCATATTCCTCCTGTATTCCATAACATATTCCTTCTTTTCTTCAATCTCTTGTGCAGGCAGAAACATGCATGTCATCAAGTAGTACAGCAAGTGGTAGTCCCAGTTCCTACGCCTGTGATAATCATTGTCCAGAACCAAACCCCTGAAAAGCTTCTGAAACCAAAAGACGTCACAAGCAAGACACACCCATGGCGGAATATAATTCCAAAGGGTCAGAATTATCCTTCCACTGTCCCATCAGTCCCAGAGACAATTCCAGTGGATCATCATGGTTCTGCAAAGGTTCATCAAAGTTGTCAAACTTATGTGTCATGTAGACATAGAAGAACAAAGGATTCCTCTATTCAGGCGTCAGGAAGGAACGATGGAAAGAAAGATGCTTCAGAGCATGCTGATCTTCCACCAAAAGTATCGAGAAGGTCAAAACCTGCAAGGTTAGCTGTACAAACGCAAACATGTAAAAATGACATCAATAGCAAAGAACCACACAACTCTACTGGTGTACAGAAAGCTGGAGGATGCAGCACACACACTCAGACTGTTGAAAGCACAGTCTCTAAGGTGAAGAGGACAACAAAGCCAAGACGCTGCCCATCAAAGGAAGCCCTAGCCAAATCTGATAAAGAAATCACTTCAAGCCAACTGTGGAATGACATTGACACGCTGTTTTTCAACAGTCCGTCTTCTTCGCTAAGAGACTGGAATGACTACATGCCCAGGAGCACATCAGCAACACAAACTTTAGAGCAAGACAGATTTTTTGATGACTTGTGTAATTCCTATGGTTCGTTCCAGTCCACGAGGGAAATAGAGCCTCCATTTTCAAGTGCTATGTTAGGAGGCAAAAGTGAGCAGCACAGTGATCGGCCATTTCCTCTGAAAAGTAGTTTACTCGCCAAGGAAAAGGAAAGTATGCTTCAGGCACTCTCTCCTGTGTCAGCACCAAGCCTAAGTTTAGAGGAAACATTAGAAGAAGTTAGCAACATTTTATCGTCACAAACACAAACTGATGACATTCTTGATAGCTTGCTGATGTCCAATGTTCAACAGTCGGGAGCACAGACAGATTTTCCACTCTTTTCACACAATGAGACACAAACAAATGATGTGTTTTTTGAGTGTTCAAACATGTTTCATATGGAAACCCAGACATCGGAACTCTTGTTTTCTGATTTGGAGAGTGTGGATATTGAAACTCAAACTCCATGGACAACAGAATTTGATTTTAATGTGAGTCATCTTGCACCTGATGTTTTGCCACAGCAGAGAAAGAGAAGAGATGCAGAATCTCAGATTGAGCGTTGTCAGTTAAATGCAGCATGGCTCAATTCCCGCAGTGGCAAAAAGGATTGCATTAACATGGAAACTCAGACAGGGGCATCACCGTGAACGTCCAGCTTAGTTCATTACTATTCAATAGGCATTCACTATGAGGTCAGTGAAGAATGCACTTCCTCCTCCTGTGCAATGTGTAAATATACAAGCCTTAAAATTTCAGGTGGTGCCAGGTGTGTTATTTCGTGTGTGATGATACCACACCATAATTCATATCATGGGTGTGTGAATAAATCATTTAAATCAATTTGGCCAACGAAGCACCTGTGAAACGTGCTTTACCAATTCAAGTAATTCAGGGAAAAGGTGCTGAGGCCAGGGACTGAAACCAGAACAGAACCGAAAACCACTTGGAACCCATTTTTTTTCAAGAACCGTAACCGGAACATAACTGCAATTCACCATCAGCAGTTAACCGAAACCATAACCTGAACCGAAAAATGTGATTACAGTTAATATGAATCTGTTCAAGCGTGAACGCGAACAACTTTGGATGAGATATTTGAATCGCTTTACAACTCTCATTAGTGATGTAGTACGTGCTTCTGTTAAAGTAGATCTCTTCATCATGCGTTTTTCATTAAGAAGTTGCGTAGACAACATACCATCTTATGCACTTGGACCCATAATCGGGTGACGTATGCATCATATAACATGTATTGCGTACGTCCCTTATGAGTTATGACTGTATTATTGAGATCATTGAATGTACCAAGTGTTGCATGTTGTTTGTTTCCACATCTGTTTGCTTAACTGCTGAACGCACACAGTTTTTCTTGCCTGGTAGCTTGTTACAGCACAAGCGAAATGAATGTATGTGAGATAATAGAGATCGCGACAAATTATTTTACGGGGAATGTCGCAAACGGCCAAAGTGCCTCCAAGAAAGAGTTCACTCTTTCTTCAACCTGGCAGATGGCACTGCACCACCCTTTCAGAGCGCAACAGATAAATGTGTTCATTTTTACCTGTTTGCACTTAGTAGCTCACTTTGCGACATCCACGTAGCCTGTAGATACATATATCCTAGAGAAAACCGAAAAAAATACCGGCTCAACCGTTTGGTTACCGGTAACCACAAATATTAAAATGGCGAATCCCGTAACCATAACTGTCAGAGTTGACACTGAACCGTAACCGAACCGATATTCGTTTCGGTTTCAGTCCCTGGCTGATACCAGGAATCAAACTTCCGGTCTGATATGCTACCGTTACACCAAGACTTTCCCTTGAGTTAGAGTGCCTCAAGTACAAGGGGGACTGACAACCAATCACACTATTCCCATTCTCTCTTACATCTTTCTCACTCATTCAGACACGAGGCAGGGTGATTTGTGTAAATGACGTAAACAACGAGAATTAGCCGATTCCTGGCATCAGCACCTTTTCCCTAAATTACTTTAATTCATTAATTTCTGGGCATTGGAAGCTTACATGTTTGTGTCGTCCATATTTGTGGCCTGCCTCGGCTAATTCTCGTTGTTTAAGCATGCTTTAGTCATGAATTACTGTGTGTTTGCGTGCTTGTTAAGTAAAATAAAATTGAGATGAATCCATTTGTACGTTCTCACAACCCTGATATGTAGCATGTCTCTGCTTCGTAATACATGCTGTCACACATATACTGGGTGTTTCAGTTAAAACCCTGGGCTCACGAACGGGTGCACCCATCAACAAACTCTCTTTTTTACAAGGTTCTGTCTGATACCACCTACAAGCTGCGCACCATGTGAATGAGTGGGAGGCACTCATTATTTAAATAAAAATTCAAATGAGTTTTGGAAAGAAAACATAACTTCTAAAGCAGGGCGCTGTCGGCATTAAAATGGGTACTACCCCTTTTGGGACCTTCAGTGGACACCTTATAGAGAAAAATCTGCCACTGAAGCGGGTCATTTGTTGCAGTAATTAATTGGTTTCGGTTTACATATTTTTGTCACAGCTGGTTGCAGTGACGTGCAAAAGGACGCTCTTCCATTCCCTTATCCACCAATGAAATATGTCCTTACACCAATGAATTACATCCTTTTGCGCTTCACCACGACAAAATATGTAAACCGAAACCAACAAATGACCCGCTTTGGTGGCAGATTTTTCTCTAAAAGGTGTCCACTGAAGGTCCCAAAAGGGGTAGTACGCATTTTAATGCCAACGGCGTCCTGCTTTAGAAGTTTTTATGAAACTCATTTGAATTTTTATTTAAATAATGAGCGCCTCCCATTCATTCACACGGTGTGCAGCTTGTAGGTGGTATCGGGCAGATACTTGTAAAAAAGAAAGTTTGTCGATTGGTGCACCCGTTTGCGAATTATGTAGCCCGGGGATTTAACTGAAACACCCGGTATATGACGCTTTTGTCGGCTTGCAACTGGTTGTAGTGTGTAGCCCCAGGATGAGGCATAGCATATGAGGGACCTGATGAAATGGGGGAAGGGACTGTCCATATTTCGGGAGCTCTTCCTTGCCATTGTGTCAGGTACGGTTCCAGGCGTACGACATTTCCGGACACATGGTTCACCTGGAAATCAAGCTGCCATCAAGTACGAATTCCTACCCCTGAGTGTGCCCTTGTCCCCATTGTCACACTCCTAGTCCATCCCCGCAAGTTTCAAATAGCTGGCAACACACCTAGTAAAAAAAACTACCAGAAAAGGAACCTTTTTTTTTTGCACTCCCGTATCGGTATAATGCAAGGAGCAGTCATTCTGCACAGCGTCCCATAGTATTGTCATGCCATCAGCATCTGTGATCGGCATACAACTGAACTGACATTTCGGAACGGGTCTCATTGCACGCTCTCGCTTCCACTGGAAGGCCGTAAGGAGAAAAAGTAAGCAAGAGATTGACTAGAAAGTTGTGTGTGAATGTCCCAAACTTGGCATGCCACTGAGTTTTCAGAGTGTGTTTTGTGTAACAAGGTGAGATACTACACCAGAAAATTTATTACAGAATCTGCTGTTGTAGCTGATCTATCCGGATCTGGAACCAGTTAATTATCCAGCCCCCCAACACACACAAATATTTGGCAAAAAAAGAAAAACGTAACTTTTGGTTCTCTGCACACCCTATATGTGTGCCTCTGTGATTTCAGCTTAGACACATGTCGCCGCATTAAACAGTTGCGACATATAGCTGATAGCTGTAATAATTACCCCCTCCCCCCCGGAGCGATGCGCGAAGTCTCATCCAGGGACTGTGAATTATCGAAAACACTGCACATTGTGAACACCACCACGCAAAACTATGTGAAGATACACAGCATACCCATATGTGTACAGAAAATGACGAGCTCGACAGCCCTACTGGCCCTAGCCCTACCATCTCGGCTGCAAAGCGCAAAGACGTACCCTAATAACCATATGGCCCCGCCCACAGTACGTGTCATTTCTTGTGGTCTTAAAACGGATATGACGTTCTTGCAATAGCACATGGTGGCTAGCACCCTTTGATAACAATCGAGCATAAAAATTCACGCTGTGCTTCATGCATGTTAGCCCAAACTTCAAACATGGCACTGTTCGTTTAATTATCTGTTAGTTAATCGACTACGAAGTAAACGCATGGCGTAACGCAGTGTGTGGGAAGAAGGCGTCGGAATCGTGCCGCGCATCCCACAACGAGCCAAGCGCTCTGCAGCTCCGCAGTGCGGTGTGTACTTCAGTCAGAACAAAATATGGCGTCGGAGGATGTGCGCACGCCGAAGTGTGAGATAGAAGCAGACGGTTGTGTTCCGTTATCGTCAATTCTGCGGGCATTTAGTGCACCCATTGGTGAGGAACAAGCTTGGGCGCTATGCTACCAGACTGCAAAGTGTATGTGCAAAGTGTGGTCTACAGACAACCGCGGATGTTACGCACTCACCGATACCAGTCAGCTGAGGATCCACAAGGACGGGAGTGTGCACAGCTCTACAGTGCGCTGCTTGGGAAATGGTAAGTTTGTTTCGCTACACCAAGAATCACATGTACTCCACTTAATAACTTTTGTAGCCTTAAATATAAGAAAATGTCTATGTCTCCCACGTATTGATTTTCCCGGTGTGGGAGTGATAAGTGTCCTATGTTTAGAAACATGGCAATGAACACAGGTATATTTTCATTGTCATACCACCGCGATTATTTTATTGCAGTGAGCTCAGAAAGAAAGAGAGAAAAGGTTTCATTTTTGGTTCTTTTGAACACTTTTTTCCGTCTACAGATACAGGACACCGAATTCCCTAAGCCTGAGAAAGGATCCGCGCCCGTATATGTTGTGTACAAGCAGTCACATTATATCCCTCACGCACGGTGCCCTCACGACACCTTGAGGTCAACAGCGGCGTGTCTTCATTACCGTTACCTTCCTTTCTTAGTCTGTGCACATATCACGGACATTAACGGTACTATAAGTGAGAGCCAAGGCCATTCAATACCGCAGGCGGCTGACAGGTAGTTTGAAATCTGTCCAAAAATCGTCACGACTCGTGCACACTGTATTGTGCACGCAGTGCTAGTTCACTCTTAGATGCAGAGGTTAATGAGATTCATTGGAAGAGATGTCACTTCGAAAGTGACGTGACATTGCCACAGTCGCATTTGCATCCAACTCCATACGCTGTCTGTTACAATTGGTAGCGGGGGGGGGGGGGGGGACTACATAGAGGGCTAGAGCTCCCCTCCAAATGTAGGCCACCTTGTATGTATGGCACCATTTTTCCACGGTTGCTCATGTTGATTCGCTGATGCGCTCAAGTAATGTGATGGCGATCACCGTTTTACCTCGTAAATATGTGGGAGCAAAGATAGACCGTCCCGGAAAAAGTTGTCTACACCCCTGGTTGGAGTATATCCTGCTAGCAAGACTGTCAAAGCCCGACTGGCCAATGGGGAACGTTCTGGACGTTCCAGCCGGACGTCAGGTTCGTGCTTTTGCGCTGTTTATCAGCAAGCGACACGAGAGCGAATACAAACTGGCCTGGTTTGTGACAGTTGCAGCTAATGGCACAATTGTTTTGTCAAGTTTAGTTCACAAGTATGAGTTGTGCTCTTACCGTATTTCGAGCATTTGTAATGCATTGCTAAATTTGATGATTGTGGGCATGATGCGTCGTCCAACATTTCTAGAGGAGATGGATCTAACTTACGCAGGCCTCGCTTGCTCGGTGTATATATGCGCTGTAGAGGACTAAGTGAAAGAATGCGAGAGGCCTGACATGGAAAAGGAAGGGACATTGGAAGTACTACCAGCAGAGAAAAATGGCTGTAACCCATAACCGTATGTAGGTGACAAGTGACTGAGACAAGTGTGAACTGTGTAGCGCAAGGTGACAACCAGGGGTGGATCTAGGGGGTGCCCTGACCCCTTCCTCAATTTGTCGTCTGAGGAAGAGTATCTCCCTCCCCCCCTTGTAGCAATATCACAGAACACATGAAGCAATAGTATGAAGCTAGCAGCAGCGTAGCCAGAAAAATATTTCGGGAGGGATTCTATGGGGACTTTACATGGGCGAGGAGGATTTCACCCTCGTTTCCTTCTCCCAAATGCACTACAAAGGGTACGATTTTTGTGTGTGTGTGGGGGGGGGGGGTTCAACCTCCCACCCCCCTTGGCTACGCCACTGGAAACTAGAGGTTGCGTTTGAACCGCTCTTAAAGCGAGGAAGGAAAAATGCTTCCCAGTTACTCTAAACGGTTACTTTCCATCATGTTCAAACAAGAACTATTGGCTCTCACACATGGTATACCGTGTCAATGTCGACAGTTCTTAAAAGAATAACGTCAAGTCCTGTGGTTCAGCATGTGAATCACACAGGTGGTGCAGAGGCGCATTCTGATTCACAGCACTTACTCTAAGAAAGTACGGTATGAAGAACCGCTTTGTGTTGCTTATCACTCATGAAGCAGGAATACATGCAGTGCCGTTCTCGTGCAGCATAGGAACATATAGCCTTCGCAGGAGCCAGACAGATCGGATCAGATTGAGAAGCTGTGTTCGATAGGATGGTGAATTACGACTTACGTAGATCGCGAGCTATTGTACCGCCAGAATCTACAATGCTCTTGCCCTCGTGTGTGTGAGTCGGGAGCCGGTTGATTCTTAAAATTAGAAAGGTAACGGTCAGGATTACGAAAACGCATGCCACCTTCCTTCTTTCCATGAAACGGAAATAGTGGGCTGGTATTGAATTCGAGTACTGGTCCCTACTGCAACGACATAAGTTATCTCTTTTTAATCGTTATTTTTGGGGGACTCTGTCGCCTCAAGTACATTCCCCGAAGACGCCGCGACAGCACGTAACATGGGATCTTCAGGACGCACTTGCTCGTCTCAGTCGACTCTCACGCAAAGACCGTCCGACAAGAGGCCGCGCGCTGACGATCATTTCCTTGGCATGGCTCTTGGTCTCTCCGTAGTGTCCAGCTCTGCCCGCCTCTGGATGCGACCCTGGAAGAGTTGCGCCCATGTAGAGCTGCTGGAGACACGATTTCAACGGGGCGCTATGCAAGGTTGCGGGTACTTCTCCGTAGACCTTCTTTTAAATCTCGGGAGATTTCGCTGAAGCGAAATTGCTGGTATACTCGTGGCGTACTCTAAAGAGATGCTTTTCACGGAACTGCAGTGCTCAATGTTGCATCCACTTGCAACTTCATAAGAGCCGTTTCATTAGCGGAAAGGCTGGTATTGGAAAGCGAAATATGGGAGATATGACGGAAATGCGAAATTGAAACGGCGACGAAAATGTGCGCGTTACCTTTCCCTGGTACAATCGATCCCCCGTTTATCTGGGACCTTAAGAAGAAGAAGAAGAAAAGACAAGCAGACGGATATACAAAAAATGTTGTAAACGAAATGCAACTTCCTCTTTGGGTTCTCATAAGCGGCTGCTTGGCGAAGTAAAGCCCGGAGCGAAACAGCGCCCGAACGACCGACGGGACCGACTTTCGCGTTTAATTTCAATGCAGTCCACACGCCCATCGGCTGCCCCCGAAAAGCTATCCAACCTGTATTGCCTCCAGGTTCTACAAAGCGATTGATAGTTCCGCTCGAGTTTTTTGCATCACCGAGCAAATCTTGTCCGCATTCCAGTTAATTATTATCCAATAATGGTCACGTCACTGAATCCGGTGGCCGTAGTTTCTTCAAATAAACGGTGCACTGCACAAAAAAAAAAAAAAAAAAAGGAAGCCAGAATGGCGCCTGTTTCTGTGTAGAAAACGTGTTTGAGAGCTACAGGTCGTTTTAGTGAACAGGAACTGGCAGACAGTAATGCAAAATGTGAAACGAAATATATCCGTTGTATCTGAAAGTACCCGTTGCTTCGCGTGTGCGCGACTCATTGACAAGCGACGTCGGAAGTTCGTGAACAAATCGGTAAAACATTTGACACATTCGGGCAAAGTGCATAGGCCAACAACAGAACTGTTCTATCAGTAGTAGCCTTCATTGTGGTTCGCTTCGTTTGTACGGAGTCCGGCCGAATAAACCAGTTCAAGAACCCCGCTATAATTCGGACGATTCTTCAAAGTCGGCGCTAGTTCTTTTGTATTGTGGGCAGGCGTGCGTGAAGCAGTCGATCAGAGATGGGATCATCATTCAACCTCATCAGCAACGCATTCTGGTTGAAAGGTGCCCTCGTGCTGCTCCATCAAAGTCATCATCAAAGTTCGAGGTCATACGCACGAAACAAGACGTGAGATCACATCAACGAAAACTTGCAGCGAGACATCGAATTAGATAACCTGTCGACCGTCGTACCAGATGCGAGCACCTGGGATGCTAAGTTCGTTCAGTGTACAGATAACTTGATGCGCCGAGAAAAATAATCGGAGCTCGTCTATTGGACAGCGGGCAGCACCGTGCGCGGCGCTGTCCAGTAGGTGCTTTCCGATTACTTTTGTCGACGCATCAAGTATCTCGACACTGAACGAACATAGCCTCCCAGGAAAGTGCAGCATAATGCTAAGGAAGAGAGCCACAACAATGTTACAGGAGGCGTTGTTCTTCTGGTCCTTGGATCACAGTGCCAGGTGTTCGTAGCGTTCTCTGAAATGGAATCATTTGACAGAAACAGAACATATTTGTCGTATTCTTGCGATTGTGTAAGCTTTATTTGCCCGATGTGCACTGTTGTACTGAAATCTTGAAAGTTTATGCGGATGTCTTACTGCAGTTAAATGAATTTCAAGACAGGCATTGTACTGCCTAATCCCTACAGTTTGACAGACTAACTCTCGTAGCACACTTCAACGGTTGACCAAGTCAGAAACACGCCCAATAGACTATTATGGAAGGCGGCATACATTGTGTAACGCGGTTGTCAACCCTGCTTCTACGGTTTAAAGTACAGATAAGTACGAAAATTGGGGACTACACAAGAGCAGAGGGACAACAACTTCTCTGGAATTCTACAGATGCCGGAGTATCGCCTGGTAGGCCATCGATTTTTCTTCTTATATGGTTACCTCGACGGTCACGTATTTGCAACGGGACCCTGATGATTAGCCTCTTCCGCGTTGGTACCTTGGAGGCTGCAACTTTCTCGCCGCCGGTTTGCCGGTGGCTAATCATCGGCCGTCGTATGATTCGTAATTAACCACTCATTCTGTCTTTCACTTTACTTTAACCATCGTTTCTTCAGCACGCTGCGTAAGGTGCTCAGAGAAGAGGGCATGTCTAGCCCGACCTCGCTAAGATGTTCCCCCCCACCCATTTAGGGAAAGCATCTATGATTTCGAGGGGAAGGTTTCTGTTTTCCTCATCTGGTCGCATTTTTTACTCAAAACGAATGACGTTTCGGGCCTCGCGTGCTCAGCCGGCGAACCCATGCCGAAACAACATGCTACCGTGTGTAGTCTAACTGCTTGGTGCGTTCTTTCCATTTACACAGACTAATCATAATTCGTGGCTCGTCGTGAGGCAACTGTGATCATGAGCGGTCATAATTTTGCCCACGTTAGGGTTCTTTAACTTGAGCACGGAAGACGGCGTGTCGAAGTAACTTGTGTCCCGCCACCAAGTTATACTAGCGATCGGATTCGAGCCCTGGTATAAAGAGGCAGGAAAGTTACCGACTGATTCACCGAGTCCAGTCACGGACTCACACTGGGTCGGCAACTGAGTAAATTGCACTTAAATAAGTTTGCCAACAGCGGCCACTGGAAAATTTCGGTTTATCCCCACCATGAGAAATCACTTACTTATGGCTAAGGTTCCGCGTTTACGGTTTTAATCGAAAAACGCCGAAAAACATACGCCGGGTAAATTTTCCCTCATTCGGTTTTAATCGAAAAACACCGAATACAGAGGGACATTCCAGGAACGATGACAGAAATAAATTGCTGCACATGCCCAGTAAGGTGTTGATGCCCACCAGAAAACCATACAGAAACACGATGCTTGTGAAAAATGTCCGTTTACTTTTTCGTTAGCCGTAAAACACCACCGCAGCGAACAACGCCACGTTAAATGAGCGTCGTGCGGAAATTACATCATGATTTCTATACGCCGATAACTGTCGGGTAAACCGCGTACACGCCAGGAAAAACACCGAAAAACGCCGATTTCGTGAAAATCAATACACGCCGAAAAACATACGCCCCAAAAATAAAAAGCGAAAACGCGGAACCCTACTTATGGGGGAGATAGTTGGGATATAGTTGGTTGCAGCACATTGAAAACGAGGAGCAAAAATACGCGAGCCAGTACGCCTCTCGTGTTGTCTTGTGTGTTTCCAATGCACTGTGACTTAGTTGCTGTTAATCGTTCGTTGTACGACCGACCGAAAAGCTCGCTGTACACCTCGGAACTGATTGAAAATATGAAGATATGAGCGTAATCTATTATCCTCTGAACGGCGTAATGTCCGAGTGCTGCATCGCCGTTACTTCCGAGAGGAGTACCGGTTTTAACGCCTTTGGGTCGCCCGAGCTATATCACGACGTGCACTGCAATCGAGTAACCGTCCCAGCCGAAAATAAGCTGCATTTCACGCCATTCTGCGGCCTTTCGCAATGAAAAGGGCTATCGAAAACGGAAGTTCGCGAGAGGAATTCGAAACGATGAACTTCGCATCGTAGCAAGGAAGCTACCCTCGTCGAGAAATGCTGCTCAACTATGCATCGTATTAACTTGCTTCGCGAGCGGCACAAAATTCTGGCGTTGACGACAGAAAGCATGTTATTTTCCCGAATGACCGAAAATTCTTAAACAGGAATCTTGATTGAGCATTTACGAAGTAGATGGCTCGAGGCAATAGAAGAAAGAAACCAATTTGGACGAGAAGGAAAATGTCATTCTGCTCGCTGTTTGGAAAAGACACACTGCGTTGTGCGGGTAAATTAAAGAATGAAGACTTTTCCATCCCACAGTGGACAGTAAAAGCGCCAACTAATTCTGAGTTTCAGTTCTGTTACACGTGAGTTGATATGTGGCGAGTCATTATAACATAGGGATGGGCCAACCGAATCCTCGAAATTTAGGCAGGGATTCGAGATTCGGGAATTTGAATCCCAAAACAGGGAATCGAATCTTTGGAATCCACCAACCACGTTTGTTTGTTTCTCTTTAAAATTGGCGCCTCCGGAGTCCGCCGAAAGCCCCATTGACCGGCAGGTGTTTCCGTGATTGTTTGTTTACATTACCCTGGACTGAAAGAGTTCAGGCAGGAACTCTTACATTACATGGTTTAGCTTTTTTGTGTTTCTTAGTTTTATGGAAAGAGTTCAAACTCGAGAGTTTACGTATTTCCTGTAGTCGATGAACAACGTGTTAAATAAATTACATTTAAGAAGTACATGGGTATGTTTTCTCCTGAAAGTACGTGAAC
This sequence comes from Ornithodoros turicata, assembly GCF_037126465.1. NCBI lineage: Eukaryota > Metazoa > Arthropoda > Arachnida > Ixodida > Argasidae > Ornithodoros > Ornithodoros turicata. Next base: position 29,908,976 of record NC_088201.1, read on the forward strand.
TGTTATTTTATTTGTTTTTCATTAATTCTGCTTCAAAACGATTTTCAGTAGAGGTGTTTTTTTCCCTGGCTTTTTAAACTCTTTTTTTAAAGAAAGGATTGGAAAGGTTCGAGATTCGCATAACCTTCCTTGGATTCGGATTCGGAAAACTCTGGATTCGTCCCATCTCTAAATTATATTTAGTTGCTTTGTACTTTATTGCATCTAGAAATTGCTGTTGTATGATTGTCGGTGATCGTGACCGTCACACAGCATCATGTTCTCCCTTTGCTATGTTGGATACGCTGATTCGGGGAAGCATTATCTGAAGTCGATACGTTATTCACCGAGAACAGTGTTGTTTCGCGTAGACAAACGTGAAATAGAGTTGTCGCGATGTCCGTGAGCTTACCTTGTTCGGGTGTCGTCTTTGTTTCTTTTTGTTTCTCGTTGGCGTTTCCGAGTCCAACTCCAATATATTTGAGCGCAGCTACAATTCCCTTCAGTGCAATCAACTTGAAAAGAAAGTTGACGCTGCTGCACATGCGCATAGAGAGAATAACGTGCAGGGCACGCCGAAGGTACGCGCGGACAGCAAAGCTCCGAAAGCATCTCCTACAATGCATGCGCGGTTTCGCGCTGCCTGCCTCCCGGGATTTATGACTGGCCTCGGTGAATCAGTTGGAGGACACGGTTGCGGCTTCGAACCCGGCCGAGAAACTTGGTGGCAGGGTACAAGTTGCTTGGGTACGCCGTCTTCCGCGAGAGACGCTAAATAAAGTGTACCGTGCGCTCAGACATCGGCACACGTCAAAGAACCCTCAGGAATAGGCATAGGTGTCTCACGACGTAAAACCACCAATTATCCGGGATTTACGCGAGGTGTCCGTTCCGAGTTGAGGCAGTTGAGTTTTCTGTGCGCATTTCGCACGTAGTGCGAGAGGTCAGGCCAACACCGCCTAGATAGAGAAAGCCTGCTTACTCGTCGACGTGACGTAACAACTAAGAGTCAGCCAATCAGGATCGTGTTTTCAGAGGTCGTAGCCACGGAGACGAACCACCGTCGTCTGCGAGTAGTGATTGAACGTCCCGCGTACTAAATGGGAAATCTTTAAATCTTTAAACACAGATTCAGGTCTGCAGGTTCCAGGTTAGCTGCAATCATTTACGAGTTGTTGAATTCAGAGAGCGGCGAATCGCAGACGAATTGTGACTTTCTATGAGAGAGAGGAGGCAATAAGCAGGCCTTCTGTTTCTAGGTGGCGTTGGCCAGGCTCACGTATGCGCAGAACCTTAAATGCGTATTGTGCAGTACGTCGATTTCAGTGTAGGTACTTAAGAAAAAAGAACGTTTCTGTGTGGCGCCTAAAGAACGAATTGTGCAGCAGTGAAATGGCCAGCAGCAAAGATCATTGCCATTTCGTCACGCTGAATCGTACGTATACTGGAAATACGGAAAGACGGAGGCCAGCCTCCTTCCAGCAGTCGTGACTGTCCCATGTTGCACGCCGTCCACTCCTGAGGTTCGGATGCGGCCGTTCAACCTAAGTTCAACCCTCGCTGCCTTCCACCCGGAAGGAGATGCTGTCCTGATACCGTCTTCCACACAAAGGAGCTCGGTGAATTCGTGATCCATGGATATATACATCGGCGTCTCTTTTGGCAGATCAATGATCCCAGCCAATCCCGTCGCAAAGAACGAAATCGATTTCTTTCCGCGACGCAGGGATTTCGACGGCCAAATTAAGGTGCGACAGATGACGACACGATTTTAGGCGGTATTTGCCATGGGCGTTCCGAAAGTCGGGCAAGAGGGTGGCCTAGCCCCCCCCCCCCCCCCCCCTCTCTGGGCTCCAAGATCACGCGTGGAAACCGCGCCGTTTACTCGAAGGTCGTCATTATTGTATACTCGAAGGTAGTCGTAATGATGTGAATCTTATCCGCAGGATCCTCTGCATGTCAGACGTTTTGATTGTCGTCATCCTATAGTGTCAATTGGTTGCACGTTTTGCCCTCCCCTTGCCCTTCCCTGGAAAAACAGGGAACAGGGGACGCCCATGATATTTGACCGACTGAGGGGTGCACCCCTGCCACACGGGAGGATCAGTAGCTGCTCATAGTTGCGTACCCTCGAAGAGTTATAAAAAAAAGAAAACGTCGTACAAGATGTTGCCGGAAGGACGGCAGCTGATGAAAAGTGCTGGTGGCGGGGATCGAACCCAGACCCTTGCTGGGCGTTCGTAATTGAAGTGTTGACCCGTCGTCTCATTGGAGCTGCTTGCCCCAATTTTGAGATGAGGCGATCCACAGCCCTTCTAACTCATGTGTCGTGTGGTGTAGCAAATCTGTCTGTATGCCTGTATGTGATCTTGCCTGTGTTTGCATTAAAACGTAACGGGAAATCGAGAATTCGTCTGCTGTGTTCGTAACTTTGAGGTCTCGTTACTTTTCATTGTTTTCTTTTCTCGTTTTGTTCCTCGCTTGCTCACCTTTTAGACGTCCCTGGAACATTTCTGTAAAACTCGATGTGACCTTGTATAACCATGCAGGAAAACCCGGAAGTGACATACGCTACAAGCACCCCACACAGGCGGGGAGGGAGAGAAAAAAGAACGAATAGCGGTGACGCGGATATGTTGTTGCTTTGCCTGAAAGCTAACTTGGGTAGCTTATCTCCAACTGTGCATTGCATAACGTAATTGAGCCTCCTGCGGGAGAAAGCGAAACCGGTTTGCGGCCGCTGTAAACGGCACTGTTACGTTGGTAAGGTTATGCATAGATGTACTGTAAATCTCACGCTCTAAAAGGTGAGGAAAACGAAACGGATAAATGCACGAGATGCTATAACGATGTATTTGAAATACGATACTAAATACCGAAGGGGAGATGTACCATAGAAATACTTAAAAAACAACAACAAAGGTGTTAGAGTAGAGTAGTAAATACTTGAAAAAGTATTTAAGATAATTGAGTATTGCTGATCAAAGAGATTACTCTGTTTCCTGCTTTTAATTTAAGCATTATTGGCTCCTAGTAAGAGATGCATTTCACGACGTCGGTCAGTCAGCTAGCCTTCCTCTTCTAACTTGTCAAGGTCAAGTTTGAAGTCATAACACAGCACCAGAAGACTGATTCCACAGGGAAGGTAGAGGGGGATGGAGAATAGTTGTGAAACTGATAGAACTAGTATTTGAAATTGAGAGCGATTACCTGAGTACTGAGTAAGATACTAATAAAAGCATTTAAAATACAGTAGTTTGAGTACGGTACTCCAGGTACGTACAAGTTTGGATAAGTGTATAATCGTAAAAGGAAAGTGAATGTACAGTTATCCTACTGTGATCTGTGTGGTTTCTCTACAGCATTTGTAGTGCGTACATCGTTTGTCTTTTCAAGTCTCTGTAAAAGTAAAGTCCGCCTTCGGTCGCCACGAATGCTTTTATGTGCTCCGTGCAGGTATGGGGCTTTTTTCGTGCACTGACCATAACGAGTTCGATTCGTTCACTGCTCATCGAAACAATGTACGCCCCGAAGTGGAGAGTTTGCCGTATGTAAGAAATTCCATCGATTCGATATCGCCGACCACATTTTGCAGATGCTGCTAACACCAACCTGGCGACCTGCTTCGAGGGGCACCGAACATGCTGAAATAGGTCACTGCCATTCGTGCATTGTACACAGACTTATCAGTGTAATTAGTACAGCAATGAAAAAGGTTCCAGTTCCACGCAAAAGGAGGAAAGTTTCGCTTCTCGCGTCGTGACAATTTCCCACCATATTGCTTTCTTTATAGTACTATTACTCCTGTTCTCAACTTCCTCGTTGTTATCACTTTTTTTTTTGCCTGGAACTTTGCGTAAATATAGGCTCAGTATAGGGACTTGATGGCCAATCTCTTGAGAATGAAATGACCCAGAAACAGAAAATGTTTTCTTGACCAGAAGGACATGCAGTGTGGACGCGTAATGAAGCGCCTCGGCGTGAATTTGTCCGTAATGGAAATATGGCGACGGATGGGGAGTTGGGGAGTAACGCGTTAGATCTCAGTAGCGAGTGATGCATTACATTTTGTGGAGGAGTAATGAGCAATGTGATGCCATTACATCTTGGCTAAGGTGGTGCGCAATGACATTGCTCGTTATTATTTGGGTTGAAAATTCAGGCATTGCCCAAAGCCAGCAATCACGAATGGTGCCTGGTACAGGCAGGGAAAATCCCCAAGCTGGTTTCTCCTCTTTCACTACCAGGCCATCAAGAAGTGGGACAGAGTCCAAGTGGAGTCTTTGAACACAGACTCCTTCTGCGCTGCAGTTAATCTTCTCTATATAGGTGTTCATTTAGACTGTGATGTACTGCTCTTATCTGTCGACGAAATCATTCATACGTAGCGATTTTGCCGAAACTCTAATTACTATCACCGGTAATGTGTAACGAAATAAGACTAATCAAACGCCACATACAGGTATTTTCCCAGCACACCTCCCCCTAATACCCTAGAACAAATAATCGCCCAAAAAATATCTCCAAAAAAAGCCCCTTCCCCTCCCGCTATGGGACACGAGTAGTCCCCTAAAACGAAAATACTGCGAAAATCCCTGACCACGTAGCACTGTGTTAGAGGCTACTGGGAGAATACCACAGTAACGTCATTACTTTATGAAAGTAATGGCATTAGTAATGCAAGCATGAGTACGTAATGTAATGCGTCGCTTTACAAAGCTGCAACGAGTAATGGTAATACATTGCCAAATACAAGTAATATCCCCGACTCTTACGTTTACGACCCCAACGTTTGCACGTAATGAGATACACCGTGTGGAACACTATCTGAAATGTAGTTGAGTGTGGGACTCCTTGGAATTGTGTCGTTTCCGAGGTCACGCGTAACGTACTAGCGAGTTTTAGTACACTCTAAAAACAGAATATGACCCCATGACACGTCACCCATCATCCCGAATGACGTCGTGCTCTTGTTGAAAACGGGAGCCTTTCTGTGACACTTACGCAGTTATGTTAATTGTCACAAAGAGGCGTAAGCAGATTTTAAGTGCAAACTTGAGTGAAAATCTCGCTCCCAGACGCAGTTAAAGTTAGCAGACTACGGCTTGACGAAGTAAGCCAGCGGGAGGGTTCATGAAAGACGCAAGCCGTCTTGGGCGAGGACGGGTCCTGGCGCAGACTTGCACGAGTCAAGATGTGGCTTCAAGTCAAGTCACATCTATGAACTCGGGGGTTATTGTGTCGGTTGCGTAGAGTGCTTCAGTTGCACTAGAACTCGCTGTTAGATCGGAAGTTGTTGACGATAACCGAAAATACCATAAGCCCTTTGGCTGTTCCTTTCAAGTGCTGACATCACAATGCTGGGCTTGGCTTTGAGCAATCGCTCAGCCCCGCATTCCACAACGTGCCACCACATGGTGAGGCCCAGAGCATCCCACCACGTTTCTGCAAGTGTGCTGTTCAAACGGAAAAAGAAACTGAGAACTTCACCGTAACCCTCCTAGCTGGTCTGTTAAAAATGGGAGGAGGTGCCTATTTTGGACACATTATGCATGTTGTGGAAAATGGATAACTGACCTCCTCTTTTTCGACAGCATATACACTTGCTTCCTTCAGAATGTGAACTGCCTTGTTGCGAGCATTATGTAGGGGAATAGTTTGCACTGATTACTTACTGCACTATATTAGCGTGGTTGCAGTAGGACGGTTTTCGCCATTGTGCATCCGCGATTATTTGTTTGGCGTGCTCTATACTTGGACCAGCGATAGAATGAACAAAAATGGGCGCCATTGACTGGGCACTTCCCGGAGCGTCTGTCCGCGAGACCCTTCTCGGTTTCCATGCATCGGTGCCCTCCTCCCAGCGGGACAAGATGACATCCAAGATACGCCACTGTCGGGAGCTGCGATCGGCTTCTTTCTAACAGCAATTGGATCTTCTTGCTGGGAATGTCTTACCAAGTGTCAATAGCGTAGTATACGGGTCGTTTGCTTCGTAGAATAGTTGAAAGGTGCTAACGAACCCTTTCACCGTGCGCTCCTCTTGAGGTACGGCGAACGAGAGGCGTCCTAAGAGGAACGCCAGAAGGTAGGATCGTTTCAACATAATTGGGCCATTTCAGCTGATGTAGTCGGCTTCGGTAAATGCGTCGTGCGAAGTTCCAACAGCTCAGGAAGGGGAGTATTAGTAGATCACGACAGTATTCACGATAACAGTTCTGAAAACATGATGAGTCAATCGCGCTACACATCACATTCCTGACCTCGGATTTGGGAGCTTACTTTATCGTATCGTTTTCGTACAGTTCTTCGGATGCACTAAAACTCGCTAATAGTGAGTTTTAGAGCATCGTACGCTATCGCCTTTGCGTACGTAAGGGGTAGCGTGGAACTCTCTTTTTTTGGTTTGCGCTATCGCAACTGCGTCCACCCGAAATGATACGAAAGAACAGACGAAAATTGTGTCATCATCTGTGTTTGTGTCTCCTACAACATTAATAGGTTAGATATTAGCCTGATTCGGCTAACTGAGGCGAGCGCGTACACTTGTGGGAACCCAACGCCATCTACACTAAAGAAGTCCTCCTCTTCCCACGTTCACTACTTTCCGGTCAACCGGTGATTTGAAACTGGAAAAGCCTGTGGGTACGAGTTGCCGAAGGCAAATCATTTCCTTCGGACTCCCATATTTGAGCACTACATGAAGGCAGGCAGCACGAGTTTACTGAGACTTATTCACCGGCATGACATCCTCATTCTCTCGTAGGACGCAACAACCCACCATCTCGGAATGTCTCCCACGCTCGTTCCTTGAGTCTATAAGCGCCGTTTTTCGGGCTTGGCACGAAATTTCGGCGGTCGGAAAGGTTTAGTGTATACCGTGTCTAGGGTAATTACAGTGGGAATTAAACGTGCGTATTTTTTCAACATATTGTACAGTTAGTCGATAATACGACCTCTCGCTTGAACAGGTATTGAAAGAAACCTTATCCCCTTTCAAACGAATGCTGGCCTGCCTGCTTCATAATTCATCCAACTCCTTTTCTTTATCTTTCCTCGACTGTGGTTGAATTCAGCTCTTGTCTTTTTACCGAGTCCAAAAGAATTTGCATGGGCTTCGCCGTTGCACCCAAATTTACTGAGATTTACTTATCATCCTCGATGGTGCCCTCTGGAAATAGTCTGAAAATCTCGAGGGCGACGTCCTTGTAGAACAGTACGTAGACGATATCTCTATTCTAGCTCCAGTCCTCCACATTTCGAATACTGTCCTCGTCATGGCAAGAACATCTTGCCCAGAATACAAATTCACCACGGAGATCCCTAAAAATGGACGCATTTTGGACCTAACATTTCCAAACAAATAAGTTATGTTGGTCCCATGGGGGCGGTCCGATCCAAAACATCTTCTAAACCGTAGAAGCTGTCACCCCAAGTCGGTGAAACATAGCGTCGTTAAGAAGGGCGTAGTTCTGTATCGGGACCACTCGTTTTTAAAAATTAGTGAAAGCGTTTGGAAGGTAAATATTGCGTGGAAGTGAAAGAAGGTCATATACTGAATCTAAACATGTAAGAATTATAAAATTCTGTGGACTAGAACTTTTTATATGCATTTCAACAACCCCATCTGATGCACTTCTGGCGCAGGAGAAACACGGGAATGCTAAGCCTAACGGATTCGAAACTTGCCATCTTGCAAGAGGTAGAGCCGTTGAATTGGGTTCAGTCACCTGGTTGGGCCAACCAGGCTGGGTTTTACAGAGTTGGGGGGGGGGGGGGGGTCTGCACGTTACGCACGTTACTTAAGCACATTTACTACAAGATGTACAGGGTGTCTCTAACAGACGACAGAGCTCCGCGAAAACTAGTCCTGTTAGTTAATTAACACGAGTGTGTCACATAATTGATCGAATTGAGTTACATAACTGATTATCTATTAGTTTCCTTCCCCACCGGAAACGGTTCCTTCAGGAAATAATAAATCTCGGAGTAAGGATTAATTATCTGCAAAGTCTTATCCCCGTATACTATTTATTTGGTACGGCATTTGGTACGTCGTAAGTAAAAATGAGCACAAGTGCTCGCGACCCAACAAATAATTTTGGTGGTGGTTGCAAAAATCCTTCTGTAAGCTCATTTGTTCCGCGCAGGTTTTAATTAACCCTCGTGTACAATCTCTACGGGCGCAATACACGGGGTGTACGCCCAAATAAATCATTAAAAACAAAACATTAAAAAATCCACGCTTAAAAATCCACTCGTGAAAACCCACCTTCTGAAATAAGTCGCTGAAAAATCCACGCCCTCAAAATAAACACTGCCAAAATAAATCAAAGTCTTAGGGACGGAATGTGCCGAATGTTCATTTACGGGCGACACAACGTTGTTTTCAATGCAGCCCACAACTCGACCGTTTTTATGCATATTTATACCGTTATTAATGATGTGTCTTCTAATAAGAGCTGGAAAAATTGAAATATCAAGCTTAAAAGTGCAGAAGGCGACGCGCGTATGAATACAGGGATAACATGAGTCCGATCTCGGAATCTACGGGCTCGAAGAAAAAGAAACGAAAATGCTCGATTGCTTCGCAAGATGATATGCGTGAATCCGATATCACTAATTAACCGCTCAGCTTGACGACTTTGCGATGTCTGTGAAAGTTGTTTTAGCGACTGAACTAACCAGCATGCTGTTCTGACGTGTCCGACCTGCGGCATATCATCTTGCGAAGCAATCGGGTCGTTTTCTCTGTTTCGAGACCGTGGATTTCGAGATAGGAAATTTCGCAATCGGGAATATAGAGGCCCTCCCAACGACAGCCGTACTATTTTTCAGGGCGGATGTAGGGAGCTTCGGCCGTCCACCAATCAGAGAGGATTTATTTTGAAGATAGCGAAGGTGCAAAAAACGCTGCGAAGTGTTACAAAACGGACAGCGAAGGGACAAACAGAAACGTGCTCGTTTCTGTTTGTCCCTTCACATTTCGGCGTCATCCCGATACACGCACTCCGCATCCTGCAGGTGACTTGTACCAAAATGGTCCTGTACCGGGATGTCCATGTACCAAGCTGTCCGTGAACCGAAACGTTCGTGTATCTAGATGTCTGCATACCAGAATGTCTTGTACCGAAAAGTCCGTATCTCATGCGGTATGGGTTTGGTATGACTAGTTTGGCCGACATAACAACTACCACATGTGGTAGTTGTTATGTCGGCCAAACTAGTCGTTGTGTAAATGAACGTTTAACTGCCCTGGTTGTACACCACGCCCCCACTCATTTATGAAGGCGCAATGTCTCCTACGGATCAAACATGATTCTTCCATTATCCTTCTTGAAGCTTTGACATAGCCCCAAAATGTGTCAGCCAGCCTTTCGTCTCTCTCCCCTCTTCGTTACTTAACCTCCTTTCGTGTACCTAAACTGTCTTTCTAATAAACTTGGTCGATGCTGGCTTTGAGCCTCGTCCTGTCTGTTTGGTCGTGTCTGTCTGTGTCCTTCCACTTCAAGCACAAGGTTGAGCTGCCCACTACTTTAGATAATATGGCGTTGCAGGCGATCTGGTGGACAAACGCCATTTTGAAAAGGCCTGAACGATGGGCGACACAGAATTTTCGAGCCGCTGTGTCGTGTTTTCTTTTTCTTTTTTGTCAACCATCGCTGAGGCTCTTTCAAGATGCAGCATACAGTTCGTATAAATTCGTATCTAAATTCTTCTCCTAGCTTGCAAAAATTTAACGGAAGATAATTCGTTAAATGTTCATTACTTACCTATTACTAGAGTTGGGAGATCTCTCTGGAACCATAGTTTATTCACTGACAGCGGGTAGCTGATGAAACACATCACAGCCGACAGAGTGTTATCATTCGCTCTCACGATTTGTAAAATTGGGAGACAGTCTTCTTTTTCTCTTTTTTTTTCATGTGTTAATGGATAATGAAATCTACACGCCATTCAATGTGTAACATAAAAGCGATAACATTCGCTGCACTAGTGTGCTAGCGATATCGTTCGCTGGATGCTAGTATTTTTCTGCTATTGTTCAGTCACGGGTTTCACGGTTGTCCCCTGCATCTTTACTGTGTCGATGTTTATGGACAACAAAAGCTGTACATCCACTCATTCATTGTTTCATTGCCCTTATAGCTCTGCTTCTGCTGAAGATACGGTTCATCGACATAGAAAGTATGAGAGAATTGCAAAATCCTTGTCTGACCAACAATAGGAAAATGCTAGCATCCAAGTTGAGTTGGGAACGACACCCGACTACATCCGACGACACCACGCACAGCGAGCATGAAGTCTGAGCCTCAGGATAGTGAGCTCAGTTGAAAGCGTTTATACGCGTTTGATTTCAGTGGTACGAATACAGAAGGTAACGTGCCATTTTGCTCAGTACTCTATAATACTTCCTTTTATAAAAGAACATGGGTACCATTTTTCCAAACCTATATCTGCCAGAAATACGCAGAAGGTAGCAGGACCTTGGAGAATCATCAGCAGTGAATCACCCCGTGTCATATCACGATTTATTCGTTGTTGGAGAATCGCTTCCTAATCTCGTCGCGTTGTCTGTACTCTGCAAAATTAGAGAGAGGGACGAACAGAAAGAACAGACGCACAATACAAGCGGCTGCTTTTACGTTCCTCATTGAATGGCGTGCAGCTTTTATTGCTCAGTAACATCAATGTTAATTAAAAAAGCCTGTCTCCCAATTTCAACAAATGAGGGGGGCGAATGATAGCACTTGATCGGCTATGATCCGTTTCATAAGCTGTACACAACGACGCTCCTGTATTTTTGAGCGCATGGGACCCCGCGGGACCATTATTTCTACCTGCGCAAGCAGGGACCATTTTTTCCCGGAACCCTGTAGGCATTAGCTTCGAAAAAGGTGAGACCGCCGCCATGATCTGGGTCCTGGGAAAAACCAAACGAACGGTGAATATACGATCAGAGTGAAGGTCTGGGCCTACATTAGCTGTAAATCCGCTACTCTGATCCGCCTAGTGTCTGCAGCGCTCCCCCTGCGAGCGACATCACAAATAGATTTTGCTGAATATTTTGTAAAATATTAGATGTATAAGTTATCAACTCATAACGTTTCCGTCAACTGCCCACTTATCTCCGTCTCAGAAGAGCTCATTCATCCGTTCAGATATGCTACCACTACACCACATCAGCGGACTTCCCTTGAACTAGAGTGCCTCAAGTACGAGGGGGACGGACTAAGACCCAGGTTCGATTCCTGGCGTCAGCACCTTTTCCTTGAGTTGTTTAGCTCATTCATCCCTTTATATTAATTCGTAGCTAGTTGACTCTTTCCTCTTCTCATTCTGTAACCCTGTACATATATATATATAAATTCTTCTGCCACCTGAAAGGAGGCCGTATATGCAAGTTGCGAACCACGCTGTGTATATATTTCGCGACTATAATTTGTTCACGGGGCTATTTAAACGAATTAAGAAGGAAGGCCACTTTGTTTATGATCTTTTCCACTGTTGATAACACAATGGGAGAATCTCGGTCGACCATGACGGGACGAAATTTCACCGTGGCTTCTTTTTTGCTCGTTAAGGCCGTTTCTTCGAAAAGACACTGTAAACATCTGAAAGGCTGCGAGAACCGGGCACAATAGAAAATTTTTGACGTTGTTAGTGCGGCCACGAAACGTGCGGCCAAAAGTATTTCTTAATACGCTTTTATGGCTACGTAACGAGAGAGGGTTGGAAGGTCGAGCGCTTCGAGGTGAATGCACTTGCGGCAGTATACTTACTGTAGAGCCCCCCCAGTGTAGCCATAAAGTATCGCCGCTCAACGGATATTTGTGTTTCAGAGCCAGCAGCTGCAGTTTTTCATTCGGCGGTACTTGATTCTTCATTATTCGAAAAAGTTACTGTTTGACCCAGTTATGCGCGATTGGCACACTTATAGTTGGTTGTCGAACCACGTGAAAAAAATTCAGAAAAAAATTGTCCCGGAAAATTTGGTCCCGGAAAAAATGGTCCCTGGTTGCGTGGGCGGAAATAATGGTCCCGCAAGGTTTCCTGCGCCCGAAAATACAGGAGCGTGGTTGTGATAGCCGATGAAACGGGTCATAGCCTACCAAGTGTTATCATTCGCCCTCCTGATTTGTTGAAATTAGGATACACGATTACTTTCACTAACATTGATGCTAATGGACAATAAAAGCTGCACGCCATTCGTAAAGGCGATATCATTCGCTGCATCGGTTGTAATGAGCGGATTGCCGTCTGTTCCTTCTGTTCCACTCTCTCCCCTCTCTCTCTCTATTTTGTTATTCAGCGGAGTAGACAACGCAACAATGTTATGAGGCGGTTCTCCAAGGTCCTGCTACGTTTTGCGTATTTCTGGCAGATACGTTGGAAAAATGGTACCCGCGCACTTTTATAAAAGGAAGTATTACAGAGTTGTATGCAAAATGACGCGTTACCTTCTGTGTTCGTGCCAATAAAATAAAGCGCATATAAACGCTTGAAACTGAGTTCCCTAGCATGAGGCTCCGGCTTCACGCTCGCTGTACGTGGGGTCCGTCGGATGTTGTCTTCAAGTCGACCTGGATGCTAGTATTTTATTCTTACTGTTGGACAGACACGGGTTTTACAGTTGTCCTCTCATATTTTCGATATCGATGAACCGTATCTTCAGCAGGAGCGGAGTTGTAAGGGCAATGAAACAATGAATGAAAAGGCGTACAGCTTTTATATATTGTCCATAAACATCTACACAGAAAAGATACAGGGGACAATTGTAAAACCCGTGTCTGACCAACAATAGAAAAATACTAGCATCCGGTCCGGTGCAGCGAATGATATCGCTTTTATGTTCCTCATTGAATGGCGTGCAGATTTTATTGCCCATTAACATGAGAAAAGAAAAGAAGCCCATGTCTCCCAATTTCAACAAATCGGGTGGGCGAATGGTAACACTCGGTCCGCTGTGATGTGTTTCATCGGCTATCCTCAACCACGTCCCTATATATTTGGGCGCGCAGGAGCCTGCGGGACCATTTTTTGTTGCGTCAAGCCGGTGTGTAACTTCGTTGTTTTCTCACCATTTTTCCCGCCCACGAAACCTGGGACCATTTTTTCGGGACCAAATTTTCCCGGAACATTTTTTCCTACACCCCACCTGTGCACACATTCGAGGATATCGTCAATATTTTTCCCCTCCTAAAGTTCTTTTTCGTGATCCATGTTGTCGGTAAATGATGTAAATTGGGCGCTGTGTGAGGAGGAGCGTTGTTTTGGAAAGAAACAAACAAGCTAGCTTGGCTTCAGAGAGAACGACGAGAAAGGCAGGCGAGCTGGTGGTACTGAACATCCATACTTAATTCTAAGTACAGTTGGCTTGGCTTACTTTTCGCTTAGAGCGAAAGGCTTGCTTCACTTTTTCATTCGGGAGATTCCAATAATAGCACGCATTGACCGACTTTTTTCTTTTTTAGTAAAAAAAAAGAAAAGAAGAAATTCAGGTAAATAAAGCCATTTGAATCCCATCTTCTGGTTTAAGGTGACATGGAACCCATACTGCGCACTTTACTGTAATTTCATAGCGCACGATTTCCCGAACACTCCCAGCAGGATTCGTCCATTCTGTGGCAGTTATGTGACGATTTGCGCGCGTAATCTGGCGATAGTAATTAGAGTTTCTGCAAAATCGCTATGTATGAATGATTTCGTCGGGAGATAAGAGCAGTATGCATAGTCTAAATGAGCGACCAGAGATACGATTAATTGCAGCGTAGAATGATTTGGTGCTCAAGATCTCCACTTGGACTGTGACCCCTTCTTTGTGACTTGGTTGGTGATCCTTTCCTGTACAAGGCGCGATTCGCAACTGCTGGCTTTTGACAATGGCTGGAGTTTTAACCCAAATAATGAGTAATGCCATTACGTATTACCCGTCTAAAATATAATGGTCTTACATTACTCATTACCGAGATGTAATGCATGGCTCCAGACGTGCTCTTCTTCCACGTGCCCTCTTCCTTGTCAGAAACAACTTTGCTCTACCGACGAACGCTCATCCTGAAACTGTGTCTGAAGTCTAATGAATGCTGCCGAAGACGGGGTGGTCCTAGTGTCAAATCCCGCTGGACGTGGAATCCGTTCTTTGGAACCTTTGACTAGTTCCTCTTGGGCTTTTCTTCCTGTCTCTGCAAGCGTAGGCTCATTCACTGATGAGGCGCTTCAAACTTGTTCTAACGCTCCTTGTGCAGCCTAGGTGTAGAAGGACCGCACCCGCCCTTGTGGGACGGAGAAGGTGCGGCAAGGAACTGACTGCCTCTCATCCAGTGGCACAAGCGGAGGCACCGCAGACATTGGGCGAGAGCGTATACAGTAGGACTCCCGCGGACACGTGTTGCCAGAAACAGAGGCTGACATCATCGCCCTTGATACCTCTTTCTATAACACTGCGCGTAACGCACGCTCGGACGGACGTTGGAAAGCGGTATTGAAAGGTGAATAAGTAATGTGTTCTGCTTTGAAGGTTTCCCCCCCCCCCCCCTCATTTTCCAGAAAGAGAAAGTCCCTTCGCACTTCTTGCTCTGACTATGGGTGATGATGTGAAAAGAGCGCGGGTCGCTATCAAGTTCCACTACCGACTAAATATCGTGTATCCAGAATCCTACCTTATCTATGTCAACACAGTCTGCGTGTCTCACATTCTTTTATTTAAAAATTTTTTTTTTTCATTCTGTGCCGCGTAAATACCATAAAATTAATTTATAGTTTTGAGAAGTATGACGTCACAGTGTGCGCAATATACCATTCGTCTGGCAACATTGTTTCTCCGAGGTCGATTTCACGTGGTCATTTCCATCTCCCCACAACAGCTGCCGGGAGAGTGCACGCACCGTCACTAAGGCTGCGTTCCAGAACTCACCCGGGTCGACCCGAGAGTAGGAAGTAGCTACTCTCCGCGTTCCAAAACCTACTCGAGACTAGCTACCCGAGGTCGACTCGCTCTACTCCCTATCAGACGGGAGTAGGTAAGAGTAGTGACGTCAGAGCTGTCGTCTGCATTGAAATCTACGGTGGTCTGCTTTTGCTGCTGCTCGTCTCGGCAGCATCATAGTGGACCCAGGAAAGTTCCAGTGCGAATTTTGCGACCTGATGTTTTCTTCAGAGCAACATGAACGGAACCATACATAAAACACACATCAGATCGTTGTATGTGAAAGTCGAAGCCTGTTTCTGTGCGTTAAAGAGCTAGCTGCGGACGAGAACAGCGCTACCCTTTCTCGGAACGTGCGGCAAATACCCCTAATTCGTGGCGTGAATGCTTTGCGAACCCACGCAGATGTCCCCATACCGAAGTCAACAGCGTCACACTAAAGCGAAGCAGCGGGCAGCCGTTCTTATGTCGCGGGGCCCAAATGTCAATGTCGTCTGCTGTCGCCATGTTGAGAATCGTACTCGCGCCCGTTCCACAACCTACCCGAGGGTTACCCTACTCCCATGGTCACGTGGTACAACTCTGTCACGTGACCAACTCCTACTCGAGGGTTAGTTGTGGTTGTGGAACGCACCCTAAAGGACAGACGCCAGAGCTCGTGGTGACGTCACCGACCCTCCGAGAATCCGAAACTATGAAGAGCTGCGGTTATTATTATTACTATTATTATTTGTTGTTGTTGTTGCATGCAAACTCGTGGAGTAACGTCACGTTCGCTGACGGCATATATATATATATATATATTCGTCTTCGAGCGAGGTTGATTCAGAATACCAAATAACAGAAATGGCATATTGTTGTTGTCTGTAGTGGCAGTGGAAACATATCTGGCACAGTTGGTTTCGAGCTTTCGCAGATAAATAAGAAAAACTATTCTATCACCCGACATCATCCCATATTCAAGTTTTCAGGTCCATGACGTGAACAGGTACGGAGAAAAACGGCCCCGAAGAAGCGACATCATTGACGTCACACAGGAGCAGCGAGGGAAGACGCGCGTCTCCCAAGCCAAATGGGGGAGAGGGGTCCGTGAGGTCGCACCGTGGGTCGTCGTTTTGTGGCTGCGCCTATTTTCCGAACCAATCTAGCGAGAAGAAAAATTCTTTTTCCCACTGTGTTCTCATAATGAGTACGATGCATATATATTATGCTTCAACACATCAGAGAAAGTGTCGCAACACCTTTAAACGACTGCAGAAAAGCGGTAACGAGACCCTTTAATACCCGAACCATACTGGTAGCTTTCCTGCTTTTATTTTTTTAACTTCCGTGTTAGCGTCGCGAAGCGACTGTGGCTATGAGCGGCATACAGACGTGGACAGATGGAGAGAGGACCAGTGGGAAGAACTGGGGGTCGGGTGGGTTAGTATGCGTTCTGGGCCGACTTCAGGGGAACTGTGCCGACATTCGCCAGGAAAGTCTGTCGGAAAACCAAAGGAGATCCTCAGAGAGCACAGCCGGTGCCGGGATTCGAACCCGCGTCACCTCCCAGTCTCGGCGTGGAAAACGATCATCCTAACCACTATGCATATGGAGCTGGTGGCTCTGAAACCGTAATTGCATATCGGATGTGATAAGGTTGTCGTGCGTCGGTTATTATTTTGCGCGCTTAGGTCCTTTGTTTACAGCTGCCAGTCGGCCGGAGAATGGAAACTCCCAGGATACTGTTTTGCCAGAATGTAGCAACACAGCTGGCAACTGTGTACAATAACAGTGTGCTGCCATTTATATTTGAACAATGAAGTCTCTCTCTCTCTCTCTCTCTCTCCCTCTGCTGTGAGGACGGAACGTAGTCATCATTGAAGTGTGAGGCTGTCCGTCCGAAATAGCTGTATACGACGTTTCATGTCCTCATCATGCAGGGACTCTTTTGTGATCGACGAAAGAAGGCTCCCAAGGGTCTATTGTATCTGGGACAAACCTTCTTGGCGGCGTAGATCACGGTGGGTGGAATGAGGTCTTTTGTTCTTTCGTGGACCGCACTAAAGGAAAGTACTAGACGGAACAAAGCATCGCTCCCCACCGTGTCTGAAGGAGGGGAACGGCGAAGAAATGGGGTCCGGCGAACTTTCAAGAGAAGGAAAAAATCGAACCATTGAGCACCAAATAGAATTGTCGCGTTTTGTTTCGTCAGGGCACAAATCAGGTTTCGTTTGAGTATTTAAGAAACGGGGCCATCATTTCATGTGCGTGCGTGGGGCAGACTGGCCAAGTAAACGGAACTCTGCGTTTGTTTCGAGAGCCACAGGAGAAGGTGGGCGTTCCCTCTGGCTGCGGGGGCTTCGGTCCCCCTTACGCTCTCTTATGGACAGAACAAACGATGCATCCCTGGAGGTGCCTTGAGCAGGGTCACCAAGTCAAAATCGTGAAAAGTCGCCGACGCACTCTGGGAAAGTAGAAAAAGGTAGCCAAATTCCCTCGTATGTAGTCAATTCATGCCATGTGGAATGAGCTGAGCTCCGCTAAGTTAATTGCACCTCAAATGCGGAACTGCCACTTGGACTAGAGCATATGCGATACACTGAGCATTTTCAGAATGAATGACATGGCCAGGGTCATGCATTGTCGATATGCTGTAGGTTCCGCGCGAAACATGACAGAGAACGAAGCATGACTTGCCACTGCACTGCATAACCAAAGTGAAAGGTTATTATAAATCTTATTTATATTATGATTATATTGTATTATAGTATATTATATTATGAATATATTGATTATATTATATTGTCATTTATCTTATGAGCGAAACCACAAGGGTGGATCGGTGGATTAATCGGTGGATTCTTTAACGAGGGGTAATACCCCAGCTCACAAAGGAATCAGTCCGAAGGACATCATACGGACTGAGAGAAGACCGATCACCACGGAAAGAGGAATGAACGCTCTCTACGTACTTCGGTATTATGTGGTGCACGATGAGAACTATCCCGGCTTAGGTGCACAGCTGCCTCAAATGCGCTAAGAAACCATTGCCACAGATTTCAGCGCCACGACAGTCAGAAAGTAGCAAATTTTGCGCAAGGTAGCCAAATCTGGTAACTCTATGTGGATCTGTAACTCTGTGTTGTTCTAATATTCATAAGTGTTCGGTAGTGTATTATAGGAGCAGTGAAGGACTTCGTTTTTTTTTTTTTTTTGTTTTTTTGCTGTGACTGGTTGTACGACAAATACCATGCTTCCTTGTACAATGGTCCTAGCTGATACTTGTAGCGCGTGAGAGAAACCTTCCATGAGACGGGCATTCCATCCACCTAGGAACCCCATCCCCCTTTCTGGAGTCCCGTATGATTGAGGGTGACATCACTCGCAGGACTAAATGGGAGTGTCGATCAGGAGGCTGCTGAGGAGGTCACGGCTGCTGCAACGTCACAGTGGGCTATGTACGTCACGGCACCCCTTCGCAGATGGCCATTTTTTAATGAGCTTTTCTAAATTGATTTGCGAAATGATTGTGCATCTTTTACGGCAAAACCGCAGGAAGAACGTTAATTACATATTGTCCCGCGTCCATCGTGCTGCTTTTTGATATGCCCAGTAAGACTCGTGTTGTCCACTTATTATGGATTCGCGTATTCCTCGTGAATTCAGCCGTTTCTGGATTTTACTCCAAGTGACCACAAATGAAATTTGAGATGCCAGTCTGTTTTTTTTAGAAGAACGTATGTGTGTGTACCTTGCAAGTTGTTCTTGCTGGATCCGATGGGCTCAACCAGGTACGTGTCATTGACGACCAGTTGGCACCTTCGTAGCCCATCTTTAACCGACGAAGCTTTTGTAGCGTGGACGCAGGATTACTTATAGTATTGAGAAGACTGAGTAAACATTCAGTTACTACACCGTGGTCGTCTAAATGCTCCAATAGCCTTTCCATGGAGAGGCCCGTTGGTGAACTGTTAACTGAACATAACATTCGTAACTCTTTTCGTTCGTTCGTTTTTTTTTTTTTTGTTCTCGAATAGACATTTTATTGTAATAGGGGATAAATAAACTATGTTACTGGCTCCTTACTGTGTGCCAACATCTGATGTACGAACGTACACATTTGCCATTTTGTTGTTCATACATTGTTAGGATGCTTTCTTCTATCCTTGCTCTTCGACTTTTCTCCATATCGCAATCATTAGATCTACTAAAGGCTGCAATTTTATTTATGATGGGCACAAATCTGTGTCAAAGACGTACATCATCTCGAACAGCATAGCCAAGAAGAATGCCATCCCATGTGACGTCGTCCCACCCAACCGTCTTATACGCAATCGAGTGCCAGGAGAAGATTTTCCACGCCTTGCGAGGTCATTGACTGAAATGAACGCAAACAATAGCGATGTCCATCCGTGAAGCTTCCTTAGCTTCCATCAAACAGAACATCGATGCCAACGGCCAGTGTGGCCAATGGAACAGTCATTGGAACAGCGCCTACATAAAACTCCCCTTCGAGTTTTTCGGGACGCGATGTCGCATGGGTGGTACAACGGATAACTGTTGGTTCGGTTTTTCGGTATCACCCTATTCAGAAGTATTGCGGACTGTTCCTGTGTCACTGTCGATTGTGTTACCGCAGCCGTTGGAAACCTGGCCAACTGCAAGGAATAGGATTATATAGCGGATGTTCATGCTTTGAGCTTTGCTTTAGGCACTATCGTCAATGAATGTAATAAAAACAAAACAAACAAAGACATGTACCGGATATATATGCCGTTCGATGTACGGGTGGATTCCTTTCCTGGATATGGGTATGGGGCCTTCTTCTGTTATTGCCGAATTGGAGAAGGTACTTCCTTCGACGCCCTCTTTCCTAATGTAATTTATCCAGGTAGCAGCACGGGCTAATTATCGCCTGTAGTGTGACCCACAATATCTTCTGGAATCCATTCGCTGGACGGTGTTCTCCCATGAGTTTGTCTTGCACAGGGAGACGGAAGGACAGGGGAAGCACGTCAGAATGGATGCGAAGAGTCGAGCACGTCGAAAGTCGCGCTACACAAATCGTTCAATTGTGGTCATTGCGAACCTTTGTTCTCCACTTTCCTGCCGATTAGTCGACCAGTATGGGTACTTGTGCCTGAAGAACGGCTGGACTCAGAATGCAGGTTGCCCAATGCAGTGATGTAGGACCGCACGTGGAATGTTATAGGTGTTGACTATTGCGGTCATGTAGCTGTACCTCTAGCGCTGTACTTGTCTGCGCTGGCGACGCTGCTCTGTGGGGGTGGCGTTGTTTGAGTTCCTTTCACTGAGAGTATAGCTACGAGTTGTCAACTCGCTATCACTAAAACATCGCCTCGTTAAAGGGACAGTCTCGTACAGCCGGGGCGATTCCGGAACTTAGCCAAAACTAGCTTCACGAGTACTGTACACATACAACCGTCAAAGTTTCATTCGGAATAACCAAGTCGTTTTCGAAGAATTTGTCGAAACGTGCAGTAATAGCAGACGACGAAACGTGCGCTTCTCCCATGCATACGTCACGTATGACGTCGGCCTTCGGGTACGTCGTCGTTGTCATGGTAATTGTAACTTGCAGAAGCGCCTTGGGTTGAGTCATCCCCTTTGCTCTCGAAATGGACGCCCCGTGCAGCATGCCGTGCAGCGCCTATAGGGGCGCCACAAGCGAGTCCCCTAGCGGGAGGAGCGGACACTTTTCCCGGGGCTCGTAGCACACTCCGCGGTGTTGCCGCTATGCGGCCTGCTGCATCATGTTTACCGTAAGCACCTCGATATTCCGAACACAAAAGCAGTAAGCTATACAGTTCGAGAAATACTGAGATGTGGCACGTGTATAATATTACTGCACCAGCCATGGCTGTGTTGCACGCCCGATGGTGCTATCGTGAAAGACAATGAGGTATGACATCTACATGTAGAGCTGGTGTGTCCACACTCACGTGTAAAAATGGACATCGTGGACGACAATAGAAGGGCATTATATATTCCTTACCTAGCTTTCGACGGGGCCCAAAATGCAATGTTAAAGGAGTACTGCACGTCACGCAGGTGCAGCTTTCAGTATGTGCTTGGGCTCGAGAAATGCTGTTTTTATGTGTATTAGACAAAACAACAAGGCTGTATTGAACTCTTGCGAGATGACAGGTCTCTTTGTGAAGCTCTTCCCAGACTTGAAGATTGATTGATTGGTTGAAGAGTTTTATATCATGCGCTTTGTACAGATCCTTAGCAAAGCCGCTATGTAACTAAGACTATGCTGTGGTTTTCAAAGTGCTTGTTGCATTTTATATACACGGTGCAATTTTGCTTTGTGACACAATGTAATGATCTGAAGACCATTGAAACTTCCGTTCCAACAGTTTTGTAGTTAATAATTACGTGTTTAGTATTTATTTTATATTGTAGGAATTAAAAAATCTGATGCAAGGTTCCTAACTTTATTCAAGAGTGTAACATGACTCCATGGTACACAGGGTTGCAAAAAATCGCTATTTAAAAAATCAAATAAATCGGATTCATTTGATTTAATCAACTCCCTCTTAACTGACCATTTTCCTCATAATCGTGAAGTACGACGATGTCTTAATAATTCGTAGTGATTCGTACATAGCATTAAATTTATACCCCATGACACATTGGTTTCCGTGATAATGTATACTGTCAGGAGTTAAACAACGGAGCTTGGCCCATGCAACTATTGACCTTAGTGTTTTTGGAACGACGTTGAAATACAAGCTGAGATTTTACGCTATACATTGTGGAGTTCTCTTCAATGTCACAAAGCAGTTTCCTTTCCAATGAAAGTTATTTGGTAAAAGGCAATAAAATTATTTAAATCACGATTAGCACTAGTGGTTTAAATCGCGATTAAAATCAGTATGATACAAATCACGCAACCCTGATGGTACATCAAATGAAGACCATGCTTATGTTGGGAATGTAAGACAGCTTATGTCAACTTCTGAGTTGATATAAGCCGCCCACACGGTGTTTTGTTCTTAGTGAGTAAGTGTAGAGTGAGAATGGTTGTTCTTAATTATTGGCTTTTACAAGGAGCTTGAGCTTGAAGGAGCGGACTTCCCTTGTAAACGGAAAGAAAAATAGACGGAACAACGAAAAGATCGTACTTGGATCATTTGACTTAGCACCGTCCGCAAAATTGTGATTACATATTACAGTGTTATTGGTGGACATCCAAGGCGAGTTATCTTTACTAAAAGAAACAATGAACGAAGTTCGTTTAGCTTCCCGACCGTGGATAACACCACTCAAAGCGAACACGTTTCACTGCAGCGTTTTACTGCGATCCACTTCTCTCCTTTTCACGAGGCTTCCCAAGAAACGAATAACATTTCGTTCCAGGCGGTGCACTCCTATAGGTGAATGCACATTTCACCTTGCAACAATTGTTTTTCGACTTCTTCAGCGCCATACGACGTGCAGCAAACACACAATATCAACACGCTGGACGCTGCGCGCTATGGACGGAGCCGCGGAAAAACTTGTGTGTGATTGTGGATAGGGTTGTCCTTCGACTTTTAACTTAACTTCTAAACCACCATTCTTGTCACTTCTTAGAATGTGCATTTTTCACCTGAGAACTGAAAGAAAATGTACGAGAGTTGCCGCGGTGCCCAGTAACTTCTGAAAGTCGTCTGCTCACGCCGATGCACTAGCGCACGGAAAAGCAGACGCGGGGCGACATGGCTGTTCTTATTGTTGCCAACACAGATCGCGGCATGCTCTGCAATCTTTATCAATTTAATCCCTTTATTTAATAACTGTGGCGTGTTTTGTCGGGTAAATTCGCAGTATTTCATTTTCAACAAAGGGCAATCGAATGGTACACTTTATGAGAGGGGCAGGGGGTACGAGACCGTCCCTTTAAGCCAGTTTTGTGGTTCATTTGAAACATCACCAAAGCAAGAATTCTATGTGCTTCGAATACTTTACTGAGCATTATTTTCTTTTTTATTTGCGGGGCGTGGGGTGCTACTTGACATATCGTAGATTGTACCGGATGCATACCTGCGTAAGATGTCGCCATACTCTGGTACCTAAACTACGACTATCGTTGCTTCTATCGTGTCGGCTTTATTACAAAGAGACTTACCGTAAAGACGATGCTACCATTATTTAGTACGATACAAAGAGGATGCTCCACGTAGGAGCAGTTGCTAAATACCACGGGCGTCTAATGACAAGAAGCACGGTACACCTCAAAGAATATTTGATGTTACGGCTGCTGCAGATTTCAGACGTACTACTTTCGCGTGGGGGCGTCGCTACTGCCAAACCTTCATTTTTCACAAAACTCTAGAATTCTCTATGCCAGGTTAAAAGATGGCAAAACCGGATGTTCTTTTTAATCATTCTTCGTAAAATAACTATAGGACAGCGCGTTTCTTCGCTTTGAACGTGATCGGCAGCTATGATTCCTTAGGTCACCTGTCCTTTCTTTTTTCTATTTCGCAAATAATTGCACGCAGAGGAGATTTCAAACACCGTAGCATGATCTGTCCTATGGGAAGAATGGGACCTTTGTCACTGGAAGTATTATGCCAGTATTTGCCAGTTAGCTAAGTAAGCCAAGGATAGAATAAAACAGATTACACAGTCCCATAGGTGTCTCGTACATAGTACAGGGATAGCGTGAAAAGTACCGAAATATGGTAGCGCAGTACAGTTTTCTCCCTTGTGCCAACGAGGGGTTATGCAACGACTTGTATTGCTCCTCGTGCAGTCGCTTTGCAGATTTTGACCGTGCTGCTGTGCACTGCTTGTTTACGCATCTGTGGCGAGACCCTTTGTTAAAAGTAGCTCGGCCGCATTGGAGCTGCGCTCCGTCGGTTACCAACGGCAGCATCAATTCAACGGCATCCGGTTGGTTGCACATTGCAGGCCATGCACCGGGGCATATCATGTGTGGCATCCAGAGCGGGGACGATTGAATATATACGGGTCAGCGAGTGTTTCGCCGTGGTTTCGAACTTTCCCGCAACCTCATTGATGTTCACCTCCTACGTTTCTCCTTTCGAAGGCTCTTCATCTGGATAAGATTCCTCGACGCGACGCAAACAATTACTGCTTAGTTTTGTTAATCGAAGCAATATGAATAGCTCGTCACCAAACTAAAAGGGTGCGAACTGGTGTACATTTCCTGGAGTCTGAGGAACGAACGATGTAGACGACGCAGTGTGGTGACTGTGCTTATGTGTTTATTACTCGGTGTAGTAATCGCCGTGCTGGTCTCCAACATTCCTGATCTTTTGCAACTTTGCAATAAGTTTGGCTGCGGGGTGGTGTGTGACTGTGGTTCGCGTTGGACACCTATGCAGCACGCCTGATGCCGCCTGATCCAGCAGGAGAAGGATCTCGGTGCGCTTGCCACTATAGTCAATGGCATTTTGGCGTCTCACCTGTCAAGGAAGAACAGTCTTCCTATATGAATATAAAAGTAGGATGTAGGCGAGCTGGTGATAATGTGGACACGGTAACGTCCCCCGATCTCGAGGAATGTTACCGTGCCCAGTCTTCCTATGTCTGGAAGTTTTTTTGTGTATCGTATATTGTATACGATATGTGTATTGTGTATTTTTATGTGTACACAGCGAGAAATTAGCCGAAGCTCTATAGCTGCACGTGAAGCATGCGTAAAGTTCGTTGATATACACGTATTGAAAGACACGAGGCTTCCATGATGTTCCCTTCATGTGCGTTTGATGTCTATACATGTATATACATGTCTATACGGCGTTTTTGCTTTCTCACAGCGGATGAGAAAGTCAGTTTTGTGGGCCTCGCACTTGAAGCTTATGAAGACTGTGTGTTTTTAGTGTATGTGCTCTTTAATTTATTCATTTGCCTTAGCTCAGTCTTGAATGTGCTGAAATTTCGACTCTGGTTATGAAAGCTTCGGGCGGCACAATCCACAACAGCCGTGACGTCATCCATGGCCATGGTTGGACCATAGTTGTCTGGAATATCTGATGTCGCTGCCTAATGGGCGTATGAGCCTTACTCCATATTCCATAACGACGGCCTGGATAGTTTCGGTTATTTTAGTGATGTAGTGAGAAATGACCAAATAGCGTGCACTAACATTTTTATCTAACAATAGGGTAAAACAGAATAGAGGTAGAAGAAAAGGGATAATCACATTTTAAAGCGAAGTACGTTACCTGCCTCGGTTGAGCACAAATAGCCAAGGTGAAGCGTGGACAACACTGTGCTGTGTAACATCGTGAGCTGTGCTTGATATGCAGAGTTCTCGAAAAGCAGAAGGGACAATGCATACCGCTGTGTTAAACGCATAGTAAACCGTTGTGTGCGATTCACTAATGGACTTTATTTTCCTGTTGCATGTGCTGATTGTCGACCTTGTTCTCACGGGGAAGGTAAGCGTTGTATGTTGCATTCATTCAAGAATACTCGGATGAAGAGACGGTCCAACAGGTCAAAATATCCGATCATCGGGTCTTCTGGCGCGTTGGATCTGGAATTATCTAGTGCGTTTCAAAGGATATACGTTTGGCGTTACACAGTGCACACCTTTTTGTGGGGCGCGGTGGACGATGATTATCCAATTCCTTGGCTCGCGCTATGGAAGCAGTCGCGATTTGGCCAGGTTTTGGAATGGTTCTTAGAGCCCCGCCCGTTCCATGCGTTGTAAACGGAGTTCGTTGAACATAACAGCTGGTATAAACATGACGTAGACAGCATATATCCTCGCGTTTAGGGTTAAGCCATGGCGACGAACAAACAAACGTACAACAAGACTCAAACCAGCAAATGGTTTGAATCCTATCCAGTGTTGTAGGTTTTATTCGTCCCCTTGACTTAACCCCAAACCTGCATCGAGCTCGTTAATTGCGTTTGGTTTGGTGTCACTACAGGCCGTGGTAACCGTTTTGGCTTTTTGCTAGATTGGCTTTCCTTCGGTGACTGCATCGCGAACCGACCATTAAAGCCTTAGCAACCGTTCGACGAACTGCAGAGACGTGTGAAGTTCAGGGGACTGCCCTCTTTCGGGTCTGTGCTCTGGTGTTGGTGAAGCTTAAATGTTGTGTTTGTCTTAACCTTACAATCTAAAAATGCCTCCTGTGTCGGTTTGTTCGTCTGTGTGTGAATGTGAGCGTGCATGCGTGGAAGAAAATGTAAGAGTATGAATGTGTATCCATGTCTTCGTGCATGAGACCTTTGTATGTTGACGAGAGCACGATGTCGGCGTAGTGTCATACATAATTGGCAATGAAAGAGACAAAGAGATGAATCTTTTATTGGTGCACTAGATATTTTTACAAAGCTTGACAACGGGACCGCGAGGCGAGCCTGTAGCCTGAGAAAGGTCTGGGTTCGAGTCCCGCCACCGGTACTCGCTGATTTTTCGTCAACTGCCGTCTTTCAGATTATTGCTTGGGCGCTGGTGAGGCGACTCCGCAATTTACGTTTGTGGGGCATCCCATTCCTTCCACTGTACGCAATTTCGTCAGCAAATGCGCTCAAGCTCGGATTAACTGGGCTTCCCGCACTCGGGGAATGAAAAGGAGTGAGGCGTTTGCCCATCTTGTTTGGATGAGCTTGCTACTATGAAGATCGCCGATAACGCTGAATGTGTACGTTGTACGTTTCTGAGCCACGTTTCGCTGTCATGAATGGCACTAAGATAATCGTTTGTTGCCACAAAAACAATGCGCTATTATGGAGCTACCGCAGCGTGCATTTCGCCGCTGGTGTCCGCTATCGTAGCTAGCGCGCATCAATGGAGGTTGCGCAGTGTAGGACGTGATGCCTTTAGGCGCGTATCTGCTCTATAGCTGATCTCGCCTATCGCGGAAGCAGGATGTCGATGCAAGGACTTTCCTCGGCGGATAAATGTTATCTCTGCTCTTTTGCGATCACGCGCGTTTCTATCTTCCAGACTGCACTGAACTACTCGTGTGCAGATTCGAGCAACTTCGATTTTATCTGACATTACTAGGAAATGTCCGAAAATGCATATGTATGGAAATGTTGGAGGCTGGCAATACTTTTTTGCAGCTTCAGTGATTTGCAGTTGAGGTTCTCTGCCTTTTATCCTGTCGTGAAAGTAAAAACAAACAGGAGATGCACTATAAACCGAAACTAGGCCGATACGCCACACAACGCAGCGGACCTGTATCCTCAACACGGTCCCTTCGCAGAATTGCGTGTTCTACAGCTGGGGGAGGTTTTCCCAGTCGTCATCCGCTGTACGGCATATTCAGTGAAAGCAATGGTGGCGTGGAAAGTGATGTCCGAGTGACCCAGGAAAGTTTATCAAAACGTTTGCGGCAGCCGTGACAAAGTCCCAAGCTTTGCATTAAAGCATATCCTGTACACGTATGCGCTGTGAGATTAGCGAGAGACCGTTGATCTTTGGGGTACCCTATGTAGCGTCCCCAATCAGCGGATAAGATCATGAGTCACACTGCGGTGGGTGCGATACCTTCACCGCTTCACGTTGATGTTGCCAACGGTCTACTAAAACAGCCCATTTTCTCGGATGTCGCTGACAATCGGAACTGGTCCACTTTGAAGCCATCCGCGTTACTGTGGACAGGTAGACTTTCCACTGCAGATGACGATGTTGTACTGTATGCAACATGTGACGATGTTGTGTATGATAGTCGCATATCTCGCCAGAATATGAATGGAGTCAGATCCCACAGCAATTGAACCTCCGTATGCAATAAGGGGATAAGTCGAATTATCCCCTTTTTAGTGTTTTTGTTGCAATGACATCTACATACCAGTATGTACCTGCTAAATAAAATTTAGGACCATACTGCAATTTATTGACTTGCTACAGGAGCGTAAGAAACGGGAAATGCATGTGTGTCAATGGGATGGACAGCCAGATCAGGCCCCTTTTCTACACATGGTTACAAATGGTGTAGCTTAAATTTTGCTACGATACGGAAATGAACTTCGACTTCCACTCGAAAAAACATGTTCTTCCTACCTCACGTGACTCTGTCAGCAGTGCTACTGAGCGTTGTAA
Organism: Ornithodoros turicata; assembly: GCF_037126465.1. NCBI lineage: Eukaryota > Metazoa > Arthropoda > Arachnida > Ixodida > Argasidae > Ornithodoros > Ornithodoros turicata. The sequence goes on from NC_088201.1 coordinate 29,936,911, forward strand.
TCGGCAAAAACGTGCGCACTATGCTAATAAGTCATATTTTGCTGGCCATGCAGAACGTTATTTCCAATATTGTGCTCGTTTAGCAACACGGTAATCACGACCTAGGCTGCTCCACTGCACAAAGGTAACTTCGGCCATCTTGCCGTCATCATGAAAGTCCGACCCGTGAAAACTGTTTTTTCCTGCACGAAAACCCTGCGCGTGCGGTGTTATATAGAAAAAGGGGATATGTCATGATCCTGGATTTTGTTCAATTTCTGCTAAATCACACACACAGAAATGATGTGAATGGGACATGCATGTAGAGTAGACACATGCATATGTGTTACACATTTTGCATTTGCGTTATTCATGGAAACTTATCTGCGATTACTTTACCAAATATTCACTTGCAGTTTTCTCGGTTTCGGATTTTTCGACTTATCCCCTTATTGCATACAGAGGCTCAATTGTGGAGCTGTCCGACGCAATCTTCGATACTGCGTATCAACGCTTCGCTGCCGTTAAATATGGTGACCGTCAGACATTCCGTTGATGTTTCTGGAACGCAATCGTGCGTGTGAACACCGTTTTTCTGTCCGTAATTGCGTCCCGCTATCAGTCGCTGGAGGGAGCGACCAGCCGTGCCTATCTTTATATCGCCTTGGCATTCTTCTTCGACTGCAGAATGTAATCCATCGTGCTTTCCTAAAGCTGTCCACGTCGTTTGTGGGACTCCAAAAGCCATTACCGTTTTTAGTGCCGGGCGCTCGACAGTTTTGTGCACGTGTCTCTCGGATCGCGTCAGTCCCTTGGGAGATTTTCAATATGTGCGGTACACTACGTTTACCTCAGCGTTAATTGAACCTCTATGATGCAATCGGGGGGAGACCCCGAAAAACGCAGGAACAAGCAAGCTTGGTGGGAACAACTCAGGAGGGGAAGAATCAGCACTAGATGCAGGCACGGGGTTCAGCGTATAAAAAAAAAAAAATTGAATTTAATATATTATAATATAAGGTTATATATATGGTAATAAAATAAATTATGACTTATAATGTAAAATATTTGCAAAATTAGAATCAAACCTAAACAGTCCTGGTGGGTCAAATCATCAGCGTCTGGTGGAGCGATGGAGTTCATTGCGCTGATTAATGGACGCGTTCGAAATGACAAGATTAGCACAATGGAAAGCGGTTTTTCTGAACTCTGCTAACACCATCTTATGGGTGATGGAGAACGTGCCTCCGAAGTGGAGGTGGAAGTTTACATTCCAGCACTGAAAACTACGTAGGTCGTATCATTGCTTAGAAAGCTCGTTTGATTTATTTCTCCATTCCACTGAGGGCCAGACATTTCTTGTTTCGTACCCTCCAGTAGCGAATCGATCAGTTACGGTCCAGTCCAGAATTTTGTTTCGCAGCTGCATAATGGCATTTAGATGTCATTACAGCAATATTGAAAAAGTGGCATATCCTCTTACTGGATACCGAGGTTCACATAGTAACAGGGTGTCGAGTGTCGCTGGACCCACGTTCTCTACAGCCTATTACGATATTCCATTCGCGGAGTTTTCCCAGCAATACCTGGTTCTGTCTCTACCATTCGATTTTGGCCCGATTTATCTTTTGACTCGAACGAAGAAGCACGCAGGTGCCATAGTCAGTGCCGGATTTACAGTGGTGGGGGCCCCGGGGCACTGTGCTGTGGAGGCTCCCTCGTGTATTCTATGTATTCGTGTATTATATGTCTATAATTGACATCGTTTTGTATCTAAAGGACGGCGGCCGTGTAGCACACTAGCCCGAGATTTTTCGGCAGTCAGGTTTTGTCATATTTTGAACATTTCGTAGACAAGTGAAATAAATATTCTATTCATGTCTATCCAATGTGTTATTCTAGGTCGAGACGCGTGGACGGAGGACAGAGTTTTACCAAGTTTCCGTTTCAGGGATGCGTTTCAGGCACGCAAAACAGATTTCCATTGGACAAGACCTTTACTGGTGGGGGCCCCTTTGTGTGTGTGTGGGTGGGTGGGTGGGGTGGGGGGGGGGGGGCAAGTGGCCCGTCTGCCCTCCCCTAAATCCGGCACTGGCCATAGTTATCAGCATCGTTTACAAAATTCGCGTGCGATACTGGGATTCGCTGTAGGGTTCTTCGTTTTCGGGTTTTATTATTTTTCAAATTCTGGGGAAAATCGGGCGTTTTCTGTCGCGTGTTTTATGTTGTCGGCAGTTTCCGGGTGAAACTACAGTCGTGTGGATCAAGCTGCAGAGATGATTGCAGGGATGAACCATGGAATTCTGACACGTATAAAAAACAAGAAAAAAGAAAGAAAAAAAATGGCCGTTGGTACTATCTAGGAGGTGACTGACACGAGGACATTCAGGTGTCCTCTTCCTTTCGTGGCAAACTGTGTACGTATGAGATTGAAAGACATCGCGGAATCCTGGGAAAAAAATCGAGTTATGCATGAATTTCGGAAAATTGGTTCGTGGTGCAAATATCGTGAAAAATCGTGTTTAACCCGTAAACGAAGAACCCTATTAATGAATGCTGGCATCGCGCAGCTGGTAACGTAGAAGTCGCAGGTATTTTCCGCTACATGCACAGTGCGTGTGTTATGAAATGTTAGTAAAAAGTTTTTTTTTTTTTTTTTGACCCCCACTCACAGTAGAATCCCGGATTATCCCGGATTTAAAATGATTTTTACCTCCCAATTTGAGAAAGGCACTTAACGCAAAACGTCTGTTTTAGCGAAAGCGCAGTTTTAAAATAGGTTCACCCTAGAGCTTTGCGGCCCATAAGAAACGAGTCGTCGCTGCGTATGCTCAGAACGCATACAGTGTTTTACACAATGCGCATTGACAGCTAATAATTTTATTGCGGCCCGAAAGCACTTGAGATTGTAAAACTGCCTTATGCCCCCGTGAAGCGCTTTTTGGAGCGAGGAGAACGTTCACTGCTTCTGATAGAGATGGTAAGGCGCTACCGTTATCTGCACGAGTAGTAAGGTTTGGTACAGGTAAGGTACACTTGGACTCTGTAATGAACACTGACCTCAAACGAGTGCAGGTGTACGTTATTGGCCACTTGATAAGGATTTTTGGAGCCACTGAAAGCGGGCACTTGGCAATGTATGGTATGCTTCTGCTTGGTAGCCCTTTCAGCCCTTTCGTATGGAATGTATCACGTGACACTTTTGTGGATGGAGCCAACTATACGAGTATACTAATACTGGTGCATACTCTCCGTCCTTGTAAACATCGTGCGCTTTCTGACCACACCCTTTTGAGGACATGGCTGACCTCACCGTGTCCTCATAAGGCTATGTCAATATCTGGCCTTCTACGAGGAGCCTTGGGCGATGCGTACTTGGGCTTCCGTAGCGAGCGAGGATGCACGAAAGCTTGTACGCGAGATGTTGTAGGAGTTCGGCGGAACGTTTTACAACTTATTTTCCGAGCGAGGTTCGCCGTCATCAAAATGAAAGTACTACCCGAACGATCTTGCGAACAGCACGAGGCAATCCCCAGCCATTCTCTGGAACCTCAATACACTCACAGGAATCTGTATTCAGACACGACGACCGTTCAGTCTATCTTTGCTTCCGTCTGTTGCGTCGAAGTACTAGAGTAATTTAGGTTATGGGGGTACAGTTTCGTGGTAATTCGCGAGCCTAGCGATTGAAGAAGATTGATTCAAGTATAACTGAAGTGAGAAGGTATACTGTCAGATTAGGTTAAGTTACGTTAGGTAACGAATCGTTATTCCATTTTATTTGACACAACTAGCTGGCATATCGGCGCGATTGTCCCGTAAGGAGAATGAAAGCGATCTTTTGCCGTGTTATTGACGGGACGTAGCTGCGCCTGATTATGTAATATCCTATTAAAGAGTCCCGTTTGACGCAAGCCCCCGCTCGTTATGCCTGCAGTATGCTGATGCGTCTGAAACATTCATACGGCTTGACCTTAGCTGCCCTTGTGCCATAAAGCACCAAAACACCATTAAAACGGCGAGTTATCATTACGTCTGTTATCTTGCGCCAATTAATTTAAAATCAAAAGAAATCTTATTAGGTAGGTTGCAACATTTATGTTTTACGATCGAGATGACTCTCCGAATTCGTAATTTTTGTGGAACAACTTAATAATAATTTAACTTTCAGCAAATAAGAGCAATCCCTATTGTTTAGCGCTCTTGCGCTGGTGGCGAGAGCCCACGCAATTTCGAACCGGAACTGTGCACGAATAAACCGTTTCCTTCCGGAAGGGATCCTGTGAAGTCGTGTTCTCGGAATCGGTTAACGATAAACTTGTCTCAGTTCACATCCTGTTAGCGCTGAGCATATAGACCAGCTCCCGTGGCATGGTGGTTAGGATGATCGCTTTCCACGCCGAGACTGGGAGGTGACATGGGTTCGAATCCTGTCGCCGGCTGTGCTGTCTGCGATTTTCCCTGGGTTTTTCGAAGACTTTCCAGACGAATGTCGGCACAGTTCCCCCTGAAGTCGGCCCAGGACGCATACTAACCCCCCTGCCCCCCACTCCTTCCTGCTGTCCTCTCTCCATCTGTCCACGTCTGTATGCCGCTCATAGCCACAATTGCTTCGCGGCGCTAACGTGGAATAAAAAAAAATAATATATTCGGTTTTCCCGTTAATACCTGCTCCGAGAGAGTTTAGGCCTTCCTCCGACATGTTGAAAAAGATAAAAACCTGTTAAATCGAAATTGTATTTTTTTTTCTTTTTTTTCTTGGCGATTCTGCTGGATCGCCTTTTACTTGCACTATTCTCGGAAACGTTAGGAGACGTGAAGGATGTTTGTAATGATGCTTATAAGCAGTGTGAACTGCGCCTTCACGTTGGAAACCTCGCACGACAGCCTATAGACACTTTCTCTTCCAGAGAAGACCAATAACAAATGGTCGAGAACGAGGGAACGTAGCGTGCGTGTTCCCGGAGGCATCCGCGCTGCATTTGATGTTGATCTTCATCCGCGTTGGACGTTAGGAGAGATTGACGGATGAATCCGACTTGCGGGCAGCAGACATTTATCGTACTTCCATAGGATACTTGACGTTGACGGGGACAACGTCTTCTTGACCAGAATGCCATAGCTCGGGCATAATGAAATACTCAGTCAGGATGACATATAGTTTGGATACGAGAGAAGCGATATACGCCTTGGTTCTATTTCGAAAATTGTCGTTAGAGCTTACCGCACGTTTTGATTATTTCGATGTAGAATACATCTTTGAGGTGAGTGATGTGGTGAAAAGCGTTACATATGTCATTGACACCCTTCTGTTATTGCGAATGCCGCTTTGTCTAACATCCGCATATTATTTGGCGTCCCGAGAGTCACAATCGCGGAACTATTATATCAAATAATAAAAACTTTAGTCCGCTAAGTTTAATGCTTCTGGAGGCCACTGTGCGGGAGTTGCACTAAACAGAAACCTGGTTCTGGCTACGCAGTCGCTAAATTGAGGAAACATATGACGCGTTTTATATTCTGGGGTGATACAGTGGGGGGGGGGATCAAAATTGTAAAGACGCCTAAATTGAACCGATAAAAGCGCAATCGTCTGCAGTTGTCATCATAATACTTCTTTACCACGGCGTATTTTTTAACGGGGGCCTGGGCTCCCCCGGAACTTTCTCAGGGGATGCCAGTCCCCCTCCCTGCCCCAGCTGACACTCCAGATGAACGTTTCGAGGGATATCGTAAGAATAGCGTGTTTCATGCCAGTGATCATGAACATCCTGTAAAAATTTACCTCACGACGTCACAACACCGAATTCTCGACACCCTGCCCGACCTCTATATATGGAGGGGGGCGTTGTGCCCCGGCCCCCTCCGGCAGATTGAAATGGTCTATGGGAATGGTCACAGAAGAATAGGTCGAATGGTCGATAGAACGTACACAGGATGGGGCATTCAGGTACCTATAGAGAAGTAGGTTCCTAGGAAATACATCATATAAAACATTTAAAATGTTTATACCCGGAGGAACAACTCGCGTATCGTGTATGGCACATAGTTGTTACGTGTCTCATCCGACTAAGTGCAATATCTGACGCGACTAACCCTGCATAATATACTTAAAGGGGCACTAAAATGCAAAAAAAAGTACACTTCAAACTACGTTACACGCTATGTTAATTGCGTACTCTCGTGCATCGGTGTTTTTTTTAGTCCATGCTGCGCGTCCCACGTCACGGAGCAGTCCCGGTGAAAACCATAGTGCAATAGAAGCCATATCATCCGAAGACTACGGGCCTTAAAAAACGAAGTAACGCGCGTGTGTTAAAAGGAAAACATAACCTACGATCCACGCCCTATACTGGTACCTTGCCTAAGCAGATTGCCACACTCTAAAAACCGAATTTCGTGAAAGTATCATGCAGTATCCAATTTCACACGAACACAAAAAGGCGTACGCCTCTCTCTCTCTCTCTTGGAATAAGAAGCGATATCCCTATCATTCGTGGCAATGGCTGGCGCACAGCGCAAGGTATATCCGCATGCACATCGGGCACGGTTCTTTCTTTTTTTTTCCATCTCTTCTTCGGTGGAACCATTTATTGCGGGAGCACTTTTTTTCCTGCACCCTCGCTCGTTTACGTACGTCGCTATTCTTCCGTTATCTGTTCGCGCTGGTCATCCAGATTGTCGAGTCGGCGAGTCATCATGGGGACCGCAACTACCTGTTTGGAATAACCCATTCATTTGCACTATCTCGGCGGAACGTCCGCTGTCATGCAGCGGCCACTAGCGGTTATTGAGATGGTATCTGGAATATCGCGGCGGAAGATGGGCAGTTCGTTGGAAGGAGGCCATGACGAAGGATGCGAACCTTAGTACGATTTAACATTGTCGTATTTATCTATACTATCCGAATAGTGTAGATTGGGCGGCAGTTGTCGTTGACGCCATTAACCCAATTTCGCCCCTCTTTCCCTCGGTAATAATAGAGGAAAAAGGCCCTTCTTGGAATGCAGGTCTCATCCGAAGTATTCATTATACACAATACCACCACTAAGAAACTGGGCGATCTTGAGTTTGTGGAGCAGAAAATAACTCTCGGTGAATACATAAACTCGAAGGTACTCCCACGGGGCCATTTTCACCTATATTTTGCGGATATGGGTTCTAAATGGAAAGGAGCCACCCGCAAGTACCCTCTGTCATGACTGACCTCTGGCAGACTGACAGATTACACTCTTAAAAATGAACTTCACCGCATAGCACCCTCCTAGCTAACCATCATCTCGAATGATATCGTTATCAGCCCTGATTTGTTGAAAACGGGGGGCGTACGCCTTTTTTGTGCCAATTATGAACAGCATAAGTGTCACAAAAAACGCGTACGCCCCCGTTTTCAACAAATCAAGGCTGATAACGATATCATTCGAGATGATGGTTGGCTAGGAGCGTGCTATGCGGTGAAGTTCATTTTTAAGAGTGTAGTTTCTACCATGTCGATCAGGTAGTGTCCCAGAAACGCTGTGCCTACAATCCTGCGTGCAATCTTAAAACGTAACTTCTCCGAATAGCAGATTGAAGGCTAACCATTGCGCAGAATGATATCGCTATCACTCCTGATTTGTGGAAAGCGCTGGGCGTACGCCTTTTTGTGACAACACACACTAAAAAGAGAACTTCACCGCATAGCACGCTGTGCGCCAACCATTGCCACGAATGATAGGGCTATCGCTGCTGATTCGAAGGGAGAGGGGGGAGGGGCGTACGCCTTCTTGTGCTAATTTGGATATATGATAATTAACACAAAAAGGCGTACCTCGTACGCCTTTTATGAACCTCCATCATCATCCCAAACCTGAACCATCATCCCGAATGACAAAGTTATCTCCCTTGATTTGCTGAAAACTGGGGACGTACGCCTTTTTTTGAGGCATTATGCAGTTCATAATTGCCATTACGTTACGATTAATATTCGCCGATAACTGCATCGAAGCTTCATCGAACCATATACACGCCAGAAAAATCACCGAAAAACGACGATTTCGTGAAAATAAATAACGCCGAAAAACTTGCGCGGAATCCGCTTTAAAATAACAACCGAAAGCGCGGTACCGTATTTATATAGTACTTCTGAAAACATAAAAATTTATGACAATTAAAAACTCGTTTATAAAATCTTTTCCTTTCTATAAGCTACGCCTTGATTTTTTTAGCTTGTAAATGTCAAAAGCCGCCCCCGTATGCGAAAGAGCTACCGATGAAAAACGCCCAAATGTGATTTTTCATCCAACTTTTCTGAGCTCCTCGCAATGTCTAGATTCCCTTTCAATAGACGGCTCTGCTTTTTGCTATTTTTTACTCGAGCAGTACATGTTCCGCTTTTTGCGTCACACTAGCGCTAACAGCGCAGGGCAGATTCCTCCTGAGCATGCGCCCTTCATCGGAGGGTGCAGCGCGTAGTGTGCTCCGCTGTAGCACACCCGCCCGCTATTTCCGCGTGCATGCAATATAGTCTTAGTTCTGGTTTCATTAAGATGTTTGTGTTTGCAAGAGAGGGTTGGGTTTCCAACTGACACTTTCACACAGATTAAGAAGACCTCGTAAACAATATAGTTTTTATACTAATAATTCGGGGCTTTACGTCGCGAGACAACTGTGATCATGAGCGACGCCACAGTGGTCGGGTCTGTGGATTAATTTTCTTTAACATGCGCCGAAATCTCGACACACGGCATACCGTATATTTAACGTCCCTCGCGGAAGACGGCGTGTCTGAGCAACTTGTACCCTTCCACCAAGTTGCCACCATCCTCGGCCGGGTTTGAACCAGCGAACTTGGGATCAGCAGACGGTCACGCTACCGACTGAGCCAGCTATAGGGAGGCACTTTATATACATTATACGAAGGAGCCGCACTTTGGCAAATGGAAGTATCTGGAGAGCACATACACTACGAAGCCATATGTCATATATACAGGGTGTGTGCTCTAACGTGTCCAGAAATTTTATTGAAAGCGAGCGATAAAAGAAAAGCAAGTGGTACTTTTCTGCTACTTGAGTAAGATACAGGTACTGCTTCACTAGTAGCACCTGTTTCTTAGTCAAGTAACTGAAAAGTAGTGCTCGTTTCTCTTTTATCGCTCGCTTTAAATAAAATTTCTGGACACGTTAGAGCAAACACCCTGGAGACTATGTCATGAAAACACGCATGGTTTCCCTCTGGGTATACATGGCATTCTCGGGTAAACATAAACAAGCCCCCGCCCAACTTCCGGTCCTTCCGCGACTAAGGACGCTCGGAACCAGCCGCCATGCAGGATTATATCTTTCGCTCTCCTGATCTGTTGAAAACGGGAGGCGTACGCCTTTTTGTGGCAATTTGAGTTGGCACAAAAAGGCGTATACGACCCTCTCTCTCCTCAAATCAGAAGCGATAACTGCATGGAAAGCTGGCGCAGAGCGGGTTTGCTGTGAAATCGAATGTCGTTCTCGCACCAAACCGGAAGCGGTCAAAACGGCATGGGTAGAAATTGCTGCCTTTTCAAAGGACGCATTTCCCTGAAATCCGTTTTGGTACCTATTCGGAAATCTGTCACTAGGACGTGTTGTCCTACTTATAGACGAGCCCAAAACGGATCGAAGTGCAAATGACATTCTCCAGAGTTAAACTTCATGTCGTAAGAAATATGCGAAGGCATAAATAATAAACGCGTCTAAAAATGAACGATTTCTTGACTTATTGTTTAGATAATAATTTAGACAAGGCGGCTCCAGCTGTCACTTCCCATCAATGTTTCCTATTTCTTAAAAGTATTGGGGTAACATTCGTATTTTTCTATCTATGCACACGCTGGTAATGAAAAACAGTGCCAAGTCCTCCTGTGCCCCACTTGCAGCACCAACTTGCTTAATGCTGTGTGTGTTTCTTTTCTTGTACCGGTAAATCGCTCGCACTCCCTGTAACGCACTATGCAGCATGTAAAACATAAATATTTTTTTCGTTGCGTGAGGCACTTGACTGCATGTCGCGCCCCTAGCCAACTATCATGCAGAATGGCGTCGTTCTTTCCTCTTATTTGTAGAAAAAGGGACGAGTACGCCCCATTTGTGACAGCTAATTGTCACAAAAAGGCAAATTATGCTGTCTCCTCAGATCAGGAGTGATATCAGTATCATTCTGTGCAATGATCGGTCTAAATCGTATTATGCTGTAAAATTGTGTTTTAGGAATACAAGTATACGTGGGTTTTGCGGGAACACATATCACACGCACTCGATGCGCACGTATATCTTTATTACCACTCAGCGGAACCTATGGAAGAACTTGCGTTCGCTTTCGCTAGTGTCTTTGGTACATTTCGCATAGCGGTGGCAGTGCACAAGGCATTGATTCTGCTCCAAGAATATCGATTTCCAGAGCGACACAATCGTACAACCGGGAAACTCCCAGGGCAGACGAGGCTCAACTAAAGTCCCTGGATTGAAAGTAATCCAGCGACTTTAAGGCTTAACATCATTAAATCGCGCGCGCCGTGCGGTTCCCTCGAGGTGTGCACTCATCTGGACGCACTGAGACCGCGCGAATGCTTCATGGGACCACAGATTCCTTGGTACCAGCTCCCGTGACGTAGTGGTTAAGATGATCGCTTTCCACGCCGAGACTGGGAGGTGACACGGGTTCGAATCCTGTCACCGGCTGTGCTGTCTGAGGGTTTCCCTGGGTTTTCTGAAGACTTTCCAGACGAATGTCGGCACAGTTCCCCCTGAAGTCGGCCCGAGACGCATACTAACCCCACTGTCCCCCACTCCTTCCTGCTGTCCTCTCTCAATATGTCCACGTTTGTACGCCGCTCATAGGCACAGCCGCTTCGCGGCGCTAACACGGAATTAAAAAAAAAAAAAGATTCCTTGGTGAGCACTTTGTTCCTCCCAAAATGTTCATCCGGGCCATCACGCGAGGGCGGGATCACGCGAGGGCCGGATCACACGGATCACGCGGATCACGCGAGGGCCATTGTGAAGCGCCTCGTCTACAGCCTAAAAACTGAACTTCACCGCATACCATTGACACGAATGATAGGGTTAACGCTTCTGATTGGAAGAGGGGGGGGGGGGGCGTACGCCTTTTTGTGTCAATTTCGATACATGATAATTGGTACAGAAAGGCGTACGCCTCCTTCTCTCCTCGAATCAGAAGCGATAACACTATCATTCGTTGCAATGGTTGGCGCAGAGCGTGCTATGCGGTGAAGTTAAGTTTTTAGTGTTGGCAATGCATAGTAACTCGAACATTCAATTGCGCCGCGATAACTCGTAGTTGAGCGAAAATATCATCCCGTTTATTCCCGATAGCCTGCTTCGTGAATTAAACGCGGGTTAATTTCAATGTGAACTTACGCCTAATCGAGTGAAGGTCACCACATGCGCTTCGAACGAGAGTAAAGCGGGAGAGACGTATGTCACACCGAGGCACAAAGAGCGGCGGACGTACACGGGTTTTCCCGGAACGGCGCACGCAAGACCTGCCATTGTAGCGTCCAGCGGTACGCTATTTATCCCGCGATCTGCGTGAGTGGTGGTCTATAGCCATACATCCAATGTGTTTCACTTTCATGGACGCTTACAGGTACCAGGGTAACGCACTATAAAAGTGTGCCATGCTCGGCAGTTACTAAATGCAGATGGAACATTCTGTTTACGTATAAAGCTCTGAAGAAGATTCAATCCCGGTACATTTCAAAGTGATTGAGCATCGTAGCGCGAAGTTATAATGCGAATCCCGTGTTCAAAACAATCAAAATGGGCTCGTTGCGAAGGGCTGTTGAAACGCTGCTCCCCCTAAGGCGTCGTGTCGCGCAACAGTCAAGCAACTCAAGCGCCTGGGACCACAGTAACCTGTCCCGCAAAAGCACCCGCTTCAGTGTTGTGAGGCTGGGGATCGGGCGATGTCTAACCTCATATTCTGCGCAGTCATCTTGCGCTGTACGCTTGCATTGGCTGCAGACGTTTCTCTCGACGTTTTTCATCTGTTGCTTCTGAAAAAAGAAAAAAAGTCATCATCGTCAGTTTTCATTTGTTGCATCTGCATTACGTTATCTTCAGTCTGTTTTGCTCCACGGGTAACACTGGCCGACCTCCAATGTCACCCGTGCACGCATTCCTTCCGCTCGAGCTTCTTTCTTCGATCTCTATGCGTCGGGTCCTATACAAGAAATGAGCATAGTGAGCATGAAAGCATGCGTGCGTGAGCATAGAAATGAGCATAGCATCGTATACTCTTTCAGAAAGCATTCCCATTTTACTTCTCGGCGAAAAGCAATGTATGCGTTAGTGGATGGTCCGTAACAGTCTTCTGGGTTTTAAATCCCGGATTCCATTTCAATCCGAATTCAAATTCACAAGAAAGGCGAGTGAATTCAATTTCGATTTGATATGTGGCCACATAGTGGGTAAGATTTAGATTGAACCAGTTTTCTGCAGAGAGGTTTGGGTGCGGATTGGACCTTTTTTCTAGAGATGGACTTGGATTTGTGTCGAATCACTTCGCCTTCGATGCCTATGAAACCGCACGGAGGGCGGCGTGTTCCGAGCAATTTTCCCAGCGACTGCGTCTCGTAATTTCCCTCTACTTGCTGTTTCCGGCAAGGGTGAGAGTCAGTGGCATAGCCAGAGAGGGGGGGGGGGGGGTCGAAAAAACACACACAAAAAAGTATCTATAGTAGATTAGTAGTGCACTTGGAAGAGGGAAAACGAGCGTGAAATCCTTTCCCCCATGTAAAGTTCCCGTAGAAAGCATCCCGAGATTCCCGACATATTTTTCTGGCTACGCTGCTGGTGGGAGTACTATGACCGTTTTCCTCTAGTAGAAACTGATTTCTAGTTGTATTTCATGACCCTGGGGAAGATTTAAGCTCAAGGTTCGATACACGCCATAAATTATCGCCGCTTCACATGGTCTTACGAGCTGAAAATGGGAAACGCGTTTCGGAGGGATGAAGCTTATTGCAGGCAGAGATTATCAGTTGTCCAGATAAACCGATTTGAGTCCCCTATATATGTCGCCAACGCGGATCGGGATTGTCCTCTCGGCGCGTAAAGAGCGTGTAGTTGTATTTGCGCTTACATGATGGAAAGGAACTGTTCTGAGGTTGAAACACACAACCAGACGAGCACAACATTAAGCCTCAAGGTGCATAAGAACATGAACAGTTGAAATATGGCAGTCGTCGCTGTCTGGCTTTTTCGACGACTGCCATATTAAGACGCACCCTGTATACCAGTATGAAAGTGATAATTGGGCAGGCCTTCCCCGAAACAAGATTTCAAAACTAGTTTCCATGGCTGAGGCTCTCTTAGTGTGGGTTTCGTTCACCAGCTTGCCTGCCTGTATGCCATCGTATTAACCGCTTCCACTTTGTTGTTTCCATTTTTTTTTCCCAATAATATCTCGTTCTATACACCAGTGTGTATGAACAAAGTTCCCGTCATATACTCCTCCTCCTCTCTGTGTTGGACGCTTATCCAATTGTTGATCGTTCGTTGCTGTGGGTGTCAGATACCGGTTACACTGCCGACGTTATCTAAGATATTCGTAATAGTGGCCGGTTCCATTTTTACACCTCGAAGCCACTCGTAAACTTTCCAGATGGGGCGTTTCAGGGAACCGACTCTCGGGATCTGGTGACGGACGTGAAAAATGCGGATTATAAAAACGATTTTATCTGACACGGAAATATGAATCCGTATTCAAAATGATTTGGTTTGTCGACATAAATTGAAATCCAGACTTGATTTGGATTGGAGTTATGCCGTTGGTAAAATCCGGATTTGTTTTGAATCCGATTTGTATCGTCAAATAAGTAAACATCACACGTATGTAAACGTGCATCAGAGCCGCGTTATCGTGAAACGTAACGAATTTGCATCGCTGTAACCGGTGCCTTTTCTTCATCAGAGGGGGGAAGGGAACGTCAGCCGTAGTGTGAATTTGCTTCCGTTCTTTGTATACTAAGTTTATGAGACCTAATTTCTAAATGTCGCGTGCTTTTTGGTGTGTTTTGTTGTCGTATTGTTGTGCTGCTCTTAATGATGTTATGTTGTGTGTATTTTATTGTGACTCTGCCTAGACGGGGGTTTGGTCCCCTTTTGCAGGTCAATAATAAATAAACAAAAATAAATAAACAAATCACGTGGAACATACTCTCAAGATATCAAGATACCTGAGCAAATCCTGTTCTATGAATCCGTACGGCTGAGTCTCAATATACGGGAATCTCGTCTCGTAAAGACGCGAGAACATAATTTTAATATGAGCAGTCCTCGACAAAATGTTTGTAAGACGATAGAAATTGTTTCTGTGCTTTAAATAAGCCCGAAGCTGGGGGTGTCTGTGCTGTCAATACCATAGAAAGTCACAAATTGGTCCGAATTGAATGTAAAAGCACGTCATTGCACGTGTCTCATGGCCCCTTTGTCATCGACGCCTTTGTAATGTTAACTCAATGGCGGAGAAAATGGGTGATTACGCTGGCGGGCGTCCTCCAACCAAGCGTCTTAGTTCTGTTGTTAGAAAGTGAGTTTGTATTGCGAAAGTGTGAATGTTGTACGTAGTTACGAGTCGCTCTGGTGCGTTATTGGTTGAATGAAGTGACATTAGTCCGCACGTTTGTTAGAAAAGTGAACATACGCCGGGCATTTTGTTTACCGTATGGATTCCCGTCGAATGTATTTCTGCACAAAATATGTATCGTGGCCAACGCAAAATCTGAAAATAAGGTAATATCGCGGGTATCAGTAAAATACTAGCCAGGAGCATCGTTTTTACATATAGGAGTATATAGGAGTACATATAGGGGTATTATGCAAGAGTGGTGGTGCGACGTGGGCAGGATGTTCCTGCACTCTTAAAACGCAACTTCATCGCATAACACTCTCTTAGCCAACTAGAACTTCACCGCATAACACCCTCACGTCTCGCCCAGTCCTTTTTTCTCTCTTCTCGGCACTGCATGGGATTTTTATCGCTATTTTATGAACAAACCTATCATTCGTGGCAATGGTTGGCGCTTAGCGCGCTCTGCAGTGAAGTCTTTAGAGTGCATCATCCCGTATGCCTTCCCGCTCTCCCCTCATTGCCTGGAAACTGGAGGCGTCAGCCTTCTTATGACACTTATGCAGTTTTTTTTTTATTGTCACAAAAAGGCGTACACCCCGCGCTTTGTCCGCAAATCAGGGGAGAGAACGATCTCATTCGGGATGATGGTTGGAGGGTGTTATGCCGCGCAGTTCTGCTCTATAGAGTGTGAGCTGAGGGAATAGATAAGGTCCACATGAACCAGAGGAAGGATGACGCAGGTTCACGTACTGCTCATTGTTATTCCAATGAATTTGTGGACCAGTTGGAGAGTAATTTGTCTGAACGGGGACTGAATATGAGTGCCAAAATGATACCGTGCAGAGTTCATAGAGGTAGATATTAGTGTAATTTGTCTGAGTAGAGCATGAGGTGGGGACTGCGGAAGGTGAAGGTATTGTTTCACTTTTTGTACAACGCCCAGAACGCCCAAAGGGCGACGACACACACCGTACTTCTGCGCCCAACTCACGTCGAGATATGACACAAAGACGACTTTATGCTCACCCCTCACGTACCGCTTGACGTTGACGCTAGAGCACTGCACGGGCCACATTCTTCTGTACGGGCCTGGCCTCCATTTCATCTATCCGCCTGGGCCGAGCCCGTTCGGCTCCATACCTGGCCCGGCCAGAACCCAGGTGCGGTCCGAGCCAAAAATGTCAACTCCGAGACCTACCCAGACCCGCCAGAAGGTTTTACCCGGCCTCTGTTGTGCTCGGGTTTTCGGGTAAACCCGAGCCTGTGCAGTGCTCTGGTTGACGCTTCTTGCAAATAACGGCCGAATTATATTATATTAATACTTGTATACATATATATATATATATATATTATGTTAATAATCGGTATTCAGAAATATTCCAATAAGAAACTCGACCTGCAGTCGCAAAAAGCAGCGCGAAGTTGGTTTCTGCGAAAATCTGCCATGAAACATTGGTTGGTCTGAAGGCTTGGCCGTGCGAACACTGCCTGTATAGAGTGGAATATACTACTATAACACCAATCCACGGAGAACTCAGACTGAGCTTGGGCAGCAAACAAACAAGACGACAGCTCCTCGTTCTTCAGAAACGTGTATTTACTGCCCGGCGTATTGGTTGTGTGAAGTCACGGATTATAATTATTTTTAGAAAATTAGAAGAAAAGCAAGAATTTCCTTTTCGTCCGCGTCCCGCTTTTAAAGCGATGACATTATAGGGCCAACCACCGTGTAGGTCCGTCTGTGGCTCTGAGTTTTCGGTTTTAACCGAGAAACACCGAATACAAATTGGTGTTCGAGGAAAGATTGGTCCAAAAACTAGCGGTACAAGCGGTCCAACTGTACAGCGCAACTTACGTGTGGCTTGTCGTACACGGACCAGGTACTGGTATCGCGTTCGAATCTTAATCCCAAATATCAAATCGCAGATGTCTCATGAATATGGGTGTTACGAAGACTACTACTACTACTTCTTCTTCTTCTTCTTCTTTATGGGTATATAGAGATGTTAGCCAAGCTAGGGCTGGCTCCGGGAAGGCGACACGCTTGACGCAGTTTCTACAGAATCATTCCGTCCAATCAGTCCGTTT
Organism: Ornithodoros turicata; assembly: GCF_037126465.1. Lineage (NCBI taxonomy): Eukaryota > Metazoa > Arthropoda > Arachnida > Ixodida > Argasidae > Ornithodoros > Ornithodoros turicata. The sequence continues at coordinate 29,953,586 of NC_088201.1, forward strand.
GTACTGTCTGCATCCCATTAAAGAAGCAGGCTCCTGCTTTCTGGAGACTACACACAACGGACTTGCCTGTGATCTCACAGTGTGATTTAGACATATTGGCGTTCCCGACGTCCAGTGTAAATGTCGTGGGAGCTTTCTCGATGTTGCGCGTGGTAAACCGCAAAGAGTGTGCAGCGATGTCAGACAAGAACCTGGGCAAGTATGCCTGCATCTATTACAATAAGTTTAAATGAGATCTGCTTTCACAATTTATAGGTGCCACTACTTCGCTGTGGAGCAATAAAGTGTCTCCTTCGTGATGTCTCACAGGGGCTAATTTTGTATCGGTTTTGGTTTTAAGACTGCGCTGAGACGCACGGTTTTGAAATTACGTTGCGATGTATATTCGCCGATAACTGCAGAGTAAACCACGTACACGCCAGAAAAATCACCGTAAAACGCCGATTTCGTGAAAATAAAGACCGAAAAACATACGCCGAATCCGCCCTGAAATTTAAAAAAAAACGCATTTGGCGCAATGCCTAAAGATGTAGCTTTTTTTTTTCTTTTTTGTCGCGGAAATGTTTTCTCAGCTGCCAGTTTAAAATGTAGTGGAATAGGACAGTAACTGTTCTGAGTGTTAGACGCACAAACAGACGTACAGACCACAAGCCTCAAGGTGCCATATTTCAAGAGCCTGTATAATGACAGCAAACAAGCGATCCTCGACTCTCCCGCTGTTTCTTCCAGGGAAATGTTTTTTTCTTTTAACGAGTGCGAAAAGAGTTATCTCGGTGACCTTGCCGTGGATACACCATGTGTGCCATCCACTGCGAAGGGAGTGACGGACACACCATCAGTGATGAGTGCTACGAATCGAGGTTAAAGTTAGTCAATATGTTCAGCGAAGAGGTCATGGATCAACATTGACGAGACTGGTCGTTTTCTTCTCCCAGTCCCATTGATTCTTTTTAAAACGGCAATCCCGGATCTCGTGACAAGAGTACATCATCGTCGAGCGCAGAAACAGGTCCTTTGCAAGTGGAGGAGCCTTTTTTTTTCCTCTCTCTCTTACGCACGATTATGGGCTTCGGTGACCGCTACTGACTGACCCTTCTTTCCATCTGCATTCCTTTTTCGTACTCGGCATCGTTTCGTTCTTATCTGGAGGAGCAGCGCTCACTTTATGCTCAATTCTCTTATGCTAATACGACGGTCGGATCACTGGTGTTGTTGCTGCTCACGTGCAGAGGCTGCCTTCTTCCTCGTGTACGAATTGGAACGCCTTCCATGGTGCCTTCGCAGTGAGAAAGGTGGCCCCACTTACTTCTAGCTCTAGCACTTACCATTTCACCATCCCCTTATTATTATTTTTTTCGAGCAATTATCGACAACAAACTATCCAAACTCGCTAGTAAGATTTTCCTTATGCGGTATGTGGAGGAATCTAGGCCGACCTAGCCAGCGACCCGGATGAGGTTTTCGATTTAATGCACGTGCCGTACGTAAATTTGTCGCAAAATGTCTAAGAACGTATCCTTAACCACGGACAAATCGTCCTATGCGTGGGGAACGGATCCTTCATCCGCCATATCGTGCAGTTAGTACCTGAAGAAGCGTACACCTCCACGCAAAAGCTTGTATAAATTATACCTAAACAAAATCTTCAGTGTCGGTTTTTGTATTTTGTTTATGCAAACCAAAAGTGAAATTAGTGAGGCTTGAGGCAAACGATGCAGTTCCATGTAGTCCACCATTACAACGTTGTTTCAGGATCGACAGCGCCGTATATTAATATTCTCCAAAATTCATAAACGACTAGACTTGGAGCTAAGTAATTTAGTTTATTTTCGCAGTTCGTTTCTGTTTTGAGCCATCGACCGATTTTATTTAAGCTCGCGGAAGGCCAACCACTGCACATTCCGTTATCACTCCTGATTTGGGGAAACCACAGGGCGTACACCTTTTTGGGACACTTATGAGTCACGATAATTGTCACAAAAAGGCGTTCAACAAATCAGGGAAGAGAACGAGGCCATTCGGGATGACGGTTGGCTAGGATCGTGCTATGCGGTGAATGTCTGTTCCTAGAGTGTATAGGTGCGCATCCACTCGAAGTACAACAAACATTTATTCGTGTTATATAGGTTAGGTTATCGTATTATATATTTGCACCTCGTATCGAACATAACGGAGAAACGTCTAAAATCACTCATTATTTTGAGGTGTTCCGTAAGATATCCCAGAAAATTCTACTTATACACTCTTAAAAATGAACTTCACCACACAGCACGCTCCTAGCCATACCACCATCCCGAGTGACATCGTTCTTTCCCCAGATTTGCTGAAAAAAAAGGGGGGGTACGCCATTTTTGTGGCATTATATGCAGTTCATAATTGCCACAAAAAACGGCTTCCCCCCCCCTTTTTTTTTTCAGCAAATCATAGGAGCGTGCTATGCGGTGAAGCTCTGTTTTTTAGACAGTCGGCATCTGCAAGAATTTTTCTTCTTTGTTAGAATTCTTTTCTCGGAATTCTTTATAAAGCAGGCTGCAGTGATGTTTCCTCTATTTATGTGGTCACAAAGAATACTGTAAGGCTGTTACTTAAACCGATACTGAAATCTTAATGGGTATCCTGAGGGGAGCCGATCTTATACCCGGTGAGTTTACAAAGCCTGTCTCGATTTTTTAAAGTAAAGAAATACGGATCTATCGCAGACACTGCAGCACAGAAACGCAGGACTAGAGGGTTACAACACAAAGACACCACATCTGCAGTGACACATGCAAGCAACAAGAATCTAAAACATTCCGAATTTTCGTCGTCACGGGGGACTCGAACCCACTTTTCGTCAACTGCCGTCTTTCGGATGATTGCTTGAGCGTTTTTGAGGCTTAAATGTTGCGTTTGTCTTCGTTCAACCTCTGCAGTTTACGTTCATGAAGACTTCCAACCACAGGTACAATGTTTACAGCACAATTGTACGCTGTCATATTTCCTCACCACCATCATTCGCGTAGGTCTGTATATCGAGTTCGTATTGTTGCAAGTTTGTAAGCTGTTGGCTCTGTGTTTTTGCTCACGCTCAGGCTTTTCCTCCAGCTTGCCTGTATCCACGCGATTTTATCCTATTCGTAGCCACGTTGTCAAGAATGCCAGTCATACGGCTCCGGCACCAAGATGAAAAAAAGGAAAGGTAATGAAGTAGCTGTTCATAAGGAAATCCTCTTGAGAGACTAAAAACAGGCTGCGCCTTGAAAATCTCGGTCGACCACTGCACATGAAGGTCGCCTCAGTGAGGTCACACGGACGATACCGGAATATGTTATATGCATCTGACCCTTTGTGGGAACCCGCCGAAATGTTAGCTTGCACGTGAAAGTCGAACGTTACGGCGATAGCAAAAGTTCACTCTGCGAGGAGGTGGTTGAAAGTTGGATCACGGAGAGAATTCCAGCCGTTAAAATTGAAGTTAAAAAGGTATATTAAAATGTTATTCCCGTATGCAGTTGTGAATTCGCCATTGTGGCGAACTCCACTGCTCATTGCAGTGCAGAAAATCTTAGAGACTTGAGTGTTCATGTTACACTGGTACACTCTTAAAAATGAGTTTGTACCATTGCACGTGCATAATGTACAAAATAGGCTCCGCCTCACGATTTCAACAAATCAGGGGCGAGAACGTTGTCATTCGGGATGATGGCTGGCTAGGAGCGTGTTATGTGGTGAAACTCATTTTAAGAGTGTTGCTTCAGTGCAACGTGATTCGCGTTTCATTGGTCGTTCCGTTCGCTCTTCGTTCGTTCCTACACTCTTTTTTTTTTTTTTTACGTGAATACGTCTTTAAAATCGGCACCGAGGTATAGGGTGGCATCCTGGAAAGCCGAGCGACACGAAAACTGTCACTTTCGTCACTCAAACTGTCAATCAGAGATTATGAGGCCAAGAAGTGGTGCACCCAAGCGGGCCCCACCCCTTGGCCTCGTAGTCTCTTATCTCTGGAAGGTTGAGATCGATAAGGGAACCAACCTCGACCTTCCCCTCAGCTCCTCACGGGCGCGGCAGGCCTTTGAAGTTGGCTGGGCCATTCCAGGCCAAATGATCCAAACATGCCGCTCGACCATTACATATATTTTTTTCTTTTTTTTTAATGGTGCAGGCAGATGACTTCGAGGGAAGGGAATTTTCGAAAGTCTCTGTTCAAAATATGTTTTCGTCAATATTTGAAAGTGCTCGAAAGGTTGCGCCGAGTGAGAAAAGTGTACCTTACATTTTCGTGAATAATTGGTTCGTGCTTAATTCTATAACCTTTCAAATGTGATTTTTATGTCATTGGAAGATGCGACACTCTACCCTGTACACCTCATGCAAAGTAGATTTCCCTCTCACCCTCTAATAGGACGCGCAAAGGCCGCGATTTTCACTGTGTTTGTAATTTCTACCGTCTTAATTTTAGAATTCACCGGTAAAAAAGAACACGGTATCATGCTGTGTTGTGTTCCAGGTGTACATGGAACAAGTTTCGTTTTTCTCTGAGCAATACCTCCCGCGCTAGCGACACTTGAAAATGAAAGTTTCGCAAATTTGGCAATTTTCGAACCGCGTTTTCGGAATGTGGCGGTCCACATAAAAATAGCAGCATTGTGTAATTCGATTGGAAAATTCTTCCACTGTGTTCTCCTAAGAAACTAGAAAAGTACTATTTGACTTGTGCGAGAATTCTTTTATTTTTTTTTTTTTTTTTCAGATTCGTGTTAGCGCGTGAAGAATACCTCACTCCACAATCAGTGCGTGGTATGAAGCACTGAAACGCGCCACAGGAAAGCATACAGTTATGTCACATTCATGCAATCAACCTCCAGTGCCGGTCTTTCTAAAATTTTCTTCTTTTTTTTTTTTTTCCTGGTCGCTCCTTTGTATGGTTTTAGTTTGTCAAAGTTCTTTTCACACTGGGGCCATTTCACGCCCAATGATCCAAACATGCAGCTCGACCATCACCGATATCTCTTTAAAAAATTTTGCAGGTAGAGGGCTTCGCGGGAAGAGCATAGCTTCGAAGGCCTCTGCTCAAAATATATTTTATTCAAAAAATATTTGAAAGGTGCTCGAAAGGTTGCGCCGGATGAGAAAAGTGTACCTTACATTTTTGCGATTAATTGATGGTTCGTGCTTAATCCTATAACCTTCCAAACATGATTTTTATGTCATTGGAACATGCGACGCTCTCGCGCGTAGGTACCGAAACGTTTATCGGTTCGGTTCGGGTTTAGGTTCGACGATAGGGATTCAGCTCCGGGTCAGTTCTGGTTCAGCTCCGGAAGGTAACTGTAATGGTTCGAATCGGTTTTTTCCACACGGTTCGGTTCACGAACCGGTTCAGTGGCCCACCGGGGTTACATCCCATTTCGCCTGATCCGGATTATCGGATTAAAGAGGCGGGAGGGGTGTCTGGCGTTAGGCGAAATGGGACAGCTGTGCAATCTCATTAGGCAAAACGGGACTCTCGACAAATGGGCGTTACTTACATGCCCCGCCCAGATAGTGACGTCTGCAAGAAATGAATGCGCGCGTCCGGTGAGAACCTTACGTCATCCGAAACAAGGACCCTTTACATTTGCAAATGAAGGTGTGTGCGATACCACTAACAATAAAATGAATCGATTATTATTGAGTAAAACGTTTTCGTTGATTCATGAAGGGATGGATGGATGAATGTAACATAAAAAGGGATAAGTTTTCATACAGACTGGACGCGGAAATGAGCCTGCTACCACTTTGCAAAATCACTAGCAGGGACACCGGTTTTTCGTGCGGCTCAGGGAATTAGACTTGGAATGAAAGAAAAAAAAAGGGCAGATTTTTGGAGTTATGCTCACTTAAAAAAAAAAAACACAAAGAAAGAAGGAAAATCCCACTCGTGAGAAGAGCCGAGGGAACACGAAGGCATGGCGAAGGGTACGCTGTAACAAACCAGATGGTCGTGACGTGGTCCCTGTCCACGTGACCTGTGACAGACCTCATTGGTTTAGCACACAGATACGAAATATAACAGGTAAAGTGACTTTTGGCAGACAGATGACCTCAGACATATGTCGGCACAGTTCCCTTAGAAGTCGGCCCTGGACGCACATTCCCCGTCAGTCGTGACGTTGTCCACCTCTGTGAGCCCTTTCACCAGCACCACCTTGGCAGCACGCTTGAATAGAACTAGCAAAGGGGTAAAGTTGTTATGTGGAGATGCGTAATTGTCTTTGACTTCCCGACAAAGAATAACAACTTTCTCGCATTTACCTTTCAGGAAGTACTAAAAAATGCATATAACGCAATGCTATGCTTGAATAAAACCAACGAGGTTGTAAAGTTATGTGAAGATGCGAATGTGACTTTTGGCAGCACGCCAGTGGACCGCCTTGTTTCATCACGTGACACGGATCAGTAGGCGAAGTGACCTTAGAAGTGACTTTAGCAGTGCACTGCACAAAAAAGAACAGAAGTAAGAAAAAAAAAAAAACGAAGAACAGAAAATTTGAAAGAGTCTCGCACAGCCGACGACACATCCATCGGTTGGTCCGCCTATTCGCATTTATATAGAGGATGCCCACGATAACTGTAGAAATGATCTCTAACACATAGCGCTGTCAAAGAAAGACTGACAGCTCTCCCATCACGTTTGTATTACAGTCGGGCTGATCTTACAATGTAGCCCCTGTTTGTAACACAAATGTAATAGGAGAGCTGTCAGTTTTTCTTTGACAGTGCAACGTGTCAGCGATCATTTCTGCAGTTAGGGTGGACACCCTGTATAGCTGAGGTTGATTAGTATATTATTATAATATACTACCCACTTCACTTCATGAATGCTAACCCAAAACTGTCGTTGATCCCTAATTCGTACATACAGGGTGTCCCAGAAAACGTGTCATTGAATTATAATAAAAAAACTACGCCACCTACAATCATGCGGTCAACAGCATTTGTTCTTATTAGGTTTTTGCCACCTCCTAATGTGAATGTCATGTACTCCAAGTTTAATTATGTAAATATTTGCGAACTGAACTCGGAAATTTGCCAAGTAAAGGTCACTTTTTTACCCCACCAATATGAAGAGCGTGCCGAATTCACTCAAATTCATGATAATTCACAGTGATACTCACGAGCTATCCCATCGGAAAAAATAGCCGAATATCATGCTTTTCGGAGCACCGGACCATAGCGCGCGATGACTTTTTGACAGTGTTGTACGTACCGCCGTTACAAGTAACGCCGTTACACTAATCGATACTTTTTCGGTATCGGAGTGCGTATCGGCGATACTTTTTAAAATCAGTATCGAAAAAGTATTTCCGTTACGCATTTATGGTAACGCATCGTTACCGATACCGATACTTTTTAGTGCCCCACCCTTTCTTCACCAACTGTATTTCTTACTCTTATTCATTGTCAATGGTCCGTCTAGCCCTCGACAACAAGCTTGTGGACACGCCTACGTGCTCCGTAACCGGAATTATGGAATTATACCAAACACGTGTTCACTGTTTTTCTTTGAAACTGAAGGAAATAACCACGCTGTGTTCAACAAAAGAGTTGAGGTCAACGAACAGAGGTCAAGTTCTTTAACAGTGCGCTCTAAATTCCACTGCTAAGCTGCCGTGTCGCACTGGGTCACACTCACATATACTGTGGCATTGTAAACTTCAGATAGGATTCCTGGGTCATTGGACTTCATGGTATGTGTGGGCCTGACACTAACACAATTGTCACAATGGTCTCTGTCAGCTGCCTGAGACACCACAGCTTGCAAGGATGACAGAAGACGATTTCAAGAACCAGCTATTGCTAAAAGTCAAGCATAACGTTTCCGAGCTACATATGAAATATGCTGTCTTTTCACTGCAGAACTGTTCACGTAAGCGATATTTCCATGTTGCACCATCTCCGTATTTCAAACAAAAGTATCGCCCAAAGTATCGCGTTACTTTTTTTAGTAACGGTAGCGGTATTTCGTTACTTTACAAAAGAAGTATCGATATCGGTATTTCGATACTTTTTACTCAAGTAACGAGTATCGGTATCGCGATACCATATTTCGGTAACGGGTACAACACTGCTTTTTGAGCGCAATCGCTCGCAGTGCGACGAAAGGAGATTCCGAAGCCAGCCCACAGAGTGATAGTAGAAAAAGTAACAGTTCCTAAATTTGGGAGAGGGAAAGCATTATCCCAGCGAAAGTCGGACGTGATAAGCCGTGCCCGTTTTATCTCTTTCTGCGGTGTCAGGCAGCGTTCACACGGGGCAACTTTTTGCAGCAACTATGAGCAACTTTGGAGTTGCTGTCAGCCGGCAACCTCCAGCAACTCGAGTTGCTCCGAGTTGCTGCGAATCGCTCCCGGACCGAAAACTTGGGAAGTTGCTCGTGCATCGGCCAATCAGAGAGGGAAGCATTGCCACGTGACTCCCGATGGCGTTGTGGATTTCGTTCGTGGGTTCATAGGTTCAAATCCTGGAGGTGCAGCTAAAAAAATAACTTTTTCTTTTTTTACGAACTTCACGGAAACATATCAGTTGCCACTTCTGGGCGGCAATAATGATCTATTGGAGTAATAAAATTGACTGAAATTTGATAAACAGCAGCTAAAGAAAAGATTCCACCAGTTCGATTCGAACCCACATTGTCCGGTCGCCATAAGGTTGCTTGTGGGTGCAGCGACAGAGTTGCTGCGTGTGAACGCGGACTCGAAATTGCTCAAAAGACGTTGGTTTGAGTTGCTTCGAGTTGCTGGGAAAAGTTGCCCCGTGTGAACGCCGGCTCAGGGAGGGCTGGGTTTCCAACCTCCTTTCGTCGGACTGACAAAGATTGCGCTGAAAAATTCATCGTGCGCTATTCTGTGCGACCTCCGTAGAGTATGATGTTCGGCTATTTTTTCCGATGGGATAGCTTCTGAATATCCCTGTCAATCATCATTAATTTGACTAAATTAGACACGCTCTTCACATTGGTGGGGTAAAAAAGTGACATTTACTAGGCAAATTTCCGACTTAAGCTCGCAAAAATTTACATAATTAAATTTACGTTACACGACATTCACACGAGGAGGTGGCAAAAACCCATTAAGAACAAATGCCATTGACCGCATGACTCTAGGTGGTGTAGTTTTTTTATTATAATTCAATAACACGTTTTCTGGGACACCCTGTATATTCATGTGTATGTCTAAGATATTAGTAGTCATAACAGTTTTCAGTTACCATCTTTGTTTTTATTACTTTGCGACTCCAGAAAATGCAGAGCATTCCTGCAGGGCACCACTTTTTCGGAAAGCAAGAGCAAGGCTACGAAGCTAATAAAAGAAGGAAAAAAAAAAGTTTATGTTCATGCACAACATGCAAAGTTCTGCACTTAGTTCCGAATGAACCGTTATTTGAACCGTTTACCGGTATTTTTTTAACGGTTCAGTTCTGGTTCAGCTCCAAGATGGCGTTAACTGTTTCGGTTCCGGTTCAGCAAAAAATAACGGTTGTCGGGGGTTCGAAAACATAAGCTTTATTGGACGATGGACTTAGGTATTCTTCACGTGCAAACAGGGGTCTCGAAAAAAAATTTCTTGCGCAAAATAGTACTTTTCTAGTGTCTTAGGAGCACATGGTGGAAGCATTCTCCAACCGAATCACCCAATGTTGCTCTCTTTATCTGGACCGCTACATTCCGAAAACCCGGTTCGAAAATTCCCAAATTTGCGAAACTTCCATTTTGAAGTGTCGCTAGCGCGGGAGGTGCTGCACAGAGAAAAACGAAACCTTTTCCATGTACACCTGGAACACCATACAGCATGATACCGTGTTTGTTTTACCAGTGAATTCTAAATTGAAGACGGTAGAAATTACAAACACAGTGAAAATCGCGGCCTTTGCGCGTCCTATTAGAGGGTGAGAGGGAAATCTACTTTGCATGAGGTGTACTGGGTAGATTGTCGCACCTTCCAATGACATAAAAATCACATTTGGAAAGTTAGAGAATTAAGCACGGACCAATTACTCGCGAAAATGTAAGATACACTTTTCTCACTGGGCGCAACCTTTCGAGCGCTCTCAAATATTGAAGAAAACATTTTGAACAGATACCTTCGAAACTACTCTTCGCTCGAAGTCTTCTACCTGCACAATAAAAAAAAAAAAAAAAAAAAAAAGAAAATCAGTGATGGTCGAGCGGCATGTTTGGATCATTTGGCGTGGAATGGCCCGGCTGTTAAAAGGGTGATTCACTCTGTCCTAGAGCAAGTATAAGGCTCCGGCAACGAGCACCGCCGTCCGTTCACCACCTAACGATGATCGTTGGCATGCTGCGGACATGTACCTCGAGAAGACTTTGTAAACTGTTGTCTGTCGTTTCAGTGTCCCATGCTGGAATGTATTCACGAAAAACCTATTGGTAGTAGCCCGGCTACTACCTAACCCGAACGCTTATTTATATATTTTTTATTTATTTATTTATTTGTAAAACATGACAGTATAGGTTATACAGAGAATATGTGAGGTAGAGGACCCATCGGGAACAAAACAGAACTTAAAACCATCATTTCGAATGACATCATTCTCTCCACTGATTTGCTGAATACGGGAGGCGCACGCCTTGTTGTGACAATTATGTTGTAAGAGTGTACTCTGAACCCACACCGGCACACTCTACACTGCGCTGCACGCAAACGACCAGCGGAAATCGCCATAAGCGACGGCAGGCAATGGGAAGAGAAAAACTGACCACCCGAAACTGCACAAAACTGCGTAGCACTTCAGCTAGTGCAAGGCGATGGGCAAGGGATAATAATAACGTGTGGAGTGGATTTGCACATAATGTGATGGAAAGCGTATTTTCGCCGTTGACAGGTTTTTGGCGGTGTCTCCCGAAATGGAGAAAGCCAAGAATCGTGTTCGGGTATGCCCCTTTTAACGTACTACTCGGAGCTTTTCACGTGCCACTCGGTACATTTACCGTTTGATTCAGGGTTGCCAGGTCAAAATCCTTAAAAGTAGCCAACGCGCCCTGAGAAAGTAGCCAAAAGAAGCCACGAAAGCAACTGTTCTGAGACTGAAACACACAAACAGATGAACACAACACAAGCTTCAATGTGCCTAAGAACATGAACAACTGAAATATGTCAATCGTAGCAACGCGGTGTAGTAACTGATTACTTTACGGTGTACAGCAAATCTCTGACTGGACAAACAGCGTCTGAGGCTGAGTCGTTCCACAATCTACCTTCAGCGATTATGACACTGTTTAGGACCCAGAAGGCCAAAATGACTTCAAAGAAAAGTAACTAGTTTCTATGTAAGGAAACAAGTCGGAACTCCGTTCGAGAAATTCGATGTTGTTGCATGCGGGACACTGTGCCTGCGCTTCTACGTCGCTCGCTCCTCATGTAGGGTGGGCAAAAAAAAAAAAAAACAGAAAGAAACAGTGACCCCCACCGATAAAGTCCGAATTTCCATTTTTCTTCTGTGTGTAGGTAGTCCATGGACCCATCCATATGACATATCCAATTTTTGAGGCATGCTTTTCTGTGCTTCTTTAGACAAAGGCCTCGCTAAATGTTTCATTTTTTTATCGAGGTATCGTTCTACTTCGACAGATGCCTTTTCTGTTCCGGACAGAGTACAGCAATAAGTAAGTAATAATACTTCATTCGAAAGCGCTATGAATAAGCAATAGTGTGACACAAAAGGTGAGCTTTAGCCGTTTGGTGGATCGTCCGGAAAGTCGCGCTGAATGCGGTGCTTTTTGAGGCTACGGGTTCAGCTTTGGTCATTTTTGCCAGATAAACGAAAACCGATACAGCACTGAAAACGCAGGGGCCTATTAGGCTCTATCTATGGGGACTGGGGCGACTGGGGTCGGAACGAGAAATCACTGCCCTGCGCAAAGTAATGGCGAATTCGTGTGGCCATTTCCTGGCCGATTTCTTTGAGAGATTCACTTGTGTTGAGATGAGTTGATTCACTTGAGAGCACTTGTGTTCGCTTGGTCAAAACGTAGCAATCTCGCGTGGCGTTTTCCTAGCGCCAGGAAGCTGCCAGCTAGCACTTTTTTCGCCCAGCCTCGATGAGCCGGGCAACGGGTTGCCCAACTATATCCGGTGTCGTCACATCCGCTCCGCAAGTGCCCGCATTGGCCCTGATTTGCCCGCACGCTGAGGTCATGAGTTAGCAGACGACGGGACCGGAACACGCGCCACCGCGATGGCGCTAGCGTGATCCAAGCGGACTGAAACCTGTAGATTCCTGGCACTCCTGAGTCCTGACCCGCATGGAGTGATTTTTGCACGCACGAAAACGCGCCGCGCCGCAAACTCTGTCGCCAACGCGAGCGAAGGTACTCCCGCATGCAGCATAGCAGGCCTTGTTATTGGCTGACATCTCTTTCCTCCTACTACAACAACAACAAGAGAAAAACGTCGTGCACTGCGTGCTCCCAGTGTTGCGCGCAGGGTGTCGGAGCGAACCGAAAACCGGAACCGAAAACCGAAAAAAACCGCTATTTTGGTGCGAACCGGAACGGAATCGAAACCGTATACATTTTTTTCGCTCAGGAGGGAAACCGAAAAATATATGTAACGGTTTTCGGTCCAAGAAAAAACTTCGCCGGTTTGGACTACGGATAGGCGAATGAAACAGACGTCGTGTGCTCTGAAGTCATGTCATGGATACTATACGAGGGTTACGGTTACGGTGGAATGTATGCTGGTATACTATGACCCTTAGGCTCCCTTTGTAATGGTTTATCGTTCGCGCACGCACACAGACTTAGAGGTACATGTGACTCTCTAGCAATGTGCCGTAGTGTTCGTTTTAATTTGATCCCCCCAAACTCTCCTCAACTAAACAGCGACCCAAGGGGGCTGCATAACGGCTTCTTTATCGGTAATGTCGCGCAACGCGTCCCTTGTTTGAGAGCAGCTAAGTTGAATACATTTACGTATACGCGAGGGCAAGCCCGTGCGATGTGGAACTCTTTTGTTGACAGGACACGAAGCAAATATAACGGAGCCGTCGAGCGCGTTTGTGAGTGAAGGTGTTCCTCGATTTGCGTCGTACTCGTGCGGTGGTGCTTGCTGGCTAGACAGTAGCAACAGACATTCGGATGGGACGCGATCGCTCCAACCCAGCAAGAAAGTACTTTACGTATGACATCACGACAAACAAGTCCGTTTGTAGCATGCGCTTCAAGAAAGGAGAAGGCTCATTCAGACAGTAACCTACAGGAACCAGGAGCTACCAACTTCACATCTGTCTATTAAATACCACGTATGCGGAATAAACGTGTTTACATTTTGTAACATTTATTTTTTTGTGTGGGGATGAATATTCCCAGCAGAAGCGAAACCGGTTAAAAACCGGTATGAACCGTTATTTTTTTGCTCCAGAGCAGAACCGGTACCGGATCGTTTATGATGTAACCGGAACGAAAACCGGAACGAAAAACGTTTCGGTTCGACACCCTGGTTGCGCGAACACAAGGACGTCAGTGTGCGTCGATATTATCTGAAAATATAACATGATCTCTATTATTTAAAGTGACCTTGAAGTTGATATGCAACGTGTCAACATATTTTGGTGATGACTATTATGGTCTCGATAAGCTACACTAATGTTCTTGCATATGAAACGGCGTGCTGAACTGAACATCAAGTCTCCGGGTAGCATTTTTGTGCTCGTCGGAACGGACGTCCCAAAGCACTCGTTTTGTTACGACGAGAATAAAGCACAAACAATGTCGCTGTTTGGAAACATAGCAGCTTTCCCCGACATGCCTGAAGAACGACAGGAACGAAACGAAACGACCACGAAAGAACGACATGCCTGAAATGTATCTTGCAAGTGGTGGTGGGATAGCTATATGCGCGCGAAAGCCACTCGAAGTCTGTGGATGCTAAGAAGGAAATGAAATTTCGCCATGGTACAAAATAATGATATTAAATTAACAGCCATATAAAACCTTAGTTCAACCTTGGTTAGAATATGCATCTACAGTCTGGGGTCCCCCCTACACATGCACGCTATCAAAAAAAAAAAAAAAGTAGACAAAGTACAAAGATCTGCTCCTCGGCTTATATTGTCTGGGTTTCGAAGGGCTTCTTTGGTTACATGTATGTTGCAAAAACCAAATCTAGATTCACTTGCACATAGGCACAAAGTAAATAAACTAAAACTGTTCTTTCTCCTATACCATGTCAGTTAACTACAAACATTTATAATACATTGTTAAAATTTGTCCACGTTCGGCGCGAATAAATCATTCAAGAATGTCATTTATTTATTTGTCGAAAATGTTTATTATTGGACAATTGACATCGATTATTATTTGACAAAGTGTTGGGGGATTAGGTGTGAAAAGCATGTATGCTTTGTTTAGTCACTATCTGTCAGAGAGGAAAAGCCTATCAAGTTGTCGAACGGGAGAGGGTGAACAACCCAGGCCCTTGGACCGCTTTCTGGATGCGATCAAGTGGGTTAGGATGAGGAATGTGTTTATGGGCAAGCGGATTACACTGAGTTAAATATTCCTTAGGATAACAGCATTTAGGACTGAAGCTTTCTTTTGTTTTTTTCTTCTTGTTTTTTGTTCCATCAACGCTCCAAGTGAACCAATAAAAAAATCGATCAAACGACCGCTGCCATTTCGATCAAACGGCGTTCGATTAAATGGCTTTCGACCAAATGTCCCGCGTTCGATCAAACGGTTTTCGACCAAACGACGTTCGATCAAATGTCCCGGAACCGGACTCCCCTGTACTTTCTCGGCAAGAAAAGAGGAAAGAGATAGGTATAGACCCTTTTCAAAAATGAGCGCCACCTGTTGCGCTTTCGTCGAACTGAGCTGCGCCGGCCATGTTGCGAGAGAAGCCGACGCAGCAGCAGACTGCAGACTAAATCAACCTATGAGCTGTTGTGAATTTATCTTTCCTTTTCTCTTCGTTGAAATGTGTAAATTAATTATGTAAAAAAGTACACATTCGAAACTTTCTTTTCAAGTGTTTATTTGTTTTGTACTTGACAACTAGAAAATATAGGCAATAGTGTTTGAAAATCAAAATGCGTCAGCTTAGGCTACACAACAAAATCGACCCACGTGTCCCTGAAATTGCCATTTGCTCGATAACTTGGTTGTTGTTCTCGTGATTTCTGTTTAGTGATGTAGATAAACAACTAGTGAAACTACTGCATATAGTTAAAAAGTTGTTAGAAGCTATCTCTGGGAATGTAATTATAACTAGTAGTTAAACTACATTTTTCTGTAGTTGACTACAGCAGTTAGGTTACTCCGGGCTACAATTTCTTTTTATGACTTCTTCTCCAACCTTCTCCGGAGCTCTCCTCAAGATTGTTTAGGATGGGCAAAATAAAATTTTCTGCTGTGCGCGTCACATGCCGGTATAAGAAACTGACAGCACGGTTAACTGGAGAGACTCTTTTATCTCGGGCAAATGTCTACGTGAGCCGTACTCGCGGGAAGGGTTGCACTTGCTGTTTCTCGGCACGCTCTACAGATTTCTAATTTACACCTCGGGTTGTCACTAAAAAGCTTGAAAACGTAATCATACGTAGAAAAAAAAATCATATGAGGCAATATAAATGCCTGAATAATTAAGCAAAAAAAAAAAAAAAACGATTAAAACACAGGGCATCGAATACTCCAGCAGTTCTGCTTCATGTAGAGTGCATCGTCCTGTTTAAACGGTCGGTGTACTTTAGGCTGGACAGCGGACACCCTGTATAGCAACGCGCACAAGACGCCGAGGTAGTTAAAAAGGTAGTTAAACAGCGTCGGCAGTAGTTACAAAGTAGTTTTAACTATTGGTGCTATGATGTAGTTACACTAGTAGTTAAACTACAAAAAGTAGTTGCCGCCCTGTGGTAAAGATGAGCTTCTGTGAAGCAACTATGCCACAGCAGACCAAAGGCACACACGCCATCACGAACAGTGCATCTGAGCCAAACAGATCAGCGACACGTAGGGGTCATTTCCTTTTTCATCCTTTTTCTTACTTTCGTAGCACGATGCCTTGATGAAATACATACTTTGCCTGTATATAATAATGTATTTTTTTTTTTGTAAGGAAGAACGAACGAAGGAACGAATTAACTCACTGTTCATAGTGTAAAGCGTCCCAAATATGCTCCTGTCAAAATCTGAATTCTCCGAAATGTGAACACGCAGGGTGCGAGCCAAATACGAGGGGTGTTCAAGTCAAACCGGGACGTTTCATTTTTCGCAAAAGTAAAATGAACTTACAGGCGAGAAATTAGCTTTATTTTTCAACGTAATCTCCAGCTGCACTAATGCACTTGTCTCAGCATTTCACGAGGGCTTGGATGCCTTCAGCGTAGAAATCCTTTCCGGCGCGTAGCAGCCATGATCGGACCGCATTCTTGATCTCGTCCTCGCAGCTGAAGTGGCGGCCCCCAAGGAACGCCTTCAGTGGCCTGAAGAGATGGAAATCGCTGGGGGCGAGGTCTGGACTGTAAGGGGGATGTGGCAGCAACTCCCAGCCAAGTTCCTGTAAGGTGCGTGTCGTGAGTTGCGCGGTATGCGGGCGTGCATTGTAGGAGGAGCACTCCTTTGGTGATGAGGCCCGGCCGCTTTTGCTTCAGCGCCTTATGCACATCCCTGAGAACCTGGCAGTAATATGCACTATTGATGATGGTACCACTGGGCCGAAAATCAACATGAACAACGCAGGCCTTGTTCCAGAAAACCGTGGCCATGACCTTACCCGCAGACGGGGTGCTTCAGAACTTCTTGGGAGCTGGCGAGTCCGGATGCTTCCACTGTTTTGATGCGCGTTTAGACTCAGGAGTGAAATGGTGCACCCACGTTTCATCGCACGTGATGATCCGATCAAAGAACGGCTGTCCTTCAGTGTCGAAACGGTACCTTAGCTCTTGGGAGATTTCCAGTCTTCTCTGCCGGTCAAACACGAAGAGCTGCCTCGGGACCCAACGGGCACTAACTTTCCGAAACTGGAAGCGTTCATGAATGATAGTGTTCAATGTTCCCACAGAAAGATCCGTATTTCGCGCCAGTTCGAGACAGGTTACCCGTCGGTCCTTGAGGATCAGGCGCTCCACAAGTTGGATGGTCTCAGGAACCTTGACACTGGGCTCTGAGCCGCCCCGGCCGAGATCGTCCTGCACTGATGTACGGCCGTCTCGGAACCGTTTGCACCACTCAAACGCTTTGCGACGGCTATGAGCCGTGCCGTACTGAGCCTGAAGTCCTCTGTGAATTTCATATGACTTTACACCTTCATTCACGAGAAACTTTATGACAATTCGCTGTTCGATGTGCACGCTCACCTCGTTGTCGGCAATCTTGTCCATCACGTGTCTCCTGTTTTGCATAAACTTTGGACCACCACATGGTGAACGCGGAGGCCTGTCGCGTGTGAAAATAAGGAGAAAGAAGTAGCACGAGCCATTTTTACACTCAGGAGACAGAAAGTCCCGGTTTGACTTGAACACCCCTCGTACTATCTTCACTCCCTTTGTGTACAAACTGCTCAATGTAAAAGTTGTAACTTGTGAAATTTCGCTGTGACAAGCCAAACCACGCCATGCTTTCTTCCGAAAGTTTTGTCAACTTAGATAGATCGGTCACCCATCCAGCCACGAGGAACATTTCCACAGACATGACGAAAAAAGAAAAAAAAAAGAAACAGGCACGTATATCATGCGGCGAGCATTAAATCGCGTACACCGTTCTTGCCGCCCGTAGGCGCGTACGTGTGTCTGATGCGCTCCGTCTCCCGCAACATGGCGGCCGCAGCTGCCCACGGCCGCTAGGTGGCAGTATTTCGAAAAGGATGGAGAGTTGCATTCATTCACGTGTGCCCTCCCAACCGGCCGTTGAATGAAAGGAAGGAAGTAGAAATAAGGCGGCCGCATTAACCATTCACCGTTGGCATGTCGTCAGTGTTCGTTCTGGCGTCTCAGGGAACAGTCAACTCGTACAACAAAAAGCAAAATATCCGCCTTAATGCTGACCTTTACAGAAGCAGTGCCCCTCTTGGTTGAAATATTACGCGTGTTTGCACAAGAACAATGCGCGCAGCTGACCTTTAGCGTGCGCGAGAGATCAGCACCCTCGCACTCCTTTAGAGAATGAGCCTGCTATAACAAGAGGCCAATCAGGTGGCTCATGGCATGACGTCATCTGGCCCGGCCCAAGTGTGCTGTGCGACTACAAAAGAGGTAGAAGGTTTCAAGGTTGTGGGTTCGAGTCCTTTCACCGGCTGTGTTGTCTGAGGTTTTTCCGGGCTTTCCGGCAGACTTTCCAGACGAATGTCTGCACAGTTCCTCCCGAAGTCGGCCCAGGACGTATAATAAGCCCCTTTCTCCCTCTCCTTCCTGCTGTCCTCTCTTAATCTGTCCACGTCAGTGCTCCGCTCATAGCCACAGTTGCTTATTCATCAATAGAAAATGGCGTACCAGGTGGACGCAATGTATTCTGCGCAGGTCCTGGCCACACATCACTGCAATCCTCATCGTACACGTGATCATAAAAATGGCGGCGCCAGTGATCGCCGAACCGTTTGTAAACAACGCGATTGCTGTTTCTGTGCGTCATTTTGCAACGTCTTCCGATCTACGCCAGATAGGGTTGCTCGCCATTCGCAACAAAATGACAAAGACGCCGGTGCTACGACTCACTCTGCCGATGTGATGCACTGAGAATTCGCTGGATTAAACTACGACGTCGAGCGAGAAGCACCGTGTAATTTACACCAGCCATATACGTTCATCTAATGACTCTACCCTGACGAGGGAATATCGGCCAGCGCCAAAACGGAATATAAACAAGGTCACATGACCTCAAAATGTTTTTGCCTGTGACGTTGACCAAGACAAGATGGCGATTGCGCCACGAGCGACCACTTGAGGGTGATTACAGACAAGGGGACGTAGGGCATCCTTGTCCGCAGCGGATGAATTTCAGTACCACATGAGAGTTCATCTTAGCCCTCTTCGATTCGTAAAAAAAAAAAAAAAAAACCAATGCAAGGAGCAGTGTAAAGAAGTGCAGGACAGGTGCAGCCCTCGTGCAAAGTACACTAGAGCCCAATCGAATAGAAAAGTGTAAGGCCGCGTTCACACGGTCCAACTTTCTGCACCAACTCGAACCAACGTCTTGTGACCAACTTCGAGACGATGGAATATCCGCGTTCACACATACCAACTTTGTAGCTACACCCACAAACAATCGGAGGGTGTGGGTTCGAATCCAACTGATGGTGCCTTCTCTTCAGTTGACATTATTCAAACCTAAGTTAGTTTATTTAGCTATCACATTTAGGTCATCGTTATCTTTAAAAAAATGCCTATTGATATGAAGGAAGAAGGTGTTTGTCCTTTGTTCTGTGTTCCAGCCTCAGAACATCAGTTTCCATCGCCTATTGATATGTTTGTAGGGCGTTAGTTAAAAAAAGTAAGTAAGCAAGTTACTTCTCAGCTACGCCTGCAGGATTGGAATCCCTGCCAGGTTGTACGAAACGAACGAAATCACATCACGCCATCGGGAGTCACGTGGCAATGCTTCTCTCGTTGATTGGCTAGAACACCACGGATGCAATATATACACAAGTACAAAATCTCCTAAACCCCCCAAAACCCTTAAACCCTGAACGCCCACTGAACCGCCGCGTGGTCCTACCGTTTTACCACGGTATTTCACATGCCTTAGGAAAATTTGCAACCTCTCAAGGAATCAGAGTAACCTACTCTGTTCACAACAAGCTGTCCACCCTAACACCCTTCATGAAATCTGGTCAACACCAGCGATGCACCACATCCCACACAAAAAAGGTCGTAGACTGCAAAAAGTCGTGCGTGTACCGTATGTATACCCCTTCGGTGTGGGGGTTCCTACATTGGCCAGAGTGGCCGTTGCCTGAACGATAGACTTCTGGAACATGCTAATAATGTCAAAAACAAATCAAGTACTTCTGAAGTTTTTAAACACCTGGAGGGCTGTTCTGGTTGTTCGGCAGACTTTCCCGGAACCAACTGTTTAATCTCCTGCAATGACAAGCTGTCCCAAACTCTACTAGAATCCTCTAATAGCAACTACTAAAGGATGTGTGAGCCAACCTAGCATTGTCATCCCAGAAGGCTTGGTCACTCTCCTTAGCCCCGTTAGCCCCGGATAACTTCTTTAATCTTGACTAATTCCATGGGAGAGACTCAAACACATTTTATTCCGTACCGTATTCATTTCTGAGTTTTGCTATATTTATTTTTTCATATATTTAACTGTTACTGTTACCAGTATTAACATTTTATCGTTCTTTTTGCAATCTGTACTGCTTTGGAATACCTTTCCATACTTTGCAATCACACACGTTCCCTTGTGCACTTATATAACGCGCCTTATATTCACCTACGCCGAGACGCCGGAGTGTACACTTCCTTTCACCCTGTCTCCCTTGCCCTTTCTGTATTAAAGCTTCATTGCTGGTTCGTGAGTCTATCTGTTCATCTCGTCCTGTGTTCGTCCTGTGGTTCTCCCCCTCAAACTCAAGGCAATGTTAATACCAATTCAACACCAGCTAGCTTGCCTGCTCCTGCTATGTTCGTCCATATTTCCGTTGTTTCGATGCAAAAAGCGAAATAGAAAATGTCAAACGATGACCAGCACAAAATCCTGGCCTAAAAACGATGTTAATAAAGCAAATTATATTTTTTACTGCAATCTACAAATATTTAAGGAAATCTCCATACTTTTCCTCCGACGGGACAGCACTGTCTCGCACTTCAGTTGTAATGGAAGTCAATTTCGTGTAAAGTGTCACTTTGAAAGACGGCAAGTTGATCTAGTCTTCATTGAAGTGGAAGTGCGTTCTAGGTATAGGAGCCGTAATAAAATATTTTTAAAATATTTTCTAAAGCACAGACAATTTAACGGACTGAAGTGTCTCGAAGAGATATTTTTCATACTCTAAATGAACAAATTACAAAACAGCACACATATTGTTAATGAAAGAATGTCGAGAAAACATGCGAGCTGGTGGCAAGGATTCAATACGAAAGACCCTAAGAGCAAGGAACGTAGAAGGATCACACACAAGAGAAGTTTGATAGAGAGACGTCCCCCTTTGTTACTCTGGCCGTGGATAAATTTATCGTCTCTCTATTAAACTCGTCAGCTGTGGTCTTATCTGCATGTGCTGCTACGTTCCCTAGTCGCGGGATTCTCGTCATAAATATTGTGATTGATGGGTGTCATCTTTCAACGCCATTTCTATATAGTTCTCCAGCCACTGTTCACTAGGTGATTCCATGATTCTCGCACGTTTCATGTCGATAGGTCGTTTCCCACCATACCAAACTCGCCGAAAAACTCCTACATCCTTTCCAGCTTGCCGAAGAGGGTTGACCTTTCCCCTCACAGATAATCCCAACTGTATTCGGCGAACTGGGATTCAGCAGACTGGGATGTTAGCATGTGACCAAGCCCTGTGGTCGTTTCGTGAAAATTTGGGGCCATTTCTTTTTTCTTTTCCCTTTTTAATAGTATGCTTCAACAGCTAGTATATGGTGAGACGCTGGGAAGGTTATCCGTATATTCTGTCGGATGTCTCCATAGCGTAATCCTACAAGCAATTAAAATTCCCTGGGTTGGTGAACCTCGGAAATGTCTTTTTGTACTTCATATCTCAGGGAGCGGTGCAGCTTTCTGTATGTGAGGTGGTGTTCTTCCTTTTAGTATTCCCTGTACAGATAACGCGCACTGGAAGGTTTTTGCCCCCCCCCCCCCCCGCTTATTTCCGCTTTTCTTGGAAAATCAGTACACTCTTAAAAATGGTGGTGGTGGTGGGAGGCGTACGCCTTTTTTGTAGCCGTTATGCAGTACATAATTGGTACAAAAAAGGTGTACGCCTCCCGTTTTCAACAAATTGGGGGCGAGAACGATGTCATTCGGGGGGATGGTTGGTTAGGAGCGTGCTATGCGGTGAAGTTCATTTTTAAGAGTGTACCACACAAATGCAGACTAAAAATTTTGGGTTCCATAGCCCCAAACAACAAAGAAAAGCGAGCTGTGGCCATGGCTATAAAGGGACAAAACAACCGACAGCACCTAAAATTTGTCATATCTTGCGTTATGGAAGTCATTACCTCCACCAATGGAAGACCGAAGCTGGTTCTTTAGCAGCTGCTGGACGATTAATTCGTTTCTAAAAGATTCGAAAAATAACATTGTGATCCGAAAAATACGACGCTTATTATCTCACTGTTTAATGGTAAAATATAATGTCCAACAAAATAGCAAATGTCCGGTGAGCAGTTGTCCTCTCTCCCTCGTATGCATCCCCTCTCAATGTGCGGACTATACAAACAACTTTATTGTGAGATGATGAATGGGGAGTTTCATTGCCAGGGGGCGATAATTTACCCCATTGCTGGTGGTGATGTGGGGAATGAAATAATGAGCCCCTTCACAATAAGGATCGAAGTCCTACTGTGTCCAAAAAGGTCAAAATAGCTTTGAGGGCAGAGCGTTGGTGGGCTGGATTTGGCCAGGGACCAAGCAATTTTGAGAGAGAGAGAGAGGGCGGTTCGGTAGTGTGGGGAGTGAAGAAGAATGTACTCTAGATCTTTTAGAGCACCGTAGTGACAGCAGCTAGGAGACTGAACTTGTCTCAAGCGGACTATACATTCTCAGCTGGCGGAGACGCACCTCTGTGACTGTAGTTCTTGTAAACCTTTTCTGTACGGGCCTCACATCGAGGGCTGCATATTCATTTTATCCCAATCTATGTGTACGCGGTTTACGGGAAAGTTTAGAGGATATATCGAGTTGGTAACCCGTTACTGTTGGGGCATCTCTAATCTTTTATGCGGGACGAGATTTTCTCAAGTCTTAGCATGCAGAAAAATATTGTTCAATATCGTATCTGGTGCAACACAGGCAAAACCGCGGGAACCTCTGCCGACCATAGTGTGCCACTGAGCGTTTTCACGTGAAATCAGGCAAGGTCGTCCGATCGGAGCCATCGATTTTTACGACGAACGAATTAAATAAATTACGTAGTTCCTGTACTCGAAACTTTCGGACAAAGTCATTTGCAAAGCACATCGCCACAGGCAGTCAGAGTAGTCCAGGTGTCGGTAAGCAGACGCCTAAACTTTGGGACACGAGGCGTCGTCTATAAATTACTCTTCAAGGAGAAAGTAGCCCAGCAAGTAGCAAGAAAGCCAGTAGAAGAAGAGTCATTCTTCTGCTGTTGATTCCACTCCACTGGCATGGCAATCGGGTCGCCGTTGGCATAGGTGACGTCTCCGGCAAGCAGTTAAATGCAGCCCGAAGGACAAGAACATTGTCATACACAAGGCAGTGACGCATCGTTGGGAGAGGCAGCAGGGAGTCTCCTTTCTTGCTTTACACGGGCTGTGCAACAGCAAATCCCGCGCAAATCCGACGCATCCACAGTGTAATGTCGCCTTTGTTCACTACCGCTACAAAATAGAAAATGTCCATTGAACGCGATCGCCTAAAGCGCGAACCGCATGGCCCGAAAAGCGTCCGAATTCCTTCCGAACCGAATTCGGGACCGAACTTTTTTCGGAGAACAGAATTCCGTGCCGAATTCGGCCCGATCTGGCCAAGCCAGATTTCTCCTCCGAAATGGGAAGTGACGCCAACCGAAAAAGTAGAAGCATCCAATGGCTATTCAGCCGGAAGGAGAATCATAGCAACGATGACGTAGCAATCGAGTTTACTGTTGCCGTGTGGGCGATTTCTACCCCTATGAATACAGGGATTATCTCATTGACCTGGATGGTTGAAAGGCGATGTTCCCCAAGGCCAGAAGTCTTCGGCCGAAATTGAGGGTGCATTTCGGTAGCATGCGGTGATGCACAGAAAAAAGTTCGGTCCCGATTTCGGTTCGGCCAGTTTTCGGACAGTTTTTCGTGCCATGCGGTTCACCCTTAAGAAGGGATATTATTGGTGTCACTCTTCCGAGTCACTTTCAAATGGAGATGGCGCCACGTAACCACATCAGATAAGGTACCTCATGAAAAAGACTGAAGACCATGGCATTCGCCCTCCGTGGAGTTCCTATCAACACGAATGACCCCTTTACATTCAAGCCTGCCTCAGGGGACAAAGAAGGGGTCTCTTTAATGCCGTATTTTCCCTGCTCAGCTTGCACTGTAGAGATTCACGATAGTCATTGATAACCATGGAGTCCTCCGTACGAAAAAAAAAAAAAAAAACATCTTTGCTTTCGTCTGTCCTTCTTAGAAGCTAGAAAGGTAGTGAAGGATACAAGTCATGTGCGTAAATTTTGGAAAGCGTGGCTGCAGGAAGAAGATGAGAGGGTAGCGACTCACTCGATTCAATGCACGTATTGACACATACTACCAAGTGCCTTGAAAAAGTTTCGGGACTAGGACTATAAAAACGTAAGATCGTAGCTGATTAGAATTTGGCCATCATGTCCTTCGAAAAACACTTCTCGTACCAGCGATAGACCGCTCCCAGGGCTTCTGCTATGGTATAGGAACGCTTCTTGGAAGACCCGTTCGTTGGCTCTCCTCCACAGTGTTAAAACTCGGGGAAGAATTCACCGGGAGCCAAATCCGGCTCCGATTTGGAGTGCCCTCCGTGGAAGTATCCGCACAATCTCCGGAACCGAAGAAGGCGAAGCAGGTTAGAAGGGTGACCAAAAATATGATCGTCTTTCTTTTCTTTTTTTTTTTTTTACATTCTCGGGATTGTACACCGTGAATTCGTCCTGAAGGTCAGACTGCCAACTCGCAGTCCTCTAGCAACATTCTGGGTTGTCTGAGGGAGGACATTCGGCGCAAAAGACTAGAACTGTGGCATGCTCCATCGTGACAACATTTCCGCGCACGCAGCATTGAAAACGCGCGAGATTCTAGTCCAGAACAACGGGATCGTCGATCTCGCCGGATTTGGCCCTTTGCGACTTCCACTTCCCTAAGACGAAGATGGACCCGAAGGGTTGTCGATTTGACACTCTATCCAGTGTGAATCGCAGAAGGTGCTTCTACACTCCAAGAACTGGCCTTCCAGGAAGCATCCCGACATGGCGGTAGCGCTGGGAGCGGTGTATCGCTGCACAAGGAGAGATCTTCGGAGCGATCAAATTTAAATCGGTTACCTTATGTTTATACAGTCCTAGACCCAGAACGTCTTGATCGCACCTCGTACGAATCTACTGAGCGAATCTATTGAGCGATCTAGCTGTTTTTTATGCGTTCGGTTCAATTCTACATTCAGCTTAGTGTGCTCATATACAAGCATTAGTGTCGAACGGCTGAACCCCTTTTCTTTTTTGTTTCGGACTTGGTGTCCTTTTTTGTCGCCCAAGTTCAGGTTTTTCTCGTCATGGAGCTTATCCACCAGCTTCAATCGCCTCCCTAACTAATACGCTATCCACCTGCTTGACTACATTTGTGCTACGTTATGTCCCTCCTTGAGTAACCCCTATCTTCTGCAAGAACGTGGTGGAGCTTCCGATGCGTTGCTACATATAACTAGGGTTCGAATCCCAAGCCGTTTTTACGATCTCTGAACTTCGGGACGGGATCTGGATTTTTTTTTTTCAACTACCCCAGGATGTCCTATAGGACCTCCTGCACATCCATGCTATCACAATTTAAGATGCAGTGCGCGTTTCCCGTCGTCCCAACGGAATATAAGGGGGGGGGGGGGAGCTGCCCACGGGGCAAAAGTTTCGCCGCGTACAATATCGACTTTCCGTTGGAATGAATATCTTCTTCTCGTCTGTTATGAAATATCTCGTGGCTGCGCCCCAGGATATTTCCCGCGTTCGGCGCTGCTTGAGAACACATGACGTTCAACACTTGTACTTAGGCGGCCGCTGAAATCAGTCACGTTTTTCGCATCCTCTGCTGGAGTATTCTGGCAAATGTCGCTTGTGTGAATACATGGAATGGTGCGTTTTACTCTTCTCCCTTTTATTCATCCACAGTAGCCATTGCATTCTGGAGCAGCAGAGTCTCGTGTTCTGAAAAGGCTGTCTCCACTCTATCTTTCCACTACCAGATATACGTATTTGTGAGGATCAAAAGAACAAAAAGAGATTCTGCAATATTTTGTGTAACTTTATAGATAGTAATACTCCTGATTTCGTAGTTTTAATGCTACTTTGGGGCTGTACGTGAGTCAGGAGCTATTGCCATGTGTCGTGGGCGACAAGATTGGTTCGGTTTCGGATAGCAAATGATATTTTTCGGGAGAGGGATGCTTGCAACCAAAAATCGGTAAAACACCGTTCTTTCCTTTTCACGCATACAGGTCCCGACAAAAGTTTAGGAACACGCGAGCGACGTAGTTTTTCTTCGGCGCGACATCTTAGCGGCGGGCGGAAGCTGACTCGTTCATTCTCTCAGAGGGGTGGACGAGTGCGACACGAGTTCAAACCACGCATTCAAGCGATACCAAAACTATGACGGCGTGTCGCAAGTCGCAACCAGCGCATTCGTCCACCCCTCTGAACGAGTGAACCACTGGCGCCCGCCACTAGGGTGTCGCGCTAAAGAAAAAGTACGCCGATCGTCTGTTACGTGAATTTTTGTCGGCACCTGTACCACCGAATATTCGTTGTCAAGAAAGTTGAAATTTACTATCACGGGATTACGGGACATTAAATTATGCCGAAATCGCGGGATTTCGAGATCCCAGGTTCCGAACTCTACGTATAACGTACAAACGTTCGCGACCAACTTCTAACCAACTGTTTTCACAAAGCAGGTCAACCGCTAATGATAAATTTAGACCAGTTTACTGTTATCAGAGGCACTGCTCAGTGAAAGTGCACGCGAGTTTTATGGGAACGTATATTACGCATATTCCGGCACACTCGATGCTCCGTAGCGGTAATACTGGTATTCAGCCGTGCCACCGACTCAGAAGAACCTACGTTCGCACCATTTCCCATGGCAGCTTTCCAAAGAGAATCGCCAATGCCCATCATCCATGACACTCGAGCGACCGCGCATATGGCGCATCTTCAACAATTTCAAATCGCGCGCCACTGAGCGGTGCGGTACCGTGTAATCTGGTACCCTACTGGCCAGATATGTGATATGACAAGTTCTTGTACGTGTACCGTGACATTTTATTTGAATCAACTTTTTGCTCCCGCAGAAAAAAAAAAAAAAATACCGAAATGGGGGCGCTGTCGTCGGTTCGGAGAACTAAGCGTCCGAGGCGTGTGCTCTGTGATGGAGAACTTGAAAAGCCTTGAGGTCAGTGGCGGATGTGAATGCGATCTGCCACGCGGTCTGTGGCATGTCACGCGTAGCCAATGTGGACGGCACGCCGTGGCTCGAGGGACGTTGATGATCCACGCGGCCTTGACTTCCCTTGTGATCGTAAATGTCTGTATACCAAATGCATAACGACCCTTGGAACGTCATAACATCGCAACAACGACTTTATACCTCCTGTCACGGTGACACCCCGGGCGAGGTTGTACATTCGCTACAAGTTGGCCACTTGCCTGCTGGTGCTCGTGCTTGGGTTATGTCAAAGGGCCGAAAACATTGCGTTTGAGGAGATAATGGGAATTGAACCTATTTAACATGGTCGCGCACGTGCTGCCCGACGAGAGTCGATGTAAGATGTGGAAGAAAGCTGCACAAAAGCGGTGTTCGCGCTGTTGGAATGCAGAGGAAATGGCTTTGTCATTACATCGCACATACTTCTACTCAATAAGGGATCGTGAGTTTGCTCTCGCTGTAGATTGCGTAAACCATCTCCGAAACGCGTTAGCCAGATTCATTTCTTATGCACAAGGACTATGAATAATTTGAAGTTCGGGAACAGCCAGCTGATCTTTAAAACGAGCATGTACTCTGAGATTATCTGTCGCCAGAATTTCCCGTGGAATTCCTACGAAACCGAAACCCAGCGCGGAGGGGCTCCGGAAAGCAGAACCCCTAGTTAGGGAAGGTGACTTATCTGGGCTGCTACACGATTAGATGAAGCACCTAGCTGCCCCGATAAGCCCCCTTCAGAAATATCTCAAAGTACACGTTCGTTCGAGGATTTTTGTTTATGGGCTTGCCGGACTGGGGGCCGTAGACCTTACTGGGAAAGTTTCCGTCGCGATTTGACACGCCTGGGCCGCTCGGCACGGAAAGAAGCTTTGGCTACGCTACTGGTCTCGCAGGAGAGTTGTTTGGAGTGAATTGGCTCCTGTCAGACATATTTATTTTGAAGAAAGGAAAAGTACACAAGCGAGCTGGTGTAACGTCGAAGTGGGAAGCATCACCTTGAGCTTGAGGAAACTCTCCTCCTGTCTACTTTGTTTCCTCAAGCTCAAGGTGATGCTTCCCACTTCAATATCTATTTTAATGGACCTTTTTCACAACGGCCTATGCGCATGCGCATGACCTTGAGGCGCCGGACAGGGTTATCTCCGTCTTCACTAGATGGCGCAGTATGGGGACGACGGAAGTGGGGACCAGAGGGGACGCCGCACGAACGGCGCGAGCGCGTGTGTTTTGGCGCGCGCCGAGCGTGGTTCGATGGAGAGCTGCTCGGACACGACGTGTATGTGCAAAAGGTCCATTACCCCAAAGAGAGAACTTTCCCATTGAAAAACCTTGTGGCTTATCCAAGAACCAACCACCGTGACGTCGCTTATGATCATAGTTGTTTCCTGACGTAAAACCGCCACAGACTGAGTTTAGCAGAAAGAAATTCCCCTGTTTAGGCAGAGCTGAGCGCGAGAACTTGACCAGGGGAGTTGCGCTCTAATCCCTCCAGAGCAGAAGCATTTTTAACTCGGTGGCGGTACGCCCATATCTGCTGCTTTTCTGGCATTCTTGCAGGTATTTGGGGGGCATTTGGAGGTGGGGGGGAGGGGCGGAATCCCTGCTCCAGAAGTCCGTTTTGTTCGTATTGATAAAGGCATGTACCGTAATTTCCGGTCGATAACACGCACTGCAGATACCGCGCCCCAACCGAAAATTAGACTGACAATAAAAGTGCCGCGTGTATCGCGCACGAGCTCTACAGATAGTGCTTATGCTCAGCAAACGAAGGAAGCATCGCGAATTATCACGTGGTAATAATTCGCGATAATCCGGGGCTTTGCGAAGACCTATGATCATGAGCGACGCCACAGTTTATTTTGCGCCGACATTTGAGCACACGGCACACTCATGGCCAGTTCTCACTTGGCGACGCCCGACGCGGCGTCGTGAACGGACGGCGGAAGTAGACGGGCATTTCCGCCGTCCCGTCAAGGCGCATGATTTTCATGTTCCCACCACGGTGGCATTCCGTCGCCCAAAGCAGACGAAAACTGAAGAGGCGTGGCCTTTCTCTGTCATCTTATTGGTCGTCAGTGTATCGTTCTCGCCACCTCTCGCCGACGTCGTGAAAGAGACCGGCATAGCAATTTTTTTTGCTCGACGTCTCTCCTCTTCCAACGCCGGAAATGCACGTCTATTTCCGCCGCCCGCTCGCGACGTCGCGTCGGGCGTCGCCAAGTGAGAACTGGCCTTTAGTCCGTCGCGGAAGACTTACGTGTCTAAGCAACGTGTACGCTTCCACCAAGTTGCTGGTGTCCTCTTTCGGCTTTAAACCCGCAACCTGTGAATCGGACAGAAAATACCACGCATAACGCGCACGAGGGTCTCAGAAATTTTGCTTATGCACTGGCGTCGCCATCTCCATCTCCCACTGAATGAGACGATGTGTCGCAATTGTTGTCACTTCGTTTCCTGGGGCGCGTCTCGTGGAGTTCCGAGGCGTGTCGGCAACGAGTCGTTGAACCATTTGTCCCCGAGTTACTCTTGCGTATAGATGTGGTGATTGAAAGGCCCTTGTCAACATTAGGAAGAACCGACGCTGCATATGTATTTAGACGCTATGTACGTAAATACCAACGTATCTAAACTGGAAAGTGCGTCCCGAAGAAAACCTAACTCGTCGCACAATCAGTCTTTAATGTCCGGGGTGTGAAGATGTGCTCGTCAGTAGCATGCGTGTTTGAGTGCCTTTTCAACATAGTAGTGCGCTAACTCTAGAGCTACGAGTGCTTCCGGAACTGAGGCTCTTGGCAACGGGAGCTTTCGTGGGGAACATCGGAAGAACGTTTTGTGTGATCCGCACGCGGTATCCGAGGCACGAAGTCCGATTCCGCGATCATCAACAACCTGGCTTCTAAATATTTCGTCATTTTCAAAATAGTTCGTTCGCGTACAAGGCCGTGTTAGTAGACGCAATGGTAACGGCTCGAAAATACACTTTCCTTAAAGTTTGAGATGACCCTGCAGGTGCCGTCAAGTAAGAGACCGTACGTCTGTTTCCAGTCGTAAATGCGCTCGTGCTGTTACCCGGTACACAACGTGATATCATTGTTATCGAATCAGTTTTTTTGTACCGTGCGCTGTACGGCATACCCCAGAAGCCTCTCTATCGCCCTATAATGATGCGCGCAAAACGCGCCATTTCGGCTAGGTTTGTCCTTTTTAAATTGTCCCTTATTAAATAGCATCTGAAGTACATCAAAAGAAAAAGAAACAAAGAGAAAAACGTGTTTCTATGCTCAGCACTGTTTGTGTTGGCAGCATTTGAAAATCGAATATTCAAGTTCTGAATTTTTGCTAAATTTGAGTTCAACTTTCCGTGGTCCAAGTAAAGCTGTCAAAAGACCAGTCGATAAACGATGTGACACTAAGAAAGGGAAGATACGATGTTTGATGTTTGAACTAAGCGAATACCTCTGTTCTTTCCCAGCATGCATACTTCGGGGATGGGTTTAATTACACGTTCCGTGCACATTCCATGCTGAAACACTGCGTAGAAGAAGAAGCCCACAGAATCTTACGGGGGCACTAAAGTGCGATTTTTGTTTTTCTCGCGGAATGAAAAATTCCGTTACCCTGGCACCAACACAAAAGGAATGGGATTCGTCCGTTGCGTCGTGTGTGATTTGTGAGCGAAACGATTTCTCTCTCTCCTTCTCAAGAAGCGCAAGAATAGGAAGAGTCCTCCGATTGGTGTCCTCAAACGCTCTTCCGCGATGATTGGATATCTCTTTGGAATGACTGCAGCGCTTCCATCTCAGAAGAGAACCATGTCTCTGTCGCTGATCGATTTTGAAGAGACAGTCTTGAAGTTATAGAAATGTATGTTAAAAAAAAAAACGCAATGGAGTGTTCCTGTGATAGGAAGAAGCTTCGTTTTCGGTTCCACGTCACCCTTATAGCTTGAGTTCGGCGCCTTAAAAGGCTCATTGCTGACCCTGCGATTTAGTATTGGTCAGCACCACGACCTGTACGTCGTCCACCCCGTGGAGAATGACGAGCACTAGAAAGAAAGCCTGAACGCTTAGACGACCGTGCTTCGGCGACCGTAGCTATATAGAGACGAGCCGACGCATGGGCAGATACTGGTAGCCACAGGAAGCCTATGTTTGAAATCGTCTCATACTGACTTTTTATGTCCACGGACGAAGGCCTTCTGTGTCTGGGTGTCGTTGATGCGGGCACCTTTTTTAAGCGACAGGAGGCCAAGTTTTTGGTACTCTTCAACGGAGTTCCAGCCTCCATACAGAGAACACTCCTGTATTCGCATGCGGCGTACATAGGGCCAACGCCGTCCGAGTACTAATGCGTGATTATTTCATAAAAAATCTGCTTACCCTGGGAAGGAGGCCTTGCCGATTGTCGTCGTGTAGAGCGAATGACGAGTCCTTTTCCTCGGTCGGCAATGATAACCGCCTGGCTGCATAATAGCTCGACGTGTATGGGTATGTCTACGACCGTCCATTAGATGTTTCTCTATGCATACACAACTCATTGATACTTTAGCTAAATGCCTTGGCTAAACAATGATTCTCCATGTCCCATTGCCCGGAGAGTCCATATGCGAGGGTCGTTCAAAAAGTTCGTGTCCTCAGTTATTGCATATATTCATTCATCCACCAGTCTCACTTTATTGTTGAACATAGTCTCCTCCAATGCCAACTGAGTTTTTCCAGCGCCGCTCCAGTGCTTTTATCCCCTGGGAGAAAAAAGAAGAAAAAAATCCTGCTCCATCAACCACACTAACGGTTGGTATAACATCAGAACCAGATGCAAATCTTGTTTTCTTTCATTTTTGGGAATACAAATCACTCGTATATAAAATCAAAACTTGGGGCTCGGTCTTGTAGGGGGGGGGGTGTTCCACCAATACGAACCCCGCGGCAGCAATGGCGGACGCGGGGATTTTGCACGCGTCACAGGGAGCATTGTTGTGAAGAAGAGGGACACCCCTTCTCAGTTTTCCACGTCTGTTTTCGTTGATAGCATCTCGGAACTGATTGATTAATTTACAGTAGTGTTCCTCTATGACAGTTCTACCCATCCATATAAAAAAGAAAAAGAAATGCTTTCCTGCGCAAACAACGGCACGAAGCTGTTTTGGAGGTGGGGATGCAGCATGTTTACACACCATGCTTTGATTTTTTGTTTCAGGATCACGTGTCGTCCACAGTAACATTCTGGGACGAGAAGGTTTTTAAGTTGTCACGTAGGGCTGCCAAATGAGCGGAACACATCGTGACTCGACATACTTTCTATATGATCACATGTTAAAATTCCTGGTGCCCATTGAACGAGCGTCTAAATGCGGGGTAGTTGATACAGTACATAATGATAAAAGGAATAGCAGCCAGGGACAAGGAGCGCACAAACGAACTGCATTAAACACTGACCTTTCTCATCCTCACTGAATTCGCCAAGGTCGAATTAGCACTTAGAACTGAAATGCCTATTGTTTCAGCAATATATCGCGCAGAAACTAGTCTGTCTTCCACATGACCTCATGAACACGTTTGTCGTTTTCCTCTGTGACAGAGGTCGAAGGACGTTCTGAACGTTCATTTATTTTCGCAGGACTCCCTGTCACGACGGCACTCTGTGAGCCATTTCACTACACTTGAATATGCAGGGGCACTTTCAGATCGAGGTATTACTTTACCATAACACGCAGCTCACCTTTCTCCATTAATGAAGATTAACGTCACGTCGTTCAATTTAACGGCATGCACGATCTAAAAGTACCAGGAAATTTTCCTGAAATTTGGCACAGTAGTTTATGCAGTAATGTGATGTATTCACTCAGAATTTGAGATCTCCAATTTAGCCAGAAGTGACTCAGAATACGAACTTTTTGAACGACCCTCGTATTCGAACATTTGGTGTGGTGCTTCTACCCTAAAATGTGCTCATCTTGCTGGTCTGACTTTTATACCTGTAGGACTGCGACTCTTAATTTCGACTTCCGCCGAATCGCTGGATAGATGTCGCCCTAATAAGCTCTGTCTTTATAAAAAATTAGGACACTGTTTCCGCTCGATCGAGATCTGAGACCGAGTGATGGGTGTTCCTTTATTCCTTGCCATCATCTTCCGCTCAGAAGGACCTAGGAGGATGGTTCCAGTAGGATAGGTACCGTACCTTTGCTCCTTGTTGTCCCGTTCTTCCTGACAACCATAAGTCACATTAGCAATACAACATGCAACAAAACTGACCGCCATTTTGAGTCACAAGGACGAAGTCTCATTGAATCGCTTCGTTTGCACACTTTTTTAGTATTGAATGTGGACTGTGTATGAAGTGAAACCAAACCCTGAAGTGCCAACTCTGCTGGAGAAAACCTATTTTCTCACGAATTTCGTGTAGTACCTTCCCAATTTCATGTAGGGCTACCTACCTTCTGTATAGGCTATGTAGGGGGTTCCTTCCCAATTTCTTGTATCATGTCTTCTCCATCGAATAGGCTGCGTTTCGCATGTTTTCATCTGGACCCTCACGTGTCGAAGATACAAGAAACTCGAAATGTTCGATTTTTCAAGTGCTACCGACGAAAAAAAGAAAGGGGGGAAGGGAAGAAAAACGTTGGGCACAGAAACACGAATCTTTTAGCGCAGATACTCTGGATGCTATTTCACAAGGGACCGTGTTCACTTCAGTCGCCAACCGTATCGCGGCATCGAGGAGTGACATTCCTAATACCACAACTGTAAAGGATGCCCTTTATAGGTAAGCCCGCTGTCTCCCACGGCTGTACACCGTACATAACCAACAGCATCGCAAATTTGGGCGAGCTGGTGACACATATTTTTAACTAACAATTAGTGCAGCAGAAGGCACACGCCAGCAGGTTATGCTGAGACGCGTGAGGAACGCGTGTGTCTTCTGCATTAGTCCAGACCATCTTATAAACAAAAAGGAAGAAGCTCCATGAGGACCTCGGGGACCTGAATGTAATCTAGAGCAGCAGCAGCGGGGAGGAAATTCGATTAAGCTTCTTCTTCCGCTGCTGCTTCTTACCACAACTCGACTAGCGCAACTTCGCAGTTTTCCTTTCATCAGGGGCGAATATGAAGGGATGTTATAGCGGATATTGGTATTAGTAGCGGAGCTTGTGTTCAGGTATTCAATATTTCTTTTTCTTTTCTTTTCGTTTCAGTTTGTCTTTCGTTTCAGCTTGAATTTGACCGAGAGAACACACGCTGTCTCCTCAGCAACGAAGAATCGAGTTGTTTTCCCACTCGTCCGCAATAAATTCCGTAGCGCACAATCGAGTGCGTTCGTTTTTTTCTCTTTCTTTCTTTTTGTGCGATACGCAAGAGGTAAATGCGCATACTTTGTGCGCCATTCAGAAAGCGTCAACATTTTCGTGCAGCACGCGCGGCGTTAACGCGTGACTCGCATTGCGCACGAACTTGGGGAATGTTGGAATGGGTGTGAAAACATCGCTCGTCATTTTTTACTGGAGTTGCTCGACAGATGTTGCGCACAAAGCCCACACACCTGACGTGGATGACGTGAATTCCGCGTGGGTGAGAACGAGGGTGATGCCGTCGTCCTTGGATTCGTTTTGTCTGGTAGCTTCCGGGGAATCGGCACTTCTGAAAAGAGGGTGCTCGGTTTGTCGTTCGTCACATCCGTCTCAACTAAAGCTCGTCCGAATAATACACATAGAGACGTCCTCAATTTAACGAGCGTTCGAAGTTTTTTTTTTGTATTTTTTTAAGGTACACTAAAGTGCAAAACTTTCTCCTATCGGAATGAAAGACGCCGTTACCTTGACATTAAAACAACACAAAAGGAACGGCATTCATCCGTTGCGTCGATCGTGATTTATGAGCGAAAGAAGCTCGACAATGCGGAGAGGCCTCGGATTGGTCTCCTCAAATGATCTCGCACGATGATTGGACAAATCATTTGAGGAGACCAATGAGAACCTGCTCCGCCTGCTCGAAAAAGCGCGCCTCAGGAGCGTATCACATTCGCCGACTGAGGGTTATCTGGACCGGAAAGTGGTTGATCTGGCCAGCAGATCGGCACCTACTCCAATCATCCCCATCGCTCCAAATCACGTGGCCCACTGACGTCAAATGAGCGCTGTGCTCCCTGCGTTCTCGGTTGCAGCGGTTTCGGCTGATTTGCATATCAAAATTCGGTGATGGATGTTTTAGCGCACGTGCGTGTTTCGGGACTTTTTAAACGTGTAATGGCTTTCAACGAGGATAGTCTCTCATTCTGCTCTCTCGCTTTTGCCCGCAATATCCGAATTAAAGAGGTAATTAATGAATTTTAGGTAATTAGTCATCTTGTAGTTGCATATTTTCTTCAAGAGGATGTCCGCTTGGCCGTATAATTGAACTTCAAAAACGACATCTATGCTGTTCTCGTAGCTTTTTTTATATAAAAAATCTAAAGGACAAAAATCCACACCCTGTATTTGTACCACATGTGCAGCGTGCGTGCGAAAAAATCAAGCACACCTCTGGTTGCGGGACGGTGCGATATGCACGGCTTTCGTCTCGGTACATCTACTCGACTGAAATCGATGACACGGATGAGACGCCCATATACACGACGATGAAAAGCCTCGTCTTATTACTGGAAGGCACGAAGAGTGTATCTCATTATTTTTAGCTTTTAGGTGCATACAACTGCATGCTTTGGACACGATAAGCAGCTACACACAACACTGCTGTGGTCCAGCTGGACCACACTCCAAATATCTGATGAAATCGATGGAATTTATATTTCAAAAGCCTACATTTTTGCCATCTGCACGCCGTGTCACCTTCACAACCTTAATTATGAGGGACGTCTCTAGCTGCTAAAAAAAGTATTTGGTATGTGTATGGGGTTACCCACGCTCTCTCGATAAAGTTTACCAAAGTTCAATCCATGAACATTAGTTGAACTGCGAGTACGGGATCTCGATGCGAGGGTATACGATGAGCGTTCGAAGGGTTCGTGCACTTTCTCGTTACGGTGTATATTTTGTCTCTTCTTCATGTGCACGAAGGTTCTCTCTGAAATTCCCCCATATTTAAAATTTCCATACAGCTTCTGTGGGGGAGAAAGCGAGGGCGCTCCCGATGACCTGCCCGCAGGATCACGCTGAATCGATTGCCGCTTGAAAATGTTGACTGCCATGTCAATAATCGTGCCGTTAGTCTGGATTTTTGCCCTGCTCGAGTGCCAACGCACACTCAACAAATTCCGTGTCTTGGACCTCGACCTTGCTGGTAGCGTCAGGAAACCTTGATTAGGTATGCTAATTGGTGGTCGAAGCACCGGCCGAGCGACCTTCCAGCGCGCCTTTGTTTCGCCATTACTCAGTTCGACCGTTTGTATAGAGTGAGATTAAAATACTTCTCGCGGTGTTGTTTGCGTGACTGTCAAGATGGGCGGTTTATGGACGAAATTCGCTCATCGACGATATGGAGTTTATATTCGCTCCTATATTCACTCTCGGATAGTTTACGAAATATCGCCCCACCTGACTGCCCGCGGTTCTCTCATTGTTCACGATTTCACGCTGAAATGTAATCCCCACGAGGTACGGTACTGGAACAAGGTCGAGGACAATAGCCGTCTAATCTGTCCCGTATCAAGCAAAGCTTAGAGGTATCGCGAGTATCTGTAACGAATAACCGGTATCGGCATGAGTTGGGTACATCGGTATTTTGAGGAAGAACGTTCTCTGCAATGGGAATTCACCCAATGCGCGACTCAATGTGGCTTTTACGGCTCACTGGCATTACCGCTTGCGACAAGGTGTCTCTCCTAGATGCCGTCACTGCGGTGATCTGGAATATCTAGAGCACATCCTTCTCCATTGCTTGCTCTACCAACCTTTCAAATCCACTCTTTCAGTGTCTCCAAATCAGCTGAACTCTGGCCCTCTACCGACGCTCTGCCCTAAAAGCAAGGTTTTTGGACGCCATAGGACTTGGGTCCGGCTCACTGTGAGGCGACTCATGATTCCATTTCACCACATTACCGCCAACATTGGGGTAGAGCAGGGGTTCCCAAACTTCGCCGCCCCGTGGCCCATAAAATCCGACATCGCGACCACCTCGTCGCGATGTCGGACGTCTTCCGACCTCAGTGCATGAACGTTGGCCAAAACAATACACTGACATTTTATTGGAGCTACGTTCAGAACGAG
The DNA here is from genome assembly GCF_037126465.1 of Ornithodoros turicata. Lineage (NCBI taxonomy): Eukaryota > Metazoa > Arthropoda > Arachnida > Ixodida > Argasidae > Ornithodoros > Ornithodoros turicata. The sequence goes on from NC_088201.1 coordinate 29,991,096, forward strand.
TTCTCTGGGCCAAAAAGTCTGGCACTACGGCATGTTTTGTTTACCGAGAACGCACGCGAAACACTTTTCTTCTGTTTTTTGCGTCCGCTCTAATTCGAGAAGACGCCACTGCGCGGTGCACCGTGAACGCGGGGCGTCCGTGTATGCCGCGATAGACGCAGACGCTGTGGCCTTTGGTGGGAGTGAGTGGACCTCGCGATATAGTTTTTGGCCCTCGTGCACAAGTGAAAGCATACCTGAAAGCGAGGCTGTGTGATGCATCGAAAGCGTCGCGTACACCGCATGTAAGCGCATTTATGAGAAACCTCCGGGTCTGCTGCTTCTTGGTAACATGGAATAGTGAGCACGGCGTGTCTTTCTTTCTTTTCTTTTTTTAATTTGTGGGCCGCTTCGCGACCCACAGTTTGGGAACCACTGGGGTAGAGTATCGTCCCTGAAACTCCCCACATCATCATTCAAATAAAGTTACCGTTGTTATTTTCTAATCAACTGCTGCTGTACCCCGGGCACCACGTTGCTGTTTCGTTCTAATTTATTGATCTATTGACGAGTGGTGACTTAGTATACATTGCTATACGTATAGTGTATTACCGCAGTAGCGTAGTTGCACGTCGTCCACACGGCGATATCGGGTTGGTCGCAGCCACCGCTTGACTGGCCTCGGTGGACCATGCAGTCGGTTCGCCTACGGATCCCAAGGTTACGACCGCCAGCAACTTGGCGGCAGGATACAAGGCTCGTATCTTACGCATTTTTTGCGTCCGTCATTATGAAACGTTGTAGTAGCCGTCATGCATTTGATCAGCTGCTGAGAGAACACTCAAGCATACAACGTGCGATCGTGCAGAGTCAGACTCAGGTTTCCAGTCTATGCGCTCCAGTGTGGCAACCATTTTGAATTTTCCAGCAACCTCTGTGGGCGCTACGTGTACATACGATTTAGACGAGGCAGCATAGCCTGAACCCCATCAAGAGTGACGGAGGTTCTTCCGGTTACGCAGCCGAGTAGTTGCGCTGTTGTGATGCTCGATTTCGATATCCAGCTGATGTCGCGACTTCCCTATCCAAGTTTCCAACTGCTGCGGATTTGCGCTGCTGTCAATAGAATCTTAGCTGCTTTGACAGCTAACGGGTCACATTTAATGACTGTAAACTATAGACCCCATCATCATTGGCTGAGCGCTGGCACGCAGCTCAGTTGGGCACAACATTATGCATGCTTCATTGCCGTACGACATCATCTTGCGGTGGATACCCGATGATGTCCCGGCCCACCGGGAGGGCGGCTCGGCTCTCGCTCTCCACGCGCCCTAGACAGACATCCGCTCAACCTGACTTTCTACACAAGCCGGCTTCACCAGCTCCCGTGGCATAGTGGTTAGGATGATCGCATTCCACGCCGAGACTGGGAGGTGACACGGGTTCGAATCCTGTCACCGGCTGTGCTGTCTGAGGTTTTCCCTGGGTTTTCCGAATACTTTCCAGACGAATGTCGGCACAGTTCCCCTGAAGTCGGTCCAGGGCGCACACTGACCCCCCCCCTAACGCCCCCACTCCTTCCTGTTGTCCTCTCTCCATCTGTCCACGTCTGTACGCCGCTCATAGCCACAGTTGCTTCGCGACGCTAACAGGGGAAAAGAAAACAAGCCGGCTTCATCACGTGCGGACATAACGACAATACTGCGACATCGAGATGCGGTCCCTGACATATTGGGGACGTGCTGAAGTTGTGAGTCGTGAGGTCGGAAGAGTCCTCCTGGTCAAGCGTTGTGTAGTAGCTCTTAGGTGTATCGCACCGAAGAGTTGAAATATGGGAGATTGAAATATAGCAGCCATCGAAAAAGCCAGACAGCGGCAGGAATCGAACCTGCATACCTTCGTTGTCGATCAATTGCGCGACGACTTGCAAATGGGCCTCATTAAACGAACGGGACACGCATTCACATTCTCTCCCTCGTGTTTTCTCATACACTGTATGTATGTATGTATGTATGTACTTACATGTATTCCAGTCTCAGAACAGTTACTTTCCATCATAAACGCTGGGGAAGTCATTTTCGGCCTTACTTCTTGTTGAGACTTCTAATGACAGTGCGGTGTGCGCTTGCAATAAGATCGGCGGTGTAATTTAAGTTCATTTATTTATTCGAGCGCTAGAACGAGGTAACAGTATTCGGGGAGGCACCAAACGATAAATCGAGCCAGAAGCAGGGAAATATGTTTTCGTGGTAACAACCGCGGCTCGTGCCGAATAAGATCGTGTTGCTCCGAAGAGCTTGACGCGAGAGAAGTCGTTTCGTTACCTCGTAATTAAATGAAATTCAAGGACTTCCGTATTGCTACACGCCACTAACGGACGCTTTCCTGAACTTGCGTTTGGTTTTGAATTTGCGAGTCATGCGCAATTTGATTCGAATAATCCCAACATGGAATCGTTAAAGGGGCACTGAAGTGCAAAACTTTGTCCTCGCGAAATGAAAGATGCCATTACATTGATACCGACCGAAAGAAACCGCGAGACCTCTGATCGTGCTCCTCAAACGACATCACGCTATGGTTGGACTAGATCTTCCTTTCTACGAGGAGACATTTTTGCAGATTAGCGCCCCTTGAACGTTTCAAACGACTAGGAGGAAACCTGCAAAACTCACTTGTCGTTCTGTCTCTATACGTATTGTAAAATGCGTTAACCCATTATGTACCTATGAATATCGTACGTACGTAACTGCGGCATTTAATTCTTCCAGTCATACTTTTTGGTCATGGTACACGCAGAAAATTTTAGCAAGTGTACTTATATGTGAAGAAACTACTCGATAGACGTCTTTTTTAAACTTTTGTTCAATTTCAGATGACCAATTACGAGGGGGGAAATAAATAAAAAATCATCAATCCGCGATGTTCAATTCCATCTTTATTCAGTCCGCCAGATCACAAAGATAGAGTTGAACGTCGTTGATTGATGATGTGATTCGCTCAGGAAGGATGATGAGAGATTCTCCTAGAAATTGGTCGCCTGTAATCATCAATCAAATCGCGATGTTCAACTCCATCTTTATCATCTGACGGACTGAATATTGAAAGAAATGGCAGTAAACGATCTGTGACTAACCAGCGTGCTTCGATGCAAGGGACAGCGGAAGTAGCCAAACTTTCACTATCTAGTTGACCCAGAAGGATGTTTTTTGTTTTGTTTTTTATATCAAACTTTCAGGGACGCAAATGTAAACATTTAATCTGCCACGTAAACCATGCGCGGCGGTGTTTGTTATGCACGTAGCGGAAAGTAAGAATTTATAATCGGAAATTTCTTCTCGTGAGCTGGATGAAAAGCCGGTAAATGTGGGGGCCAACCAACCGTGCAAAGTCGAGCAAGAACACAACCGCTGCTTGGAGATCGGACCAAATAGCTTAGAAAAACGCACATGTGAACAGGGTTAATTCACAACGTCATAATCAGACCTCTAAAGGAACTAATTACAAGTAACCCCATTGCCGTAATTAATCGGATTATAAGTAATTAATTTCCTCCAAAATTACTTTTCATAGTACGTAATTGTGACTAACTTAATTACTCTTGCAAGGAATGCGCAACGCACTCGAGTTTCGAAATGACTATGCGTGCGACTTCGGATTCAACTTGTTTTAAATGTTGAATAATTTTTGCGATGTTCGGGATTTTTACTGATTCACAAAACTCATTCCCTTTTTTATCGTTTTACTGTGGCACACTTCTGTGATGCTTTTGCAGGCTCAGTTCGTGCGTGTGCCTATGTTTCTGCTAGGTGTAGACATCCCTCTCTACTGTTCATTTCTGTTGTTGTTTTATACTGCATGAAGTGAATGAGAAAGAGAGAGAAGGAAAAGTTAAGACGTCGGCCGCGCTGGTGCACCGAAGAAGTCAGTTATGCTTCGAAATTATCTGTATGTAACTCACTTACTTTTCATAGTAATTGTAATCAAGTTACAATTATTGTATAACGGGAACAGAAATTTATTTACTTTTGTAGGCATAAAATTGTAATTTAAATTCAATTATTTCTGAAAAGTAATTTTCCGCGCATCGTCTACGCATGAGCCAGTTACACAGGCTCTTCGTGCTTTACATATTGGGCCGTGTTTCTGATCGTTTTTTTTTTTTTAATTGAATTTTCTCGCTACGTGGTGTCTCGGATCCAGTGGCATCCCTTCCCCGTTAATCCAGTAAAACCCATTCCGGTGCCACATTTCTGTTTGTGCTTTCAAAAAGGGGTCAAAAGTAGGGAGTGCCAGCTGCTGCCTACGCATTTTCTTGTTCCGGTGGCCATTTCATTATGCAGCCTTCGGGAGTTCAATCTTCGATACTATCTCGTGTTTCGCAACGCATTTGATTAATGTCTCGTTTTCTTTCTTTTGTTTTTCAGCACCGACACGCCCAATAGCCACTACAGAGCACAAGGTAAGATCTTTACGGGACTACCTTTGCCGAGAATTTCGGCAGCGCCGTTTTTCTTTTCATGTGCCTCAGGGTGCCAAAAGTGCCATTAAGTCCCCCCAGGGGAAGTGCTCCAAGAGGGAGGAAACGGAACGAGAAAAGATCACGGTGTCTTCCGTATTGTTCCAGACTGTTGTGCACGCGCCACTATATTATATGCAGCTGATAGACAGTCGTTCATGTCTCATCTGTAATTCGTTAGGTGCACTAATTTCCTGAAGACCACCGATACTTATTAGTTTCACCGAAAAAAAAAAAAAGGTCACCCTGTCCTTGTTTTGCGATAAGTATCGGCGTGTAAACGCAATGCACGTACAAACGCAAAAGACGCGAGGTGCAATGCGCGGTAAGTAGCGAGTCCCCTGAATCGTTTCGTCCCTCAGCTGTAAATTATAATGTTACTTACTATAAATATTATCGTGTAAGTAATTATAAATTTATAATAAATAATAACTAATTATGATAGCACGTTAATGCCGTGAAGCGAGCCCTCCCGTCAACCGCAATAATTTGCATTTTCTCACTTTCGCTCGCAACGAATTGAAGGCTATCTGGCTATTTTGAATAAAGTATCGAGGGGGGGGGGAAGTGGGTGTCTGGTTTTGACGAAATATTCGGACTACTTGGTTATTTTAACCTAGAGTCACTAAGTAAGCTTATTTAGTGACTCTGGGCTATGGTCTTAGAAGTACTAACCTCGTAGCGGGTAGCATGTTGGATGGTCCCGATGCAGTGTCGTAATCGGATCATTTGGAAAGATTTGGATTCTTATCAACCAGGGCAGGGTGTCGGAGCGAACCGAAAACCAGAACCGAAAACCGAAAAAAAAACGCTATTTTGGAGCGAACCGGAACGGAATCGAAACCGTATACGTTTTTTTCGCTCAAGAGGGAAACCGAAAAATTTATTTAACGGTTTTCGGTCTAAGCAAAAACTTCGCCGGTTTGGACTACGAGTAGGCGAATTAAACTGACGTCGTGCGTTCTGAAGTCATGTCATGGATACTTTGCGAGGGTTACGGTTACGGTGCAATGTATGTCGATATACTATGGCCCTTAGGCTCCCTTTGTAAAGTTTTATCGCTCGCGCGATATACTTACTTATATATGTACTTACAGGTACATGTGACCGGTTGTGGCTCTCTACCAAAGTGCCGTAGTGTTCGTTTTAATTTCATTCGCCCAAACTCTCCTCAACTAAACAGCGACCCAAGGGGGGTGCGTGACGGCTTCTCTATCGGTAATGTCGCGCAACGCGTCCCTTGTTTGAGAGCAGCGAAGTTGAATACATTTACGTATCCGCGAGGCAAGCGCGTGCGAAGTGGTGCCTCTTTTGTGGACAGGACACGAAGAAAAGAAAACAGAGCCGTCGAGCGCGTTTGTGAGTGAAGATGTTCCTCGATTTGCGTCGTACTCGTGCGGTAGTGCTTGCTGGCTAGGAAGCAGCAATAGACATTGGGATGGGATGCGATCGCACCAATCCAGCAAGAAAGTACATTACGTATGACAGCACAACAAACAACTCCGTCTGTATCATGCGCTTCAAGAAAGGAGAAAGCCTATTTGAAGAGACAGTCAGCTACAGGAACCAGGAGCTACCAATTTCACAGCTGCCTATTAATATCAAATACCATGTATGCTGAATAAACGGGTTTACATTTTGCAACATCGATTTTTTTTCTGGGAATCGATATGCCCACCAGAAGCGGAACCGGTTAAAACCGGTATGAACCGTTATTTTTTTGCTCCGGAGCAGAACCGGTACGGAACCGTTTATGGTAGAACCGGAACGAAAAACGTTTCGGTTCGACACCATGCTGGGGAGGGTTCTGCGTTGTCATTTGTAGATTCTTCCAGGCTACCGTCATTCTTGGAGCATATTAGCACGCCACATTCAGCTAAAAAAACTGCCTCAGTTTCTTCATTTTTTTTTAGCGTGTTAAGTTTTACTGTATTCGGGGCTTTCGTACTACTAACTAACTGTTAGTCATTATTCCTGGGTGCTTTTCGTGGAAGCTCTTCGGGAGAATCCACAACGAGTGGGCTCTGTCGGCTACGGTTAGTTACGAGCAGCGCAGCTGCATAATGAATCGCACACCTGTCTGAACTTCTCGCATGTCGCGGCTTGTCCTTGCACATGCGAGAAGTTCTGTAGATTTCTTATTTTTTGACACTATGAGCTTTTCCCGAGCAAGTCACCTTGAAGAAACATTTTGAATCACCAGTTCGTTACTGTAATTGTCATTGTGCGCAAATGAAAATGATGACGCCGTTAATCCTTCCATTTTCGAAACCTCAGAGTTTTCCAAACTTTAAAACTCCGAGCAAGACCCCTATATTTTTGCCAAGCGAATGCTCCGAAAAATCGACACACTCGGCGTTCCTATCTGAAATTGTTCGAGAACGTTCGGGAAGTGCCGTACTAGGTGAACTGTGTACTGTTCGCGACACGGTTGTCTGAAATCGCCTGTCAGTAGTTCTGCAGCCCATATTTCCTTGGTTGCCCTCGAAAATGTTGGCCCAATATTGTATTTAAAGGTGGACCATAGGCTGCACGTGTTTCTCACTCGAAATAAATGATCTTGTAACACCTCGAGACTTGAGATGGGATGGGCGCTGATTTCAGACAACCGTGTCGCAAGCAGTACGTTCTACACGTGTGCTTCTACCTTGCTGTGTGCTGCGTCATATTCGTTAATGAAAAGCGTGTGCGGGTTTGCGTAGGGGCTGTAGTTGTGACTGTGGCATCGCCCTCTGCAAAAAGCAATTTAAAAATGGCCAGAAAGGGTTGGTTCCCTTGACGGTCGACCAGTTTTGCGTCACGCTCCTCTTAATTCAGCTCCATATTTCAGACAACATTTCTTGTCAAAGAAATGCCGCGTGCGGTTTATGAAAGAAATGTCCAAGTTGTGTGGGAAATACGTCACGTGAGCGTGCACCAATTAACTTGGTCGTGGAATGCTCGAAAATGAGTCATCCACAATGTGTCGTCTGTGTTCGGCAGGTTGAACGCGGCAGGTTGATTTTCTTCAAGACGAAACTTTTATGTCTTCGAACGCACTCAGCGTTGTTTTCTTTATACTGATAGGTTGGAATGACCCGAGTTACGCGAGAGCTTCCCTTTTAATAAGGCTCGGTCTGCCTCCTCAGCACGCCCATCTACCTCTGCCCACGGGCGAGTGGGCTTTGCCAATTTGCATTCTTAGTTTGACGCTCTCTAGCGCTTTCCTTTTTTCAATTTCAGAATTGTGCGTATCTATCTGCGGGATTTCTCGCTGATTTTAAATCCGTCGGTCACTCAATTTAATACGGGCGTTATTGAATTCCGTCGCTACCCCGCCGAAACACCCATCATGTAGAATATCATCGCCGAAAAAAACAAATGATTTGGGATCCACTCGTGAGATGTGCCGGGAAAATCTCTGGCCGTAAATGTTTCCTCACGTTCGTTCGCGGCAGAGCAGGCAAACGAGCTGTTTCACCCAATGAGTCACAAAATTTTATTTGAAAAATTTAACTTTTCTGAAAACTTGTCTGACATTGATTTTTCTAAATTGAACTCTGAAATTTGCGAAGCCGCGCCATTTTATTTTATTTTCTGTCCGGAACGGAGAGCGCATATCGGATTTCCTCCGTTTCCATTACAAAAGGCATTCCGAAAAGGAGGGGAGGGGGAACGAAAACCGTCGATTCGAGACGCGCAAGTTGTCGGCCAGGTCATGGGGTAACTTCGCCAATAGTCCTGGTGGTCACCATGGTACAGGGAGCATCCCAATGAAGACATCTGAGGGATGCTCGCTGTGTCCGTGTCTCTCGGTCTTCTTCATGGATCTATACCAGCTAGCCTGCACCCTTTCCCTTGTTTCTTTAATGCTCGCATGTTTTCTGTGGTGTGAAGTCCTTTTAGACTACCCTAATCCCAGAGCAAGAGGGTTACACACCTTTCCCTCTCCTGTGTCACCATCTCCCCCTCTCTTTCACCCTCCCCTCTTCTTTCTCCCCTGGGTGCACCGAGCCGTCACTTAAGAGTAGGCTGACCGCACCTTCCCCCTACATCACCCCCCACCCCAAGTTGTCGGCCGCCCCCAGTCCTCCGTCAACAAGCGTCGCGGGGTAAACATGCACCTCCTCTTTTGCTTCCTTTTCGATGCGTCTGCTGATAACGATACAAGGTTACGAGCCGCAGTTATCTGAAACAACAGTGAGAAGGAAACAGAAAGAGGCCCGGCCCGGGGTGGGGGGGGTATCAGTTTTCTTCAGCGGTTTCTTGAAGTTACACCGAGAGCCGATCCACAATAACAAGATGTACAAAGGGGATTTTTTAGAAACCAGATGAATGTTGTTACCAGTAGTATATCCTAGTCGCCAGTACCTTTCATTGTGCCTAATTAATTAGATAAGGGTAATTAGTAAACTTTTAAAACAGGACCGAGATGTCAATTGGGAAGTTACTTGTAGAGTGCCTTGAGAACCATCCAGCCGAAGTGTTTCCAAGAAGTGACGCTTTGCCTGGTGTTTGTTTTCCCTTTGCCTAAAAAGAAATCCCAGTAAAAAAATATGACAACGTGCCCGTGAGCCGTGATTGCAGGGCGCGTCTTTTTTTTTTTTCCATTTCTTTCTCTTTTTTTTTTTTTGCTTCGCGGGCTTTCTTTTTACGTGGCTAAGAGTCATAGTGCAGGCTAGCGAACTACTGAAACTTGTAAACCGAAATGTAACCCCGAGACAGAGGAAACACACAGACAACCACCTTGAGACTGGTTGTCTGTGTGTTTCCTCTGTCGGGGGCAGGGGAACCACGTAAAGCAGCATCCTTAGTTTCTTTATAGTAGAAATCCCTATGATTGGGACACATTACTTCCTTAGCATAAGACCTGCCAGTGTCTTCTTCTGAACGTGGTCCAATATGTAAGTTCTTGCGTATCAACCCACCCCATAGTGCTTGCACAACTTGTTGCTACACAGCAGTTGGAGGTGAGATGACAATGTAATAATCTGTGTATTCTGCAGCTTGTGTGCAGCCTTGGCCTGGTGCTGTTTCACGCTGTCGAGTACGGACTTCGATCAGATGAGGACTACGCGTTAAGCCGACCTTTTGAGATGCTCATAGACCGAATGACGTCAGCTGATCCTGCGCCGGGTTCTCCAACCCAACATGGTGACCTCCTCAGCTCCGATGACGAAGACACTTCTGGAGAGGATGATTGCCACGACGAAGGCATCGAGAAAGATTCTGGGGAGGACGACCCGGGTGGGGGTGACAGCTCCTCACACAAGGGCGGGCTTACATTATCCAAAGTTATTGAAGTGAGTGTGTGATTATCTCACCATTCTTGTACCTACTAGACTATTTCTCTTTTTCGCCTTGTTACATTCCAAATTAATTCCTGTTTCCAGTTGAGCTTCCACTTTTTTTGTACACACCTACACAACTTAGTGCATAATCTGTTGGAATTCTTTAAATTTGCTTTCTTTATAGATTCAGTATGCCAACTTTTCTAGCTGTTGGATACAATATTGGCACAATTTGTTAATGAATCAAATGGTAACCTACCAAAGCTAGTAATACAGTCAGTTAAACCATATTAATCGTACAGGGTGTCCGCACTAACTGTGGTAAGATTTTTAAAAATAGGGAAATGCCTTTTTTCAATTACAATAATTGGCAATATATTCTTGGTTAGGTGGGCCACGTTATGACTGCGCTAGCAACAACCTGTAGCATTACCCTAACTGATTTTCAATAATTGCCTTTTTAATTACGAGAGACAGAAGTTCTGACAACATCTGTTCGGTTGGTGGTGGTTTTCTTTCTGTAAAACTGTCAAGTGGGCTAGGAAGATGCACCATGAGAAGTAACTCATCCCACAGAGTCATAATTATCGCAGAAATTGAATTTAAACTAGACAGCGACCGTGTGCAACGGTGGTGGATAGTAGTACCAGCCCGTGACCTTGCGCTGACGGCATACCGTCTGCGCTCGTTGATTGGTTCAGAGTAGCTTATTTAGTGACTCTAGTTCAGAGAAATGTCGTCTGCTAGCCAGCTGTTCAGGGCTCTGAAGAAGCACGGAAACTCCAGCGGGACAATGAAATCCTCTATGTGCTCCATCACACTTTCAATCCCTAATCCCCCCCTGAGGGAACAGGCATACAGATTGCAAAAGGAGAAAGCCCTCACACACAAAAAGAGAAAGGCAGGCTTTGACCTTGACTGACTGTGCTCATCATCATCGATGGTCGTTCTCCTCCTCATTACACCCCTCGGGGAGTGAACGAGCACGGCTGTGTTTATGTACATCTTTTTCAGGGAAAAAAATTGCATGGATCAAAACCTTTTGTGTTATTCGGCAAATTGAGGCATATGCTTTCATCAGATGTCTTAAACTGAAAATATTTTGGATGGCCCTCTGTACTCCTTTAAAGGAGCCCTGAGGTGACCCCCCAATTTATTGTTTTGTTGTTCGCTGTGGAGTGTTCTGCAGTGAATAAATTGAGCTCCTGGATACGAACGAAAGAACGATAAGCGCAGGTAACCTATAGAGTGTGCGCGAAGCCTCTGTTCCACACACCTTTAAAAAAATCCTCTCTCATTAAAAGAGCGCATCGCAGAACGAGGGGCTGTCGTGACGTAGAGTGGTCACTGAGCACGTGACGTACAGCGGCACAGCTTAAGCACGGGGACTTTTGCACGGGGCCCTTTCCACGGGGCCCTTTCCACGGGGCCCTTTCCACGGGGCCCTTTCCACGGGGCCCTTTCCACGGGGCCCTTTCCACGGGGCCCTTTCCACGGGGCCCTTTCCACAGGGCCCTTTCCACAGGGCCATGTCACGCGAGGATCGTGTCAAGCCAGCTGTTTTTTGAAATTTGATTGCGCAGCTATAATACACCCCAGAGCGAAAATATTTTGAATTATGATTCCTGGTGGAGAGCTTCACAGGGAGGTGCAAGAAGCAATGCTTGTTGTCTCTAGGGAAGAGTGCATTCCTGGGGGAGCGACAAAAATGGCCTCCAAATCTGCCGTTTTTCAAGGGGGCAAGAATCTATCACGAATTATTGTTATTGAAAACAGGCATTCCCCTATTTTAAAAAATTCTGACCACGGTTACTACGGACACCCTTTTTTTTATCCTTTACAAATTTTTTGTAAAAAATCTATACAAACAGCATAGATGACGTTTTTGCAGTTGAGCTATATGGCGAGGTGGATATCCTCTCAGAGACAGTATGTAACTACAAGGTAACTAATTACCTAAAACTCACTAATTAACTCATTAATTAGGGAATTTTGGGCAAAAGTGCAGTAGCAGAATGGGAGACGGTCCTTGTTGAAAGCCATTCTATCTTTTAAAAATCCTGAAACAAGCGCACGTCGTGAAATATTCACCACTGAATTTTGCTATGCAAATGAGCTGAAACCAAAACTGCATGCCTCAGGAGCACATGACCTTTGCTGGTGAAGGCTTATTTGGGCCGCAAAACAGTTGATCTGACCAGCAGATTAACATCTACTCCAATCATCTCCACCGCTCTAAACCACGTGGCCCTCTGACGTGGAGCCCTGTTCTCCCTGCACTTCCGATCAGAGTGCTTTTGGCTCATTTGCATGGCAATGGATGTCATTTATAGCAGATATGGAATCACTTGCATAGCAAATTTGGCAATGTATATTTCAACCCACGTGCGCATTTCAGGATTTTCAAAAGATAGAATGGCTTTCAACGAGGAATTGTCTCCCATTCTGCTATCTCGCTTTTTGCCCAAAATTCCCCAGTTAAGAGTTAATTAATTAACTTTAGGTAGTCGTCTTGTAGTTACATACTTTCTTCGAGAGGACGTCCACCTGGCTGTATAACTCAATTGCAAAAACGACATCTATGCTGCTCTGATAGTTTTTCATTAAAAAATCAGTAAAAGATAAAAGAAAAATGCCCAGTGTATGTACGTATGTATTACTCATGTGTAATTATATGTATAAGACAGAAGACTGCAGTACTATTTGCAATTGCAGAGATGAAAGATGACATTTGGCAGCTTTAGACCGAAGAAATTTATGGGTTTAGTTTCTGCCAAGGAAATCCTATGGTAGAAACCTGTTGGTCGAGGAAAGCTCTTAATCTTTTGCTGACCACAAGCGATTATTCATTCGATTTACATGATGTGATGCAGTGTGGGTGATCCTCAAGGCTGAGGACTATGTGGGTGATGTAATAATTGCCTTTTGCATCCCCATTAGAGATAGTGAGATTTGTGGGTTCATGTTTCTGGTGGAGAGCCCACACACTCCAGCTGCTTGGGTGACAAAGAAGTACTGAGCGTAGAAAATATCGAGTGGAAAAGGGTTAAAACTTGGGCGGGTTGGTAGAAAATGAAAATATTTCCTTCCTGTTTCTCTTTTCAGTTGAATGTCTGTTTTGTATTGTATGTGGAATTCACAATTGTGGCCTTTTTTATTTGAGAATGCAGTGCAGCTTTTGCAAATATTCTCTAAATTTTATGCCATATTTTTTAGATGTGTGCATCACACCTGCAGTGTCCATCCCAGGCAGACGCACACTACAAGGCTGTATGTCGAGCACTTGTTGCAGAAGCATTGGAACTTTCCACATTCCTACAGACAGTTACCAAAACCACCAAAGTGAGTCATCAACTGTGCCAAAAGTGACGTGTGTGACACTTGTTTCAGTTGCGAAGAGAATAAAATTTTGTGTGGGCACCATGCTTTCATATTTTTATGCAGTTTGTACTAAAGCATTAAGAGAGCTAAGTTGTTTTAATATAGAGATCCATGTATTTCTTGAAAATATTTTCTTATTGCTTAAATTTGTGTTTCCTAAATTTCTTTTTGCTGATAGGCTGTGATGTAGCTTCAAGACTAATTAATATTAAGGGTCATATATCAGTATTATATTGTGCAGAATTTTGTGGCTACTGCAGTCATTGCATCCTTCTCGTTTGAGACTCAAACTAAGAAAGGAGTCCAAAAACCATTAGCCAGTATTGATACCAAGTGCAGCAGTGGCAAAAAAGAGAGCTCCTCATTAAACTGGATTATTTTTTATGCAGAGAGTGTAACAGATGGTCCATGTACAGTGTGTTAATTGCAGCGGCATGCATTGTAGGACAACAGTTAAGAAGAAAGCGATTCATAGATTTGTAACGATGCATGTTGCTTAGTATTGGAAAAATGCATACCATGGATATGTCTCCCAAGAACCTAACCGGATGATGGAGAAAGCTGCCTTAAAACCAAAATGAAAAAAAGATGCCATTACAATGTCAGATACAAGTTTGTTGGGTTATTTTAAGCATTTTACTTCTAGTCTGCTTTACACAGTAGCGTAAAACCAACTCTAGTGAGCAGGGTATATGTGGAATTGTATGTAAAAGTTTAATCTGAGTGCAAACTGTTAGTGCATACCAAAGCTGTGATAATCTGGTGAACTCTGGTCTGCTGGCGATGTTATGTAAACAAAGCTCTCAATAGCCAGTATGCATTTTGTCTGCTCAGATATTTCGTATGAGACTGACCTTCACCATAGGATATTAATTTCGTTGTTCCAGTTGTTTGGCATGACTGTACGGTGCAGACCTTTGGGATAATTCATTGTGTGTTTCCACATCATTTGTCTGCCCTGATATCTCACAAGCACTATCATTCTAACTGTTGTTATACCGGGTATGTCACATAAGACTGACCAGAATTTTCTTAAATTTGCTATCTATTTTTCTTTTGGAAAAGTCGTTGAATATACCTATTCCCGATTGGGCCTACTCAAAGGTAGTAGGTAGTGTATCAGTAATTAGTGCAGCCGTTAATTAACTTTCATAACTAATCTTCATAATTAGTGAAAATAGGTTGACCGCACAATTGCAAAGTTGTAGAGCACAACCCTGTGGAGTCGAGTCCACTAGAACCGAAACTGCAGCGCTTTTTTACGCGCTAGTGAAAAATATCGAAAATGCACAATTTTCGAGCGGCGGACGAGTTTTGCGGCCGCTTTTTCCCATCCCCTTCTTTCTGTCACCCTTTCTCAATTGACGTCAGGCTGTTCCTCAAAGCATGAAGCACCCCCTTCTTCCTAGTGTCCTAGTCGATACCGTTATGTTTGTTTTTGTTAAAACCTGGAAGAACGTACCCCACTTATCGAGCTCTGGATCAGTGACTTAATTTTTGTTATCTGCGTGGTTTTTGGAAGTTATGGATTGGCGGCTTTATTGCGTGACATTATCAGATGAAATCGCGAACTGTATCTGGGGGGGGGGGGGGGGGGGGGGGGTTGAGCAGGTCAACCAAGATAATGGAGGGAACAAAAAGAAAGGCAGCATTTTGGCGATAACATCGGCTTAGAAACTGCATCACTATTCCCCCTCACACTCACTCACTGGACAAAGTGGGGTACTCCATGCTTTGCAGAACATCCTGATGTCAGTTGAGAAAGGGTGACACCGAAAGGGTGAGAGGAGGAAGCGGCCGCAAAACTTGTGCACCGCTCGAAATGTGTGCATTTTCGCATATTTTTTACTAGAGCACGTAAAACCGCTGCAGTTTCAATTCTAGCGGACTCTGCTCCTCTGGGTTGTGCTCTACAACATTGCAATTATGCGGACAGCCTATTTTCACTAATTGTGAAGATTAATTAAGAAAGTTAATTAACAGCTGTACTAATTACTGATACACTACTACCTTTGAGTAGGCCCTATCGGGATAGATGTATTTAACAACTTTTCCAAAACAAAAATAAAGCGTGAATTTAAGAAAATTCTGGTCAGTCTTACGTGACGCACCCTGTATACTCACACTTCAAATCTAACACTGAAACATGTAGAAAGGTTGCATGTGTAATGCATTCCCTGATCAATGTCATTCCAAAAATGGACTAGGAACTAAGAAAGTGCAAAATTAAACAAAAATGTTATACATTAGTCTCATTCTTGTCATACTTATTTATTGATTTACCCTCGGGGCATATTTGAGTTGTATGGGAAACTTTCGACAGTCAGTCATTATCAACTTTTAAATGTAATGATAAAGAGATAACATTTCATGGCACTGACTTCAATAAAAAAGTGCTATTACAGTTTCCCCAAGTTCGCAAAATTTATCCCCTGTCACAAATGTAAAAGGGCAGTGAAGTGACTTACAATCCCTTGTAAAAACCACTTTTACCAAAGCTCAGAGCTACTAGGACAATCAGCATGAAATGTGATTTCCGAATCGCCAGTTATGAGTGAGATACGTAGTTGAACAAGTTGCCGCCAGATCACTACACATACCCAAGAGATTTTGGCATGTGCTCAATGCTCGACTGGTCCTCACAATGTAGGATATTCAAGCATACGGTGTACAGGTCATCTACAGTTATTCACATCCTTCATCACATCATGTCAGATACACTCATGACTTGTCGCAAGAGCCCTGAACTCTGCAGATGTGCTAGGCTAACATTTTTTGCATGAAAACATTACATCATGATAGAAAATTTCACTACAATCCAAACCAGATTTTGTTTTTCAGGGTCTTGCACTGCTCCTTTAAAAATGGTGACCATTGCGAATATGTGTGTCATATGAAGCAAGCCACGTACTTCCATTAAAATTTTGTTCTTGTTCTCTGGTGTTTACAGAACCTTGTACCCAGTAGTCAGCTAGATGATACGGAACGCTCAAATTTGGATGACTTACAATTCAAAGATTGGGTATGTGTTTTATTCTAGTGTATCATTATAACTGTAACCACTAATACATTATCTAAAAAGTAAAAAGTTGCCTCTTAAGTGGCTTTAAAATGTATGTACTGTATGTGTGTGTATGTATCTGTACTGTATGACATTGCATTTTCGGAGTGTTGGTATATGCTGCACAAATTAACAAAAAGTTGCCAAAACTCCAAAGTGCAGACATGGCAAATCTCCCAACAAGGATTGTCTTATGTACTCTGTGTGATTGGCACATCCTGCCACTAGATTGCTGCAGACGCAATTGCAGTGCCCTGCATCCTTCTCTACTGAATAGAATTATGTTCATTGAGCATGAGGTACAGTCAATGTATTCACAGATTTTGGTCTGACCTGCATTTTGAAATGTTTCATGTGTTACGTAAATTCTCACGAATAATGAATATACAGAACACCTCCATATCCAGCTTAGTTCAGTGGGTTGTGTTATATCTGTGGACTCTCACTATTGGAGGTCTTGTAGTGGGTCACATTTCAAGAATGCATGATTGCTAGATAGAAATAAGTTGTGTACAAAACAATAAAAAGTGCACAGTGTGCATAGTGTTATCAGGTGTTAGGAATCTACAAGAATAGTGAAATCAGTGTCATTATAAAGTTGATTAGTACAACCTTGTTAATTAAACAGTTGCACTAATTTTACTTTATAACGACACAAGCATGTCAGAAACAGATGGTTGCTTACACTAGTGATAGACAACTCTAACCAAGCTGCTCAGCACAATCAGTTTTCTTGGAAAGTAGTGGGAGCGGGCAGTGTGGTGTAAGTGTAAAGAAGTAACGGAAGCTCATTTCAGCCTGTCTTGTCCGCTTTGTGCCATTCTTGTCTGTCCAGTACCCCTCAGACTGTAAGAAAAGTTACCTTCTTCAGTTTTCTTTGTCGTATCTGAAAACCAGGCAACAGTTGTGGACATGCACAATCAGACGTGATTTAGATTTCATTTGCTCTCAGGACACAGAAAGTTGAGTGCATAATTTGCAAGCATGGTATACAGGGTGTGTGCTCTAGCGTGTCCAGAAATATTATTTAAAGTGAGCAATAAGAGAGAAACGAGCGCTACTTTTCAGCTACTTGACTAAGAAACCCTGTGCTACTAGTGAAGCAGTACCTGTTTCTTACTCAAGTAGCAGAAAAGTACCACTTGCTTTTCTTTTATCGCTCGCTTTAAATATAATTTCTGGACACGTTGGAGCAAACACCCTGTATAGTTTATTTGTGGCTTGAGTGAATTCAGTTTCTTAACTGGGTTTGTTCATAAAGCAGAAGAAAATTTCAAGACTTTACAATAAACTGCTCATTTTCGAAACTATCTTCATTATTACTTGATATTCTGGACATCATAGCGTTGTGTGGTAGATTTGTGTTGTCTACGGCAGACAGTGATAAGCAATTTTAAATAAGCTCATGAGAATGTTGCTAGTGAGTAACCTAACTGTGTATCTTGCTCCTCTTAGGCCCGGTTTGACCAACACCAATTAATTTTAAACCAAGATCAAGTATCCCTTAAACTCGAAGTTAGCATTCAATTATTTTTCACTCATTTTAGTTAGTGACGCATGGTGAATTCTAGTAATGCTAGCTAACGTTAGAGAACGAAGGTCGAGTCGTAATTTCAAGTTAAGGGACGCTTGATCGCGGATCACCTCTTAACCGGGGTTGGTGAAAACTGGCCCTTAGTCAGTGTTTATAATGCTCGTCACCAACATGAGCCTACTAGCTAGCCCATCTTCTTCTTTTGAGGTAAACGTCAAGTTTACTGCAAATCACACACTGAGATGATCATTATGATTGTGTGTATTGACTGCTGTGCCTCTCCCAGCTTTGCTGCTAGTGTCACTGGCAGGAAATCTTAGAAGCGGGTGGCCAGTAATCTTCAACTTAGGGCTGCCATAAACTAACCCTGAACATGAGTCAGAAGTTGGAACATAGTTTCTTATTCCCTCTAATCCCTTGTCAGCAAGTGGGATCGTGTACATCAGGGGCGGATTTAAGGGTCTGTCGTGGGGGGGGGGGGGGGGGGGGGGGGGTCTTAAGGAAATTTTGTGCTTTGCGGCACAGCATCATCCAGGAGATAGGGTTTTTACATAGGGAACACAGCCGTTTGGGGGGGGGGGGGGTCGCTCTCCCTCCTGCCCCCTCATTAAATCTGCCCCTGGTGTACATACATGTTGCACTGAATTGAAAATGGAATATTTATGTAAACGCAGGCCAAGCCAGTTTTCTGTGTCTTTCACAGCCCACAATGAGAGGTGCGTCAGATGTGTGTCCAAAATTGGATGGACATTATCTGAACATTGCTTTGACGGAGCTGTGAAAAGCAGTAAAAATGAGTCAACAAACAAATGCAGTGCATGCCTAGCCATCGTTGAATTAGTTTGAACGTTGTATATTATGATAGTTCTGCAGAGACTTTACATTGTTATATTTTGCATTCCCTATTTCTACTGTAGGCCAGGTTATGGATGCAAGTAATATGGGAGCTACGGCGAGAAGTGAAACTAAAAAAGGTGGATGTTGAGACAAATCTACATCCTGTTGAATATGAACTCACTCCTTATGAGATGCTGCTAGATGACATTCGATCCAGGAGATATAAACTAAACAAAGTTATGGTAAGTTTCAAGCTGGTTGTTTGAAGGTTGCTTTGTTTGTTGGTTGCTTCAAGCAGTGTTAGAGCATGGCTTGAATGTGTGATGTAGATGTAGCATGACCCAGAAGTGAAATCAAGGTGAAACCATAAAATAGTTCACATTCTTCCAAGTAGAGATGTAATGTCACAAATAATGTGACAAGTCTTACTGTGTTATGTACACAGTGGTTATGAGCAATGTGAGTCTGTATTTGGTTCTAAGCGGACTTTACATGGTGGAGGAGGATTTCCCCCTTGGGTCCCTCTCCCAAATGCACTACCAAAGGTACGATTTGGGGAGGTGGTTGATTTATAAGGATTTGCACTTTCTAATCTTTTTGTTGGCAAGCTTACAAAAAGAGAGCTGCTGCATCGATGACATAGTTATTGCACATAACCAACTGTTGATCACTGTACTGTTGATGTAATATGTTCCCAGACGTAAGGAACCCAGAAGTAGCTGTAATAATTAATTGTACGAATACTTTTGTGATGGCAGACTATTATTTTGCAGGTAAATGGCAATCTTCCTCCTCGAGTGAAGAAGGATGCCCATGCTGTGATCTTAGAATTTATCAGGTCTCGACCTCCTCTTCGGCCGGTGAGTATGTGCGTAACCAGCGAACAGCATAAAAGAACATGTGCATGCATCATCAATATCTGATATGCTTGCTGCTGTTCTATAGCTAGAAAACATATGACACAGAGAGTACTGTGTTAGCATTTCGACTGTAAGACATGTAGACGTGTGTCTTTGACTAACCCGTGTAGCACAAAAAGTAATAAAGTAACTTCAGGAACAAGAAAATCGGTGGAGAATCTGGAACTCGTACTTGATGAATGGATTGAACTTCATTCCAGTTTTTACGTCCATATTTTTTAAAGGATTTCTGCATTTTCCTGCCCATCTTCCTTCCCTGCAGCCTTTGCCAGGCTTGCCAGTATCAATTCAATAAATGGTCCTTCTAAGAATTAAAATTGAGTACCTAATGTACTATTACTATTTATTCTGAATGACAAATTGCATTATTTTTATTGTGCTCTTGTAGGCTTCGAGAAGAAAATTAAATCCTGCACCGTCACGCGTGGCCAGTGCATATGATAAGTTGATGGCATCCATCAGGCAACCACAGGCATTACGACTACGGCCAGTTCAGAGGACGTGCGGGTCTGGTGAGTGATTTTGAGAATTGTTCCCCTCATGCTGAAGTCGCCAATTGAATTCTAAATTACTCCATCCAAATGACGGAGTTTTTAGGTGGAACCCTAAGGAAGAACATATTTCAGTTTTTGTGGGTGGCTATAATGCTAAGTGGCCAAATGCTTTGTGATGCACTCAGTGCTTCGAGTACACGTAGAAGAACGGTCCTCTGTTACCTGACCGTTCCCAAGCACTCAATTGCAAAATAGTAATTTTTCTTTTCTGCATTTTCTTTTTTCTACACCAACACAAAAATTAAGCTGGGATGCATCTCAGAGGGTTCTCTGCTATGCCAGTGAACATGGCAATGGACATGATGGAGGGTAACTGCTCTGCTCAATAGCAATCTTTTAATCAATCAGTAAGTCTTTGAATCGCAAAGGACATCACAGTTTATTACAACTGTTTTTGCACGCGCTGCACTTACAACATGAAGCAACACTCATTCTTGACATTCAAATAAAATCTCATAGGAATTTGTAGCATAGAGCTCTGTAGCGTAGCATAGCATGCTCACATTCTAATTATATCCCTGGAATATGTTTTGCATTGCAACTGTGACTGAAGGTAAATAATAGTAAAAACAACACAAGAAACGACACATTTGAATGTGAACATTTCGCTCATCACTCATGCGTGTGATAGTGCTATTTTATGGTGGAAATCGTAGGTGGTGCTCCCGCTCATTAAAAAATGACACTTTATTTGTTAAGTGTCGTCACACTTTAATATATGAAGATACATGTGGAAGCTTAAATTAGTAATGAAAATTAAATTTGCACTCGCGTCTTCTTGTGAAGAAAATAGGGCTTTTCAAGCATTTCAATGGCTGCTACACATCCTTTCATAAGTCGTATATGGCTTGATCTTTGTTGTTTTGGAAGGAACACCACCTTCCTGGGAGAACCAGATTATCCTACAGACTCTACCTCAAGTCTGACTTCTTTGAGTAAAACACTGTTGTTCCCCAGGTTACCTTTTCACTTTACAACCCTAAGTATGAAAAAGTAGTAGTAGCAAAAAAAAACGTATATAGCAGCACCTCCTACAACATACTACATGCACCTGTGTGCCTTTCAACAAATCCTGTTGCTGAACTATACTACAACACCTGTACACAAAACACATGCATTTTTTCATATGTGTCTGTTGTGGTTGCAGTTTAGTCCAGCGGTCCAACCTCTCTGATTTTTCAGACGCCATTGTCACCTCGCAACTCACCATAGAACCAATGTATTTTCACATTCAGTATTTCAAATCGCTTCTTTAAAGAACACCACAACGTTTCATATGCCTTTTGGTTCGATCTTGCCTGAATACTTTTGCTTGCTGAGAATGAGCTTTTGTTTTGAGGGGGGGGGGGGGATTATTATCAGTTCTCCATGACTGCTACGTAAAGCCTTACTGCAGCAAAAAAGAAATTGTGCATGAAGAAATTTCATCCCATAGAGTTTGTAGGCATGTTACCCATCTGCAATATGGAGGAGGAAAGTAGAGCTGAATGGAGTGAGCTCCGCAAACACGCCCAGTTTCGTGAAATGCCATTTGGTGTCACCCTCTGGCACAGCACGATTGTCATTCAATGCTAATGTCATTCACTAACGTAGAGAGACGGGGTAGTTGGTACAACAGCAGGGTAGTTGGTCTTTGCTTTCTTTTCTTTTGTTTTAATTCAGCTGTCCCGGTTGTTGTCTGCTCAACCATGCTAACCGAACAGGGCCTTTTCTCTTGGCTTGCACTGAACAATATGTGCCTTCTAATTGGCGCGAGATGGTTTTGTATGTGTTGCGAAGGCAAACATCATTCATGTTTCTCAGTAAGTTTGCATGAGCAAAACACAGTAGATGCAGCCATACAGCACACTGAGAGAGCAACAGAAGAGGGCACAAGACTGCAGTGCTATCTGTTGCATGGTGCAGAAACCACTTTTTTCTGTCTCTCCAAAAGTGACATTCTCTGGTTGCTCGCATACGCTTGCTCCAATGTGAAGTTTCATCTCCTACCTTCCTTACTCTGTAGTCCACAGTGAGCACAGAGATACCAAATATAGTACAGCAGTCCGATGTTAAGTCATGGAACTGTACTGACTGACAAGAAAGGTGAGATGCAACAAGCAATCATACTTTCACATCAGAAAATAACCAAGCACACATATATTGAACAGATACAGTGGAACCATCCCTGTGTCATGTGCCATTGTCACATGTTATTTGTGGGAAGACATTTTGTTGCTCAGTGCTGCTATCTCCATTTCTGTACCCAGCAAAAACCAACTAGCTGAACTATTCCTCACATTGGGTTGCACTATTGGCAATCTGTTACGTGTCACAAGTTGTAGTTTCCTTGTTATGACTGGTTCAACATAGGTCTTGTTAGTTCAGGCTGGAAATAGCACCAACCAAGGTCCATCAAAAGGAGGGTCCCGACATTTCGAAGCCCGTTCGGCTTCTTCTTCAGCGGTCAAGTCTTGTTAGCCTTTTCTTTAAGGTTTTTTTAGGTTTTTTAGGTTTAGGTTTTTTAGGTTTAGGTTTTAGGTTAGGTTAGGTTTTTAGGTTTAGGTTTTAGGTTAGGTTTTTAGATTTAAGTTTAGGTTAGTTTTTTTTAAGGTTTTAGGTTAGGTTAGGTTTTTAGGTTAGGTAGGTTTTTTAGGTTAGGTTAGGTATACACATTTGCCATAACACATAGTAAGCTGCACGTGAACTTCATAATCCATATGTTAATCATTGAAGTGACCATGTCCACACTTTTAATTAGAGCCCCTAGCTTTTCGTGATTCCACAAAATTTCGCGGAATTGGCCATTTTTTGCGGAACCTACTGTTTCCCTCACAATCGTGTTTTTTTTTGTTTTGAATATTCAATATAATATTACAGAATAATTATAAGGATTTCAATCGATCCGTGACATTTGGATGGGTTAAACCCGATCAGTCGCGACTCCAATGCAGAAGCGACTAATACTGCTTCACTTACACAGCTGAATGTGCCGCGACGAAAGAAAATTTAACAACAAGAACGCCCAGAGAGAAATTGTCAGAGCTGAGTTTAATTTTCTTTGCGCACTGAAAAGTTACAAAAGGCTGGAAAAGCGCATGGGATGAGTCGGCAAGCGATCTTGGGAGAATGCTGCAATATTTTTTTGCTTATGTTCTCTTGCCCGCGGAATCCCGCAGATTTGTAAATCCCACTTCGCGGAAATGTTAATTTTCCACTGCAGAAAGCTACGGGTTTTACTATTAGTAGACATGCCACTCAAACACAAATGCCCTAACAAACATTGAACGACGCTAAGCGTCAACGGATACATAAATAATGTTCTACCCAGTCTTAGGAAAAGTTGCTTAAAAAAGTAACTGAGTTACAGTTAGTACGCGAATAAAGTGGCTAGGTTACAAGTACAGTTACTCTCCAGAAATAATAACTATTTAAGTTACATAACAAGTAACTTAGGGTACTTTACAGTTACTTTCCAAAGTGGTAAAAAGGACTCCAAAAATTTTTATTTTAAATTCTTCACTAGTGCAATGTCAACTACTTGTGCAGGTTACACATGAACGATAGCTACTACCCGAAGTTTGTCCCTGTATAAGTCTGCCCCGCTTTATTCCAAACTACCATACCAATGCTGAACAGCCGCTCAACTGGGGCACTTGAGGGGACAGGCACTTTTTCTATATTTCTATTAGGAGCGCTGACCACGGAACTGTTTTCTTGTTATCAAAGTAATGATTCCGTTTTACATTGTACAATACCAATATAAACTTCAATTTGAGCCCTGTGGCTACAGTGTAAGCGTTGTACGTTTGTGCGAGGGTACTTGGTGCACATTCTGGCATAGTGGGGTGTCACCATGGGTGGTGTCAAGTCGAGGGCCTCCTCCGAATGCGGTGATATAGCTGTACCATTTTTACATACCTTTTCCTTTGGCCAGCTGTGTGAGCCACTAATAACAGGCAGCAATGGGTGGAGAAAGAAAATGTGAAAACCTTCCGAAATTATTGCAAAAAAATTACGATTCTGAAAGTAACTAGTTACCTTAGCTAGTTACTGAAAAAGGTAGTAACTAGTTACAGCTGACAGCTACTTTCTTTGGAAGAGTAATTAGTTATAGTTACTAGTTACTTTCTAGTAACTAGTTACTTCTAGCTAAGTTACTGCCCAAGACTGGTTCTACCTAATTTCTCACTATACAGCTTGGGAATCAGAATTGCCTTGTCGTCTCTTGGGTGAGCTTTCAAAGTAGGGATAATTCATTTGATTAGTAGCAGTGTCTTTTTTTTTCTGTAACAAATATAAGTATGTCCGTCGGACATAGTCGTAATGTAGTTTATCTTTTCACAGCTTTTCCGCCACAGCTTCCTTTGCACTAGGTTTATATCTGTTACGTGCATTACTCTAGCTAAGTACTATATCTTAGTTCACTTTTGGCACTGTCTGAAACCATAACGGCTCCATGTTATTTGCATGGATATTGATAGTTGCTTTTTCTTTTTACTTTCTAGATGCATGGTAGCCTGAAGTTGCAGAGAAAAAAATCTGTATTATCAAATGAATTATCCTGAACAGAGGCACCACCTTCAGTGCGCTAGCCATCCTCGATACAAAATCAAAGTGCAAAGTAAAATAATTTATCGTATAACCTGTGTCTTGAATTCATAGGCAGTAGCTTAGATAGATAAATATAAGGATGCAGTGTTTGTTGTGCATTTCACTAGTATATCTGGTTTGCTCAAGTGCCACAAGAGGATAACAATATCAGTGAGGTAAGCTTATCAGCATTTTAACATGCTTTAGACGGCAGCTATGTCTACAACGTTGTATGTCACTTTTGTAGCACTCTTCTCAAAGATTAGCTTTACCACTGTGGTATGCAGTATAATGTGTGCCTATGCATTGCCAGAGCTGTAATAGTTACTTTGGACTTCAAGTTCAAGTTGCATGAGCTCAGAAACAGTCAAAAGTGCAGTGGCACTCAATGGCAGCCCATTGTCATGCATGAGCTGTGTAGATCTTGATCATACAAAACAGTTTAGTGAAGCAAATAAATTGGAATGCTGATCTGCAGCTTGAATAGAGATCATAGTCCATGTGAATAGAGATCGCATTAAAAAAAAACAGCAATGTATTAAGCGTTTACAGCTTAACACAGCGTAAACAGCTTAAGTGTTTTCGTGAGTGAAAGTTCATGTATAAGGATACGTAGTTTGATATAACGACCAGATTTCGCGTTCTCGTCAGTATCATTATGAACGGGCTCGACTGTATCCTGTACTGTTCCCTGCATGTACAGATAGCGACCAATTTGCAGAGGTAAGCGCTAAGCAGAATTTCCTTGCCACCTTGGCAGCAGCCATGAAATGTAGATTAAATATGAAAGAGGCTTGCCCTTTTACCACTTTCTGGCATTTTAATTCATGTTTTTATATTGAAGGTTTATAATTTCATAACCAATTAACCAAAAAGTTCACATGAAACGTTCACACATTGCGCCTCGCTAACTCGAGGCATGTACCAACAGCAACATTTTTTTTTTTTTCCTACACAATGGTATAAACATAATGTCAAGAAGACAAAAAAAAAAAAGCTTGGCACACAAGAAAAAAGAATCAAATGGTGTAATATAAAATTACAAGCAAAAGTATGAGATTAGGTAGACTCCCTCTGAACACAGGAGTAGAGGAATAGCCTTCAGCGCTTCTAAGGGGAGAGGTTATGCATATTGGCTTTAAATTCCCTTATGTTTCTCACTGACGGTAATTCACGGTATAATTCACTTCTTGAATATTCATGTGATCATTGTGATGTGACACTCCTTGCAGCAGGTTTCAGCTTCAATTGACCTTTTTCACATACACGTCGTATCCTAGTGGCTTTCCAACGAACCACCCTCGGCACACGCCAAAACAAACCCACCTGGTGAGCTCAAAGGACCAAAACTGGCCTTGGAGTGAGACTGACAAATTTGTGCCGCTTGCGCGGCGTCCCCAGTTCTGTCGTCCCCGTTCAGCGCCATCTATTGAGCACGGAGATAACCTTGTCGGGCGCACCCAAGGTAATCGGCGCCGCAGTGCATCCGCATAAGCAGTTGTCAAAAAGGTCCAATCAGGCTGTGTCACGAGAAGTGAGCCCGAAGTTTGATAAATCCAAGTTGTTTTTCAGTCCAAAGCTGCACAGTGTACGCCAATTTGCAATATGGCGTACACAGATCTAATACTATAATTTCAACATCCAGTGTTAGCTTTAATGCATTTACAAAATTAATTTAATGATTAAAAATGTACCCATGGTTTAAATGAGAAAGTTGTAGACCAAACGAGGTCTCAATCCGCAATAATGGTTACTGCAGCGAGAGGCGCACTATGAGAGATGAAAAAAATGCAAAATCTCCGTACGTCCTACGGAATTTTGTTTTAGGGCAACCAATTTGCTTCCCTCTCTCTGCAGTGCTCTCTCCCTCTTAACCCTTTCGGCCCTGAAATTTCTTATTTTGAGCCAAATTTTTTTAAAATTGACTTTTTGTACTACTATGCACCCATATAATATGCTTACACTAAAAAATATTCAGTTCATAGTTATTTCTTAAAATGGCTACGTGTCGTCAAAATAGGACAACAGGGCTCAATGGTTGTTGACTGCAGGGGCCTATGGGAGACGATGGCTGCGAGTCCAGTGAATGGTAGGATTGACTGAGCACACATTTAATGACCATACTATTCGAATACAAGCAGCATGAACATATGAAGTCTAAACAGTCTTCACGTGATACATATTTAAGGACATCGGGCCAAAATTTTTCGTAGGGTTTACTTGATTGCGGCGTTTTCGTAGGGTTTACCTACAATGAGTAGGAGTTTTATCGAGACTTTCTATGCTGCACTTATACTCACTTACGACAACTGGGTAATATAGGTCTTGCATAGCATTTGTCGGACTTGCTCCACCAACATGGAGTAACTTATTCTTCCCAAAACAGACAGCAAGGTGCAATGGTTTATCCTGAATCCCAAGCATGGGGGGTCTTGCAAAAAACTTGGACCGAATAGCAAGCCCTCCCTTTTGTAGGGAGTGCGCAGGTAAAAAAGTTAGGGGGTGTTGCCAAACATATGAGGCGTGTAGGGGGTCTGGATAAATCACTGGCAGAATGGACGGTGCCCTCTATATGAAACTTTTCCAAAGACCATAGTTGAGCTGGAGGACACCTACAATATGCATGCAGTTGCAAACAATTTCTTGACATTTGTGTAGAGGAGAATAGGTCGGTTCTCAGGGAAGGCTCTTAGTATAGTCCACGTGGTATGGTCAGTGTTTCGAAAACTTGACCTCCCATCGGTAGATGGCATGGTATGACGTGCTCTACTTCGCCTCTGTGCGTATCTGTAGATATCTCGTTCTTGAACATTGGATGATGATTTATTCCGTGAGCAACACGCTTTTTGATATGCTCTGGAAAAAGAAATGCATCGATATGGTACGTCACTCTGTAGATCATTGCAAGTTGTCAGCTAGTGTTACAGCCGAGAAAAGATGTGACAGTGGCACACATTTCTCATTATCACGATAGTTCACTACGCATGCCCTCATACCCCCAACAACACAGAAACGTCCTGCGATCGTCCCCAGGATGTCAACCCCGACCGACGATGACATCCTCAAGAAGTTATCAACTGATCCTCCCAGTGTTAAAGTGGGACTCCCGGTCGTATCACCTGCACATCCTCAGGGTGTCAACCTGGAACACTCGCAGGACCTTGTGAGGACGACTTCACCTGTACCTCATTTTTCTGCGTATAATTTATACGAAACCAGACGCAGTCCTGATAACTTGTCTTTTTCCATACATCTTTTAAAGAGAAAGCAGAGAGAAATATAAAAGACGCAAAACATTCTTGTCAGGGGCACGAAGTCCGAGAAACCCACTCCGAAAGGTAATAGAATTCTCTTCCGAAGACAAAACAGACACTGTTTATTGCTTACAATGCGATCCTCCGTACATTTGAGAGTCCTGCTCCCCTGTGACACAAAATGAAGGGTGAGCTATCCATGTTTCTTTCGATTACGCAAAGAAAGAATACTCAAAGTGAGGAATTGATTGAACTATTAGGTCCACATCAATGCAAAGTCTATGTTTCTTACTCCTTTTGGTTTGAAACGTTCAGGTAGGAGCTTTGAAAGTCAAAAGCAGTGCGACAGAATCGCGCGTTTCTCTCCATTCCACGAGTAATGCGCTCCATTTATCATAGACAGTCATCCTTTTTAGATGCAGAGAATTTTACCCTGAACCACCCTTTATTTCAGAAAAATGTCAGTCAGGTCCCAGGATCGGCCCAAAAAGAAAACAAATGTGTTTAAGTCTGAACAGGTAAACTAAACAAAGTAATATGTCTCGTCCCGCTAGCTACCCACATGTACGGGCACAGGATGTACCTGAAGGACTCTTCACGGACAGTTTCGAGAGTGTGATCCTCAGGACGTCCTGAGGATAACCTCGAAGGACGAGGACACGATGACACTGTGGGGACGTCCTGAGGACCGCGTGTGTTCTTTGGGACACTTCTTGCTCTTTTCGCTGCCTTCGCTGCTTTATTCTCGATCGCTCCTTCGCCTTGCCTCAATTTGAAAATCATGAGAAAGTACCAACATGGAGAAGATGATCGCACGTTATGCGACAAGTGCTGCAGACATACGCGCCCTATTTTCACAACCACTGAGCCCTGATGATGTCAAAATCGCCCAAGTGGTTAACACTCCGGAATACAAAAGGCAAGCGCGCACCGATCAGTTTCGCAACGCAGTGATGTTTCGTAGGTCTCACTTTATGTCATCGAAAAAGATAAATGTCGTTACCCAGTAGAGAAAGCCGCAATCAAATGACAAAGTTCACCCATTCCGCATTCATGACCACGATGACCACGACTGAGCTCCGCCATTTTTAGCGCTTCGTCTTCGTCTCTACACGCGACTAACGAAAGAAAATTGATGCCGTCGACGCGTGGAATGAGCAACATACAGTTACGTGTCGGTTCCAGTGGTTTCGGTTTTGTTTCCGAGACGCACGAGCACTTTTTCTGACATGTCCGATTTTGACGATGCCAGGGCCGAAAGGGTTAATGCAATTCCGCATGCTGTTCCGCAATGCGCAGTGCACCCCAACTTTGTTTCAGCCTCGGCAATTTACTAAGCTTCAGAGATCCCGAATGTTGCTGACGTCACTCCGTGACCTGGAGAGTCCCCCGCAGATAGCACCGCATAGTGTCCGTAACAGACGAATTTTCAGTGAGAAATTAGACTTCATGGGTGTTCCCCACGCTGATGCTACGTCACACGTCCCTGATTACGTCATGCCAGGAGAGCGGGCCGGCTTTCCAAGGTCGCGCCGCACTGCTTATGGCTGCTTTTTCGGGGCGTCCTTCCAAATTTAATTGTGCCGTAACAAGACACAGTAGAGCGAAAATACTGTGCATGGTGGCTTCTGATAGACTGCTTCATGAATGAAGCCGGGTGTCACGCACTGCTAAATGTCACTTCCTTGCTCCTTTAAAGGAACACATATGTGACATGGCTAAACTAAGGCATTCTAATCGAAACCCTGTTTTATTCTTCAAGCAGCCTATGAGGAGCCACCATGCACGATATTTTCGCTGTATTGCAACTGCGCAATTAAATTTATAAAAACGCCCGGAGAAAGCAGTCAACGGCCCTGCCCGATCTGCTTGCGTGACGTCGGCAGACTTGCATGGCATCACGCCAGTGTGGGGAGCAGCCGTAAGCTCTCATTGGCCACCGAAAATTCGTCTTCTACTGCTACGGCGCGTCGAGTCACCTCGCATCGGGACTGGGAACATCAACAAGTGACGTCGGCTTCCCTCGTTCACTTATGCGCCCAGTGAAGGCGTGGAGGGTTTCCAGAGGATGTGAAGGTTAGCGGCCTCTCTCGCGCGCGCTACAGCTCAGTTGCGCTCGTCGTTCATTCGCAAGCTATCATGTTATTCGTTGTACAACACGCCGCAGCCACAAACGAAAAATGTACGGGCAGGGGGCCATTGCACTGCTCCTTTTAAAGACATGTGCGTCACCTCAGACCGCCAAGGTTCTCTACCGATGTGGCGTGCTTTGCGCATTGTCTGGGCCAGGGAAAGATAACAGAAACGGTAACAAACACGAACACTGTATTAACGGTATTAACAAACACGGTATTATACCGGAAATATAGCAGGTAACTGTAACAGAAGCGGAAACGGATATCGCACAGTTAGAATACCTGAAACAGAAACGGAAACGACAATAATTTACGGTAATAATTCGGGTACCACAGGACCCGAATTATTGCAGTTCTTCCCCATATCATATAGATAAGTTTATTAAATAAACCTCAATGAAGCAAACTGAAATTGACTGAAGAACTAAAACTAAAATGAACTATCAAACTGGAGCATATAAGTAAGTAGTATAGAGTAAATAGAAGAAGCATAGTTCTTATACGCCTATGGTGACATAGCCGTC
The DNA here is from genome assembly GCF_037126465.1 of Ornithodoros turicata. Taxonomy (NCBI): domain Eukaryota; kingdom Metazoa; phylum Arthropoda; class Arachnida; order Ixodida; family Argasidae; genus Ornithodoros; species Ornithodoros turicata. Next base: position 30,021,633 of record NC_088201.1, read on the forward strand.
GCAAAGCGTTTGAGTGGTGCAAACGGTTCCGAGACGGCCCCACATCAGTGCAGGACGATCTCGGCCGGGGCGGCTCAGAGCCCAGTGTCAAGGTTCCTGAGAACATCCAACTTGTGGAGCGCCTGATCCTCAAGGACCGACGGGTAACCTGTCTCGAACTGGCGCGAAATATGGATCTTTCTGTGGAAACATTGAACACTATCATTCATGAACACCTCCAGTTTCGGAAAGTTAGTGCCCGTTGGATCCCGAGGCAGCTCTCCGTGTTTGACCGGCAGTGAATACTCGAAATCTCCCAAGAGCTAAGGTATCGTTTCGACACTGAAGGGCAGCCGTTCCTTGATCGGATCATCACGTACGATGAAACGTGGGTGCACCATTTCACTCCTGAGTCTAAACGCGCATCAAAACAGTGGAAGCATCCGGACTCGCCAGCTCCCAAGAAGTTCTGAAGCACACCGTCTGCGAGTAGGGTCATGGCCACGGTTTTCTGGGACAAGGCCTGCGTTGTTCATGTTGATTTTCGGCCCAGTGGTACCACCATCAATAGTGCATATTACTGCCAGGTTCTCAGGGATGTGCATAAGGCGCTGAAGCAAAAGCGGCCAGGCCTCATCCCCACAGGAGTCCTCCTCCTACAGGACAATGCACGCCCGCATACCGCGCATCTCACGACACGCACCTTACAGGAACTTGGCTGGGAGTTGCTGCCACATCCCCCTTACAGTCCAGACCTCGCCCCCAGGGATTTCCATCTCTTCGGGCCACTGACGCCACTTCAGCGGCGACGACGAGGTCAAGAATGCGGTCCGATCATGGCTGCTACCCGCCGGTAAGGATGTCTACGCTGAAGGCATCCAAGCCCTCGAGAAATGCTGGGACAAGTGCATTAGTGCAGCTGGAGATTACGTTGAAAACTAAAACTAATTTCTCGCCTGTAAGTTTATTTTACTTTTGCGAAAAATGAAAAGTCCCGGTTTGACTTGAATGCCCCTCGTAATTCAACGCGAATGGAGCTGAGCTTATCAATGGTTCCTGCACATGTAGCAGGTCTTGTTTCTGCCAACGCAAACCAACCACTGTGCTCCGCTGCCCACCGCTGACATTCTTCAGGGCACATACCTCGAAATTCGTTGGTAAATTCGATGCTACCATCATCGAGGCTTGATTGCTGCATTCCATCATTGTGACAAATACTACAGCTCAATCCGACTGACTAACTGACTCCGAAGCTCTGCGACAGTATCTCAATCGTATCGTCATTCCAGGACTCTGTTGCTTGTGTAGCCCATGAATGGCAGCCGAGTGCTTTCAGCAATGTGCTCAAATACTAGGATCGTACTGAACCGGTCCCTGAAAGGTTGCCATTATGTCAGCTGACCTGCGGAAATCATGAGGCAAACTTGTTGAATGCTGCTCGACAGCGGCTCTGATTGAGCTGAAGGCGCATGACATTCTGTCAGTTGCGTATCTACCAGTCGTGTTTGTTCTGCGAATACGTTCGCTGCCTATTCATCGTAGCCAGAAGAAGCTTCATTCTGAGCTGCGAGGTCGTCTCTCTTGCAGCTGGCTCGACCTCTTCGTTCTTTTCTCGATCATATGATCCAGTCTTCGTGGTATTTCGCTGGCGTTGAGGTCCTGTCTTGACTCGCTGACTTTCTTGACGAGCGTGGTTCCTTGAGCACGTCGTGCTGATCCAAGATCCTTCGTTTCTAACTATTCGACGGTTCTTGCAGCGAAGTAGGTTCACGAGTTTCGGTACCACAGTATATGTTTTGCAGTCACCACACTCTGAAAGAACTGAGCTTGCTCTACTGTGTGGAAGACTGTTCCCGTCTACATGGACCAACCACAAGTCAATATGAATGCAAAATTGCAACGACTATGCACATGCATTGCGTGACCATATGCTGTTCAGCCGTGTTCCGTACAGGTCAAGCTATATTCACGAGCCTACCTTGCTTCTTCTTCGGTTGTCCGTTTCCAAGGCTCCGTATTAATAAGTAATCCGTTTGCAGGACATAATGACAACTGCAACAGACGGCACCCCAGAAAAAGCGCCGCACGACCAACGTCTTATTGAAAGGCATTTCTTCTTGTCTCATCGCGCGAGCCACAGCAATCCATGTCGTTTGCATTGATCGTGTGCTGATGTCAAGGAAAGGGGGGGGGGGGTATACGTTTATTACGGAAAGGTTAGCCTGACCAAAGGTCGGCTTGGTCGGTCAATATGACTCACGGCTCCGGTATGACTGAGGCCTGAGTGTGCCCGTTGTGATTCCGAATTCCAAAAGAAAGGCCACCTTCATGAAGTATCGTTGAATTAGAAAAATTCGCATAGTTAATGAGTGTTTAAAACGTGTTTAAGCTGCCTGATCACAAAAACTTTCACACAAAATAATGGCCAAAACACTATGCAGAATCACACGGTGAAAGCTCCCCGTCTCGGATAACTTTGCTTCGATCCTGATTCCCGGTTTCCCCCCTTTTTTATTTAGGGTTATCGGTAACCAATATGGCAGAACTGGTATATTTTTGTCGATTTTCGTCTTGAAGTTGCATGCACATATCGCATAGATGTAACCACATGGGGTAGGCACGTAGGTTTCAAATGCCTAAAAATGAACCTGTTCTGTTTCGGGTAATTTGATTTCTGATACGCAGTAGTACTATACTGGAAATATATATGTTCTGACAGGAAATAGTGAGTGTTAATAGACCGTCGATAACGTGGCTTCCGAAGTACAGTATTCACCGCACCCAATCAACTGATAAGATTCTGAGTCATGTACACTGCCATTGGTTCCGGTAGCTATACCGTAGCTTCATGGTGACGTTATCATCAGTCTACTAACTCTCTCTAGTATTAGACCATTGGTAACGTCATTGTGAAGTCATCGCACCCACCGGTACCAAGGGCAGTGTGCATTAGTACTCAGTGTTATCAGTTGACTGGGTGCGGTAGACCTGGTACTTCGGAGTCCACGTTATCAACGGACTATTAACACGGTAGGATAAACTGCATCATACACAGCGAAGCTTTATTGTGGCAGCCAACGAACAAAACATAGAAGTACCATATAGGGACCGTGCAGTAAAGTTTCGGAGCGGAGAAAGAAGGCGCTAAGCGGTCGTGTAGCTGCTGCAAACGAACGCTCACGAACGTGCACTGGCCGTGTTTTTTTTTTTTTTTCGCAAGAATCGTTCACATTCCGTTTACTACCCTTATCTCTTTTTTCTGAGTGGCAGTGAAGTCGGTAGTGATGTAAAGGCGATGCAGGGAGCGACCGGAAAGTTGTTTCCCACTTTGGCGCTGTAGGCACAGTGTTCGACGCGCCACCTGGAGAAGCGCACGTCCCCTATACAGGGTGTGTTTTTTTTTTTTTTTTTTTTGTTATCCGTTAGATTAAAAACAATGTTGTGAGCAGTACTGAGGCCATTTTTGCGGGCAGGTTACGCAGCCAGGGGATGTCCTGTGGGAAAGAGCATGTAACTACTGGGCGATTAAAATTTATTAATTAACTTTTTCATTAAATATTTTCGCAAACATACGAAAGAGCAAACTTGGAGGCGATCATTGTATGAATACACCCTCTTTCTCAAAAATCCTGGAACGACCACGACTTTGAAATGAGAAACTTTGGTATGCAAATGAGGCGAAACCAGAACTTCTCACTTCTCGACTGCAATAAGAGGGAAAGGGAGTTCGCGTCGGAGGGCCACGAGTTTTGTAGAGATCGAGCTGATTGGAATAAACGCTGATCTGTTGGCCAGATAGACCGCTTTCCGGTCCAGATAAGCCGAAGCGATGTCGTTTCTGCGCTATCGAGAAATACATAGCTCTGGTTTCAGCTCATTTGCATACCAAAGTTTGTCGATTCAAATAATGGTCGCCTCCAATTCTGCTGTCTCGCATTTTCCTGAAAACATCAAATTAAAAGTTAATTAATGAATTTTACAGGGTTAGTCTAGCAAACGTTACACATTTCGACCGCATTGTAAAAATAGAAGACGGTGTTTAGCCCACCCGAAATTTTGCAGACTGATAGCCATTTATCTGAAGTTTTACTGGAATTTTTTATAAGCACTACGGTCATGTAGAGAGAAAATTAAAAATCAAGCAAAATCTCCCTCCATGCATTTGTAATGGCCTATCCCACACAGGCGGCGCTGCCTACAACGATATGACGTGCCCATTCTGACGTTATGCACCAATCCAATACGGCTCTGTCTTGTTCTAATCTTGTTCTCTCTCTTGTTCTGTATGTTGGCGCCACCTATGTGTGGTAAAATGAAAATGAAGCGCACACGGAAGAAAATGGCGGCTTTTGAGTGAGATGGGCCATACAAAATGTATAGAGTGATATTTTGCTTGATTTTTAATTTTTCTTCTACAGGACCATAACGATAAAAAAAAAAATCCCAACAAAACTTCAGACAAATGGCTACCAGTCTGCAAAGTTTGGCTAAGCCCCGTCTTCTATTTTTACGATGCGATTGAAATGTGCAACGTTTGCTAGACTAACCCTGTAGGTAATTACCATGCTCTTTCCCATGGGACGTCCGCCTGGCCGCGTAACCCTCCCGCAAAAATGGCATCAGTGCTGCTCTCGCAGATTTTTTTTTTTACATTTGTAACGGATATAAAAAATAAACACCCTGTATGCGGAAACGAGAGGGAAAGAAAGAGAAAGAAAAAGTCAGACGCAGTTTTCCATGTAGGCACGTTACAATGGACCGAACAATGGGCCGAATCAACGGCAGAAGCTCATTACACCGAACACGACGAGCCGAGTCAAACGACAGACCGCATGCCGCTCAGAACTTCACAGACGCACGTTCTGAATAAGCAATGAATGGTGGAGAGGCTATTTTTGCTCGTCATTTTCGCACCTCACCTCCACACATGAACCCTTTGCTACGAACCGGTAAGCGGAGTTATGTTTTACGGTTCGGTTGACGGTTTCGGTTAATAGCTAAATTCTCTGATTGTGCAGGGGGGCAAAACCGTTCGCGAACCGTTTGAGTGAAAACGATTCAAGCTCTCTAACGGTTGGGTTACGGTTCCCAAAGTAATTGTGCTGGACACCCTTGCGTTTTTGTCCGTTTTGTGCGTTTTTTGTCCACCAATGGGCAGATCAAGTGACAATGGCGTAGTTCTCGGTGAACTCTATTACTTTTCTGCTGCTTTAGCATCGCGAATCAAATGTAAATCTGAGGCAGACGGAGAGAATGCAACAGGAAGGAGACGGGGAGCATTTAGTATACGCCGATTCATCTCTGCCGACGTCTATAGGAAAAGTTTACCACTAAAACCTGTGGGAAACCTGCAGCACTTGGGGAGACACCACAAAGTACAAGCTGAAGCTAATGAACCCCACTGTGAATGCCTTTTTTCGTCAACTGTAATGACGGCCAAACCAGTGGTGGGATGCGATCCCACTACTTCCTTAGCATGACCTTGCAGCTACCACCAACGACCGGATCCAGTGGGCCACGGCATGACACGAGAGTTTCAAGGGGGTTTCGTCCCAAGTTATCCAAATAAACGCACAAGACGCATCGATGTGGACCTGGGGCCCTATTCTCGTCAGAGTAATCGACCTCGATTACTTTGACGAGAATAGGGCCCTTGCATTCCCAGTCTTGCAGCACATAGTGTAATAGACGCGAAGAAACTCATCAGGCTCTGACGTCACTGCAGGCCTCTCCGCCATGTGAGACAGCGAGTGAGCTTATGACTACCAATGGGAATGACCGTAGCTCTCGCTCCTCTGGCTTCTGCGAACGTGGCATTGAGGGTTTATATCTCGCCAAGTACGACCACGTACAAAAAAAAAAAAAAAACTCAACACTGTGGCGTGATCCAGTCAAATACGTCTGTCAAAGTGTCCCAAACCCTTTAATCATCAGCAGGTGGTGCAATCCTTCATTGTACCATCTTCGTACAATTGCAATCCTTCGTAATGGAAAAAGTGTGTCTACGTACTTGTTTCCGCAGCAAGATGAGTCACGTCCTAACGAGTGATATACTTTTTCTGATAGTAAAGTAATTTACATAGGCTGAACGAACAATGAAGATAAACACACCAGCCTCCTTACCAACGCCCAAGCAATGATCTGAAAGACGGCAAGTGTAATCAGAGAGTCCCGCCATCGGCACTTCCTGATTTTTCGTCCACTGCGGTCTTTCGACTTTTTTCTTTTGATTACAGATTAGTTGTGTCGGCGGTAAACAGACATCTTGTAGATGCGCCGTCATCTACAACACGTTCGACGGACGTATCGTTAGCGCAGGGCGGAAGTTGCATTGCATGTGCAAGCGTGAAGCTCGTGACATGATGATAAAGCATCACGAAAACGCTCTGGCGTAACCGCACCTCATGCGTGACAATTCCTGGGTGCGGTCGCCGTGGTCGTAGAATTGCTTCCACCACAGAGTGCTACTACCCGTGTGCTTTTATGGTAAATGCTGACATGACGGGGTCCATGTGCTACCAGATTGCTCTTATTTGACGCAGTTTACGACGATAAGCGTCCAAACAACCATTCCTTCGATTCAACAATTCCCGTACGTTCTTCGGTGCTCGTGCTATATAGTATTTAAAAAAAGTCGCAGTTTACTTATAGACGAGTTTGCGTGCCTGACGTCACACTCTAGCGGTGGCGCTGCAGTCTTCAAGAGTTTCCGCGCAACGTAGAACGAAGAAATCGTTTGGTCGCTCACGATACCTGTGTACAAATAAACGACGCTAACATGAATCAGTGGACGCTAGCAAATTAGCTCTGTTTTCAGAAACGTCCCAATCAAATAGCTCGCCTAAGGTGAAGTAGAGAAGTAATTGTATGCTTCCAGTGACTTGTACGCTTGCACAGTATCGGCAGTGAACTGGCTCGGCGAAAATTAGATAAACTACAATGCGATTGTGATCGGCGGCACGTTTTGTGCTTGGGATATTCAGTTGTCGATGTGTAGCGCAAAGGGACCGTCATGTTGTATACCGTTGGGACGGGGGAATCGTGCTACACCTATAAGATACACATAAAATTCGGGGAAGCATACACGTGTGGTACTAAAAGGCACACAGGAAAAATGGAGGGACGGACGGGTTTTTTACACACTAGACACGTGTAAGGTGTTATGCTTCTCTGAATTTCCCCCTCACTCTTGTACATACGATCATGTCGCGTTCCCTTTCTCACTTATCCGCTATATATTTCTCTAAGTTTACTTGTTTTGTACCGGATGAAGCGCAGACTCTGCACGAAGGCTTGTAATTGAATTTTTTGGTGCTTCATACTTTGTATCTTGTTTTTTGTCACGTCAAAGTATGTCTCCTATGTTTCATCGGCCTCAGCGTTACTCAGGGTCAGGGGGGGGGGGGGCAAGGGGAAGCAGCTGCCCCCCCCCCCCCCCCCCCCCCCCCCCCGGCTCCCTGGCCCATCTAACATGGTCGTTTGAACAAGATCACGTTTTCTTTCTTTTTTTACGTGGTTAGCTTGGTGCGGTGCGTAACGAACTTTCTGTTCCTCGTTAATATGACTGGCTTTTCATGTGAGCAGTTACAGGTTAGTGGCATGGCCTGCTGTACATTATGTTATGCTGACTGAGGATATTTTATCTTCTTGAGTACGCAGTATCCAGTATTCCTATCCAATTAGTACAAGGCTTAGCCTCCTTGTCTCTTCAGACGCTATGTCCGTCTCGGATTATTAGGACGATTCCGGCCGCCAAGGACACACCAGATAAATCCTGTCGTGGGAACGTCAATATCTAATTCGCCAGACAGCGTAAACACGGGTCAGCACCTTGCAAACAAAGCATTTCATCCCTTATTCCCCAACACATTTAACGACGATGAACAATGTCCATCTGGGGCCAGCTCGTATTGAGAGCAGCACACTTTTCTTTCATGGTGTATATCTAACCTCGCTATGTAAGTGCTGCTCTGCGCATGAGAGGGAGAGAGGACGGCGCAAACGCTTGTCTACTTGCATAGCGTTCACATTTTAAACGTAGTATGAAACGAAAAATCAGGAGCCAGCCTTGGCACGGACAAGGGATTGCGTTGCCGAGAAACGGCAAAACGTAAAAATTCCGAAGCATAGGGTTACTGAGCCAAAACAATATAGTTGCGGGCACATTCGACACCCAGAACTAGAGGAATACCCCGTACCTTGAGCACCAGCCCGAACACCTCCGCTCTCCCCGCCACCTCGGCGGGCATTGGTTTGCCCCCCCCCCCCCCCCGGAGAAAATCCTGGCGGCGCCCATCCTCAGGGTACTATATGTTATCTGAACCTCTCATCCATGAGTGTCACTGGTAACACTAGCCGACATCCTTGTGACGTGGGCCTATTTGGGTCGTGGCCTGCGCGCGCAACACAGGATCCCAATCGGGGCGCGGACATTTGCTCGCCAATGAAACGCTGAAGCCCATGCTGAAGCCGGACAATTGCTCACCTCATTATAAAATATTTTTCTCAGTATTTTCTACTCAGTACTCTGACCTTCGAAAATACTTTTGCTTTATATGTTTCATGTGTAGCTGTAGTTCCTATGTGGTGTGGTCAATTTTCGCAACACCTTTCGGCCGTGTTTTGATCGGTCTCTTGGTGCTGCGTTCTGACGTCGGGCTTGACCTTCTTTCCCAAGAGTTTTCCCCCTTGAGGCAACTTACCCCACGTTGATTTCTGTCTTTCACCCCAGGACACGGATGATTTGGTGACAGGCATTATGGACCTAGAACTTGGGGATGTTCATGGATCATGACCGTAGTTGTGCCACTCACTGTAGGTTTAGTTCTTCCACCATTGACATCGGATAATTGAGTAGAATCTTGGAAGGTGATGCCTTGGCTTTCTTTTCCCTCTGTATTTTTTTAATACATTGGGAGGCAGGATAACAACTTATCGGTCTAGTTCGCAAGAGGAAGATCTAAAAATCTGGCAGGAACTGTTCTTTTGGCGTCGTCCTGATCGCGGCCATTGTATCCATTGAACGTCGAGGAAATCCCAGGGTGCCATTCTCAGTGCTCTACGCGCCAGCAGCGCTACCGAAGTTACCGAGGACACCACTGAGGAAGCTCGTCAACGTTCGTGCAAGTGAGGCCTGCCGCTGGCCCTCGGAACTAGTGTGAACAGATAAAATCGCGTACATAGAGGCATACTGGTGGAGGAACTCCATAGCTAAAACGCCTGAGCATGGAGAAAAAACACAAAGGAATACCTACTCGTTGCTAATGCCGAAGGGGGGGGGGGATAGAAAGTAAATAGGTTTCTCACGCATCAGTTGTCCCTAGAATCACTTTATGTAACACCAGCAGCATGGCCAAGTGAATACAGTATTCGCTCGTTGGTGGTAGGAGTCATGCTGAAGAATGGGAGGTGCTGGGTTCGAATCCTACCACCGGCTCTGCTGCCTCACGTCTTCCCTACACTCCTTCGAGACGGATGGCTGTACACTTACCCCTGAAGTCGACCCAAGACGCGCTCCCACTCCTTGTTGTCCTCCTTTGACACAAAAGTGCCTTGAAGAACAGGCTGAAACTTATCCCCTACCACGATTTGCATAATACCTTTTACGACCGGGCCTCAGGTATCTTAAATACATATTGAGTATTTGGTACTCTACTCCAATTCTGTCAATTTCTGTGTACCTGTACTTTATTATATTCTACCCCCAGTATTTAGTATCGTATTTTAAACACTTTCTTTTTTTTCTTTTTTTAGTATCTTGTGTGCCATAATTTTCTGTGTATAACACGCACCCGTTGATTTTCGCACTCGGGAAAAATGTTTCGGTGTATAACACGCACCTTACAGATTGCTCGTGTCGCATACGGCATTACTGTTACACACCTAGAAACTCAATAATCGATGCAGAAAACACACCATACACACTTTGGTTTCCTCTCCAGTTTGTTTTGCGCCCCAACTCGCTTAGGTACCCCTGTTGTTAAACTCTCTATTACCTCAGCGCTTGACTTACACTCCATTTCTCTCTTTTTTTTATCTTTCCCGTCCGCTCTCTCGTCGATCTTGTCTTCAACGTAATGCGTTGCATCCTGGATGCGGTCTAGATGCCGATCAATCGCGGAGATTTTGCGGCAGCGTCGTTATCGACTTTGCACAAGCCCGAATGACTATCCTTGACGTATTCGAGCCTGACATAGCAATGATCAGCCTTGGCAAATCCGAGCCTGCCTAGACTACGGGGTTGCTCTCACTTGTCCCCCGCTGATCGCTTTCGCTTCGCTCCTCCGGACATTTCAAAGTTCGTTTAGTACCTGTTCTTACCCCCACGAACCTGAGTCATCCTTCCTGGGAGAGCGAGCGGTCGCCTTCGGTCATCGCGGATATGTGGTGTTTTCGTGACCTCTGGCTGACATACCGTAATCTGTTCGTGAATCGAGGTCGAAAACGTTCAGCAGCTCCAGCTGCATTCTCCCAGAATGCATTCACTATCCGGAAATCGAAGGTTAGTAAAACGAGGCAGATGTCTCGTCTGAACGAGGTCCACGGAATCGAGGTTTCATAGGTCGAGGATTGACCGTAAATATGCATGTATTTCCCCGTATCATAAGCGCGTATTATATTATAACTATATATAAAATATCGATCGATTTAGTTGCTCTTTCAGTGGGCATATTTACTCAGCCATATAGCGATGGCGCTGGAGAGGGCGTTGAGCCCAAGCCCCGCAGTTTGAAAACTCCCCGACTATGTTCTGCAGTATGTCTCCTGTCCTGACCCACATTGGTGGTCATTTTAGGCACAACCGCAGTGTCGCGCATCGTCTCTCTACATACTTCGTGGTACGACCGCTGGGAGCGCTGTGCGACCTGTACCGGTTTGACCGACTCCGCTTTCAGTTCTGTATTAGTAGTGGAAGAGTGTCGTTACCGTCTACGCTCGCCTGATCTGGATTTCGATGAAAGACTACGGGATCGATTCGGATGAAGATGTTGGAGTCGCGTTGGACTTCGAAGATGACGAGGAAGAGTTCCGGAAATGCTTCGAGGAAGACGTACAAGGTGCGATGCAATCAGTTTTACAGTTTTGTTCCGGTGCAGTACTTTTACGGAATGCAGCGCAATGAGCGCGGTTTTCAGTGTGTTTGACGTTAACCTGTCTGTGGGATGTCGTCTCGGAGCATAAAATTTATCGTGGTGTCACGCATGATTTTGCGTACTGTTATAAGCGCCGAGGCTTCTGCCCCGTATTATAAAAAGAACACTTGGAAAGTTGTCGGTGGGCTGTTCACTTTGATATATCGTGTGAATTGGTACATATTTTTATTTTATTATCGCCACTCCAAACATGAGCAGTATTTAGTGTTGAGGCTGTGCGAATATTCGGATTTTTCGGAAGCGTTTTTCTTCCCAACCGAATATATTGGAATAGTTCCCAAGCTGCACTTGTAAGCCCCGTAAATGCCATAAGAGAGGGTATAAACCAAATGAGTGCTGCTTCACACGAAGATCTAGCGAAGATCCGTATGCAATTTGCATGTTACGTACAACGTATGTACTATTTGCTTCAGATATATAAAATCGCGTAGGTACAGGCAAGCTGGTGGAGGAACTCCATAGTTTAGCCCCATTTAGCGTCCGATGAGTCATTCTCGATATGCTCTTTGTGTGCAACTCCACTCCACCAAATGATTAAAAAAATGCAGTCAGCACTACCGTTTGCAACATGCATAACAATTTCGTGCGTGTGCCCGATTGTACCACGAAGACATTTTCTCGTCCATGTAGGCTGGATGATGTAGGTGTCGACCGCGTAAGACCTTTATGTGTAGGATAGTTTCATCGTTAGCTTCCATACCATTCTCGCATGACACAAAGCATCCTGTCCATGAGGTCGTGCAAACAACGCATTGATTACGGGTTGGCGGAGAAAATGATTTCATAGCTGTGACGTCACTACTGTTTCGCTATGGTCAGAGCCGTGTATGGCTATGGTTCGTCATCGAGTGTGTCGTGCTATTGAACGAGGGCGGTGCGAACTGCACCGTACATTATCGTAGAAGCCTTCCAAGGCCAGTTTCTGTTGCCATATTAATGGTGTGATCCTGTTGGTGTGTGCCGTTCCAGTTATGGTGATATCTCACTACTCGCTCAAGGAAATGTGCGATAAGAGCGCAGACAAAGCGAGTGGGCGCACCCTTGTTTTGCATTGCAGATGAAGGGACCCAACAGGAGGCCGAGTTTAATCTACTTTTCTTTTTCTTTTTTTCCTGGCTTTTATGGTTGGTGCAGTGCCTGGTTTTCGATTTCGTCGTTTCATGCTCCAAAAAACACGAGTGACCTCAAGAGGGACGACGTTTGGTGACGTCGATTGTCTGATTACTTTTTAATGTCGTACGGTGTGAATGAAATTCATACGAAACAATCCATCATCTGCTTGCTTGGAAATCGTGCAGAGCACTGCGCGACGCCTATGGTAAAAGTTATCGCTACAGTCACGCATCGAGGTCGCCGGTCTACTTTGTGTTCACTCACCAGTCACGAGGAAATGCTACCCACTTGAATCTATTGCATCTTGCTGTCCTTCTTTATTCAGAATTTACTTTTTTTATACATGTTGGTGGGTTGTTCTTCGGGCATTCTTATTGACACGAGATGTGTGTCTCCGATGGGGGTATTTCTATGGGAGACACTTCCGCCTAGTTGACTGACCCCATCCACCGTGACGGCTTTCACCGCTCCTCATCGTGCCGGAAGTTCGGTTGCTCGTCACACATTCCCGAAGCCTAGATTATCCTCGCGCTTGTTTACGCTGCTTTACAGTGTTCCCTTTGGGTGGGCTTACAGAGCTAACCTGTCGTGCTGCCTATGGTGATAATGAGCTAGCCTAGATGGGAGTGTCCAACTATCGCGAAATGGGTGTTGCCACCGTTATATTTCGTTGCACTATCTGGGGGGGTATGTATTATTATTCAAAAACAGAAAAGAAAGGAAAAGTCAGTCAAACGCAAAATGCTGTTCATGAGTTCTGTCTATCTAAGGAAGTATACAGACATGCGTACAAACACTGTACACCCCAGATTGTCAGGCCGCCCTCTGACAGTGTCACGAGGAACGGTACACGTATCGTCGAAACAGGCAACATTTCCTGGAGTCTGAGGAACGTACATGTGCTTTGTTGTTACTCAGAGTCTAGGAAATCAGGGACAACTTTTCGGAAGGGGTGGGATCCAGCCTTGGACAGCGCGCCACATGCTCTACCTAAGCTCAACAGGTGTTCATCTGTGTATCGTCGACAGTTCAACAGGAAATGTGGCATAACTGCTCGCGAATGGGGCACTTCGGAGATTTTAGATACTCTCCGACACTCGCAATAAATCCCAAGAAATTCGGTAAAAAAAAAAAGGTTAAATTTTGCTAAGACACTGGCTTTATTCGCATATGTGCGGTATTTGTGTTAGTGGGCGAGATCGCGTCTGAGCTCGTATTTTCGTCAATATGATACGAAGTAGTCCGTGTCTCTCGTTTAAAGGGACACTATAAAGTGCAAGAACCTCTCAACGCGGAATGAAAGATGACGTTACCGTGACAGCAATACAAAAGGTACGGAATTCATCCGTCGTTCGTGACTGAAGGAAACTGCAATTTGCGATTTCCCTCTCCTCAAGAGGCGCGCCCGGGGAAATCGTTTGAGGAAATCAATGGGAGGCCGCTCCACATTACCGCGCCTCTTGAGAAGGACGCAACGGACGAATCTCGTTCCTTTTGTGTCAAAGTAACGGCATATTTTATTCCGCGAGGAGAAGCTTTTGTGCCCCCTTTAACAGAGACCGCGAGACGAGTAAATAATCTAGAGATTTTTCATCCACGGTGCCATGTTTGGCGTACGGACGCATATTGTACATCAAGTGGCCAGGTTGACAACCGAGCGTTTGCAGATATACTGCGACAACAATGGACCTTCAGTTTTCTCATGAGGTGCCTACCACATTTCCCCAGTAATTTTCGTTCCTCGACCTGTGCATGACAATGGAACCTGTAGAAAGTGTCTGTTTGAAGGCTTAAAAGGAGGTCGTTGCTTTTTCTTTCGTGCATCGGTTCCATCTTCTAAAATAGATAGCCTATTAGTGCGTCTGGGAAGCCTTTTTATTCGGGGTCATTAAATGACAACGGTGACCTTCTGCGAAGTGACTGGGTGCTGACCGTGGTCATCGCTAAATGACCTAGGCTTATTTACCGCCTAGGTCACGCATGGCTTCCACTTTGCACTGTATACGACCGATTTCTGCGCGTATCTTCCGCACTCGAAAGAAGCAGCGCGAGGTGTTGGTTGCGGTCGAATGATAGATAATTACACAAAAGCTTTCGCGCAAGGAATCCGAGCGTAGCACACCTGCAGAGCGCACAGCAGAACCAGCTTTTTTCGCAAGTCACAGAAACCAAGATCTGACGAAGGATGTGAGCGCAGTTTCTTTTCTTTTTCACTCGGCTCGCTTTGGCTAGCTGACTTGCTACTGGGTCATGACGTGGCCACCCTTAAGTGGATTCTCCGAGGGTGACTATCAACCGGCTTTCAGCGTGACCGCACTCGTTTCGAACGGCGATTCTTGCGATTACAGGAAACTTTACAAACACGCGTAATGGGTGATTTACATAAACCTGGCGTTTTCCCGCATTTAATTCGACAAGAACGTGCTGCATCTCAATGAGTCTGAGAGTATCCCTTGGAGATTACTTCCTTTTACCATGAATACGGTATATCCGGAAATCATCCCGAAGGTGCAGCTGGGCAAGTTGTTTCGTGGCATTGGAACATTGCGTTGTCGATACCATTGATTGCCTTTGTAATGCTCTCTCTGTCAGATCGCCCGCATAGACCCTTCATATAAACCCGGATGGTTTGCAACTTCCTGTCAAAATGACGTAAGGGAAGTTGCAATGTCACGTGGATTTGCGCTTCCGGTCCGAAGTTCTGCTGGAGTCACATAGCGTCAGCGTTTTTTCACGCGTTTTCACGTTTTCACGTCAGCGTGGGTTGGCGTTCCCAGGCGGAACTCATCTTGGTTGTCGTCTAAGCCAGAGTTTATAAAGTATATCAACTCTTAAATTATCTAGGAACTAAACTAAATATCTTTGGTTATTAATGAACTAACTTTATAAACTATAAACTTTTGTATTGCTCCAATTGACCTCTACCCGAGAAACGTCATCATAACGTTGGTAGACAGACTGAAACCGAAACAAATCGGAAGGGGAGGGCAGGGTTCCACGAATGGGCACTTGTTCGCTGCCTCCTATTGAAAGAAAAGTAGGACCGAAGGTCGCATCCCTTTCAGGGACCATCATAATCCCCTCAGGACCGTGGCGTTCGGGCGCGAGCTTGTCCGCCCCTAGCTTCGAGTGTAGTTCAACTTTATCAAATAGACCTCTTCCTGTTTGTAAACAAATGACGTCATATTGTTCGACAGGCCACCCATTTGGTAGAGTTGAACTACGCTCAAAGCTAGGGGCGAACAAGGTCGCGCCCGAAAGCCACGGTCTTGAGGGGATTACGATGGTCCCTGAATAGGGACGCGATCTTTGGGTCCTACTTTTCTTTCAATAGAAGGCAGCGAACAAGTGCCATTCGTGGAACCCAGCCCTCCCCTTCCAATTTGTTTCGGTTTCAGTCTGTCTACCAACGTCATGATGACGTTTCTCGGGTAGAGGTCTATCGGTGGCGCTGTCGAACACTATCACGTCATTTGTTTACAAACAGGGAGAGGTCTATTGAGCGAAACTAAAGTTTCGGACCGGAAGTTCGAAGTCCCAGCATGTGTAGCGCCACGGAGAGTTTTCAGTCTGCCGGAGGGGACTGGGGCACAACGCCCTCCCCCTCTTTCATACTTACTGCATACTTCCAAAAAACTTAGATATCTTTTGGCTGTGAGCATTCGTTGTGTACATAAATTAACCACGTTAATTTTTCTAGCACGTTTCTTTCGTTAAATTACCAGAGGACTCTCTGAGACACCACATCTTGTACTGAGGTATATACTTTGTAGAGCGTGTTCTATTTCCTGAGTGCAGTTTTTGGACCCCGAGACAAATCAGTCACATCAGAAGAGAAGCGTTTCCGTACAGTAGATTGAGGCGGCGTGCCCACTTCGTGGCGATGTGTGCAATGCTTCGGAAAAACGTCGCCGGAGGCGTTCCTCCACTGGCGCATCCGATGGCACTGACTGAGTGGCGTGCTACAGATATGAAAAACCTCTCTCTTCCAAAGATGAGAAAGTCGGCGAGAAAGTCCAAAGGGAGAAAGTCGGCGCTTACCAACCTTGCGAGTCACTGTTATCGTTATGTAATGCAAGTCAGCAAATTCCATCTGTCGTTAGGTAAAAGACCCTGCGCGGGGGACAAGAGGATAAAGTTTGAGGTCATAACGCAGTGCTAGAGGATGACTATGTGAAAGCTCGAATTCCACAAGAAAGGTCAAGCGGAATGAAAATGCAGCGGAAGAAAAGTTGCGCAACCGGCCATAAAATGAAAACAGACAAACGAAAATAAATTGAGGATAAAGCACTGAAAAAAAAAAAGCGTTTAATATATAGAGTCCAATTGCCTTTCAGCAAAAGTACTGAGTAAGATAAGGAAAAATACCAATAAAAGTTTAAACTGCGGCACCAAAATACGTACAAGCCTGCTTGACGGTGCTCTAAAAGACAACATTTAGGGAAAATAATTTCTGCTTTAACGAATGACAATATGTGACCCATTTCCATCATAATGGACACGACTCATTCCTGTGCACTGCATTACGTTTATTACCCAGGTTTATTGTGCTTGCGAGAGTAGCTCAATCTGGGCCAACCGCTAGACTATTGATTTTCTTACGTCAAGGCTGTAGCCTTCAAATTCCTTTGGGGCATTTGCACCGCGCTTTCTTCTGGTAGGCTGTAGTGATTAGAAAAACACTTGGGACAAGGCCGGGCGTGGTCTTTGATCGTTCGTTTGTAGCCACGTTTTCTTGCGTTCGAAGGGGCAACATAGAGGCCCAGAAATCTGCATCTTTGTGGTCTGCCGCGTGTGTAACGAAAGTATAGTTCAAACAAAAATGTTATTGAAAAATATTTTCGAGGAAACTTGTACCACCTCGTACCATAAACCAAGAAGAGACAAAATAACAAGGGCGTTGTCAGAACGTCCCGCTCGTGAATAAGTGACAGCAGATGACGACGAGACGGCTGAGGTAAGTACGGCTTTGGGCGCGGTTTGGGGCACGATCTTGTATCGTGTTTGTAGTCGCAACGACACCAGCTGCTCCGGTCCTTTTGCTGCTCGTGTGCCACCGGGCAAAGACGTTGGCTTTCTGCGACTTACTACAAATCACTGACCGCGTGTAACGATATGGCAATGAAAAGAAATGGTTGGTCGGAAACTGCCGCTTTCACGTGCCATGGCGTGTGACAACGAGAATGTTCACCACTACAGTTAATAATTGCGCTTCGCCGTCGTTCACCTTAGTAGGTCGTATATAGTTGGTTGGATGGGGATGCTGTCATAGATGCTGTACAGGTGAGCATGAAAGTAGGAGGGTTGTGTGTGGTACTCTGTATCCCCGTGTTATGGGCGTATGCAATGAAAGGAAATATGATATCGCAGTTCAAGAGGTCGACAAAAATGTACAGCAGCCGTCAGATATAACTAACGCCAGCGCCACCGACGTCACTCTTGTTTGAGACTTCGTCCAAGACATAGGTCCGAGTCTGGGTTGAGACATAGCAGCATGACATGCTCCGTTGAGCTTGGTGGTGGTGGTAGTGCCGAAATAGCTCGCCTTGTCGGCCTCACAAAGGTGGGCGCTCTGGGGGAATGTGCGTCCTGGGCCGACTTCTAAGGGAACTGTGTCTCTGCTTGACATTCACGCTCATCACCGGCTGTCCTCTATGCGCGCTGCGACCAGTCTAAAACCCAGCGACGAACGCTTTGCGGCGCTCGGTCCGCGCTGGCCCCGCGCTCGCGCGTTACGGTTAAATTTGACGGCGACTCTACATGGAGCCATGACGTGTGTTGTCTGGAACCTTCTGTAATGTCATTGCACAGTGAGTGGCACGATATCGGTGTGTTGTGAACAATATTGCGGGCATGCGGAAGCTCCTTGACTGTTTTTGACAACAATTTCTTCCAGCGAATGCTGAGTAGCACGGATGGGAGGCTGTGTCCACTGGAGCAGCCAGCAAATAGCCACTCAATGTTTACTAGAACGGTACTTTAGCTTGCGTTGGCCAAATAGATAACTTTGAAGTTTCTGGATACTATAATATCTTCCAGGAACTTTAGCTAACATGCTGCTGCCCAGCTTCAACGCTTCCTTGACTTTCCCTCCCTCCCTCCCTCCCTCCTTCATTAAGTAGACATACAGGGTTGTCCATTTCAACTAATCACCACGGGCGATTTCAAGCACAGCAATCATGTGTCTAAGATGCTCTGGCAGCTAGTCTGCAGGGTTGTGTCTGCTGAAAGAATGGTCGTGATTGCCGGATCGATGACTACATCATGTTGTATTAGCGATTTGCCCTTGTTTACTCTAGGTGCCATTGACCAACACCACCGAGACTAAAGAAGGCATGATCGCTACATCGCGAGGGTGCACTTCATCATCACTACCATTCTCGTTGTCACTTTTGAACCAAGCAGATTATTAGTGTGTTTGATCTTGCTATATCCAGCATCTAAGAAACCTCATCTCGAGTGATTCTTTGTGGTGGTACAGTGACGGCAGACTTGTTGGGTTTCCACTTCAAAATTCAAGGTCGAGGTTTGGGATGCAATGTTCTAAATGCAGGAATTTGTGCAGGATTTACATTAGACGCAGAGTACATTTTGTGCGTTTGTGTGTGTACATGTGGAAGTGGAGAGATGGAAAGGACCTGGATTGGCTACTTCTTTTGCATATTCGTAGTACTTTTTTGTTGTGGGATGAGGGGGGGGGGAAGGAGAGGTTCTGGTAAAATTCCTTGCCCGACATACAGGGCATTTTTTTAGCTGCACCATTTTTTTTAAGGCTATGAGAGCAGCACAGATACCGTTTTTGCAGTTTAGTTATGCGGTTAGCGGACATCCTCTCAAAGACAGTCTGTAACTACTAGGTTACTAATTACTTAAAATTCATTAACTCCTTAATTAGGGACTTTCAGACAAAAGTGAGATAGCAGAATGGGAGACCATCTTCGTCGAAAGCCATTCAATTTTATTTATTTTTTTAATCCTGAAACGAGCACGTGCGTTGAAATATCCATCGCCGAATATTGCTACGTAAATGCCAAAAACCAAAACCGCGCGCCGAAAGAGCGTATGACTTTCATGGTTGTTGGTCTATCTGGGCTGCAAAGCGGTTGATCTGGCCAGCAGATCAGCACCGACTCCAGTCATCTCCATCGCTCCAAAACATGCGGCCCTCTGACGTGGAATGAGTGTTGTGGTGAGTGTGGTCCCCGTGCTCCTGAGGTGCACGTTTTCGGCTCATTTGCATAGCAAACTGTGGCGATGGATATATGTCAACGTACATGCTCGTTTCAGGATTTATAAAAAAAAAGAAAAAATATAAAGGCTTTCAACGAGGATTGTGTCCCGTTCTGCTATCTCACTTTTGCACTTTTGCCCGAAATCCCCTCATTAATGAGCCATAATTAGTGAATTTTAGGTAATTAGTCATTTAGTAGTTAGATACTCTCTTTGAGAGGATGTCCGCCTGGCCGTATAACTCAACTGCAAAAATGATGTCTATGCTGATCTTGTAGCTTTTTTTTATAAAAAAAATCTGGTGCAGCAAAAAAAAAAAAAAAGTACAACAACTTGAACTTGGACTACTGGCCCACTTCCCATACGGGCATATGTAATGTCAGTGTTTTTTTGCCATGGTGGTGCTTTGCCTACTGTTGCTGCTCTGGTTACCACTGGGCAGATCATTCTTTCGCTTGCAGGCCAACATTACTCCTAAATCCGGAAGTGGCAGTGTGGCGTCTCATGTAAATAAGAGATTGCGTAGCAGCGCTAAATGTAATGGCAAAAATCCTGCAGTGCTTTGACCTGATGGTCTCGTGCAAGAAGTACAGACTGTATCAGCCATAGTACAACGTTAGTTTCCCGTGTGACCATTGCTGAACTTTGGGTTGCACACACCTCTATAAGTTTTGTGAACAATGTTCCATACATTCATCATTCATAAGCTGTTTGGCTGTTTTTAAAGTGTGTCCCACAGGCAGTGGGGCCCATGGAGGGGGCACCATGACAGAGGACTTTGTTATGTAGAAAGAAAATCGTTGTTTTATGCGATCGTTTGGCAGCATTGCGTAATCTACATATCATGTAGCATAATCCACGACGACTATAATGTCCCGCACTTGCCAGCTAGTGCGCACGATCCACAGAGACCAATGCCTATTTATTAGAGGTGTGCGAATGTTCGAAATTTCGAATACGAATATAATATTTGCGATATTCGATTCGTATTCGAAAATTTGATATTCGAACTTTTCGAATATCATACCCGCTTACTACCAAGCTGTTCCGGGGTGCGCGCTTGAATTTGTACGTTTCGGTAACAGCGTTCGAACATGATAATACAACAGCTGCAAAGCGACGCGCGGAGCTTTCGAGGCTGCGCTCATCTGCGGATGCGTCGCTACACGTTCGATAACCGAAACCGAAACTACAGCTTTTCCCGCCGTTATTAATCCTCTTGTCGTACATTTTAATCCTTATACCATGACATTTAATCCTTTTGTCATCCGAATTAATCCTGCTTTCATTAATTTTAATCCTCAGTTCACATAATTTAATCAATTTCTCATGCAATTTGATCCACGTGGCTATGTGTGGGCTACGTGACTTTCTTTTTTCGTATTTTGGGACAATTCCCATGTCTACGGGTATTGCACATGTGTTTCATTATTAATGTGGGTTTCTGCACCATAATGGGATACTGTGGGACTGTCAATCTGGATTATGGTATTGTGGGACTATTCCCATGTCTACGAGTTTTACCCATGGTTTTCATTACAAACGAGGGTCTCTGCACTGTAATGGGTACTCCGTGACTGCCAATCTGGATTATGATATTCTGGGACTATTTCCATGTGTGCGGGTATTACCCATGCTCTTCATTAGATATGCGGGTTTCTGCACTGTAATGGGATACTGTGGTACTGTCGATATTGACTACGATAATCCTGGGTCTATAAGGGCGTCTACGGGTATTCCGCATGCTTTTCATTAAACATGCGGGTTTCTGCACAGTAATGAGATACTGTGGGACTGTCAATCTCAATTATGATATTGTGGTACTATTCCCATGTCAATGGGTACTACCCATGCTTCTCATTAAAAACGCGTCTTTCTGTACTCTAATGGGATACTGTAGGACTGTGTATCTTTACTACGTTATTGTGGGACTATTTTTATGTCTACGGCTATTACCCATGCTTTTCATTCAAAATGCGGGTTTCTGCACTCTAATGGAATACTGCGGGGCTGTCTACCTGGATTACGACATGGTGGGACTATGCCGCTATCTACGGGAGTTGCCCATGCTTCTCATTAAAAACGAGGGTTTCTGCACTGTAATGGGATACTCTGGGACTGTCAATCTGGGTTGCGATATTGTGTGACTATTCCCATGTCTACGGGTATTACCCATGCTTTTATTAAAAACGCGGGTTTCTACATTGTAATTGCACTGTAATGGGATACTGTGGCACTGTCGATCTTGATTGCGATATCCTGGGTCTATACGGGCGTCTACGGGTATTCCGTATGCTTTTCATTAAACATGCGGGTTTCTGCACAGTAATGAGATACTGTGGGACTGTCAATCGCAATTACGATATTGTGGTACTTTTCCCATGTCAATGGGTACTACCCATGCTTCTCATTAAAAACGCGTCTTTCTGTACTCTAATGGGATACTGTAGGACTGTGTATCTTTACTACGTTATTGTGGGACTATTTTTATGTCTACGGCTATTACCCATGCTTTTCATTCAAAATGCGGATTTCTGCACTGTAATGGGATACTCTGGGACTGTCAATCTGGGTTGCGATATTGTGTGACTATTCCCATGTCTACGGGTATTACCCATGCTTTTATTAAAAACGCGGGTTTCTACATTGTAATTGCACTGTAATGTGATACTGTGGCACTGTCGATCTTGATTGCGATATGCTGGGTCTATACGGGCGTCTACGGGTATTCCGTATGCTTTTCATTAAACATGCGGGTTTCTGCACAGTAATGGGATGCTGTGGGACTATCAATTGCATTTACGATATTGTGGTACTATTCACATCTCAATGGGTACTACCCATGCTTCTAATTAAAAACGCGGGTTTCTGTACTCTAAGGGGATACTGTGGGACTGTGTATCTGGACTACGTTATTGTGGGACTATTTCCATGTCTACGGGTATTACCCATGCTTTTCATTCAAAATGCGGGTTTCTGCACTCTAATGGAATACTGTGAGACTGTCTATCTGGATTACGACATAGTGGGACTATGCCGGTGTCTACGGGTACTACCCATGCTTCTAATTAAAAACGGGGGTTTCCGCACTGTAATGGGATACTCTGGGACTGTCAATCTGGGTTGCTATATTGTTGGACTATTCCCATGTATACGGGTATTACCCATGCTTTTTTAAAAACGCGGGTTTCTACATTGTAATGGGATACTGTGGGTCTTTTTAATTTAAAATACAATAATGTGGGGCTATTCCCATGTCCATGGGTATTACCCACGATTCTCATTAAAAACGTGGATTTCTGTACTCTAATGGGATACTGTGGGACTGTGTATCTGGACTACGTTATTGTGGGACTATTTCCATGTCTACGGGTATTACCCATGCTTTTCATTAAAAATGCGGGTTTCTGCTCTAATAGGATATTGTGGGACCGTCTATCTGGATTACGATATTGTGGGACTATTCCCATGTCTTCGGGTATTACCCATGCTTTTCGTGAAAAATGCGGATTTCTGCACTGTAATGGGATACTGTGGGACTGTCTATCTGGATTACGATTTTCTGTAACTATACCCATGTCTACGGGTATTAATCATGCTTTTCATTCAAAGTCCGGGTTTCTGTACTATAATGGGGTACTGTTGGACTATGAATATCGATTACCATATTCTGGCGCTATCCCCATGTCTACGGGTATTACGCATGCTTTTCATTCAAAATACGGGTTTCTGTACCGTAATGGGATACTGTGGGACCGTCAACCTTGAGTACGATATTGTGGGACCACCCCCATGTGTGAGGGTATTACCCATGATTTTCATAAAATGTGTGGGCTTCTGCTCCGTAATGGGATACTGCGGGACTGTCGATCTTGATTACGATATACTGGGACTATATTCATGTATACGGATATTCCCCTCGCTTTCCATTAAAACGCGGTTCCTTGCACTGTAATAGGATACTGCGGGTCCGTCAATCTGGATTACGATATTGTGGCACTATTTCCCTGTCTATAGTTATTACTCATGCCTTTTATTCAAAATGCGGGTTTCTGCAGTGTAGCCGGATACTGTGGGACTCTCTATGTGGTTTAGGATATTGTGGGACTATTCCCATGTGTGCGGGTATTACCTAAGCTTTTCATTAAATATGCTGGTTTTGCCCTGGATTGGGATACAGTGATCCACATAGAAAGTCCCACAGTATCCCATACAGTGCAGAAACCCGTATTTTGAATGAAAATCATGGGTAAGACCAGTAGACGTGGAAATACTCCCACACTATCGTAATCCAGATTGACAGACCCAGAGTATCCCATTAGAGCGCAAAAACCCGCGTTTTTAATGAAAAGCACGGGGAATACCCGTAGACATGCTTATAGTCCCAGGATATCGTAATCAAGACGGTCCCACAGTACCCAATTACAGTGCATAAACCCGCGTATTTTATGAAAAGCATGGGTAATACCCATTGACATGGGAATAGTACCACACAATTGTAATCCAGATTGACAGACCCGCAGTATCCCATCAGACCGCAAAAACCCACGTTTTTAATGAAAAGCACGGGGAATACCCGGCCGTAGACATGCTTATAGTCCCACGATATAGTAATGAAGATCGACAGTCCCACAGTACACCGTTACAGTGCAGAAACCCGCATATTTAATGAAAAGCATGGGTAATACCCGCACACATGGGAATAGTCCCACAATAACGTAGTCCAGAGACAGTCCCACAGTATCCCATTAGAGTACAGAAACCCGCGTTTTTAATTAGAAGCATGGGTAATACCCATTGACATATCCCATTACAGTGCAATTACAATGTAGAAACCCGCGTTTTTAATAAAATCATGGGTAATACCCGTAGACATAGGAATAGTCCCACAATATCGCAACCCAGACTGACAGTCCCAGAGTATCCCATTACAGTGCAGAAGCCCCCGTTTTTAATGAGAAGCATGGGTAATACCCGTAGACAGCGGCATAGTCCCACTATGTCGTAATCCAGATAGACATCCCCACAGTATTCCATTAGAGTGCAGAAACCCGCATTTTGAATGAAAAGCATGGGTAATACCCGTAGACATGAAAATAGTCCCACAATAACGTAGTCCAGATACACAGCCCCACAGTATACCATTAGAGTACAGAAACCCACGTTTTTAATGAGAAGCATGGGTAATACCCATTGACCCAAAGCTGTAGCACGCAGCTTGTGTGCGCCGCCTCAGCGAACGCTAACCCGCTGTACGCTTCATGTTCAGCACAGTCGCGGCTTGAGTGGATTGCTAACGGACTCTGAACATTCGTATGAGGCCAGCATTTCAGTTAAATTTTGGTTAAATATTTAAATTTTGTTGGTGTTTAGCTGAACACAAATGTTCATCGTCCCACTGCATGCTCAGCCAAAACCCGCGTCTCAAACGCGTTTTTTCAGTTTCAGTTTCAGTTTGTAGTAATGATCTTTTGCGTTGCTATACTTCGGAGCTTGAACTAGTCATCAGTGACATATAAACAAATCATGGTCGTGTGCGATGACGGTGATAATCGAGGAGTGAAGATATTTCGACATAGTTTCTCCAACCTCGGCGTTGTGTGACCGCAGGCTAAAAATACCAACTAGGACGAGGATGACGTGCAGAATGAACGTGCACTCACTGTTGTTACAGATGATAGCAAGAAGTATATGGCCTTAGATGAAATGAAAGAAGCGCCGAACACGAACGTCGCGGAAACGATCGCGCGTGATAAGCATAGCCATACGGCATCGTTGAGGATCGCGGTTTTATAGCGCCAATGGAGTTTTAGTGCATCGTACGCTAATGCCTTTGCATACGTAAAGGATAGCGTTGGTGCTTTCTGCGCACGCGCAAAACATAAAGAAAGCTTCGCGCAGTGCGCAGAATCACTACGCTATCCCTTGCACTAAAAGTCACAAATGAATGAGGTTGTTCCAAACTATGCAAGTTCCATGCTTGTTCCAGTGCAAGAAGAGAGCACTTCTTGATTTACTTCGGCACTTCTCCCAAGAAGGGTGCACTCAGTTTTCCTTCTTGATAACCTATGAGCAGAGATGAGCTCATCCGTAAACCATTCCACATTTTGAATATGTCATTGCTCTTTACCTCCATTCTGTCTGTTTCACCAGCACTTACAGTGCCAACGCAGGTGTGTAGTGTCCGTGAGGGATTTTCGAAGTTCAATTATTTTTACGGTTTTCAGTTTGCCTCATGAGAAGAGTAGATTGTTTCATTGTAAAAATAATTTGACTGTACATGTGCAGATAAGCATGTGTGCCTTGTGTAAAGCCAATACACTGATACATATTACTTATTAGCACTTTTCAAGGGCATGTCCTTGCTAGCTTAGGGGGTCTTAATTGTTACTCTTAGAAGCCTTTTATCCTATGACGTTACTTCTGTTACTGTCAGGGTTTGTAGTAGTACTAGCTTTGTCGAGCACATCTTTGACTGGCGGCAAATCATTTGTGAAAATTTTGAAAATGTGAAATTTTGAAAGTAGTGAGAATTAATTAATTAGCTGTGTTACACGTAAGAACAACGAGTATTGTGCCCTTTGCCTTCCATTAATTTATTGTTTAATTAATTAAGTAATGGAAAGCAAAAGACACAATACTTGCTGTTATACATGTAACAGAGCTATTGGTTTCTCGAGAGAAGTCTCATGGGAAGTCACACGGTAGAAAATGGACAAGTGCTACTGCTGCTGCTGCTTCAAGTACTTTCGCCTTTGTCCAGTTTCGTAACCTCCAGTGTGGTGTAACTACAGGTTTTCCCGCTCATTTTAATCCATTGGCCACTCAATTTAATCCAAGCGCTACCCAATTTAATCCAGGGGTCAACCAAATTAATCCAAACACTAACCGATTTAATCCAAGCAACACGTGTAAATATATGTCACGGAAATTGTCATGACCGAGATTTTCATGATCACGCCAATGTATCATGAGTTCTACTGACCCAACAACCCCTAGTTTTTGCAGTGTCATGCAGTGTTTTATGACTGCTTTTTTTTCATTGTGACATTTCAGGACTATTTTCACGATATGGTGCCATGAATTGATTTTATGGGACTACCACTGCTTCAAACAGTGTCATACAGGGTATTATGACTACCAATGGTCATTATGACATTCCATGACTATTTTCATGATATGTGCCATGAATCAATTTTATGGGATTGCCACTGTTCGAAACAGTGTCATACAGGTTTTATGATTAGCGACAGTCATTATGACATTCCATTACTATTTTCACGATATGTGCCATGAATCGATTTTATGGGACTACCGCTGCTTCGAACAGTGTCATATAGTGTTATGACAGCAGACGGACATTATGACATTCCATGACCATTTTCGTGATATGAGCCATGACCCGACTTGATGAAACTCATCTCCTTCAGATCGTGTCATAGTGTTTTATGACTATCTACTAATACCATAATGACTGTCGGCAGTCATAAAACAGTGCATGGCACTGTATGAAGCAGCGGTAGCTACATAAGGTCGAGTCATTGCCCGTATCATGAAAATAGTCATAGAATGTCATAATGGCCATCGGTAGTCATAAAACACAATATGACAGTTTTTGAAGTAACAGTAGTCCCATAAAATCGATGAATGGCAGATATCATGACAATAGTCATGGAATGTCAAAATGACCGTCAGTAATCATAAAGCTCTGCATCACACTGTTTAAGCAGTGGTAGCTACATAAAGTTGAGTCATGACCCGTATCATGAAAATAGTCATGGAATGTCACGTTGATAATCATAAAGCTCTGCATGACACTGTTTAAGCAGTGGCAGCTACATAAAGTCGAGTTATGATGATAAATCACCGCTTGGCACTGTTTGAAGCAGCTGTAATCACGCAAGGTCGAGTTATGACCCATATGTCCAAAATAGTCATGAAATGTCGTATGACAAGCAAAGTCACAAATCATCGCCTGACACTGTTTAAACCAGGTTAGCCGCGCAAAGTTGAGTTATGACCCATATGTCCAAAATAGTCATGAAATGTCATAATGACAAGCAGTAGTCGTGAATCATTGCAAGACACTGTTTCAACCAGCTATATAGTCGCACGAAGTCGGGTTATCACTCGTATGTGCAAAATAGTCATGAAACGTCATATGACACACAGCAGTCATGAATCATCGCAATACACTGTTTGAAGCAGCTGTAGTCACGCAAAGCCGAGTTTTGACCCGTATGTCCAAAATAGTCATGAAATGTCATAATGACAAGCAGTAGTCATAAATCATTGCTTGGCACTGTTTCAACCAGCTGTATCGCACAAAATCAAGTTACGATCCGCATGTCCAAAATAGTCTTGGAATGTCATATGACAAGCAGTAGTCAAATCATCGCCTGACACTGTTTGCCAGCTTAGTCGCGCAAAGTTGAGTTATTACCCGCATCTCGGAAATAGTCATGAAATGTCGTAATGACAAGCAGTAGTCATGAATACTTGTGTAGAATATTGCAGATAGCAATAGTCATCCAATTTGTAGTCATAAGAATGCCACAAATTTTAATGCAAATTTCAGTTTGACACACTGCATTATGAATATTCTTGCTTGGATTAAAATGGTTGGCGTTTGGACTAATTTGGTTGACCATCGGATTAAATTGGGTAGAGCTTGGATTGAATTGAGTGACCAATGGATTAAAATGAGCGGGGAAAACCTGTAGTAAGATCATAGCAGAATTTTGCTGTAGTGAGTCCTAGGGGCTGCATATTTAATGTAGCATAGTTTTTTGATGATTGTGGCAAATCTTCTCAGAGATCCTTTATATTGCTATTGCTGTTTTGCTTTGTTCGCAAGCATAGTCTGATCCTGAAGTGTTTCACCTGTGTTGCATGAATATCTCTCAATATATTTGTTTCCAGAAACAGTTGGCAGCAGTGTTGTTCAAGAACTATGACATTTATGGTGCTATACTTCTGTCTTTTTTCAGTGGAGACGTCGAGAACAAAGCTTGGAGAGAATGACTCCACCCCAGAGCCAAGAAAACGGCTAATTGCAGCAAACCTAACTCTTCGGCTTTCGACCAACTTTGATGTATGTACAAATGTAGCACAATTTGTTTTGCGTGCATAGTGATGTTATGTTCACGTTACTTTCTTATGATAAATGACAAAAACTTATTTTATCATAATTAAGTTATATTCTGCATACTTGAAGAGTCCCTGCTACTCTCACAGTTTTCTTTTTTTCAGGAGGATGATCCAGACGACGCACCACCTTCCCCAACCAGCAATCAGCCATGTTCACTTCCTGTACAGCTGACACAAGCCCCAACGAGGCCCAACAAACTGGCCATACAGGGCAAGAGCAGTGAGTCTCTTTGCAAATATTTCAGCAGGGTTCATGTTGTCTTCCACAAGACTGTTTGTGGAACTTGTCGCAGCAACTACAGAGCCAATCCTCCTCCTAGATGTAGCTTTTAAAGTGCTACTACGGATTCAAAAAGTGCTATTATTTCTGTCTCATATCATAAATCAACTTCACTGAAAGAGTCAGTACACAAAATACACCGTATTTACTCGCGTATTGAATGCAACTTGAGCGCCGAAATGCTGGTAGTACTTTTTTGTTCCCTGCACATTGAACGCACCCCGACTTCAGTATCACAGCTGCATCGTCTCTCGTGTGGCCGCTCGTATCTCGCAGCCACTCGCAGTCAACGAGAATGAGTGCCTGGCGCCAGAGTGATGAATGATGAATGGGACGAACATAGAGGAGTCTTTTGTCCCCGCTTGATAGAACGGACGACCATTTGGTGTAGAGGGTCGGGACGATGTTTTGTCCTCCCTCTCCTCTACCACTGTTCTTGTAAGAAGATTCATTGACGACTTGTTACTGTTGGCTTGTGATGAGAACGTCCTGTTTCAATGCAAACGTGTCATCATGTCATCTGCTCCGAAACCGTCTTTCACAGTTGAGCTGCCAAAATGGATAGACCAATTGCAAAAAACGCAGGACCCACTATGTCACGTGGGAATCTAATGTCATTTATGAAATACTGTTAGCTTGTGGTTTTTGTTATACTGGACAAACTAAAAGGTGTTTAAAAGAGCATGCCTTAGAAGTAAGAAATTGAGACAAATTCTGAAATTGTTAATTAAGCACTTTGAATGTTGTAATGGTGGCATTCCTTTGTGGCAAGCCACCCCTGTAAAAGCTGTAGAGGTTGACCTGACACAACAGTTTGAAGGAGACTCTCTCAATCCATTCACGTGGGAACTGTGTGAGCAAGCCGTCACCGACCTGCAGTGTTTTGGGAAGTTTATTGGCCCTTCCTTATCAACTTTCATTTGTGACCTTGGTTTGTGTCTTTAACTAGTGTGTCCTTATAGTAAACATTCAGCTGTGTTTGAGACTTTGTGTGTGTGTGTCTGTTCCTTGTCGTCCCCCTGTCTCAGGGTTTTTACCATAATGAATAATCAAAATATTTTGCTAGTGTTGTAAAAGTGAGAGCAGCAAATTGAAACAGCGATATATGCAGTGGGTGTGTTATGAGCAGGACGAGAGTGCACATGTGAGCGGAGAATGAATGTGCAGACCCCCACATGTTTATATTGAGAGCAGGAGTGGATTTAAGGTAACTTGGCAATACCTCTTTGAACTCACAGGCAGCATAGAAACTCCTTCGACGTCAAGCCTCAAACAGAAGCTGGAAAGGAGGCACAGCATCATGGTGTGTGAGTCTCCCAGCAAGCACCCACGTGGTAAGATGCTGTACCGTGGGCAAAGTGTGGCAGGCTCCTCTTCGGCGCATGCACATGGCTCTTCAGCAGTATCCAGTGGCATGGCACAGCAGTCGAACAAAGACAAATGGATGCTGGTACGACGCATTCCTCTGCTTCTTACCTCACGGCTTCCACGGCCCCCATGAGTTCCAATAAACATCTTTGCATGCCTTTCACTGCATCTCTTCTACATTCATCCTCTTTATTTTCCATTCTACTTTTCTGTTTGCAGGCTTACAACTAACAGTCATTGTTTGCAGCACTTCTGCTTGTGGTGTCCCAGTATAACAGATTTCTGTACCAGAGTATGATATGTCATTCTTTCCTTGATTGAGGTTATGATTAGATACTGTTTGTGTGTCCACACCCTCACATTGGCAGATATTAGCATATCAGGTGTGTGTCCATGCTATGTACACCATGAATACCTTTTTTGAGTGGCTCAAAATATTCAGTGCAACTTGCTGGAAATTGCCATCATCAAAGTACATAGTTAACACAACATTCACAAGTAAATGTTTCTCCTGAAACACAGATTATGAGTGAGTTATCCAATTTGAAAGTGCTGCCACTACAGCACTCCGCTTGTATTTGAGATCCTCTCAGGTGCGGATCCAGACCCTTTCTTTCGGAGAGACGGTTTCTTTCTTGAAGCTCATGTAGTGCGGGAGGGGGAGGGGGAAACCTAATGCTTTGGGTGGAGAGGCAATCGCCCAACTGCCCCCCTGGATCTGCCACTGGATCCTCTTCAAGTGGGTGACTTTGCTGTCTGAGCCATGATGAAGGAGATATGCTCAGAATATGAATGACGTTTCAAATCAGAAGACACTGCTGCCAATCCATCACACTTGTGTGAGAGGTTGTCAGCAGTGGATGACATTTTTTTCTGTGACATATGATGTGTGCATTCACTTCTATACTGTGTTCACGTCCTTCATCGCTACATAACATAGGCACTTGTGATCTGTAATGTGAGCTGTAGGAAAACAGAAAAAGATACTTTGCACATGTGGGGATCAAACATCTGCTATGCACTCTGCAAATGTATCAGAGTTGTATTTCCTATGTAAAAAAAATGGTTTTGTTCTTAAAGTCTTGCACTGCTGCTTTAAGGGTGAACACACATTCCTTCACAAAAATGCCTGCTTTTCCTGTTCCTTTCCTGCATCATTTTGCATGCAAATGTGATGATTAAGTTCTTTAGCAAACAATGGTAACATTTTGGGTGGTTTTGCTACATGACTGCCAAATAAGCATCTGCCTGCAACCTTCATGATACAATAAGATGCACATTGTTCCCAACACTCTTATGTGATATTTTACCTTGAGTTCATAAGGAGTGACACATTGTAATAACACTATCTTTCGTGACACATAGTCTGTAAACGCTTTTGGCTGCAGTACCACACCCTGCAATCATGTGACTGTATTCCCAAATGGAATATCCTATCATTCGCACTTGCTTGTTGTGTGTCCTTGCACAAAAACAGACACAGATTTACTGAACTTGGATTTCCAACACTCCTAAAAAGCACCTAATCAATAGGTTGAACTAGGACATCTGAAATACCGAGATTTATTAAAGGAGCCACGATGTCGCTTAAAGTGCACAGACAAAATTGTCCCCTCCGAAGCACATAAAGAAATATTCTTCCTGAAACACAGATTATGAGCAACATATAATTGTAAAATGTTGCCGCCAAAGCAGTGCTGTTGCTCAGCAGATTCTGCTGTGAGATACGCAAGTGGTGACCTTGCTTTCAGTCTGCAACGTAGGATATTCAAACAGGCAGTGTGCACGCACCTTCCACTTTCACTTTCACTTCCACGTTCACATTTTTTGTCACATTGTGAAGCACACACTCATGACATGTGACGTGAGCTGCCTAAAATATGGAAAGCACACTTTGAATGTAAGAATCAAATGTCTGTTGTGTACACACGAGATGTGCAGTGCTGCCAGAGCCACAGTGTTGGTACATGAGCCACACTTGATGTGGGGGCCCATTTCCCTCGATGCGGAACAAGGCACGAGGTTTCCCTATGTCCTCTAGAAACAGCATTGAGGTGCTGTTCCCACTTGTTCTTACATCTAATGGCCTTTGGGATTGTGTTTTTATGTCAGCGTGCGATTTAAAGGGGCACTAAAGTGCAAAGATTTCTCCTCACAGAATGAAAGATGCGGTTACCTTGATAGCAATATAAAAGAAACTGCATTCACGCGTTGCATGAGTCATGATTTATGTGTGAACAAAACCAGAATTCACACTTTCCTTCTTCTCTACCTCTCAGGAATGGCGGCATTGCTATGCCTATCAAACGATTTTTTCTTTCAAACGATCCTCAATTCTATCAAACAATTGGTCTCCTCAAACGATTTGTCCAATCATTATGGGAGACCATTTGAGGAGACCAATGGGAGGCTGCACCGCATTGCCGCACTTCTTGAGAAGGGGAGAAGAGGGAAAACGCAAATTGCAGTTTCATTCGGGCAAAAATCATGAACGACACAACGGATGAATACTCTTCCTTTTGTATTGCTATCAAGGTAATGGCATCTTTCATTTTGCAAGGAACAATTTTTGCACTTCAGTGCCCTTGTGTTTGTTTGCTACTGATATTGCAAGGTTGCGCCATAATGAATTATACTCGGTTGCTCATAAGCTTGAATCATGCAGTTGGGTAATTGAGACACATTGGATTCAGCTGCAGATTAATGTCTTGTCACATGGCAGCTCGCTTGGCTCTAAAGTGCAAGAGCACTTTCACTCTAAGAATGCCCCACTTTGGTCTGCCTGCCATCATCTTCTAGACAGCATTTAGTAACTTGAAGTAGGCACACCACCAAAGATTCACAAAGAGTGATCTGTCCTTTTTAGTGCATGCTAGTTGGGACACCCTGTACAATTGTATGTATGCACAGGGTGTGTGCTGAAAAAGTATACGCACATTTTGCGCATGCATGTAACATGTTGCCTGCTTAGCGGACGAACCTCCACTGACTCATGACGATGCATTTATGCCATAAAAACCAACAAAAAAATCATTGTAACAAAACTCTGCATAACAAAATAATAGCCATGCAAACTTTGCTCTCGTGCATTTGGAATGGGCTATACTGGTGTCAACATGATGGTGTCCAGAGACTTCTGTGCTGGTACCACTAGTGACACCAACAGTGCAGAAACTGAAATCTGTTTCTGCACCGGTGACACACCTAGCGGCAGCTTGATGCAACTGTGAGGCGACAGCCATGTCCATATGAAATGCATAGAGAGCAAAGTTTGTGTGGCTATATTCACTGTTACAAAGAGTTCGGTTACAACAATTTTTTAGTTGGCATTGATCGCATAAATGTGTCGACTTGGGCAACCAGAGGTTCGTCCGGTAACTAGGCAAAGTGTTCCATGCACATATGTGGGTGTATTTTATCTGTGCACACCCTGTACATGAATATTGTCCTGTGTCCTACGATGCACTATAGGGCACCACTGCATCTCAGTCCGGTTTTCTGTTCAACGTGAGCACATTTCTCATTGTTCCGCTCTACTCTAGTAAATGGCTCCTAATTGTATTTGTACTGACAACTCAAAACTGCTGAAAAACAATCAATAAGCAACCTCTAAATTTTCTCACATAGAAACTTTTGAAAGTCAGAACCCTAGATATGTCTGTACATTGCAAGTATGGTGTAATGGCTACAAAAACTCCTCCACAAAAACGAGAAGTCGCATGAAGAAGTGCGGAACAACTAAGTCTTTAAGGGTAATCACCCTTCTCTTCACGCTCAAAGTCCGTACTCACTGAGCATCTGCTTGTGTTATGTGTGTGGGAACAGCATTTACCTAACTACACATATTTACATTATGGTATTTTAAGTATAATCTTCTAGTATGTGCATATAGTGTTTTCATTGCATGGGTATTGTGTGGCACTACTCAGAGACATTTGAATACTGGAGATAAAAAATTATATATTTTTCTAGTAATTCTGTTTTTTCTCTCTCTCTCTCTCTCTCTTTTGCACTTGTATCCCTTGGTACTGGAAATGCTCTATTTGTTGTGATACCATCTCACTTTCGTTGCTCATTTAATTCACAGGCACAGTAGCTAGTGTTCCTGATGTGTTGCTTTTGTTTTGTTTTTTAATGAAAGTTGCTTTTTTTTTAAAGACAAATTTGTGGCAATGTGTGACATAATAGTAAGATGTGGGGCATACCTTGAATACAAAGAGTGGATGTGAAATGTAATGACACAAAAAGTACAGAATTATACAAGGGCACACTGCTGCGACACACTGAATGTATGATATTTTTGCACAGGAAAGCAGATCGTGGCAAAATTCAAGCTTATAAATGTAAGCTTTGCAATGTAAATGTACACAATGTGTCACTAGACCGCTTTTGATGATAGGGTTCTGTTGGAACTCTTGTGAATAATAATGGGGGATGTAGCTTGAGGAAACTCCAAATGACCTGAATTGGCACTAAACGCAATGCAGATTTTCAACTGTCGATTTTTGTATGATTTGGGCCAGTTTGCACGAAACTGTTTAAGGGAAATACTCAACGAGTTTTTCACTCAAGCATTAGTGCACCTGGTGTACATTGAGTGAAAAACTCGTTGAGCGTTTCCCTCAAACAGTTTCGTGCAAGCGGGCCCGGGACTTCTTATTTTTATGATAGAAAACAGCTTATGACAATTTCACCACTATTGGCAAGATAACAATAACTTTTTTTCATCTGTGTTTTCTGTGTAGTTTCTGAGATCTAAAGTGTGTTCAGTGTAATGGAAACTGTTATTACTCATCATTGAACTCTTTCATATCAGATTTTGTTTTTAACACTTGTGATATAATCTAGGGCCAGTGGGAGAAATCTATGGAATGCCTTTCTCTAACTCTTGAGGAGGTGGTTCATATTCGCAATGTCCTCACCAAGGCTGAACTAGAAAGTCTTCTCATCAACAGGCCTCTTTATGAGGAAGTGGAAAAAAGGAAGGTATGTTGGTCACAGCCTACTATGTGTGTAGCCATTGAAAATATTTTATATATCTAGGTTAGTTAACATCATGCTTTACAGTTTGCTTAGGAAAATCTGTTTCGTTTTGTGTATGCTCGTTTTTATTTTCCTCCTCCTTCCCATTGTGTCTAAGCTTCAGATCTTTTGCGGCAGGTTTGCTTCACATGCAAAAAGACACGATTTTCATTTTTCCGGACATGGGGTGTGAAATGCAAGCTGTGTGACAGAACAATCTGCGAAAAATGCTCTACAAAGGTGAGTTCAGCAGAATGATAGGCGATCAACTTTGTTAAACTGGATATACTGGGTGGTTCACGAAGGTTCCCTGGCTGAATAATAGATGACTTCAGAAAATCCCAGAGAGCTTAGTGCCGCTTTGAACTATGGGAACGTGCTGATAACAAAGGAGGAGAAGGTCTCCAAGATGTTTCGGTTCCTTCTCTCTCGGCTGATTGTCCACAAGGAGTGAAGGTCAGCAAAAATGAAACATGAAGGACAGTTCTCCCTTCATCAAACACGTGCACAAGGAGCACTGGGATTTTCTGAAACAGTTTATTCTTAAACAGGTGGCGTCGTCGAAAAGCTTTCTTTTCAGTGAGCATCCCCGAGACGTTGATCAATAGCTGAGCAGTGAGCGACTCATTTGCATATGCTCATTAATTAAGTAAAATTCTGAACTTTTAAATTTTACTTCAGATGCTTTCGGAACCTCTGTCTTACCGATCAGAACCTTCAGCGAAAAATATTCCAGAAAAAACCTGCTTCAACACTTAGTGTTTGTTTGTTTTTCGAGTAATTAATTTGTTTCGATTTATATATTTCTCGCGCGGAGCAGCATACCAATGCGCTCTTTCGCTTGGCTATCGGGCTGTCAATTACATCTTCATCCGCACTGTTCACACACGGGGGTGATGGAAGATAAGGAACAGCCACAAGAGACGCTTTCGTATTACCTCTCCTTCTCTACCCGGCAGGTACACAGCGCTCACAGTGCTGTCGTTCGGTAGGTGAAATAGTGTGCCTTTTTCATGATGATGATGATGAGTACACCACGAACGCTGTCTACTGGTGGGGTAAAGAACGTGTGTGAACCAGGCGGATAAACACATAATTAGCAGCCGGATAGCAGAGTGAAAGAGCTTATTGGTACGCTGCTCCACGCAAGAAATCTGTAAATTGAAACCAATTAATTATTTTTTTAAAAAAGGGTCTGAAAGCGTCCAAAATAAAATTTGAAAGTTAGGTGCTTTATTTAATTAATGAACATATGCAAGTGAGCCGCTCACTGCTCAGATCTTGGCCAATGTCTCTGGGATGCTCACTGAAAAGAAAGCTTTTTGACAGCACCACCTGTTTACAAATTATTCACCCGGGAGAACTTCGTGAAACACCTGGTATACCCTAACTATGAATTTAAGTTTGTAAACATAAATGTAGTGCTGTTGTTACCAAGTGCCCAAATACACTATGCATCACGTTATTTTGCTCCCGGAAACAACCTTCAATCTTGCTTATATGGCCAACGTATTTGTGTGTAAAGTAGTGTATTCTTATTGCAGATGCACATACCTACAGATCGTTTTGATCGAATTCCTGTCTACATGCTGAGCCCTTCGGCTGTCCTCACAGAAGAGTACTCTCCAGCACATACTGCACAAGATGTACCATCTGCATTCCAGCTTACAAGGTGAGCTCGGTGTGCATTGTTGTTGATTTGTGAGTTTTTACACTGAAGTCATGAGCCTGTGCCCTTGAATGGTGACATCCTTCATCATGCACTTGTCTGGATCTGGACAATCCGTCTTCAGACACTGATTAACAAACACTGTCTCACCTCTTGGTCCTTTCTACTGCCTCACAATATATACACATATGTTAATATGAGTTCACAACTCCCCACCACATCACCACATCAGTGGTGACATGGAACATGCTACTGTAACACACTTAATATTCCCAAACCCCTTAATTTTGCAAATTTTAAGTCCATGCAGGAATCTCAAGCGCCAATTGATAGTACCTCAAAAACTATACTGGAGTTGGTTGTACAGGTTGGTAGTAAGCATTTGAACTGCTTTACAGCACAAGCATGAGCAATGCCGCTTTTATTAAATGGCAGTTCAGGCAGTTTCGGGCCTCAATCAAAGCCAAAAATTTTAGCATTCGGAATTTGTGAAACGCAGTGGCCGCGAATATGTACCCTGTGATTTGCAAAAAAAAATAGTTGCCGCAAAATTAAACAGTTTACAGTAACCTTCTGTCAGGTTGAGAGCTTCGCCAACGTTCACTCGGACGGGATGGTGTCACATGCTAACAAGTGTGGATTTCAAGAGTCAGTAATGTGCATTGTTGACACAATATTTATTTATTTATTTATTCTGCCCACCAACAGCCACTGGCCTAAGCGGTGGTGATACGACATCAATGTAATACACTATATAAAGCGCCAAAAGGAGGAAACATAGCAAAAATTGTGGTTAGACAAGATACATGCAAAAGTTTAAACATTATAAAACTTCACTGAGTCAATTGATAGTCACAAAGTCAATTAAATCACTGGGTCAATTAAACACACTACACTTTAATGCCCTCTAGGATAAAAAGATGTCTACATCACTGCCACTCACAGAATATTTATTTAGGTGATGTGCATACCTGACAGCAGATTGGACTTATTTTCAATTTTCAGATAGAACGTTAGGGAACTTCTAGTGCATCTTAGGGGAACAAGAAAATTGACACAGTCCAATAGTACCAGTACGTCAATGATACCATGAACAACTTCGAATATCAAATCGGACATATGTCTTCTACGGTCAAGATGGTGCAACCCCAACCTAGACATCATTAAAACGTACGAGTAATAAAGTTTATGATAGTAATACCTGTCATATACAACTGCGACAAGTTTCCGTTGATTCCTCTCGATGGCTGCTGACGAAGTCAATGTTAAAGAATTCCAAGCACCTGAGGCTAACTCTAGCTTACCTCTCAGGAGAGCTCTGTAAAGATTAACCAAATACAATGGGTTACTAAAGTTTTTAGTTATGCAACACACAAAACCCAAGGAATGTAAAGCAACGTTGCAAACTTCAAAAACATGGCATTGAAAGGTTAATCCAGTGTCCATATAAACATAAAGATCTTTTATTATATCTACTCATGATATTGCCTTGCCATTTTGCAAGTAATCAGACTGAAGGATGTCACGTTTTCTAGAATACGTCAACATTTTAGTTTTTTTCAATATTCAAGTCAAGAGCATTCAGATAATACCACCTCGAAATTGAGGATATGTCGTCCTGCAGTACTTTACAATCTTCCAGCATACGGACGGGCAGATATAATTTTATGTCATCAGCATAAAGCCATAAATCTCTGAGCCAAGAGGGAGGAGCATCTTGCAACCAGCCATCTTGTGACCAGCAAAGATGTGAACTAGCAGGAAACTGGAAGCTTTAGTGCACTGTCAAAGTAAAGAGAAAGTGGAAGCTGAGCCTCAATGGATACACCACAGTGCATGAATTTGTCAAGTTGAGCCTGTTTATTACGATCGTCAATACATTTAACAATAACTGCAATTTTGTGATTAGATTGCTGGTTCACGTCAGCTTACTCATTGAAGCACATGTAAACAATTAAGACTTCAATCTAACAATCACCATGAAAACCCTCGCTCAAGTAAAGCTATCAATGATCCCTCTGCGGCCAGTAAAACATGCACAAATCAAGGAGCCATTCCATTCCATTCCATTCCATTCCATTCCATTCCATTCCATTCCATTCCATTCCATTCCATTCCATTCCATTCCATTCCATTCCATTCTCTCCCCCTCAAGTTTTTTCTGGGTTTCTGTGTGTAATAATGTCATCTGCAGCTCTGGGAAGCATTTTGATTATGAAGTTGTGCGTGCTTGACGAATTTTGTACCAGCATACTGGTGAAAAAGCACATTGCAAAGCATGGAGCCTTCCAAAATGTGAGTTGTAACAGTTGCATGTCGTCATGCAGCCAAGTGTTGAAGTACCCATAGACGGGGCACATTCTAATGGACAACACAGTTCCAACAGTGAGAACAATGACGATGAATGCGACAACAGCAATGGATGCTCAACAATCTCAAAATGTTTAGAGCCTCACATGGTATCACCGGATACTTAAGTATAGTAATTTTCACAAGGACTTATTCGCGAACACCCTCTTTTTCGCGAATTTAAAGTCCCGCGAAATATTCGAAGCAATGACGGAAAATATGAGAAAGAACTAAGGCCCAGGACGCGGATACATCTTAGGGAGTATTTACGTGGTTTATTACACCCTTATACTACACTTTCAGTTCTGCACCTGACTTCAGGACTGTAGTTGTTGTAGTTGCCACGTTTCTTCTGGTTGTGCCGACCAGCGACTTCGCGAGACATGTTCATTGGCAGCAGAAAAAAACGAAGACGGCACTGTCGGGCAGTCCATGCACGTGGTTGCTGGTTGAAGGAGGAGGACACGGCGATGTTAGCTTGAAGTACCGGAGCAAGGACATGGCGGTAATGAGTTGAAAAATACGAAGCTGTCACTATGTTCACTGTGTTGATACGGACACAAGAATGACGGGAGACATGGAAATTCGGCAGTGACCCAGACGCCACCCAAGTGATGACCCCCCATTGTAGTACTCTGAGTCAGAAGGGCTTAAAAGGGATGAAATGGGTTATTGTCCAGGGTTGTTGTCCTTTTGTTAGTTCAACGTGGAAAGTCCCAAAGACGCCTCGTGCGGGGGCGACGCACTGCGGTACTGCGAATTTAAGGTTCCGCGAATAATTGCCTGATCCTGGCTCCTCGCAAATTCGCGAATTATTGAGCCCGTGAATTTAACCATTTATACAGTACATGTCATTGCAAAAGTTCTATGGCATAGCTTGTGGGCTCTGAGCATCTAGACAGAACAGAACATCGTCTCTCGTGCTGTTTTGTGTCTGGACGGTTGATAGCGCTACAGTCCAACTCATAGTTTTAACACAGGCCGAAAGTCACGTGGGATTTTAAAAAATTTTGCAGGCTCTCTTCGGAAACTGGAAGAGGGTACCATGTAAGAGGCACCTAATTGGAAACGACTGTATCTGGGGT
This sequence comes from Ornithodoros turicata, assembly GCF_037126465.1. Taxonomy (NCBI): domain Eukaryota; kingdom Metazoa; phylum Arthropoda; class Arachnida; order Ixodida; family Argasidae; genus Ornithodoros; species Ornithodoros turicata. Next base: position 30,062,031 of record NC_088201.1, read on the forward strand.
TTCTGAATGCACTATGCAACTTTCCTATTAACACTTGGGATCTGATATCGGTATTTAAAATAAAGACATAATTAACTTCAGCTGAATAATTAATTTTGCAGAAAACCCTTATTTAATTTATTTTTTAAAGCTCTGTTCAAGTTTTGTGAAACACACTGTACATCTAAGTGTGCATAATAAGCCTCCTGTGATATTTTTTAAAGCTTATTTGTTTTTTAGGTTTCTGTCCCTTGGCATGTTTCCTAGTATAAACCATTAGCATCATGCCCCTAGAGCAGGGGTTCTTGCACTTTGTGAAGTCAAAGAACCCCATACATTTTTTGGTATAGAGAGGAACCCCTGCCCAACCTGTGTAACATGTCCACAGAGTACAACATGCTAAAAATAACTTCATGGAACAATGAACAAAATGGACAAATGCATAAAACTATTTGCTAAAACGTCACTGCAAGCAGCACATTGAGAGTTCTTCACATGAAGCATGAGTCCATACTTAATGTACTCTTTGCAGTATAAATGGTAAAAACATGTATAACGAAACATCATGTTACAATGTACCTTGCGCAATGATCATTTTTACTTGTGGAATGATGTGTTGTCTACCAAAGAGGTTACCAATGGCGCCATTGAACGGGGCGCCGTGGATGTCGTGGAACCCCTCGATTCCACAGAACCCAGTTTGAGGGCCTCTGACTTAGGGTGTCCAACATCCATGAGAAAGTAAATAACTGGATGTTCTTTGCAGTGGATCCGCTCCATCATCCCCGGCACTCAGTCGTCCACGTGAACATTCCCACGGTGACACAGAAAACCCTACCATCAATGCACGTCTCAACATCCCTGTGTATCCACCACCAAGCATGGTGTCCCAGACTACCACGAGGGTGCCAAAATTACGACACTGCAAGACAATGCGAACTGTAAGCATCCATGGAGAAAAAGTAGCAGCAACAGGACATGGAGTGAGTGACACAAAGCAAGAATCACGACGGCCGCCATTGCTACGTTCACGCACCTTTATACAAAAGGTAGTATCTCCTGAGGAAGACCAGTTGCGGGGACCCCTTATGACTGTCTGCAGGGACTGCAAGGGGATGATACGGCACATTATCCTGGCTAGCAGAACTGCTATGGCAAAGTCACACAGGCGAATACCTGCCCACTGGCCTCCCAATACTCTGTGCCTCTCACCTGTAACACAGTCACCACCATCAACACCAGTCATATGCCAGTAGCAATATGTGTGATCTTCTGACATTTTGTTTACGTTTGTACCGTTGCATGCTGAGAAAAACAGTGATACTTTGCATTCTAGTTGATGGCAGTAGTGCATTTTAGACTGCATGTTTGTGTGTGTGTAAATAAAGGACAGTAACTAGGAGTTCTTCAACAAAAAAGGGATGTCGTTACAGCTCTATGTTGCCTATGTTTGTAAAAGCTTGACCAAAGCAGCTTAGTCAGTGACCCCCAGCTAACATTAACACTGGCTAGGAAAGTGCAAGATTTATGGCTCTAAGGGGTCCTTTGCAGCAGCTAAATGTGTGTTACATAATAACGAGAGTTGGCCACGTATGTGAGAACACTAATTTTGAAATACTATCTCAGCTATCAGATTGAAAGGGCAGAACACTGCTGGTCAGTTCCTGCATTACAGCAGTAGCAAACATGTGAACATGCAGATTTAAAATTATAGAAATATTGTGCTCTTCACCACAAGGTTGTTGCTCAAAATGTACTGTAGACTGCTATCAGGCCTCATTACTAACAAGGGCTATCTGGCACATGCTGTTTCATTAACCTGCTGCCTCAGGTCCAAAGTGAACAACCTTACAAGCTTGACTTGCATTAAAGTTGTACATATTCATGTGGAATGCCACCTTGTAGGGCTTTGTTGTAAATGTTGTATGCTCTGTAACCCAGAAAATGTGCACAAATATGGGTAGTCGTGTACAGATACTTGAGGCAAATTGCATATTTCCCCACAAGATAACATGCAAAGTGAAAATGTGTGGTTGTATTTCTCATTGTTACGTGCTTGTATGAAGAAATCCCCCCCCCCCCCTCCCATTTTGTATTCATACACTTCTGCCCACTCATTAATTTGGAAAGCTTAACATTATTGCCCAAACATGGATTTTGTTTTAGTTGTTTTTAGTTTGAAGTGTAAATCGTTTCCTTTTCCATTCCACAAGAGTTCGAAAGTTGTAATCATGAATGTGCTTTTTTTTTTCAGGGGGCACTCCTAGAAATATTGCTGTGTGATATGATAGCTGTGTGTTGGGCAGTAGCTGCGCTTATATAAATGAGAGCACAAAATCAATTTTTGTGTAACTTGTAACTTGACAAACGATTTTCGCGTGGCCATCGATATGACAAAAAAGTTATGATAAACAGATATGTGATCTGTGGTTTTCCACAGGCAGCACAGTTTGCTTTCTCTTTGTCATGTTTTCATTCAGAACGTTGAATTTTTGAAAATGTTAATGTGGGGGGGATTTTATGAATGTGTAGTGGCTGCTCGAGAATGATGTTGTGTGTGGTTCTGGCAGGCTGTCAAAACTTTTATTGCAGTCATTGTAGTGTAGCATTCTGTGGAGTTTATTTGCTCTTATAGACAAATTTAGATTATTGATTTAGATAATATAGATATACACTGCCTGATATAAAATTGTGGAGTACTTAACATGCTCTGGGTCACTGAATGTACATTGCTATGAAGAAAGTTGAGGCAGTGGTGAGACGTAATTATTTATGAACAGTGCATGCAGTACTTGACCAATAAAAGACGGTTGTGTACAAATTCACGCTCCATGACCAAGTAGGTTAATACAAATGTTTGTCAGTACAGTCCATTGTGTGGTGTATGATGAACCAGTAATAAGCAGGTTATATAAATGGTAAAGATCAAGCGTTTGAATTCGGATATTAATTTCACTAGCTATCTCACAAACAGACAACATTTGTGTGACACTAGGAAAAGAAGGCTATTAATGCTACATCCCAGATTTTCAAGGTTAATTTAATTTGCAATTGATTTATCTTGTCATGCAAATTACATTTCTGTGCTACCCTGATCTCCTCATGGGGTCAACAAAGATGATGTAGTAGCAGCAATGGCATCATCTGCATTACATGGGAACACTTTCTGCACTACAATGGACTGCCTTGTTCTGGAGAACAAGGTAGACAGCTGTGGCACTGCTGACCCACACATTATGTACAGTCAACCCTCGATTTATGTGTGGTTAACGTTCCTCGAAAAATCGTTTACAAATCAAGGTTTAGGGTTTGGAATGAGGAAGGGGAATTGTCCTGTCCCAGAGGTCACCATTCATAAAGCGAGGGAATTCGTAAATCGAGGGTTCATAAATCAAGGTTTGACTGTATGCGTGAATGTATTCCAAAACCCTCCAGCTCCCATGGAACTTGGGACTCTGAGCAGCAAGTCATAATAGTGATAGCTGTCTCCTGGGCTGAAGGGGAAATTCTACAGATGTTCTTTGTGCATACTTTTCTCCAAAGAGTGCCTTTCTTCAGAAAATGAAAATGGTACTATAGTCGTGATCAAGCTAAGAACGGCATTGCCGGTGCCGTTTTATTTCCCTATGTTCAACCACCAGAAGCCAACATAGTGTTGGAAACGTTGTTGGTAGAATTTCTTTGCATCATATTTATTTTTAATTAAGGTTATTTTCATATTAAATGTAATAAGAATATATTACAAAGTGCTACTTCAGTGCCGGAGATGCCTTTTTAGGATGAACACGACTATAGTCACTACCTCGGACACATACGTACTGCCAGGGTGGAGCCGAGACTCTTTGATGTTCCAGAAAGCTCCCAACTTACTGCACACATATTGGCAAGTGAACTACTACTGAGCTTAGTCACTCTTTCTGGCTGGCACTGTCTGCCTTCTTGCAAGTATCATGACTATTGTGTGCATACAGAGCTGCCAAGTTGACTCAGTGTGAGCAATGCTGAGCTGATATGCACCCATGGTCATCTTCCACATTGTTGTCATGTTTCTTTTTCTTCAGTTTCAGTGCACATTAAAGAGCTCTCAGGAGGGCAAAATTAATCCACATGATCATAGTTGTCTCACGATGTAGTCACGAATTACTATTTTTGTCTTTGGGTACCTCTTGTCCTGATTCATCACCATTTGCCATCACAACAGTGATTTTTCTACCCTCTTACAACACACTATAATTGTTGGCAACACTACAAAAATGTATATTACATACACCCCTGTGAGTGCCTAGTATGATACTGCATAAAATCTCCTCGAGACCCAAACCATTTTTTCAGAGCAGCTGTGCCTCCTTGTGGAGGAAAGTGCGACAGAAAACCATTGATCTGGGTGACCCTTCACCACTTACTAACCAAGTGCATGAGGTGGTTCGTTTGGCCAACCTGTTCAGCCTTTCGTCATGTAGAAAATGAATGAATTTACATTGAATATTATTGGACTCGTACGTAATATATTCACATGTAATGTTTACACATGCTCTTTGCACTAGGTCTAGCACCCTCATCCCAAAAAAACACTGCTAGACTTTACCAGCTGTTCCATTAAATTTGCACTAGTCATCTTAATCTAACAGCATTTCGTCAGCACCGATTTGGCACTCTTTGGTCTAAGAAGCCCTTGTACCAAAAAACCTACTACTAAATGGACATCACAAAATCAGTGTTTCAAATTTCAGTATAACAGTTCACTCTTCAAGAACTCTTTAACCCCATTGGTGCTTCCTCATCAATTGGTGCATCACTGCACCTTCTGTATACATAGAACTAAAACAAAACATACAAAACAAAGACTCTGGCTCTTTTCCTTATCAGGAGGCAAACATTAACATTTAATGCCTTCTAAGGAATCTTAAAAAAATGGCAGAATATGAAACAGGTCTTTATGGAAACTTTGTGACCACTTTGGTTCCTTGTGAAAGAGGCTTTTTAATTAATGAATGAGACAGCAGTTATTATCGGTGGGGGCACGAGAAGTGATGGTTTGGAGAACCTTCTTCTGCTGAAGAGTGGAAGGCAAAACGTGCTGCAAAAATGTGGAATGAAGAAGCTGATTCTTGGAAAGGCGGCAAGACTGATACACAATAAACAGACATGCTTTGTTGTGGAAGAGCTCCGGAGCAGCAGCCGCAGTTGAGACAGGTTGGTTGCAAAATCCCTGTATCATTCAGTGTGGAACTTCCTATGGCTGGTGCTAACACTTGTTAACTCAGCAGGCATGCTTAAATGAGGAGTTAAGGCAAGAGAGTGCAAGTGTCCCTGATAGCTTTCATAGAAGCAGGCCCAAACATATACGTGCTGATTGGTTCAAGAGAATTCACCTGGGACAAGAGCTGCTAACACAAGAACAAAAAAAGAAAAAAAAGGAAGAGACAGCAACTTATGTGTCGTCGTCCTCCTTGCGTATGCATCTGGTACACCTAGTGGGAACCTAGTGCAAGCTCATACCATGGTGTTCTAATATCTCTGCAAATTTTAAAATTGAAAAGTTATTTAAAACTGTATGGCCATTCAGTGAACACTGTGTATCCTCCAATGTTCATGTTGCCTATATTTAACATATACATGCTTACATCCATATTTTTGTAAGCGGTTTAAAATTTCGTTCCATAAAAAAAAAAAAAAAAAGAACTGGAACCATCTCATGTGTTACATTGCTTCTCATGTTGCTTGTCTCCTCTCTGTTTGAACTACTGGAAGGCAATAAATTTGTGTGAAAGAACATTTATGTCACTTGATCAGTGACGATTATCCGAAGCAAAGTGCATTTAGTGGCCCTAAAGAAAAAGCACACAGCCAAGCATAAACTTTGTCTTCACATTCACACGTTTCATTGTCCTACTTCAGTTGTGCATTAGATCACAGGAAAGCTGGCTCCCCTACATGTTCTGCTGCAAACACAAAACAAGCAGAGTTCTTTCTTTACCAGCTCTGTTACTCCTTTGAAAGGTAAATAACAGCACTGCCATAACAGAGTTCAGAAAATTATGTGATTTATTTTTCACAATTTATCTGCGATTAACAGCAGCTGGCATACATCAGCGAGTAACGTACATGCAGCTCAGGAAACATACAAACTGTCATGACAAATAAAATAGGAGAGACAGACATAATGCACAAACATTATAAGAGGTAGCACTAAAAAAATTAAACACAAGTACATGACAATTTGGCACATGTACCTTTTATCACTCTGCAAATGCATGAAATCTGCATATTACACATACTTAGAAAAACATTTGCATATGTTGTTGGTTTATCATTAAAGTATTGACATCACCCAAACAAGGTTTCATATATGATGGCTACAACAGTACATGCCTTCTTGGCTAGCGTCACACTAATCACAAATGAGGATGGAGAATATCTCACATACTTATACATTGTATACAAAGTGTAAGGTAAAGGGAAAAAAATTGAGCATTCCGACAAAAAGTAAACTCTTGCCTTATGCATGAGAAGAAACGTGCCTTTGTGTTCATAGAAAAATATAGCAACACAAGACTCTCTTTTCCAAAGAAAGTCATCGTAGCTGTTGTCAGCAGCTTGAAACGCTAATAGGCAATGGGGGCATTACATAGCTCACCAGCTACAGCTGCGTCTTGTTCATGTCGACCTGGCAGAAATCAACTACACACACACACACTGTGAATGGAAGCTGCTTCATTCAAAACTGTGCGAAACAAAAGGCAAGCCTTATTTTGTTCAATGTGAAGGACAATTAAACTTTATCTAAACGTTCAGGATACTTATCACACACTGTGATAAGCCTTCTATGTGGAAATGCTGACTACTAGTTGTCTAATACACGGCACATGATATGACCACTCGAGTCATTTTGAGCCATCCCGCAAAAATCACGTGAAGTTTTAGGAAAAAAGGTGCTACCCTAACTTCCAGGAGAGGGAAATCAGTGACATCATGCCCTCTTCAAGAGGCTCTCTTATGTAAGATGTGTCAACCCATTTCACCAAAATGCCATGATGTAATGCCCCAGCCATATGTACACCATCCTGAACACCTTGCCCCATTCCTTTTAAACACCCACATGTCCACGTCGGTAAGCTTTGGCACAGATCTGCCTATCCATTTTAACAACACAAAACGTGAAATATTCGGTTAACGAAAAAGTTGTCCATAATAATCAGGCCCATACTTTGGACTTAAAAATCATGTCTTTTCAAAATTAGTTCAAAACAAGTTTGCCACCTGTTAAAATAGCCACAAAAATTTATATTTCACATACACCATGACTGGCAACATGAAAAATTTTTTTTTTCTTGGTATGAGCCATCTTTCTAGGAAGCATAAGGTCAGCACAGCAAGTGGTGAACTTAAGTCGGCAATCTCTGTCCTGCGCTACATTCAGGTGTGAATATGTTCAATGAGATTGTAATTTAATCCAGGATGTGCACAGGTTATTGAAAGCTACACTGTCCATGAACATATCATGCTGACACACCAATAAAACACACATGCTCCTACTATAAATATCTGGAAATGGCAACACTGAGTAACAAATAAGAGTACTCGCTATGGCAAACTTTCTGTAAGCCACATAACACCTGAACCAAATCAAATCAAAGTCATCCACACCAACCAAAAAGAAATATGCTTACAAAAATGTATACAGCTGCATGTGCATGAACTCAGTGTGGAAATAGGACAGCACTCACTATTTAGTCCACCGAAAGAACAGTGTTAATGCATCACAGTGCTGCTTGTTCCCCTAGTGTCTGGGAGGAGGAGGGGTGGGTACGGCCCCCCAGTCTGTCTTGAACATGGATGGGGGAGCGCTCCGGAAAGTGGCCAGACCGTGAGGGTTCAGCAGAGTGCTGGTGGGTTGCTGTGGAGGATGTGACACTGGTGGAGGTGGTGGGGCAGCTGCTTTGGAGTCGCTCGTAGAGGCTTGCGAGCTGCTCAGCACTGCTTGTTCCGGGGGCAGAGAGGAGCCGGACGGGTGGTGGTGGTGCCTGTTGCTCCCCACTGCAACGGGAGGGGCATTTATGTCTGTGCAAGTCTCTAGGCTCCAGGAAGCGGCGGCCGCACGCGGCACACGCAAACGGGCGTTCACCGGCATGCGCCCGGAGATGCCGCGCCAGCTTCTCGCGCCGCCCGTAGCTCTTGCCACACGCGAGGCAAACGTGGGGTCGCTCACCTGTGTGCACACGCCGGTGCCGCGCCAGCTTGTCCTTCCGGTAGAAGCCTCGGCCACAGAAGTCGCAAGGGAAGGGTCGCTCCCCCGTGTGAATCATTGCGTGCCGTGTCAGGTGGTTCTTCTGCGAGAAAGTTTTACCACATACATCGCAACGGAAGGGCTTGTCTCCAGTGTGGGTGCGCATATGGTCCAAGAGCTTGCAGCGGTAGCTAAAGCCACTGCCGCAGATATCGCACGCACAAGCCTTCTCCCCGTGGGCAGCACGCACGTGGGCTCTTACACGATCAGAGGATGCAAACAGTTTCCCGCAGACTTCACATGGCACAGAAGGCACGTTTCCGCCTCGTTGTTCGCCACGAGTGTGCTGACCCAAGTGTTGTTGCAGCTCTGATGCTGCCTTGAAGGGAACTTTACATGATGGACAGGGCCACAGTTTATCGTTTTTTGTCTGTTCAGGAGGGTGTTCAACTTTGGGAAGCTTAGTGGGATCAATTCCTGGAAAAGCTACAGGTGCAGATGAAAGACATCTACTGTAGTCGGCACTAGTCGAGGGTGGCAACGGAGGTGTGGGATGTGGTATCTTGAGGGAGGTAAGAGATCCCCGAGGTGAGACAGAACCTTTGCTCACGAGTGGCTTAGTACCACTTTGCTCTTCCTGGGCAGATGATGTCGGGGGAGCGACTTGTTGGGCTGCTGTAGTTGGTGGCCCATGGAAGTTGGGCAAATGCTGGCGGGGATCAAATCCTGTGGATGCATTCAGTTTCAGTAAGCTTCTAGGAACAACCACAAATTTCAACATCAAAGTGCGGTTTCAGTATTAGAGTTTAGTGTGTCCAACAACTGTTCCCGTATTCAGGAGCGGTTTTTTGGAACACTGAAATTCTTACACAAGGCACATTGTTGGGTGACATGGAGATAAAGGGTGCAAGACTAAAGGAAGCTTTTACTTCTGGTAAGGAACTGGACAAAAACTAAACATTATGGAGGAAAACATACTGGAGTGGACAGGTGCTGGTATGTGGGCACACATTTGATTGGAAGGCTGCTATGTATGTGTGTGTTGAGGGGCAGCCAGCAGCTAACATTGGGTGCAGGTGCGAGACGCAAGGGTCAAAACAGCTCATCTTAAACAAAGGCTGCCAAGAGCACAAAAACGAAAGGAAGGAAGACACAGCAGCTTCTGTGTCATTCTTCTCCTTGTGTTCTGGCAGCTCTTATCCAAGATGAACTGTTATCAACTGCCCCATTTGCACATGTGGGTTAAAAGAGCACAAGCATAGCAACTCAGAATGGCAAGCATATGTCCTCCAGTACATCAGGAACTTGCAAAAGGGAAAAGGGTTGGACCTTTGACAATAAAAGCTAAGAAGTATCGCACAAAGGTGGTACAAGCACAAGCGTCAGCACCTTATTCCTGAGTTGTTTGATTTCATGGTACAAGCAGGAGTGTTTTTCAGAAAGAGAGATAAGAAGATCAAAATGTGAACGGATGGTACCAAGTACCTCGCAGCTACCTCCCTCAAGCCTCCTGTGTGCACAGGAACTTTTGGAAATCTATCCCATGCAAAGCGTGATGGTGATTTTAAGGCAGAATAATAGCAGCAACAAAGACTGCACAGATGAAAACATTAGTACTGTAGTGTGGAAGAGTTAAGCCCAGAGTGAATATAAATGGAGGCTGTTTCAAACTCTGGACCCAGTACCAATGTATATGTGGGGTCAAACTACCACTGAGCTAAGCAACATTTAGAGCATAACATGATTGAAGGAAGTAAAAAAGAATGGGCATTGACTGGTGACAAGCAGGATCTCATGGATGCGTGTGCAGAACCAGAAGGCTACTCCCACATAATACATGGGTACAGTGACGAAGACACTAAATGCATCATAGTACCCTGAGATCAATCACCAGCTTGCTTGCTTTTTAGCAATTCGTTCACTGACTAAATGCATGTTAACAGTGCTAAAACCACAGGGATAGCATTCAGTTTTGCTCCTTGTTCCCGTGGTTTTTAGTGCTGTCAACACGTATGCAGGGAAAACAGAATGACATTTCAGGACGACATGAGACATAAAGACACTGCAATGAACGTCAGTGAAATGAAGTGTCAGGCATACACATTGATTCGGAGTCGATGTTGGCTACACTGTTAAAAGGGCTGAGAAGGTGGTTCTACAGTAATGTCGGAAGATTAGACGACTTTCAAAATTATTAACAACGCACGAATATGTCACTGTGACAATTTCCAAGTCCAGTTTACGAAATGCTTGCTCAGCACTACACACTTGACCACACTACTGAAAAAAAAAAAAAAACTGCGCTCATGTATTAACAGTTAACCTAAACCTAACCTAAACCTAAAGAATGAACATTGGTTGTTTGGAATGGAGGAACTATACTGAAGACTTCAATTGAATAATTGCAGTTGAAAAAAATGCACCGGCAGTGGGGTTCAAACCCTCAGATTTCTGGTCAGAGATGCTACCAATTCCACCATGCTAGCTATACCCTCTTCAATGTACCAAGTCCTGCTAGGATACACGCACCCACCCTAAACACATTCTCTCTCATATTGTTGTCTCTTACATCTGGGCATTGTGAGGCTTGTAGTATGTTCGTCCTTCTATGTTAATTGCCTCATCTACTACTATGTTATACTGACTTGCAGTCAATTTTACAATGCCCTATTTTCTAAACTGGATTTTTGATAAGGCACTACAGTCTGTTTAGCAATGTGTGGTATTTTTCAAAAGGGTGAGTGAAACATGGAACGTTACATATGCAGATATATTCCGTCTTATCAGGTACATTTTTATGGCAGTCGCACGCTCACTTCTATAAACTTTGGTTAATACAGATCTGTCACTCGGCATAAACATATTCACTGGTACTGTTACTACCCATCACAAAGCACATTCCGAACCTAACAGATGTCTATTTCTGTTATCATCATTGACTAAGACTAATCATAAGTGGGACCTGCTACACAGTGCATTCTGCACTGTGTAGCATATATCATTCTATGAGACCCTCTTGTTGACACCCTCTGTGTGCTGAAAATCCGTAGCAGACTTCTCTGCAAACCCCACCCACCCCTGTGGCAAGGGACCACAGAACCCTTCATGCAATGTTATGAAATTCAAATGGCTCAAGCAACTTGCACCATGCAGTCATATGCCAGCATCACACAAGACCTTGTATCATTGGGAGAAATCAGTAAATATATTTCCCATTGGAGCCCGAATTTTTCCTTACAGCTAATTGTGGTAAATCACATTTGCCCTATTGCACCGACCACAGCCTTTGAAGGGCATGCTTCTTCCTGCACCTGAATAGGAATGCATGCAAGTCTGTGCTACTACTTCAGATGTCTGGCCACCGAAGAGCTCACATTACAGCTTTTTACATATGCTACTGGGGCTGCAAATGTCCTTGTTAGCTCACTTTAAGCATATGTCTGACACTGTTACAAGAAAGCCTTTAGTGCTTGCAAAGTGGCTACTTCAATTGCTAAACAGTGAAATACAACCGTGAACATGGGTAACCCAATTCAACTTTAAAAATGTCTGGTTCTCTTTCCATAATACTTACAATGTCCTCCATCTTCCCAAGCTGCCAGAAGCAATGACAGACGTTACCTACGTACTTTTTGACGCTTGCCGTCGACTCTAATGATATGTATCACTACCACACAAAAAAAGCACTCACCGTAACAGCTGCTAGCCTCCGCTATCAACAGCTTGCCATAAGTTTCTGAAAAGTTTTGAATTATGTAGCATACTAACAATATAGCAGCACACGCTTTTCGGAAGCCCACACGCGCGTCTATAGATACCAAAGAACAACGGGCTACTTAGTGGCGACCACTGATTGCAACTGCAAACTGTTCATACAGATGAAAACCATTCTGACGGTCAGTCATAAATTTTTGTAAATGCTTTTGCACGGTAAAAGACCTGCCTCTCAAACAGGTATGGTAACAACTTTCACAATTGTACGAATCGGAATATACTGTTTATTGCGCAGAAAACACACTCACAATTCGGCAGACAAAAAGCATTTGTTGAACTTCACACAATTGCGATCTTTCAACAAAACTTGCAACAGTTCGTGCCAAAACTGCATGTAGGGAACTCCATAGGGAACGAGCCCGCTCACTCGAGACAAAGAAATCATGGAGGGGGGATGTCCCCCATCCCTCCTCCCAGAACGATCGCTGGGAGCTGACATGCGCGCAAAGGCATAGCATGCAATGCTAACGGCCAGTGACGATTCCATAGGTGTCGATGGAACAGCAAAATGCATACACACCTGGAAACGCTGCTGGAAAGACAAATGTAGGGGTACAAACAACCTGCTCAGGGGTTGAAGCCATTGTTCAGCTACATACTCCACTATGTAACATCAGTAACATCCACAAGCATCTTTGAAGGACTGACGCGCCGCCTACATTGCAAAATGGCCGCTGCCAATCCATTATTTGAGGTTAGCCAGAGCTATGGCCAAAGCCAGGTTCCATAGACTAGTAATGGCCAATGGCGGGCGGCTTCTCACGGTAGTCTCGTTCCCAACAATTGGCCTTGAACACAAACTTGTAGTCCAACTGTGGCTCGCTGTGATGTTGCTTTGGGGATGGCTATATTTTCAAAATTAATGCGGCTTCCTACATGTTCCGTTTCTGGCATAGCCGTTTAAACATGGAAACGCCACTGCACTTCTTGACGGTTTGTGGTTTGACACAGTGACGGTCATATGAGCTTACATTGCTTACATGCCTTCATGAGCTGGTGATGGAGACGCGGGAGTCTATATTTGAGCAGTCAAATTTGTCCGGGTTGCTGCGCTCCCCTCAAGCAACTTCGACTGCAAGAAAGACATCTAACAGGTAAGTCGCATGCCACTGACTAATACATGCATTCCCAAGGAGATATTGAAAACATATGGAACACATGTATTTTGAAATCAACATGTATCATTTCCAGTTGTTCATGGACTTTGCCACATACTGAAGTTGTCATCCTCGCACCAAATGCATGTTTTAGTACGTTGAAAGTACCTCTTGATTGCCAGTCAAATGTGCTACCCATTACACCGCCAGGGTGTTTACCAACCTGGAAAACAGGGAATTATCAGGGAATTTTGATGTCACTGGAAAAGTCAGGGGTTGTCAGGGAATTTGTCAAAGTAGTCGAGTAGGAGTTTTACTAATTTCTCAATAAATGACCTGTTTTATGAAGGATCTGGAGGGGGGGGGGGGTTATCAAATCATAGCAGCAGGCACCAAGTTCCTTCATGTTTCGGTCAGGGAAATTGCTTGAAATAGTCAGTGAAGACCTGGAAAAGTCATGGAATTTGAAGGCTACAGACCCAGACCACACTGGCATGTCTTTTCAATGGACCTCTCTCGGATGGACAGGACACACTCAGCAGGCATTTGACCTGCAAGCATATTAGGCATATTAGGCGTGGGTTTGATCCCCGCCTCTGTTTGTCTTTGTCAACAACTGCCTTACTTCGATCTTTCGATATTCTTAGGCGTGGGAGGTCTTGTGTTTGTCTGTTTATGTGCTAGCCACCAGTTGGTTAACTTTCCAGATTAAGTATATCTGGTGCAAATTATCTTTTTTTTACGCAATGCATAATGCAGTTTAACGTGAATTACGAAACACAAAAACACTTTGTTGTCGCAATAATAGTGATTATTATTTAACTGTTCTAACTTTTGACATCAATGCTAAAACAAGTGAACTATTACTCAAGCAGATGTAGACCTTGCCAGCAAGGCATGCACAGTGTTAGAAACAAGCTCTTCACTAGCACAGATGAGTCACCTTCAATGTTACATGAGACTACCGCTGCAGGTATGCACCAACAGGTTATATTCTAGAAAGTAATTTTACTGCATTGGACAATATATTTGACATCCAACCTCCTATGGTGAACCTTCCAGGAACCTATGACGGACCTTGCACTTCACTTGGAAAACCTGCGAGAAAAGACGATGAGGTGTGTCCAGAATTACTTGCTATGTCTTGGTGAGAGCTTAAAGGGGTACTAAAATGCAAAAATTTCTCCTTGTGGAATGAAAGATGTCGTTACCTAGACACTAGCACAAAAGAAACCTGAATATTCTCTTGTGTCGTTTGTAATGTATGCACAAACGAAACCGCAGTTTGTGCCTTCCCTCATATTGCCTTCTCAACTAGTGCGATAATGCACAGTGGCCTGCCAATTGGTCTCCTGAAACGATGTCCCATGATGATTGGGCAAGTCGTTTGAGTAGACCAATGAGAGGCTGCTCTGCATTGTCATGCTGTTTGAGAAAAAGACAGGAGGGTAAGTGGAAATTGCGGTTCAGTTCATGCATAATTCACAAACGTTTCTCCTCTTACGAAGACAAAGAGCAGTAATTATTATTATTTTAATGCCCCCTTTAATTACTAGGTACATATTGAGACAAATTGCATTAGCAATTCGTTGCCATTGTTCATGCAAAATTGCTGTTGGGTGTGGACATTTTAAAGGCTGTTCCAGTTTTTCCGATGCATTCCAGAGTTTATGGACAAAGTCTAAAAGTTCAAGTTGCTTGTAACTATAGGTGAGCATGGGTGCCAGCAGATACTCACATAGTTTTGTGATATGGGCGTTAAAATTCAGTGTCACTGGAAGTAGAAGTTCAGTGCTGTCATCATGGGTATAATGCAGGTGCTACCACAATGCATTGACAGGTAATACAGGTAAGCCCGTAGTCCGCAGGAACCTGGCACCCACTGAGCTCTAGTTTTGCTACCTTCTTGCTAACAAATTAGTAATTAACTTCAGTATGTTCTCTAGTTTTCATCACGAAAAATACCTGGAAAAGTATACTTTTCTATATGTCGTTGATTCTGGGTTTTCAGATTTATCCAAAACAGTGCACAATTTGTTCCATGTAATGCGAGTGAACTCCATCCTTGCCTAGGCCACCTTGACATTAGAGTCCTTCAATATGGTACTCTATTTAGTTGCTATATTCAACATGAGGGCTCTTTGAGGGCATTTTGGTGAGGTCTCAGGTCCATTTGGAAAACGTTTTCCTCTCCCTTTTTTTGTGAATCATGCTTCCCCTGCTCCTCATGGTGGACAATGGAGCACATATAACACACAAATTTTCGTCTTGAAAGGGAACTGGATGTAATGCAGATGGTAATGCGGGACCCAAGCGAATGCTGCCTCGCATCTATGTCAATGAATATCTGGATTTTGCAATGTTCATATCGCGCAATGATCGTGATAGATGTTGTCTACAAGTTCTGCCGCATAACAGTAAATGTTTTTGCAAGGCGGCTTCTCATTCTTCTAATGAGTATGTCATTTTACAGTTGTCACTTCTCCCCCCCCCCAATTTTGGGTATTAACTCAGTTGTAAAAGATAAATGAGGAAAGATTGAATTCTTGGAAAATAATAAAACTTCAAAAAAATAAATTCCGGGAACCAGGAACCCTAGGCATAATTCCATGGTCATTTAACCTTTCACTAGAAACCCCTGTCGTTTCTATTTAAGTAGCTGACAGATTTGACACCAATTATTAACCCATGCAGTTTTGAGATTCGTGTGTAGAAATTCATTGTTGCTGCGGGTTGCAGGGAAAATGCATGTACAATCGCACTGTGTCCATGGAGATTGCTGACATACCCTCCTCACACACAGTGTGTGCGGTATGGGTACAAATTTACTTACCTGGGCTCACCTGTGCCACTAATATGTAATTCAACCACTACAGTCATCAGATAGTAATAATTCAAAAGGACATTCATGAAAGAAACATGAAATAATGGTGTTAACTGCCAAGCTTGAGAGAAATTCTAATTTGCATGTATAACGCCACAAATATTGCCGTATACCAGAAAGATTTTCAACTACATATATTCCAGTTGTGTAGGCACTTCCTATCCTTAAGGGTAGATAATAGCTGAAAATAAAAATTGGCAGTGCTCTTGATTATGTTTGTCTATAATTTTTTTAACGATGCTTAGGTGACGATATGGTTGAAGTAGGCTTGTTTGAGTTCATCTTTTCCTGTTTTGTCTTTCAGAAAATGAATTCATTTCTGGAAGAAAGCAAGCAACGGCTGTCTTTATTAGTTTCTGACACTGTGTGCCGTAGTATTGTAAAAGTGCTTCCTCCAACAAATGGTAATGTATATTTCTGATTATATTCCCACTGCCACTTCTGTTCTGTTTATGTTGTTACATGTGAAATGAGAGTAACGGCCAGTTCCCACTTGATGACACCTGGTGCAACGTCACTTGTATGCAGTGGAAGTAGTAGCGCATGTCCGTCATTGTGAAATATGTCAGAGCAAAGCAAATTGACATGTTGGAAATGCCAAAAATTGACGTGACATTCACAAGAGCTCACAAGACTGATGTTCTTTTGACCAATGAGGTGATCTCGTAATCAGCAAGATGACTGTGTCCTAACCACGCCTTCTCATTTTTTGTCTCTTAATTTTTGCCTTTGTCACTGCTGCTGCTTCATATTTCCTTGATTCCTTTATGTCTGAACTATTAAGAACATTACAAGTAGTACATGATGGGCTGCAAAAGTATCGCAATGGGTGGGACTGTGTGCCACTATGGGTGCCAATGCACTCATTGAAACAAGAGCGAACCAAGGAAATATCCAGAAGGATGATGTCAACCGCAAGACACAGCGGAGAGCTTTCTGTTTTAGTGAGAACGCGAAAAGCATGCTGTCTCCCGACACTTCTTGATGTCACCGCTTACGTTGTGACATTGCGTCAGTCGCCATCAGGTGGGAGCCATGCATATGGCAAGGGAGCTTGGATGCATGACCAGTGAAGTTAACTTATTTGGACACTTTGGATTTTGTCAACAGCCAGAAATGCCACTGCTAAAGACTTGTTATCTCAAGGCATTGAGGAAATTGGAGGGTAAGTGTCTATGACCTTCATTGTTGTTGTACCATTAAACAGCAAGTCTCCTTCTCTTTGTGTGTGCATTATAGTTAGAGGTGTGCACAGGTAAGTAAGTTTGCACCCTCACCCACAGACGTGCCACCTGCAGTGTGTATGTGCAGATGCAGTGCGAGTAGACTAGTTCTTTTTCGAACTATACGCAGCGACACGGATGTTTTATCCACAAATAGGAAAGCTGTGTGGGTACACCCGCACCTGTGCTCACCTATATTTGTCGTACTTCAAACAGTCTTGATTGTGAGCTGCCTTATTCCTTCAATATTGAAACAAGTACAATTTTTCACCAGGATGCATTCAAATTTAGATTAGTTCTGTTAATGCAATGCATCGCATCAGTTTGCTTTTCATATCCGCACCCTTCAATCTGTGAGAACTGCTAACTGTTGTTCTCAGGTAACTATTTGCATTGTACTCACGAATATTTTCTTGTATGTAATATATTTCTTATGCAGGTAGCTAATCGACTATGCTGGTTTGTGCGACTGCTGCTAAAAGGATGCGAACAAAGTTTTCTAAGTTTTTTATATGTATTCTTGTACGCAGCCTTCGGTAGGATGTACCTAAGTGACAAGTAACTTGTAACTGTAACTGAGTTAGTCAGGTATTGCAATATTTTCTGGTGTCAGTTCTCTTGCGAAGTTTAGTCGGGGCTTCAAATGCCCTGCCATTTTTCCCCCGAGCACAAATTCCGCTAACTTTGTCATCTCATACGCAGCCAGGATGACCTTAGACTAACTCCCATGGCCTTGCACTGGCCCACAGAAAATCCTGCATTTATAACATGGTATAATTACGCTTGGACAGTACAGTTGCTACGACAGTTAATTATGTGGTTACACTTATTCGACTTTTTAAAAATGTAACTGTAAAGTAACCTAGTTACTTTAACATGGTAACTGTAGCTGTAACTTGTTATATTTCAAGGAGAGTAACTGTGACTCAGTTATTATTTTTGTGGGGTAACTAACTTTTTTCAGTAACTTACCCATGAATGCCTGTAGGGCACGGCCCCTTAGTCCCATTGACACTGGGGTGTCTGCAGTTCTTACGCTTAGTGAATAAACAAGTTTGAAACTTACTGGAATGTTAGAAGTGCTGCTTCCAGTGAAAGCTCAAATGACCTCACGTTTACGCAAGAAATGTGCACATTGTTCGGTATTTTCTTAGAATGAAACTTGAGTAATAAAGTAAAAATTGTGTAATGAATGACAGTTGATGAAAAGGCACCAGCAGTGGGATTCGAACACACACCCTCTACCAGCTAGCGAAGGCGTAGTGGTTAGGGTGATCGCCTTCCACGCAGAGACTGGGAGGTCACATGGGTTCTAATCCCGGCTCCGGCTGCACTGTCTAAGGTTTCCCCTGGGTTTTCCGGCAGACTTTCCAGACGAATGTCGGCACAGTTCCCCTTGAAGTCTGCCCAGGATGCATACTAGCCCACTCCTTTCTGCTGTATGCCACTCACAGCCACAGTTGCTTCGTGGCGCTATCGTGGAACTTAAAAAAAATAAGCCCTCTGATTTTCAGTTAGAGATGCTACCAGTTACACACCATGCTAGCATGGTGTCTTTGTCCTTTTATGTTTCATTGCCTGTGCTACTGATCAGTTAGTAGAACTAAGTTGGTTGACAACTCCAATGCGTAAGTCAGCACGAAGATGGGGAAATGGAGAATGGAATGGAGAAAACATATGGATGGTGGAGAATTGCGTGCAAGTATTGCAGATACATCCACACTACCCATGGGCACACTGACAATGTAGGTACTCTCCATGTGCAGTTACACTGAATTTCTACCCGTATGTCGCAAACTGGGGGGGTATCTGCAATTAGTATACCAACACCTGTGCTCACTTATGATTAACCTGATTGTTAGGTCTAAGTTTATAGATAGTTTTAAATTTCCAGTGTATGATGCTTCTAATCCGAAATCATTGATTTGTGCCTAGAGCCATGCGCTTTGTTGATTTCACTGGTGATGCATTGCTCTCTAGGGCCACCACATCTCAGTTTTGGATGGCTGGCTGTAAGCAACAGGTCTCGGTATCACAGTCTCTTGTTAGGAACCCTTTAGCCGATGCCAGCGTTCTTGACCTCTCACAAATTTTCAAAGGGATAGATGTTCAGGATACTACCATTTCACGGCACTCTCAGGTAAGCATAGCAGAATTATCCAATGCAGAAGTATGCTTAGTTCTGGTGGGGCCAATGAATTGAATTAAACGAATGCCATTGAAATGTCTGGCTTTTGTTTCAATTCAATTCATTTTATTTCACTCAGTAAAGTGGGGAAACCCAGGACGAAAAGCTGCACAGTGCAGCTTGACAAGGTCCTGGGACCCTTGGTCTTGACAGTGGTGTAGAAATAAAAGCTAGACAGTGAAAAAGCACAACTGAAACCTACAATCTTGCATATGGATGATACATGCCACTTAATTCAGCCTCGCGATACACACAACAAAAAAGAATAAGTTGACAACACAAGAAATTGTGCGTGAATACATGTCATAGGCAATACATGTTTCTTTGCATGAAACAGACATATACAAGTCATAAAGCATATTTTCTCTACATGACTCACCTAATAGGAAGCAACCAGGTTTCTGTTGCCCTCGAGATCTTGCAGCATTTCCACTCTACTGCTACTCCATTAACTGCCGTCAGTGGGGATTAGGGGTGTGCGAATATTCGAGTTCTCGAATTCGAATCGAATATCAAACACTCGAAATATTCGATTTGCGAATCGAATATCCAATATTCGATTTTTCGAATAATGACTATTCCACGAATATGAACGACGCAACCCGAAAGTGGGCTTCACCTGATGCTTCCGTGCATGAGGTGAAGCCTCCTTTACGAAATTGCCCTTGCTGCAGGACCAGCACAGGCGGGACTGTGTTTAGTTTAAGATAAAATTATCCAAAGTTAGTTTTGTAGACATCGTCTGTGGGAGGGGTGGCTCCCCTCCCACATGCAGTTTAGCGGTGCCGACGAGGGACTTTGATTTAATGTCTGTGAGGTTGCCTTTAAAAAGTTCGGACACTTGAATAATGACTACATCTCACGAACAAGGGTGTCTTAAAGATGTCCTTTACGTCTAAAATTTCAGTAGTGCAACTTCCTAGGGCCAGTGCAAAGAAACTAAAGGGTGTTCATGGCAAGGCTTAAGCAGGATGCCAATTCGTTTGTTTCACAAATGGCCTGTGGTTGTCTGAATCCATTACAACATCATCCGTATAACATGCTACTGCCTGACATAAAATTTTGAAATGCAGGTAACCGCTCCCGTACACCAGTAAGTGTAGGCTCACCTGAAAAGCAGGAAACACTCTCTGTAAAATTAAAGAGTAGTGGCTTTTAGCAGAAGAATTGCATGTCTCTCTTGTGACAGTTAATGCCAGAAAAATTGCACTATAGCCATGGGCTACAAAATGGAAACTTTTAGTGCGAAAGTCACATATTGTAAATTTTGCACAAATATTCGATATTCGATTCGGTATTCGGAATTTTTTCCTCCATTCGATTCGATATTCGATTCGACTTAAAATATTCGGATTCGCACACCCCTAGTGGGGATGCATGGCTCGAGTGCTACACCCTGGTTGCTATTTACACAAATGTGCATGGAAGGCTGTGTAGGAGACCGATGGTTGATAAGGTTGATTGTGTTTTGACTCGGTCGCATGTTCCATGCAACATCCTTGATGTTCGTCTTTGTAGTTGCTGCTCGTGCTACAGATTTCCTCTCCCCCTCAGTGTAGGCTAGCTATCCAGGAGACATGTGGGTGTGTGTGACAGGAATGAATGAAGATGGTGCTGTAAGGGAGGACGCAGGTCGCAGCGGGGGGTCGTGCTCAAAATAAGCTAGCTTAAGGCAATCAATGCATGTGGTGTCTTTGCCACTGATTTATGTTCTCTGGTATTTGTTGCCAGCTTCGATGACTTGGGTGGGGCAGGTACATGACGACTGTAGGGACCTGCGTACACCGTCCGTTCATAGCAATATGTGTGTTGCAGCATGGGCGTTCCCAGGATTTTTTCCGGGGAGGGGGGGGGGAGCAAGTGTGCAAACCCCACCCACCCACCACCACCACCTCTTTTTCTGGAGGCGGACTGTGCGGGTGTTGAGAGGTTCCTATTATGATATCTGAGAATAATCATTACGACCTATGGCTAAAGAGCGCACTTTTTTCACAAGCGACCTTTGAGCTCCAGGGGGGGCACGGCCCCCCTTGCCCCCTCTCGGTACGCCCATGTTGCAGTGGGTCAGTCATGTGTATGTATGGTAAACGGCCAGAGGAAGTCTGCATTGGGAGAGGTCAAAATCAGGATAGACCTACTTATAGTCAGTTGAGGAAGTCCTGGTGAGGCACAGACTGCTCAGGCGGAAGATTGACTGCAAATGTAGGCAGAGGCAGGAGCTGGGTAACCTTGTGAAGACTGCATACAAATGGTGACATGCTCCTGTGGGGACAATGAGCATATCATCAATGTAAACCATGACGAAAATCTGCCCACAGAGGACAAAGTCTATGAACCTCTGGAACGTCTGTGCCGCATTCCTGAAACCGAATGGCACGTGCAGTAACTAGAAGGACAGGACCCTAACGATAACAAATATGCTGAAAACATTGGTTGCCAAAACAAACTTCCTATATATGTAGGTGTACTGCTTGTTTATAATGTTTAATTCTTTTTCAGGTGTCCTTCCAGCCCAAACAAATTTCTGCCCGCTCGACTTCTGTTAGTAGTGCAAGCTTAGGCAAACCAGGTACTTTTCCTGCATATCAGACATGCTACTTTCTTTGCTGCTATGTGTTTGAATTGTTGTATTTGACAGAAAAAACGAAATGTAGGCACTCTTCCCATTAAAGGGATAGCTTACTTTCCAAGCATCAGTTCATAGATTATTGTTTCCACGGTGCATTCCCTAATTTATCAAATCCCATAGGAAGGCAGGGGAGAAGGTAGAAGGGCGCAGCCAATGGCATTATTGTGAGTTTATTGAGGTCTAGCCTCCTCTGTTATCTGGAAACGAATCCTCTGAACATCCATAACCAGTAATTTATAATCAGTGTTAGCTGCAATAAATTTTGACTGCATGTAATAACAAATGTTTTCCACAAGCATCCATACAGCAGCCATTGAGGTGGAGGATCTTGAGAAACTAGTGTTGGTTTTCTGAAGAGTGATGAAATCTGGACTTGTTGGTATAGGACCCTATTGCTGCTCAGTGCTAAGAAGACAGAGACATAAGAAAGAGACACAACACATGCGCTACTTCCAACAAGTTGGAAGTAGTGCATGTGTTGTGTGTCTCTCTTTATGTCTTCGTCTTCTTAGCGCTGAGCAGCAATTTGGTTTTCTGCTTTGTAATCATGGTTGTAGACTCATAAAATACACATTATTTATATGATTAGAAAGATGTGTGACAATGAATGAACACAGCCTTTTTTATAAAAATGGGGTATAGTTTTGAGTAACCAGTAGTGTCAATGATTTTGCCTAACATACATGCTACACTGCCTCATCTATGACACCACAAAAGGTATCCATAATTACCTTTAGATTAATATAAAAAATATTTTCGTGTGATCTATATTTTCCCAAAATGAGGTAGCAAAATTGTGCTCAAGCATTTTCTGAATTTTCTATTAAACAATGTGGCAATGAAAATGTGTTGGATTCGTGGAACCAAAGGAGGTATATGGGACTGACAAATGAGAGCATAACGACCATGAATATTTAGGTTTATTGATGGGCAAAGTACTGTGCTTAATGTAAAGTACCACCTGGCATTGGTGGTACTTTAACTACAGGACAAAGTACCATACTGCAAATGGACTTTAGAGTAAAGTACGAAATACTATTATCCATGTGTTGCTATTTCCACGAGTTGTATTGTAAACCCACTCCCCTATGTAATGTTTAACGGCCGTGGAGGTATATAAATAAATACTGAGCAAAGTACTTTAGGTACTCTTGACGAACATTGCAAATTATATACCTCTCCACATGTCACCGTTTGGTGCATAATTATTAGGGGTGTGCGAATATTTGAGTTCTCGAATTCGAAAGAATATAAATCACTCGTGAAGTATTCAATTCGCGAATCGAGTAGTCCAGTATTCGGTTTTCCGGATATTTGACTATTCCCCGAATATGAACGACACCACCGCGGAAGTGGTCCTCACCTAACGCTTCCCTGCATGAGGTGAAACCTGCTTTACGAAATTGCCAGTGCTGCAGGACCAACACAGACGGAACCGTGTTTAGTTTAAGATAACGTTAGCCAAAGTTAATTGCATATACTTTGCCTGAGGAAGGGGTGGTGGCCCTCCCACGTACACTTTAGCGGTGCCGGCGTTTTTTTTTTTTTTTTTTTATGTGTGTGAGGTTGCCTTTAAAAAGTTAAGACTCTTGAATAATGCCTGCAGCAACACTCTCAGCAACACAACTTCCCCAGGCGAGACATACACACACCAGCAAAGAAGCAGATGGTGTTCATGGTAAAGCTGAGGCAGGATGCCAAATTGCTTGTTTCACGAGTGACCTGTGGATGTTCAAAAACAATTACAGCCTCATTTGTGTAACATGTTACTGCCTGACATCAAATTTTGAAATCAAGATAATTACCCCAGTAAGTGTAGACTCACCTGAAATGCAGGAAACACTATCATGTAAAATTAAAGACTAGGGGCCTCACATAGAAGAATTGCGTGTCTCTTCTGTGACAGTGACAGAAAAATCACACTAAGCCATGGGCTACAAATGGCAAACTTTTAGTGCAAAAGGCTAAAATTTGCACGAATATTCAATGTTAGATTCAGTATTCGGCATTTTCCCCCCATTCGATTCAATATTGATTCGACTTCAAATATTCGGATTCGCACACCCCTAGTAATTATGTTTTGATTGGGATTTTTGGCAACTCGTTAGCAAACTTGGCTTGTGGTAGTTATTAAGCCTGGGTAGTCTATTGCTTACTCAAGAATATCAACTCAAGCAGGTTGCATAATGTAGCTGCATTAAATGAGCACTCTGTAACATTTTGAGCAAATGAACACTTTGTTGTGCAAAGTATTATTTCCTGACTTATCCATCTGCCTAGAGCACTGGATTCTTGTGCATATATCTTGACATAATCTGAACCAAGAAGTAATGCTTGAAGCCAAGGGACCATACATTTTTGAGCACTCCCTGCTAAGAAAAAGTGTCAACTTTAGACACACCTAGGTAGTGCATTACGTGCAACTTGCATAGAATAGCAGATCATTTGGTTTACATGTGGTCTGAGGACTACAGATGTCAGTAACTTGTGCAAATTTTGTCTTCCAGCCAAGCCATCTGAGATGGTTGCATGGGATACCTTACAGTCAGATGGAGTTGGGAACAGATCAAGCATGTTTGAAGGAGACATTTCCAAAGGTAGGCTTGTTCTTGAGAGGACTATAGCCACTTTAGCACCTTGTTGCACAAGGTGCAGTAGTGCTTTGATTATGCTGGGCATGAAAATGTATTGAATTCAGTATAGTTAAAAGTGGATACCACCTGCCCGTCCCCATGTATTTTCTATGGGAAAAACTTTGCCCTTTCTTTCCGTGAATAATGGTCCGATTTTCACGACACTGGTTTTGTTCAATAGCTTTTCGAAATCCGCTTTGTCTCTTCGAAGAAAATTTGTAATTTTCCTAATCCATATTTCTAAGCGGAAGTATAGAAAATTTACCGAAATTGGATACTCAAGTTACAAAGCACTCTGCTGCAAAACTTACGGATACAAGACAAAACTTTGGCAGAGCAATAAAGCGAAAATCCTTCTAGAGCATTTTAATACCAAGATCATCTGCATCCGGATCTCCGATCTCATGAAATACCATAAAATATGAAGGTATGGGACAAGCGGCTTAGTGACAGTATCTTTCATCTCCATGTGGTGCCATATCGCGGCCTAAAGGTGAGCTAAAAATCCTTCCACCACGCAGCACCGTAAATCCAATAACTTTTCCTAGATTCCCTTTCCCGGGCTCCATCAGAAGCCCTTTTTGGGAGGATACGAAAGGCGATGGCTGACCCTGATCAGTTTTCTGTAGGTGTTTGTCATAGAGAGGGTGTCTGTTGTACAAGCCTTGTTTGTTTTTAATGGATTATGGGCATTGACCATATCAGTGTAAGTTAATGCAGGCTGCGAATGGTACGAAACATATTACTGTTTCACTGCCTTTCATATTCACAGTGACTTATTTCGTGGTCTCAAGCATGCTGCAAAGCCTACTGTGACTGTGACAACGCCACTTTTGTTTCTCCCGGTCGTGTGGCACTTGGGAAGAAAATGCATGCATTGTTTCCGAGGAAAGGGTTGTGGGAGACAAATTTGCGAAACTTTAGAGTCACTTATTTATTATTATTGACTCTAATAAATATAACTAAAACTTGCAAGCTCAGATAGCTTTTGCTCTGTAGCTCTAACTGAACTTTTTAGATCATATAGCTTATAACTAATATGCTTATTTAGTGAATGTCGGAAAGTGCTGCTGATGTGTGTCACTTCAAGTGTAACTGTCCAAGTGTTTAGCTACTGGCGGATCCAGGACAATTGCTCCCAGTCGAAGCGCTGAAGCCGGACAATTGCTCACCATTTTGGTCAGGGAATTATGTAGTGAATTTCCTTTTTTGTTGTTTTCTCTAACATAAGAGCACATACCAAACACTGCATCTGCGTATGTCTGCATAAAAGAAGAAAAAAGAATGTATCTTTGAAATGGTGTGTTTTCAACAATAAACAACCTGCCATATTTATTAATGCTCACACAGTAGCTATAGCAAAATATCTATCGAATATGATCGCTTCCCACCTCATCTCCTGTCATATCACATCAGTTCATCCCATCATTAGGCTGCAGTCGTGACGCTGCCAACATTTGTGAGGCCAACAACGTCACTACAAAATGGTTTCGGTATCATATCTTCTCTCTCAAATACGTGTGTATGAAAGTTGTCTGGTACAATGCTGTTTGTGAATAGTTGCAGAAACTGAAAACGAGGGGTCAGCTGCCTTCAGAGCTCATGACAATGTATCCAGATGACCCGGCTGCCGGTTTTCGATCGATATTGCCCATAGACAGGAAATAGGCCGTTCTAGTTGCTTTAGGAAAGTGCCTGCATATAAATTACCGCGCCAAGGTCGATATATATGTTGAAAAGTGATGAGTAACGAGAAGGAAGCAACTCTTCTAAGCTTGAGAGACTACGACAAACTGATGTTACGAAACAAACAAAAAAGAAAAACACTGCAAGATGCCTTCCATATTTTGAAAATACCTTGCGACACCTTTAGACAGTTTTAGACCTCTTTAGATGCTACATTAGCACAAAATGCAATTATCTGAGTTGCACAAAAAAATTGTGTGTGTGTGCTAACGATTTTACATCGTAGTAGCACAGTGGTTCTCAACCTTTTTTGATCCATGCACCCCTTTTGCCATTAAAACTTAAATCATCACCACCATCATCATTTGTCGTTGATCAAAGCATTCCCCCCCCCCCCCCCCCCCCATATTAACTCCAAAACAGTACATGCATAAAAGTTGGGGGTATTTTATTGCTTCTGAGTTTCTTGATAGTGATTGTGAAGAGCGTGCCCTTAATGCTAGATAGCCCTTCCAGTACCGTGCGCACCCAGGAGCCATCATGGCATACCGTCGAGGCGTTGCTACGAGGGTGATGTCGTATGCATGATATACTATGCTGAGTGCACGCAAGGACCAATTGGAGGTGAATGTTACACTGTATCATTCCCCCCGTGACATTCCCAAGTCCAACCCCTCAGGGGGGGGGAATTCTACACCAGTTGAGAACCCCTGTAAGTAGTAGGTCCCATTCTGTATCTAGTCTGTAGTGGAGCCAATCCCTCTTTTTATCTTCACCAATCATTCATCCATCTATCCATCCATTCATCGATCACTGAAAACATTTTATTTGATAATAATCTATTTGTTTCATTATTAGTGATCAGACCCCGAAACCCGGGTTCGAATCCGGGCTGCACCTGTACTGTCTGGCTGTTTTTCCTGTGTTTTCCCTGTGTTTTCCTCAGACACTTTAAGACAAATGTTGGCACAGTTCCCTGTGAAGTCTGCCCAGGATGCACGATCCCCCCTGGAATAGTCATAACGTTGCCCACCTGAGTGTGGCCGACTACGGCTAAGCAGTTCTACCACCACCACCAGTTATCAGAGATGGGCATTTGTGACTGCTGCTCATTTCTGTTCAGTCATCTGCCACTGAGCTCTCTGTTTGCTCACTCATGCTCACTCACTCCCTGCTCAGCTCACCGTTTGCTTACTCATGCTCACTCAGCTCCCGCTCATCTATCAGCTGGCTGGCTCACTCAGCTCCCGCTCATCTATCAGCTGGCTGGCTCACTCACTCCCTGGTCAGCTCTTCATATGCTCTCCGTATGCACTCCATGCGCTCTCCATGCTCACTATGCTCACTCACTCCCCGCTCAGCTCCCGGTTTGGTCACCCATGCTCAACTTATTCGCTGCATTGAGCATGAATGAGCATGCTCATGAGTGAGTTTTGCCGAGGTATGTTAGTGATATTGCGCACACCTTTGTTTTGAAATTTAAAGGGTCCTTGTTTGGGAGTATGTGGGGCTGTCGACTGATGAGACATGAGATTTCATGCAGACGTCAACCATGTACTATCGGGGCGGGGGCCGTACGTAACACCCACATGCCAACAGTCCCCTTTCGCCTAACGCCAGTCACCCGTCCCTCCTCTTTGATCTCACAACTTGGATTAGGCGAAATAGGACATAACCCTATTGCCAGTAGAGTGTGTAATTGTTCTCCTTGAGCGCTTCGACTGTGAGCAATTGTCGCGCATCTGTTTGCACACTCACCCGTCCGGAGTGCTTTGGATAAATACACTTACGTTTGGAGATTCATACCAGCCAACTCTCCCAGATTATCCAGGAGACTCCAGAGTTTCGTTCAGTCTCCCAATTGTACGGATGCGCTCTCGAATCTCCCAGAAAATTAGGGCCTTGGGCTTTTCTTCTCTCATTTTCCTTTAAAAGCTCCGCAAACACATTCCTGAAGAATTAGACAGTCCATAACACGTGTTTCATGGCATGACCATCAATGGCTGGAGGTCGCGGCAGATCGCACGTTTCATCGTGTCCGTGTTTCTCGTGAAGACGTGCGTCGTCAGTCCAGTCCCGTGCGATAGTTTCGTCTCCTCCGATGGCACTCTCCAAACAGAAGAAATACCTGCACGTGTTCCTTATATGTACCAAGTGCCTTTCCACGGGTTTTTTGGTTGAGCACAACCAGCCACAGAGAATAGCTGACCACGTGTGACCGCTGTTCCGGAAGATGTTCCCGAAATCTGATGAAGCGAAGTGTCACTGGTGTGGACAGACAAAGACCACTGCCAACATTGGTGAAATGGCTGCGGCTGCACAAAATGCAACGATGGTGTCTCGCAGCCCCACTCGTTAGTGGCTACTTATGATGTAGAGGAATCGCGGTACAGTGCTAATTCTATTTCAAGTGCATAAAATTAATGTGTACACAGTCCACCCCCAATCAGCACACTGCAAAATTTCTTATCAGCACACCACAGTTGACTTTGCAAAAGAATTCCGTCCGCAAAGTGTTTTACTGTGAGAACCCCAAGACAAAAAATTTTTTTTGCATGTCATTAAACCTCCTGTTATCATGCTTCAGAGTTTCTTGGTACGTCTAGAATCATTGAAGAGGGGGACTCCTATTTAGTGTCTCGTGGTGAACTTACTGGGTAAACTGACTTTGATTTACGTGAATATAAATAAGCCAAATCGTAAAATTAAGCCTTTCACATATGCTCGGGTGAACGGAACATAACACTCCATGGCATTGAGAAAGTCAAACGTGAAAGGCTAGGATAACATAACCTCGAGAAATCAGAAGATGCCATGCAGCTCACAAAGGAACAATGAGGAAGAATACGCATTCGTCGGGACCTCCTTTATTCTTTAGCTCAGTTGACCTTGGCAACCCAAACAGGAACGTAAGGTCTCTGCTCCTCAAAAGCCAAGGAGGTCACGCATTTTTGGGACTACACACCCCCACGGAGGATGGAGTTACTCGTAGCATGGGTACTGGTTACAGCACTCGCCATGCCGAAACCCGGATGTGCGTGTGGCACCTTCTACATCTGAAAAAATTGTGAATCAGAGCTTCGCTGGTATCCCCTCTTAAGAAAATTATTATTCACCCACAATCTTGCAACATGACATAGTTTTGGAATAGAGTGCAGTGCAGAGTTCTTTTCCCAAGTAGTAGTGACTATTTGGGGGCAGTGCAAACATAGAGTATAGACAACAAAGTGAGGACGAGCACAATGCAAAGATTGTTCATGTGCTACGCAATATGAATTTGTAGTATTGGTCATTACACAATGTATTGTGTGAACTTATCAAGCATAAAACTTTCACAAAAACATAGCTACAACCAACAGTGAGATTGTAAACATATTTCAAATGAGAGAGCCAAATCTGTCTGTGTCATATGAAGATACAGCTGACTCGGGAAGCGATGTTCATTCAAGCGATGTGCGATGAATAAACGAAAAATGATGAGAGTTGACATGTATGTAGATGTGGTGGCCGTGTCGCTTCTTAGATTCTCCTAACCCTGAATGTCAGAATATCTCCTGGTGGTCTAGTCTGACTTTAGTCTATCACCTCTTAAAAGCTAAAAAAATATCTTGATTTGATCAATCCAGTGACTAGTATTGTATCAGGATTATTGACAGGTGTATCCAAAACACACTTAAAAGGGCACTATTCGTATGTACAAGGTGAACTTTTTTTGTTGCACTGTGCTATGTTGCTGGCAGTGAAAGTTTTCTAAACATTATTGGCACTAAAACTCTCACATGCTCACTACATTTGCAGCGTAATATTACTTTGTGGGTGGGGATGAATATCCAACAGTGCTGTTTCCATAGTACCCTGTGTGCGTTCTGGTGAGGTCACTGCAGTGTTCCCACAAACGCTACACTTCATGCTCCACAGCTTGACACAATGCAGCCCGCTCATTGGAAAGGGGCAACTGAAACGTCGCTTATTTCTGATGTCTGGAATACTGTGTTGCAATACGTCGAAGCTTTGTGACGTAGCTAAGTGATGCAGGGAAGGAAGGAAAGAGCCGAGCAGATTAGCATTTACCCTTGGTAAATATGCTATCTAGAACTAAAGGAATTGCACATATTTGGATATTGTGAGCTACATTCTTTTATGAAGCGTAATAACTGGAAAATGTTCGAACTATTTAGCATCCCTTTAAGTTTGTATTACCATCATCACAATTGTCACTGCATTCTAATACTTATAAAAAGTGAAATATTGTATCTTTAAGTACGGACAGTAGGTAGGTAACTAGTTCAAGCAACCATTGTGGGTATGGTTGGTACATACCGCTGGGGCATTGAGAAAAATCAATTTTTCACATGTTTAATTTGAACAGCACTTTTAACCTTGAGCAAATCTTGCAACACTTCGTAGGTGAAAGAAGGGAGAGGGTGCAGGCAAGCTGGTATAGACTCATGGTAGGGGACCGAGAGACACGGAACGACATTTGTCGTCCATCCTTCTTGTTCCGTGTCTCTGGGTCCCCTACCATGAGACTTCATAGGTGGCAAGACAATTATTGTCATTAATCTTTCTTTTGTGCTATGGAGAAAGTGGAAATACTATCCATTGCTCATTAATGTGTTGTTATGGAGCACTCTAAAATGGGTAGTCTACTCTATTAAATGCAGGTGATATCCCATGATTTTAGAATAAATGCTCTCTGTAGCATGCACTCTGTAAGACCTAGAAAATATTATGTGACAGTGTTTGCAGTTTGTAGCTGACTGCACAGTTTGTTGTGTATTACAGGCATGTCAGCAGCCGAATTCTCTGGTTTTCAGAGTGTTCAGAATGTCATCTTTCCAGACGAAGAATTCTACACAAGTGGTAAGTAGTGACTTGTGAAGCTGCATAATTTACTTCAAATGCAATACTGTACTAAATAGGTTGTGAGAAGCTGAATATTGGAACTATCTACTACCGCTACCGAACTACCGCTACCCGAACATTACAATACATTTAGATTAGTGCCATATTATTCACCACTATGAATCTTTCAACGCTCAAGCGTGAAGGTTCCATTTCTGTGACTTGAAATGCTCTCAGTAAAATTCTGCAAATTTACACAACATCCTAGGAGAGTTATTTAGCACACTAATATAAGCTGTTGTTTTTTACTAGGGCTGGCTGAAGAAAAATTAAAAGATGATGAAGAGCAGTTTAAGAAAGATAATATGTTTGATGTAAGTTTGCTTGATTGTTAATAAGCTGGTCTCACATAAATAAAGAAAATCAAACAGCATAGTTTAATAAAAAAGAGCACACAAAACAGGAATGGACAACACAATACAAGTTTGTGCTGTGTTGTCCATTTTTGTTTTGTGTGCTCTTTTTATTCAGTTATGGACTCTAACCAGCTTGTCTGTTTTTCTGCACTTGGAACATATCAACAAATGGTTCTTTAAGTTTAGTGATTTTTGCAACAGGGTCTACCTTGTGAGGCACCCTGTGAAAGTCTACAGGAGAGCATTGGGCCTCAGGACATAACGCGGCCATCTTGGATAAATGGTGATGGGAGCAGGGTATCGTTAGGAAGTTACATTCGGGGACGGTCAGCACCTATACATAACATGTTGGTGAGTAAGTCCATATTGCAACAAAAGTGGAACTTCAGTTACAGGTCTTTGCACATTTTCACATTTGCACATTTCACTTTGCACATTGCACATTTTCAGTTTTTGTTGTATGATGTTGCAGCAGGGAAACACGGATCGGAGGGGTAGAATATAGAACCGAACAGGACAGCTTCTAACCCTCCGGTCCGTCTTTCCCTACTGCAACATCATACAACATGAATTGGCACCAACTACCCCTCTTGTTCCTGTTGTTCACTTTCCTTTTCTTTTTTATTTTAATTAGCTGTTATACAGGTTGTTACTACAAACTCCACAAATGTTGCACTATCTTTCTTGCAGTCACCTGCAGATTTGGGTGTGGAGGAAGCCATTATGAATGAAACCAGCAATAGAATCTCAAAACTGCCACCTTCAGAGTCTGTGCAAGAGCTTGTGCTTCAGAATTTGGGTTTCGATAAGACTTTCATTTCTGTGTGTGATCGTTCAACTTCTGGTAGGTTCCTTAGCAGTCACCTGTTGCTTGCAGATTTTATTTCCTAGAGCTTATCTCCCAGTAACAAGTGCATGCTTATGTTAAAATTTCAGTTCTGCAAAGTATTAAGCAAGTAGATTCAAAGTCTGGATTGTCATGATCATCACCACCATCACCTCCTCCTCCTCCTCCTCCTCTGTCATTGTATTTAATGTTGAATGAATATGATTGAATATAATTAGAACGTATACAGTCAACCCTCGATTTATGAAACCTCGAACTAGGAATTCTCTTGCTTTGTGAACAGTTCATCGTGGCACTGAAACCTTCCTTTGTATTGCTCCCTCGATTTATGAACCTCGATTTCCGAACAGTGAACACATCATTCAGAGACGTATCAAGAAGACCCCATGCTTTTCTGACCTTAAATTATGAACGGTGCACGATAGTCATTCAGGTCTCACACGTAATCCCATGTCCCACTGTCAAAGCCTCAAGATATCAGAGTTGTCCATCGTTTTGCTGCACAAGCGTGCTAGCAGTCGTCACCTTAGAGCCACATGTGAGTGAAACCATATCCACAGTGCAGTAGAGTGCTCCAAAGGACTATCCTTGCGTTTGCTGACCAAGAGCAAGGGAGGCTCCTCCTCCTGGATGTTGGCCAATAGGAGGACGCTGAGGGCAGGCACTTCCCAAGCCTCTGCTCCCGCCTAAGAGATGGCGCAGCGTTACCGTTGTTTCGCGTGTCGCAAGGCTTCTGCCATGGCGCAGCAATCTAACCAACTGCTGAACGAGGCTTAGGCGGCAACCGCATGGAGCAACTTTTGCCAACTGAATCGGGCCAACGTAGCGCCAACTCAGCGTGAACGGAACGGTATCGAAGCTTGCAACCGCATGGAGCAGAATGTCCACGTTGAGGTTGTCATGGTGAAGCGTCGGCCTAGCGTTTACTACCGCTTCTTGCACGCGATGTAGCAATGCTTATTGTAGTGAACTGCCGTACGCATTGTTTAGTAATATAAATGATATTTTAGCGGTTCTTGAAAAAGTACGGTGCTAATAACATCTAGAAATCAGGTGTTTACAAGAAATTTTGAGATACGAAGAGAATGTTGGCTTATTTCAAGCAATGCTCACTAAAAAAATATCAAACTGCATTTTTATTACCGTTATCTCCTCACACATTTCCGATTTGGCATGTGCCACAAATAACATTTTGATGTTTCATCTAGTCACCTTCGCCTTGGACACACCTTGCCACCTCCTGCCAAAGGATATATTTTAAGTTGATGTCCTTATACTGAACAAGTTTAACGTCCCAAAGGGGTGGCCTCTTTGAAACCTGCGATATCCACGTCGAAGTCCGTGTGTGTCCCTCTAGGAGGCAGGGCTAAAAGAGCAAAGCAAAAAAGAATAAAAAAGAAAGAAAAAGCGGTCACAGGCATGATTACAGGTGGCTCTGTCACGTGCTTGTGGCATTTCCTGTGAAGCGTGTTTTCATTGGCGCGCACGGTTCCGTCGGGTGGTGTCACTTCCTCTCCTCAGACTAAATATCTACCCTTGGCAGAAACCGGCTCATCGGTCCGTCGTCTATTGTTCGCTTAGTCGGTCACCGTTCCTTTCAAGTTCTGCTGCCATTCAGTTGGCAAAAGTGCTCCATGTGGTTGCCGCCTTAGACAGGAGTGTAGCTACGCTTATTTCGCCTTCCGCAAGGCTTCTGCCAGCTACACTCCTGTCTAAGCCTCGTTCAGCAGTTGGTTAGATTGGTGCGCCATGGCAGAAGCCTTGCGGGAGGCGAAATAACCGTAGCTACACTCCTGTCTAAGCCTCGTTCAGCAGTTGGTTAGATTGGTGCGCCATAGCAGAAGCCTTGCGGAAGGCGAAATAACCGTAGCTACACTCCTGTCTAAGCCTCGTTCAACAGTTGGTTAGATTGGTGCGCCATGGCAGAAGCCCTGCGGCAGGCGAAATAACCGTAGCTACACTCCTGTCTAAGCCTCGTTCAGCAGTTGGTTAGATTGGTGCGCCATGGCAGAAGCCTTGCGGCAGGCGAAATAACCGTAGCTACACTCCTGTCTAAGCCTCGTTCAGCAGTTGGTTGTATTGGTGCGCCATGGCAGAAGCCTTGCGGCAGGCGAAATAACCGTAGCTACACTCCTGTCTAAGCCTCGTTCAGCAGTTGGTTGGATTGGTGCGCCATGGCAGAAGCCTTGCGGCAGGCGAAATAACCGTAGCTACACTCCTGTCTAAGCCTCGTTCAGCAGTTGGTTGGATTGGTGCGCCATGGCAGAAGCCTTGCGGCAGGCGAAATAACCGTAGCTACACCCCTGTCTAAGCCTCGTTCAGCAGTTGGTTAGATTGGTGCGCCATGGCAGAAGCCTTGCGGCAGGCGAAATAACCGTAACTACACCCCTGTCTAAGCCTCGTTCAGCAGTTGGTTAGATTGGTGCGCCATGGCAGAAGCCTTGCGGCAGGCGAAATAACCGTAGCTACACCCCTGTCTAAGCCTCGTTCAGCAGTTGGTTAGATTGGTGCGCCATGGCAGAAGCCTTGCGGCAGGCGAAATAACCGTAGCTACACTCCTGTCTAAGCCTCGTTCAGCAGTTGGTTGGATTGGTGCGCCATGGCAGAAGCCTTGCGGCAGGCGAAATAACCGTAGCTACACTCCTGTCTAAGCCTCGTTCAGCAGTTGGTTAGATTGGTGCGCCATGGCAGAAGCCTTGCGGCAGGCGAAATAACCGTAGCTACACCCCTGTCTAAGCCTCGTTCAGCAGTTGGTTAGATTGGTGCGCCATGGCAGAAGCCTTGCGGAAGGCGAAATAACCGTAGCTACACTCCTGTCTAAGCCTCGTTCAGCAGTTGGTTAGATGGGTGCGCCATGGCAGAAGCCTTGCGGCAGGCGAAATAACCGTAGCTACACCCCTGTCTAAGCCTCGTTCAGCAGTTGGTTAGATTGGTGCGCCATGGCAGAAGCCTTGCGGCAGGCGAAATAACCGTAGCTACACTCCTGTCTAAGCCTCGTTCAGCAGTTGGTTAGATTGGTGCGCCATGGCAGAAGCCTTGCGGCAGGCGAAATAACCGTAGCTACACTCCTGTCTAAGCCTCGTTGAGCAGTTGGTTAGATTGGTGCGCCATGGCAGAAGCCTTGCGGCAGGCGAAGTAACCGTAGCTACACTCCTGTCTAAGCCTCGTTCAGCAGTTGGTTAGATTGGTGCGCCATGGCAGAAGCCTTGCGGCAGGCGAAATAACCGTAGCTACACTCCTGTCTAAGCCTCGTTCAGCAGTTGGTTAGATTGGTGCGCCATGGCAGAAGCCTTGCGGCAGGCGAAATAACCGTAGCTACACTCCTGTCTAAGCCTCGTTCACAGTTGGTTAGATTGGTGCGCCATGGCAGAAGCCTTGCGGAAGGCGAAATAACCGTAGCTACACTCCTGTCTAAGCCTCGTTCAGCAGTTGGTTAGATTGGTGCGCCATGGCAGAAGCCTTGCGGCAGGCGAAATAACCGTAGCTACACTCCTGTCTAAGCCTCGTTCAGCAGTTGGTTAGATTGGTGCGCCATGGCAGAAGCCTTGCGGCAGGCGAAATAACCGTAGCTACACTCCTGTCTAAGCCTCGTTCAGCAGTTGGTTAGATTGGTGCGCCATGGCAGAAGCCTTGCGGCAGGCGAAATAACCGTAGCTACACTCCTGTCTAAGCCTCGTTCAGCAGTTGGTTAGATTGGTGCGCCGTGGCAGAAGCCTTGCGGCAGGCGAAATAACCGTAGCTACACTCCTGTCTAAGCCTCGTTCAGCAGTTGGTTGTATTGGTGCGCCATGGCAGAAGCCTTGCGGCAGGCGAAATAACCGTAGCTACACTCCTGTCTAAGCCTCGTTCAGCAGTTGGTTGGATTGGTGCGCCATGGCAGAAGCCTTGCGGCAGGCGAAATAACCGTAGCTACACCCCTGTCTAAGCCTCGTTCAGCAGTTGGTTAGATTGGTGCGCCATGGCAGAAGCCTTGCGGCAGGCGAAATAACCGTAGCTACACTCATGTCTAAGCCTCGTTCAGCAGTTGGTTAGATTGGTGCGCCATGGCAGAAGCCCTGCGGCAGGCGAAATAACCGTAGCTACACTCCTGTCTAAGCCTCGTTCAGCAGTTGGTTAGATTGGTGCGCCATGGCAGAAGCCTTGCGGCAGGCGAAATAACCGTAGCTACACTCCTGTCTAAGCCTCGTTCAGCAGTTGGTTAGATTGGTGCGCCATGGCAGAAGCCTTGCGGCAGGCGAAATAACCGTAGCTACACTCCTGTCTAAGCCTCGTTCAGCAGTTGGTTGGATTGGTGCGCCATGGCAGAAGCCTTGCGGCAGGCGAAATAACCGTAGCTACACTCCTGTCTAAGCCTCGTTCAGCAGTTGGTTGGATTGGTGCGCCATGGCAGAAGCCTTGCGGCAGGCGAAATAACCGTAGCTACACTCATGTCTAAGCCTCGTTCAGCAGTTGGTTAGATTGGTGCGCCATGGCAGAAGCCTTGCGGCAGGCGAAATAACCGTAGCTACACTCCTGTCTAAGCCTCGTTCAGCAGTTGGTGAGATTGGTGCGCCATGGCAGAAGCCTTGCGGCAGGCGAAATAACCGTAGCTACACTCCTGTCTAAGCCTCGTTCAGCAGTTGGTTAGATTGGTGCGCCATGGCAGAAGCCTTGCGGCAGGCGAAATAACCGTAGCTACACTCCTGTCTAAGCCTCGTTCACAGTTGGTTAGATTGGTGCGCCATGGCAGAAGCCTTGCGGCAGGCGAAATAACCGTAGCTACACCCCTGTCTAAGCCTCGTTCAGCAGTTGGTTAGACTGGTGCGCCATGGCAGAAGCCTTGCGGCAGGCGAAATAACCGTAGCTACACCCCTGTCTAAGCCTCGTTCAGCAGTTGGTTAGACTGGTGCGCCATGGCAGAAGCCTTGCGGCAGGCGAAATAACCGTAGCTACACCCCTGTCTAAGCCTCGTTCAGCAGTTGGTTAGATTGGTGCGCCATGGCAGAAGCCTTGCGGCAGGCGAAATAACCGTAGCTACACCCCTGTCTAAGCCTCGTTCAGCAGTTGGTTGGATTGGTGCGCCATGGCAGAAGCCTTGCGGCAGGCGAAATAACCGTAGCTACACTCCTGTCTAAGCCTCGTTCAGCAGTTGGTTGGATTGGTGCGCCATGGCAGAAGCCTTGCGGCAGGCGAAATAACCGTAGCTACACTCCTGTCTAAGCCTCCTTCAGCAGTTGGTTAGATTGGTGCGCCATGGCAGAAGCCTTGCGGCAGGCGAAATAACCGTAGCTACACCCCTGTCTAAGCCTCGTTCAGCAGTTGGTTAGATTGGTGCGCCATGGCAGAAGCCTTGCGGCAGGCGAAATAACCGTAGCTGCACTCCTGTCCAAGCCTCGTTCAGCAGTTGGTTAGATTGGTGCGCCATGGCAGAAGCCTTGCGGCAGGCGAAATAACCGTAGCTGCACTCCTGTCTAAGCCTCGTTCAGCAGTTGGTTAGATTGGTTCGCCATGGCAGAAGCCTTGCGGCAGGCGAAATAACCGTAGCTACACTCCTGTCTAAGCCTCGTTCAGCAGTTGGTTAGATTGGTTCGCCATGGCAGAAGCCTTGCGGCAGGCGAAATAACCGTAGCTACACTCCTGTCTAAGCCTCGTTCAGCAGTTGGTTAGATTGGTGCGCCATGGCAGAAGCCTTGCGGCAGGCGAAATAACCGTAGCTACACTCCTGTCTAAGCCTCGTTCAGCAGTTGGTTAGATTGGTGCGCCATGGCAGAAGCCTTGCGGCAGGCGAAATAACCGTAGCTACACTCCTGTCTAAGCCTCGTTCAGCAGTTGGTTAGATTGGTGCGCCATGGCAGAAGCCTTGCGGAAGGCGAAATAACCGTAGCTACACTCCTGTCTAAGCCTCGTTCAGCAGTTGGTTGGATTGGTGCGCCATGGCAGAAGCCTTGCGGAAGGCGAAATAACCGTAGCTACACTCCTGTCTAAGCCTCGTTCAGCAGTTGGTTGGATTGGTGCGCCATGGCAGAAGCCTTGCGGAAGGCGAAATAACCGTAGCTACACTCCTGTCTAAGCCTCGTTCAGCAGTTGGTTGGATTGGTGCGCCATGGCAGAAGCCTTGCGGCAGGCGAAATAACCGTAGCTACACTCCTGTCTAAGCCTCGTTCAGCAGTTGGTTGGATTGGTGCGCCATGGCAGAAGCCTTGCGGCAGGCGAAATAACCGTAGCTACACCCCTGTCTAAGCCTCGTTCAGCAGTTGGTTAGATTGGTGCGCCATGGCAGAAGCCTTGCGGCAGGCAAAATAACCGTAGCTACACCCCTGTCTAAGCCTCGTTCAGCAGTTGGTTAGATTGGTGCGCCATGGCAGAAGCCTTGCGGCAGGCGAAATAACCGTAGCTGCACTCCTGTCCAAGCCTCGTTCAGCAGTTGGTTAGATTGGTTCGCCATGGCAGAAGCCTTGCGGCAGGCGAAATAACCGTAGCTACACTCCTGTCCAAGCCTCGTTCAGCAGTTGGTTAGATTGGTTCGCCATGGCAGAAGCCTTGCGGCAGGCGAAATAACCGTAGCTACACTCCTGTCTAAGCCTCGTTCAGCAGTTGGTTAGATTGG
Source organism: Ornithodoros turicata (assembly GCF_037126465.1). Classification (NCBI taxonomy): domain Eukaryota; kingdom Metazoa; phylum Arthropoda; class Arachnida; order Ixodida; family Argasidae; genus Ornithodoros; species Ornithodoros turicata. Next base: position 30,101,045 of record NC_088201.1, read on the forward strand.
TTCGCCATGGCAGAAGCCTTGCGGCAGGCGAAATAACCGTAGCTACACTCCTGTCTAAGCCTCGTTCAGCAGTTGGTTAGATTGGTGCGCCATGGCAGAAGCCTTGCGGCAGGCGAAATAACCGTAGCTACACTCCTGTCTAAGCCTCGTTCAGCAGTTGGTTAGATTGGTGCGCCATGGCAGAAGCCTTGCGGAAGGCGAAATAACCGTAGCTACACTCCTGTCTAAGCCTCGTTCAGCAGTTGGTTAGATTGGTGCGCCATGGCAGAAGCCTTGCGGAAGGCGAAATAACCGTAGCTACACTCCTGTCTAAGCCTCGTTCAGCAGTTGGTTGGATTGGTGCGCCATGGCAGAAGCCTTGCGGCAGGCGAAATAACCGTAGCTACACTCCTGTCTAAGCCTCGTTCAGCAGTTGGTTGGATTGGTGCGCCATGGCAGAAGCGTTGCGGAAGGCGAAATAACCGTAGCTACACTCCTGTCTAAGCCTCGTTCAGCAGTTGGTTGGATTGGTGCGCCATGGCAGAAGCCTTGCGGCAGGCGAAATAACCGTAGCTACACTCCTGTCTAAGCCTCGTTCAGCAGTTGGTTAGATTGGTGCGCCATGGCAGAAGCCTTGCGGAAGGCGAAATAACCGTAGCTACACTCCTGTCTAAGCCTCGTTTAGCAGTTGGTTAGATTGGTGCGCCATGGCAGAAGCCTTGCGGCAGGCAAAACAGCGGCAGCTGCTGGTTAGCAGACGGCGAAGCAGTTGGTTAGATTGGTACGCTATGGCAGAAGCCTTGCGGCACGCGAAACAACGGTAACGCTGCGCCATCTCTTAGGCGAGAGCAGAGGCTTGGGAAGTGCCTGCTCTCCGCGTCCTCGTATTGGCCCGCATCCAGGAGGCGGAGCCGCCCTCGCTCTTGGTCAACAAACTCAAGGATAGCCGGATATATGATTACAAACCATCTTCAAAAATAAAGTACCTAACTAAATACCCTCAAATAAGTGTGTGTTGTCAATGTTATCCCATGTCACAAGGCATTTCCTGTCGTTCCAGTGCATACCTCGATTTGTAAATCCCTAGTTTTATGAACGATTTTCATAGGAACAGTCGCCGTTCACAAATTGAGAGTTGACTGTATATATTTACATCAGAAATTTTGCACGTTTTGCAGTTCTGGCTATTGTGGCTATGAGTGGCGTACAGATGTGGGAAGCAGGAAGGAGTGGGAGGCGGATGTCGGCCCTTGAAGTGGGCCCAGGACGCATACTAAACACCCTGTCTCCCCCTGCTTCCTGCTGTCCTCTGTCCACATCAGTACGCCTCACATAGCCACAGCTGCTTCGCGGAGCTAACACAAAATAAAGAAAAATTGAAGTATGAAGGAATTAGAACAGAAAGTAAAACCAAAGCTACTCAGTGTTTAAAGCAAATGTTCCAAAGTATCCTTGCTGTGCATCATGTCACACAAAATCTGATCCTGCTCTCTCTATCTCTCTCTCTTCCCACTCACATCCTTAAAGCAGTTGTACTATCTATCAAAAGGTGGTCTGGCTCATGTGTGAAATAGCGAAGTTCTACACAGCAAATAGTAGAGAACTAGTAGGATTAGGGAACCACTGCATAATTAGATAGCCCTGAAATGCGCGTGAGTACAGCACTGTAGAGCACTGCACGGGCCGACTTTTCCGGGCCCGACCCGGCACGGGCGCATCGAAATATGGCCCGGCCCGACCCGGGCCCGGACCTTCATATTTTTATGCGGCCCGGCCCGGCCCGGCCCGGTGACCCAGTGACTAGAGCCCGGCCCGGCCCGGTGACCCGGCGAGTAGATCCCGGCCTAGTATTTCCAGCCGCGACGTACGCGTTTCTGGCGATTATCAAACAAATTTATAAGTAAATTTATAAGGAGAGAAGACAAACATACAAGTGATGGCGGTTTAACACCGTAACCGCACGAGACCAAATTAAATCCAGAACGCACGGGGCGTTATCGTTACACTGTCAAGATTTTGCGGAGATAGAGCATGCTGTCGACAAACTGCTTCTCCCAGTCCCTATCCCTCTCACCAAGCTTTGCCAGAGTGATTGTGAAATATGTGAGGAGTGAGGAGCAATGTAAAGTGGCTTGGAGAATGTTCTAGATGGTCGAATCATATGCATAATGCAGTACCCTTTGCTTGTCTTTGCAAAATATGCACAGGAATGACGCAAGCGCATGATGATATGAACTAATGCATCTCCAATGTGTGGAATTAGCTGCGTGGCCGGGCCGGGCCTGACTCTTGGGAACATATTTGTCGGCCCGGGCCCGGCCTGGCCCGCGGTGGTGGCGTATTTTAACGGCCCGGGCCCGGCCCGGCCCGTGGTGCTGGCGTATTTTGTCGGCCCGGGCTCGGCCCGGCCCGGAGCACACAGCCAATAACAAGCCCGGCCCGGCCCCGTGCAGTGCTCTACAGCACTGTCCAAATTTCTTGGGATAATTAGCGAGTGAAAGCTCACCAAAGCACTTTTAGTTTGATCCATGACAGATTGATAGTAGGATATTTTCTGCAAAGATGTAAAAGAACTTCACACGAATGAATCACTTTCTGTTCTGTGGTAATTGTTCACAATACTAGTAAGAGAGAACTGGCTGATTTCACGTCTGATCAGGCGAAGAGCTCTCATTGACCTTGCAGATTTTTATTTTTGTTTATTTGAGGTGCACCTTCTTAATTCTCTTTCATTTTCTTCTTTTGCGTGAAAATTATTCAACAAAAATTATTAGTGTTTCCGACAATTACCATCATGTATGATGGGTTTCAAACCTACAAAAAGAAGAAAATTTTGCACGGTTGATGTGACCTCCATGCCTGGTATATGAAATCAAACATCACTGCTGGCCACGTGCAAAATCCAGTTTGGGCAGGAAAATTTCTGGGTGTTTGGGAACTTGTGAACAGCGCTGCATTTCATGGCTATACAGTTGCACTGTTAATATACCTTTTGTTTGTTAACTTATTTGCAATTCTTCAGCAGACCAGAAACTTGGCCAGACTCCATCATGTGCTTCAAAGCTTGCTCCTGATTTACCTCCTACAACTCTGCGAGATGACAGTACTGTCTGTTCTCTTTCGCTCTCCACGATCAACAATCTCTTTGGTGACACATCTGTTACGGAGGCGCCAGGAGCCATATTGCAGAAGCTTGTTTGTGCTACAAAGGCAGATTGTTCTACAGGCAAAAGAAGCAAAGAAGTCGCAAAAAAGAAGCATCCATTGAAGAGTCAGATGGAAGAAAGTGACAGTGACAGCATTTTCAAACGACCATTTCCTGTGTTGCCGCGTGTGAAGCCAAGCTCTACACACAATGCATGTGCTGCAGGACTTTCTCATACTGCTCCCAACCTTTGCCAACCACGAAAGAACTTGGGCTCTGAGCAAGCTACTAAAGCAGGCTACAGTGCTAGCCCAACTGAAAATGTGAGCCAATCCACAGGAACACTTCAGAAAACTTGTGAAAAAAGCTCTAATGCAGCCGTTGGTGATTTGCCCAATTCATTTGTTAATGGCTGTCTGAGAACTTGTGAGTGGGTGATGAAATCTGCATCAGATTCTGAGGTGGATGCAAACTCTGTGGTAAAACAAGTGCCGCCATTACCAGGAACCCCATCTTTGCAAACAAGAAATGGGATTTCATTTCGTGTTGCACCATGGTAGTATACTTTTGTGTGTTTGTATGGTGTTCAGTTCTATTCCTCTTGTCCCATACCCTACTGCACGCATATGTCGCTTTGCTATATATTCTTTTTGTCTTGCTGCTGCCGTTGCCGCCTGTCATCTGTGTTTTTGGTTTTTCAGCAATCGACCTTTTGTCATTCATATTTAATGAGTTTTCGGTTATGCTGAGAATACCGTATATTCTCGTGTAAGGCCCGCACTTTTTTTTCGTTATCCGGGCGGGGTGCGGCTCTTACACGAAACACGGTCGCGGTCACGTGCTACAGCCTCAACTTTGCCGCAGCTGTTACCAAGAGTAATGCAGCGAATCATAACTCGGATACGGTATCAAACAAAACGTTTATTCAGTCGTCATCGTCTTCCTCGCTCCCGCTCGCGAGATCACTCGCGCTCTCGTCGTCACGGCCAGCCCAAAGGTGATCGTCTTCAGTACCGTCCATGCTGTTGGATATCCCAGTCACCTTGAAGCTCTTTGTGACGATATCGAACGACACAGAACGCCATGCGTTCAAAATCCAGGAGCACACCTGTTGAAGCGATGCCCTCTTCAAGCGTCCCGTGGGGGTCATCTCGTGAACGCCCGATGCCATCCATTCAGAGTAGCAACGCCTAAATTCCGCTTTGAAAGGTCGGTTGACCGACACGTCAAGCGGCTGAAGTACGCTTGTCATACCACCGGGAATGACAGCCAAGTGTGTGCGTCCGTCGGCGAGCCGGGCCTTCACGCGATCGGTGAGATGACCGCGAAAGCTGTCGAGCACTAGAAGGGCCTTCCGTCGTAACAGACCCCCGGGTCGGTTTTCCCAGACTGTTTTGATCCAATCAAGAACCAGTTCGTCGCTCATCCAACCTTTTTCCTGCACACGTACGATGATTCCTTGGGGGAAGTTTTCCTTCGGAAGCGTCTTCCTCTTGAACACAACGTAGGGGGGAAGTTTCCTGCCATCAGCAGTAATGCACAGCATCACAGTGCATCTCTGTCGCTCACCGCCCGTCGTGCGTACAGAGACGCTTTTCGCACCTTTAAAGTCCACCGTCGTGCTTTCGGGAGAATCAAACCAGATAGGGGTTTGATCGGCGTTCCCTATTTGCGACAGGTCGTAGTCGTGCTCCCTCCGCAGCGAGTTGACAAACCGGTGAAACTTCAGCAGCTGGTCTTCGTATTCGGAAGGAAGTCGTTGACACAGCGTCGTTCTCCGTCGCACAGAGAGGCCATGACGCTTCATAAATCGTACCAACCATCCTCGACTTGCCTTAAACTCCACGTGAGGAATGTCCATGTGGCGGGCGATGGCGAGGGCTTTAACCCGTATCATCTCAGTTGACACCGCGTAGCCGTTGTTTCTCGTCGCGTTTACGTAGTGCACAAGCTGCTCTTCAACTTTTGGGTACTTGCACTGCTTTCCGCGAAAGGCTTTTCTGTTTCGGTTGGTTCCGAGGAGTTGTTCCTTTTGGCGTACCCAAGAACGTACGCACTTCTCGTCCACGCTGAATTTGCGTCCAGCTGCCCGCTTACCGTGCTCTTCAGCGTACTGGACAACCCGGAGCTTGAACGCCGCTGTATAAGCATTTAGACGCTTGCCCATCGCTGCGAACCAACAGATTCGAAACAACTGGATGTCAATGGAGCGCACGTGGAAATGGTGGGGACCAGGGGGCGACTTGTGACGCCGCGACGTGTCAAAGATCACGTGGTTGGGCGCGAGGACGCGCTGTCGCCATCGCGTGGCGGCTCAGTCGACTTCGCCGGCGGTGGCCTCGAAAACATTTTTTTCCAAAATTTTCGGACTTGAAGTGGGGGGTGCGGGCCTTACACGGGGGCGGGCCTTACACGAGAATATACGGTATCTTTTAACTACATATTTCTCTGAAGAAAGGCCTTTCTTTTTTCTGAAATGCACTCTTAGAAGAGCTCCCTTAGGCCACTTTTGAATCATAATAGATGTTTCATAATATTAATGTTTTATTAATTATTAATCCAGCAATTAATTAACTAATTAATGGAATTTCAGTTAATAATTACCAGTTACATGTTAGTACGGCAGCAACAAACAGGAGCAAGATAGAGGGGGTGCATTAACTATGCAAGGAAAAAAAAATTGACCAACTCTTGAGGCACACCAGATTATCGTTTTGTTCCAGAACAAATGGATTGCTGTCTTTGTCTCAACAGGCATTTTCTCATTGTTGCTTGAATCGCAGTATTTTCCAAATGAAGTCATCTTCTGTTCTGTCGAGAAATTCCAGTTATTTTAAATTATCAGGGAAAGACACCTCAAACTATCTAACTGGTGAGAGACCAAAAGTGACATGTAAAACAGATGCCACACATGTGGATCAAACTTCCAACTACCCAGCACACTATTCCATTGCATCCATCTCCTCATGCCCATACATGTGGTTTCACCCCTTTGGTTGGCTTGCATGGCCTCCTCCTCTTCAAAAATGTGCATGTGACCTATGCTTGCTTGTGTTGTGGTGGCTGGTGCCCTCTGTCATGAGCTGGCCGTGCTGCTGAAGTTGTGTCGTATTAGATGTGTGAAGAAAAGGGAAGCAGCAATAAGGCACCCTTGTTCGGAGTGCATCAATTATGCAAGCATTATTTATGCAAGTAAATATGATATATGTACAGTTCAGAATACTACATTCAGATTTTATCTGCTCTTGAGGGCAGCCATGTTAGTAAGTTAGCTGTCTGTCACAAAAGGATGGGATAATTATGTGTCTACTTTTTCTTTAGCTCACTGTCTTACCTGCACATCCTTTCAGCAACATATTTCATACACTGATGCCATAATTGAATAGTGTGCATTCAGAAATGAAAAGTGATTGAAGTAATCAAAAGGAAGACCCATAATGGTGCCAACAAATTGCCCCCTTTGCGTGTTCCCAATGGTGTCCTCTTTGTGTGACATCTTACTTCTGCTGCAACATTTTACAAACATACAGGGTGTCTGTTTCTGCACCTTTTTCAATATTTACATGCTTTGCAACATTAAAACCTGGCAAAAAGGACCTTCATGCTTTAGGGTTACATCCCAGGAAAATCAGGATCCCATAAAACCCAAATCCTATTAAACCAGGAAAGAATCATGCTTGCCATGCTAGTTATAGGGCAGTAGGGCATGCCAGAAGTCATCTAGGGAAGATATTTGAAGGAATGATAGGAATGAAGAAATTTCATTACATTAAAAAAAAAATCCTCATGTAACATTAGTGTGGCTTAGGAACTTCCTTCTCAGCTGTGCATCTGGTTAGGTCCTTTTGTTGGAAAGCAGCTTTGCATATCTTTCTATCTATCTAACTTTTTAATTCACAATAGGCCCTCAGCACTGCATGGCAATACAGAATTCTCCATCATCTATATTTTGTATATAAATCCCTCTTGTTCATATTGTATTGCAGACTATTTGAGCGCAAGCATTCGCAGTTCAGTTTTGCACGACTTTATTGCATTTGTTCGCATGTGTTTTTCACTGCATTGCGAACTAAGCTCCTCAGGGATCCATGCTGTGTAATACACTAATCTCTTGGTGCTTATGCACCTTATCTGCACGTCTAACTTGCTTCCTTCCTGGAGTTCACTTTGCTTTTTCTTGTGTAGGTTCAGTCTTGCCATAGCTTTGCCAAATCTTGCATTGCAGCCCCAATTTACTATGTGAATAGGCTGTGAATCCTGGCTTACCGTATACAATTCCTGCCATATGGGGGTGTGGTGGGGATGTGTTTATTGTGATATGAAAGGACATGTTGGCTAGAACTATTATCAGCATATGCCTAAGTGGTGAAACGGCACCAATTCTCAATTCCAAAATTGCAGATTGTTGCCACCTAAGTACATTAGAGGCGATTATGCAAAGAAAGTAGGCCTGCTTATGTGTTGCTACAGTTTGCTACAGCAAGCTCTTTGAGGTCAAATTGTCTTCATGTTCTTGATCAGAAAAGCAGTAATCCAATTATGTTGCCTTACAGTCCAAATGCCAGCACTTCAGTGCTAATTGCTCAAGATGGCGGTAAAGGTGAGTGTGATGCCGGAACAACATCTGATCCAAATGCTGCTCAGAGTAAAGCACAAGCATCGTTGGACCCTAGTGGTTCTAGGAGCGACTCTGGGAGTTGTGTAAGTATAGTGAGTCAATTGTCAAAAACCTGTGTAATGGAGAACAAGTATCTCTAGTGCTCTGCCTGGGACCATCCCTGGACGCAAGGCAATATGCGTGTGCTCAATGCAGAAAAACGTAACCTTTCAACACCCTCGTGTAGTAGTGAATCTTCTGGAGGTGAAGGTGGTAACACCGGTAAGGTAGTATTTCGGTAGACACTTATTGATGCCAGACAGTAGCTGTGCTAATTTGTGAATTCCTGTTACAGTCATGGTTGTCCCTGGACAGCTCAACCAACAAATGGACTTAGACTTAGGCTGTGTATGTGTTGGAGTGCTGAAGAAGGCCGTACTTACGTTTATTAATCCAGCTGAATGCATAATGCACTATTCTTTAAAGTGGTCTGAAAGCCACTTTAGTGATGACATCATTGATGGTATTGGCTTTGTGGACGTCAGCTTCCCTGAAGTGGTTACTGTCAATGCCCTACAATCTAAAGAAGTGAAGGCAAGACATCTTTGAAATTCTGTTACTATTTTCCTATTGAGTTTTGTCTTAATTAGGTTCTAATGGCACTTTTAGTAGGAGCCTTCAAATGCTTGAAATATGGATAGCAATTTTTCTGGCAGTTATGTGATGTGAGTAACTTGAATCTATAGAAGCTGAGAAGTTGAACATTTGTAGAGAAAACCAGAAGAAAGCAGTAACACAAGTTTTAACATGATTTTTCATCACAGAGGTGGTGTATAGAGGTGCTGTAATAGTCTAAACAGGATCGGCTTGCCTGAACTGAAATGAAATGGGGTATCAAAGAGCAACTTCACAGCTAATGATGGTGGATGAAGGTTGAGGCAGGAAGAATGAGAAATGTGGGGAGAGGAGTGGCCTGATTCGAGTGATGTCTATGGATTGCCCCCCATTGAGTTGCGATAATTTTGGCAGCCACTGAAATAATATTGTGAGCACTGTATAACTTTGTGGGCTTGTCTCACAAAATCTTAACAGTAATAGCAATCCCCAGAGCTGGGCTTGAGTTTTTGTGTTTGAATCTTTCGAAAGGGCACCTTTTTGTCAAGAAAGCCTGGTAAGGTGACAGCTACAATTGAAGTTCAGCCCATGCAACTACCTTCAGAACCCATCCAGATCTCTCTCTCTGCCCTTGTGGAATGGCCTCACCTTCGTGTGGAAGTTCCCAGACCTCAAGTATTCAAAGGAATAGACCTTGATGGACCAGACTGCATGGGAACTGTAGTAGTGACCAATAAGAGCTCATGCACTGTACCATTCAAGGTCATGATTATTGAGGTGAGTTCCTGCTGCTAATGGTTATGTGCCCTTCAATGATTTACGTTCTAAGGAGCAGTGTAAAATCTCAATACATGAGGGTTCTGTACACTTCTTTAATTATACCACAAGAATCAGTATGTAGCAAACATGTCAACTATGCAAGCTGAGTTGTAATAATTTGTGGCTTTACGTCACGAAACAACTGTGATCATGTGCGACACCACAGTTGCCGATCTATAGATTAATTTTAGCCAACTGAGGGTTCTTTAACATGCGCTGAAATCTCTGTGCACCATATTTAACACCCATTGCGGAAGATGGCATAACTGAGCAGCTTATACCCTGCCACCAAGATGTGGGCGTCCTCGGCCAGGATTGAACACACAGCAAGCTGTGTCATGCCAACCAACTTAGTTTAGCTTAACTCAGCCTACCCTAACACCAATCCAATGGAACCAATTGTCTGTTTATCTTGCCTGATCTTTGCTGTTGAGAACAGCAACAACTACTTTATTTTGAGATTATGAATGGGGAGTTTCAGTGCCAGGTGTTGAGAAATGTATCAGATAACTTGGTTACTTTGTATAAATTATCTCCTGAGAAACCCATTCGCTTGCCGAACGTAAAACTTTGGTTGTGTGTTCAGGGACATCACTTTTGTCAGACAAAAATGAGAAAGAAATCCTTTATGAAATTTTCTGCAGACTTTGCTGCATGGTGTATGCAGATATGTGTCAAGAAGTAGAAATGATGCACTCTGCTTTTGTTTCCAAAACGTTTCCACAGCTCCTTAGGGTTTACTGCAAACGGTCACTGACCGTTGTGATTGGGTTGTGCATCTCATCTTGTGTCTCAGTTGTTATTAGTAAAATAAATCTGGCAAATTAACAGCTGTACTTCTGAGTCTATGTGTAGTATGCCAAGTTGTTTACCAGTTCATATGCTTTTTGCAGGGTCAGGGAAGCTTTTCACTGAGCAAGAATATTGCTGCTACATCTTCCAAATCTGATCACTCTAATGCTGTCCCTGTCTTCTCATCACTCTCAGCAGGAGAGACTTCGGAGTTTACTGTAATATTTTCTCCAAGGAATGCCAAGGGTAAGCCCTTTGTACCCTTTGCCTCCGTACCTTTTTTACAAAAAGGAATTCTAGATACATAGATCACTTGGAGTACGTCCTCCTCTTCTGTGTGTTGAGATCATTAAAAAGTCTGAATATTAAGACATCATATACAGAATCTGTCATGGCCATTTGCATTAGACTAATACAGACGTTGCAGGCGAACCATTGATGAGCTGGCAACTGATAAGTATACATAAGATAAATTCATTCACTTCATTCTACCTGAGCACAGGAAGTACTAACTCTGCACAGTCAACATGGCTGATAAGTATTCGCTCCAAAAATAGCAAGTCCAAACACAGCCGGCATTCGGATAGCAATGTTAACCCCAGCCTTTCAACAACGTCTTTGTAGCCATAATAGATTTTCCTACTAAAGTACATATAATAGAAAACGAATAAATTACACACTGTGTTTGGTTCAACTGCAATTTTGTCAAACAGTTCCAGGCAATGCTAGAGAGCTCAAGCCTGCTACGTACAAGACTCCTATATAAAGTAAGCAAAGACGTTGAGCTAACGAACCCAAGTGTCAGCCGTGTTATAATTCCCGGTAACCTGATTGAGACTAACGGTACATTATCAGTTATAATGGTACCGAGATCCAGAACAGAGTAGCACGTTCAATATTTACTCCACCAACCATATACAAAAATTTGTCACCTGCCGTTCATTACTCACTTTTGTAATCGTTGTCTTCCTAGCATTGAGAGAGACACAGTTCACTTAACACCATTCACAGACAGCTTCAATAACCTTCTGATGCAGTTTACAATCTTCAACTGAAGTACCACGGAACAATTTATAATCGCCTGGGAATGCTGTACAAAGGGACTACAAGTGTTAACAAAGATCAACAACAACAAAGGACCCAAATTTGACCCATGAAGTACCCCAGAAACAACACTTTTACTTTGATAGAGCATTGCTACCTAGACACAGGATTCACACTTTTAACAAGTAGTCACAGTTCGCTATAATGTCAGAAGTACCGTATCCCACCATCTTTCGAGGCATGCTGTACTCTTTGAAGGAATCTGGTTTCCAGATTTCTAAAAGTTTGTCTTTGCCTGCATACATGGAAAGCATGTAACAAAATATAAGGAAATATATTCTGTGGAATACTGCTTTGTTTCCACATTGTGATTTCACACTTCCCACTTTGGATTTCTGTGTGAGACTGTGTTATACGCTCTTGTTCCTTCTTTTACACTAGCACTATGCTGCAATGCCAAAGTACAGATTTACCTTAGTGGACACTATGCATCCACTGAACTTCTAGAGTCCTTACCAATATCCGCTTCTGTTGTGTGTCCCAAGCTAAGGGCCGACGAAATGAATGAAGTAAGTCAGAAGAAGTCTACAGTCTTTGTTTGATCACTAAGAAAGAGCATGAACCACTATTGAATTCTTTGGTAGCAGAGGGCACATTGTCATAACCCTGCAGTTTATAATAAAGTTTCTTTTGATATTCAATATTTATTGGATTGGATTTTTTCAGTCAGGGATGCTACAGTGGCGTAACGGTAACGTCCCTGGCCGGAAATCAGGAGGCGAGTTCACAAATCAGCGCAGCTAAATGAAATAAGGAACTCAAGGATATGTGTTTTCAGCTAAATGAAACGATGAATTAAAGACTTTGTTTCACCAATAATATGTTGTAGGAGCCATGAAAAAATTTCACAATGGGCTTTTGCAGCAGTATGTACAAATATCAAGAAAACAAAAATAATGTATAAGTAGGGCCTGACTTTTTAGGGTTAAACCCGTATCCGCCCGATATTTACCCCCCGAACGAAATCTGTAAAATTCGGGTTTAACCCGAATCTACCCGAAAACATCCGGATCGCATGGCACACTCGTAAGCGTGCATTAAAATAAAGTTTGATAACGTCGCTAAACATTAGTTCCATGTTAAGACAAATTTTTATTAAACAAAAAAAAAATCACCCGAATTCCTGACGACAGGATATGCCGTAACAGGATTTAACCCGAATACACCCGAATTTTCGAATGAAAAATATCACCCGATATTTACCCCCCGAATTTGGCCAAAAATAAAACCCGAAAAAGTCAGGCCCTATGTATAAGCTGTAAATATTTCTAACATACAGACTAGTTAGGCACCCAAGTTGGGTTGTGTGTTAATTATGCGACTAAATACAGTACTTGGCTTACTGACCTGCAATAAACGCAATTGCTATGCAGGTGGTGCACGTGTTTGATACAGAAGAAAAAGTGATCACACTCAGGAATCTTGGAAGAAATGGCCTGCAAGTGGAGTTTTTGTCCAGTAGTCCTGCTTTTGCTGTTGCTCCAAAACGAGCTTTTTTCAATCCCACATCAGCTATAGAAGTTACAGTTGTGCTCGTCGGCACTTCAAGCATGATGTGTGAGACACCTACTGGGTATGTAATGCCTTCGAAAGACCTAAAGAATAAATATGTATTGTTTTTTTTTTTATCAATCTCACCCAATTAGTCTCTCAGTTAGTCAATCTCAACCAAGTTAACCCAATCTCACTGCAGTAAATGCATAGTAATATTGGCTTGTCCTCACAGTCCCACATCTGACATTGTATTTTCATTGCATTAACAAAACATTTTGATTGATTGATTGGTACTGGTTGCTACAATTACCGAAAGGCATTGCCTGTGGTGATGAAACAGATAAATCATCATCATCAAAATCAAGCTGCAGCTGTTTGTTAACTGAAGGCTTCAGAAACTTGGGAAATTTTAGGGCGGGATCCCAGATTTTAGAAAATCAGGGATATTCTGAAGTAGACAAAGCTGAAGCCTTATACCTCATATGTCACATTTGACCTTGTAAAAGATTTATGTCATATCGTATTCTAGGGCACTCCAAGCAGTAGTGCAACCGCAAGGTATTGTGTTAGACATACTGAAGCTTGAAGGAAAGCTGCAAGATGCAGTGAATAGCACAGTTCAGCCTGCTCACCCTCTGCGACAGCCAAAGAATAAAACGTTTATTCTTGAAAGCAGCAAGCGACTTCTCCTGTGGTCAGACGTACCAGTTGGACAGACTGTGTATGTTTTCTTACCTTCTGTTCACATAAGTGATTACCATACTCCAATGTATACTGTGTAGGAAAATATGCGGTGGTAAAGGCAACTGGTCTACATGTTTCTGCTCCACAAAGTGCAATGCGATACATAAGCAATAGCTTTGTAACTTTTTGTTTGTGGTCAAAGGCTTTTCCACTGTGGCACTCACTTAGTCTAATTGCTCGGGAAGGACTCCCACAGGCAGCAAAATGTGACCCTAATTGAAGGGCGTTAAGGTAGCACGCGTTCTGTCAGACAGGAAGGCTGGCACATAGACGTGGTGATGCAAAATGTTAAAAGGGAAGAGAAAACATACATTACTATATTGACCAATATTGCTCAGTTTTATGATAGCCAAGTGTTTCAACCTTTGGTGCACCCTAGAGTTCAGATTTCAGTCTTTAGCTAGCCTATCTTTAAATTTATCCTCACCTGTGTCAAAATTCCATACATTCTTAAGGAAGTCTAGGCAGTCACAACATAGTTAGTAACCAACCGTAACTCCATTACGAAAAATGCCTCAGTATGGCCAACAAATGGGCTCTTTTTTCACTTGCTTGTACGAGGGGTGTTCAAGTCAAACCGGGAATTTCTGTCTCCTGAGTGTACAAATTGCTCGCGCTACTTCTTTTTCGTCATTTTCACACGCGACAGGCCTCCGCGTTCACCACATGGTGGTCCAAAGTTTGTGCAAAACAGAAGACACGTGCTGGACAAGATGGCCGACAACGAGGTGAGCGCGCACATCGAACAGCGAATTGTCATGAAGTTTCTCATGAATGAAGGTGTAAAGTCATCTGAAATTCACAGAAGACTTCAGGCTCAGTACGGCCACGATACACTTAGCCACAGCAAAGCGTTTGAGTGATGCAAACGGTTCCGAGACGGCAGTACATCAGTGCAAGACGATCCCGGCCAGGGCGGCTCAGAGCCCAGTGTCAGAGTTCCTGAGAACATCCAACTTGTGGAGCGCCTGATCCTCAAGGACCGACGGATAACATTTCTCGAACTGGCTCGAAAGACGGACCTTTTTGTGGGAACATTGAACACTATCATTCATGAACACCTCCAGTTTCGGAAAGTTAGTGCCCGTTGGGTCCCGAGGCAGCTCTCCGTGTTTGACCGGCAGAGAAGACTGGAAATCTCCCAAGAGCTAAGGTACCGTTTCGACACTGAAGGACAGCCGTTCCTTGATCGGATCATCACGTGCAATGAAATGTGGGTGCACCATTTCACTCCTGAGTCTAAACGCGCATCAAAACAGTGGAATCATACGGGCTCGCCAGCTCCCAAGAAGTTCCAAAGCACCCCGTCTGCGGGTAAGGTCATGGCCACGGTTTTCTAGGACAAGGCTGTTCATGTTGATTTTCTGCCCAGTGGTACCACCATCAATAGTGCATATTACTGCCATGTTCTCAGGGATGTGCATGAGGCGCTGAAGCAAAAGCGGCCGGGCCTCATCACCGAAGGAGTCCTCCTCCTACAGGACAAGGACAATGCACGCCCGCATACCGCGCAACTCACGACACGCACCTTACAGGAACTTGGCTGGGAGTTGCTGCCACATTTCCCCTTACAGTTCAGACCTCGCCCCCAGCGATTTCCATTCCCTTGGGGCCACTGAAGGCGTTCCTTGGGGGCCGCCACTTCAGCTACAACAATGAGGTCAAGAATGCGGTCCAATCATGGCTGCTGGCATCCAAGCCCTCGTGAAATGCTGGGACAAGTGCATTAGCGCAGCTGGAGATTACGTTGAAAAATAAAACTAATTTCTCACCTGTAAGTTCATTTTACTTTTGCGAAAAATGAAAAGTCCCGGTTTGACTTGAACACCCCTCGTACTTATGTTGCTTTATATTTTGCTGTCAACTAGCAAATCTATGAAAAACACAATGCACATCAATAAAACTTTGATTGCCATTGTAGGCTGTTGGAATGTACCAACATCATAGTGCTTCTGGTACAATATGCAAATTTGTTTATCTGCAATCTGTAACCATTTCATTTGTGTCAATATGTAACATGTTTTCACCTTGTTTCAGTACGAAGACCATTGTCTTCCGCAATCCTTCTGCAATTCCCATCAAAGCCAATGTTATGATACCCGAGCATCGCACTTCATGCTTCAAGGTGTGTATAGTACAGTACTACTACATAATTGTCCACGAGAAAGGTGTTCACGTTGCCACTTATACTTCTATTAATGTTCAGCAGATTGTACAGTGGTAGCAAGGTTGTTATAATGGTTGTGGCACTTGAAAGGAGTTCTCTTGAGTGGATGTACATGAGGCATCAGTTTGAGTTTTACAGTCACCAGGAAAATAGCCACGGAGAATTACATTAATACTTTCCTGGATTGACGTTCCTGTGAGGTCGGTGGTAGTGGACATTGTTGCTTTATCGCAAATGCGAGCTGATCAGCTGGTTTGGAAAAACGTATACTTGCTCTTTCTGTTGTCATCACTATAGCATGTGGGTATATAGGGTATATGGTGGGTATATATAAGATAGACAAATCCTGCCATATTTCAGAAGGTACACATCAAGCATGCCACATGAAGCGATCTAATCACATGGCTCGACCACCGTGGATCTCGTTAATTTCTTATTTTTAATTTTTTTGTACTAGTTGACACCGTAGAGAAACCAGTGCTCACAAAATATTTTTGCCCAGTTCGGAGGCATTTTCACGTTAGGTGGCGCTAAACGTCTGGGCGCCTTTGAAGGCATCTCCTCAGGAAACGGCTGAAGTTATTTCATGTCTGCAAATGACTGGTCGTAAAGGATTGCTCCTTCATTCTGTATAAAGAAACCCTCATGCTGATGCCTCTTTTATACCGTACTACAGATCTAGAAATCCACGTTTTCGCTGTTTGTTTGCTATTTTTTTCTGAGCCACTGCCTGCACGTAGGGACATGAAATTCGGTGAACGTGGAGTTGGTCACTTGATGAACATGGGAAAAAAATAATTCTCAGGCCGTAAAAGAAAAGCAAGAAGAAAGTTGTGAATTATGCAGAATTTGATAAGCTAGCTATATTGTTAGCTGAAAAAATTGACGTGGCCAACGCGATACGAGCATTTTGTCAACGCTAAAATGATGATGAATTTGTTCACTTGAACATGTAAACAAATTGGGAGGGTAGTTTTCTTGTTTTTTAGCAATGATTTTTTTTTTAGTAACAGAGTTGCTACATGAGAGCAACCTGCTGGTATATGATGTTGCCCCACTAAAACAAATAAATATACAGCGGCACCAGATTAGCAATACACTTTATTTGAGTGACGTCATTAGACGGACGAGGAGGAGTGACAACATGCTATCAGCAGTTAGGAAGAAGAAAAAGTAAATGTGATTACATTACAATTGTAAAACGATCACATTTGAAGCCATTTCGATGAGTGGAGCACCTAACGTTCCTTTGCCCGAATGTTGTACACCATGGCTGGAGTATATAATGACGTCACACGGACCTTCACTTTTCTCGTGGACAGGGGCTCGAAGCAATGAAAATCATGTGTGCCTGGTATAGCTTTGGCCATTTCATATCGTGCTTTCAAAGCAATCTACTTCTGTGACACACCAGTACAAGGCACCGACATTGGCAATATGTTTTGTAGGTATTCTTGAGCCCACAGGAAAGGGTCCTGGGAATTTAAAATTTGCTGTTCAAATGGTCTCTGAAGGCTATCCTTTGCCGCAGGTTGCTTCACTGTACCTCCAATCTCGTCACACGGTCCCTTTTCGTGCGATGTATGGAAGACGTTTCATGTCGCTGGAACCCCGAAATCTTCTTCGTGAAGGCACAAGTTTATGAAGCTCTGCTTATTATTGTATTGTGAAGCAGCAGCGTCAGAAAAATAGTGCAGCTTCCTGATATGGGGGTGAACAGCGAGGCGCCGTTCTATGAACATCTTCGGATAGAGATGTACAGATGTGTTGTCGTGTGCATACCTCGGCAAAACTCACTCATGAGCATGCTCACTCATGCTCACTCATGCTCATTTTGGCAAATGAGCGGAGCATGAGTGAGCGAACGGAAAGCCGGGGACGAGTGAGTGAGCATGAGTGAGCAAACAGAAAATTGAGCAGAGGATGAGTGAGCATGAATGAGCAAACAGAGAATTGAGCAGAGGATGAGTGAGCATGAATGAGCAAGCAGAGAATTGAGCAGAGGATGAGTGAGCATGAGTGAGCAAACACAGATTTGAGCGGATGATGAGTGAGCATGAGTGAGCAAGCGGCGAGTTGAGTGAGTGAGTGAGCAAGTGGCGAGTTGAGTGAGCATGAGTGAGCAAACAGCGAGTTCAGTGAGCATGTGTGAGGAAGATCTTCAGGAATACAACTATGTACTTGATTTCATCTCAGTTCCGGCAAGCCGGTCCCCTTTGGTCCTCCGATTTCATTGATTCTTTTTTATGCTAAAGCCACAGCTCTATGATGAACAGTGCCACTGGTCCGAAACTTGAGATCGCAGCAGTTGCCGAGAAAAAAATTGACGAGCGTGCCTGGGTGGCGTCGTGCGCTTCACAGAATCTTCCTCGGGTGGTACTTTGAGGCCGTCTCGTCCGCACCACGAACGCGCTAGAGGAGCGCGAATTTTTTTGCACGTTCTACAGATGCCGGACTACCACATAATTTTAAAAAACGGGCATTTCCTCTCACGAACTGTTCTATAAAAACTCGCGAAAACGCTCGTGAGCGCGATTTTGCGCACATTTTAAACTTTTATTACGGAAGAAGTACGCATGGTAGAATTACGAACTCCACACCAAATGAAAGATAATTAATTGCTCCCTCCAACGACGTATTACGCGTAAATGTGACTGTTACTGGAGCATAGGTAGAATTAGACGGACCATGCTCCCTCCGTGAAAATACGCGAAGTTCGTAGGTCAATTCCTCAAAAACCCCACCTTTAATCTTGGCAAAAAAAATTGCATGGAATCCTGATTACATTACCTTTCCAATGGTGTAAAATTTGTGTATTCTAAACGTTTAGAACCGAAATGCCAGCGCGCATAAGGATAGCATGCACAACGCGGCCATGCGGTTCCAACTCCGGCCACCCTCCGGCGTTTGTACTGATCGTCGACGAAGGGAACCTGGCTTTCATTACCTCCTGTGCCTGAGATGGGCATTTCGTGCCATATCGTATTTCGACTAAGGACAGGGTGCAAAGAACAAATGTTGCTGTCATGTTAAGTTCATGAGGAGAGCAGGTACAACGCGGCCCTACGGTTCCATCTTTCGTTCTAATCTTTTGTTTTCTGTTGACAGGCGCTTGAGATGTGGTCCGTATTTAACTACCTCGAAGCAGGGCAGCTGGCCTAATACATTGATACGCACAGAAGTACAGGAATAATACAACATTGCAAGACGGTAGAGTGGTTTATTTGGTGACTGGCTTTGCTATTGCTCACCTTTAGAGAGAATTTACGAAAGACACTAAAACAAGAGTAAAATATAGTTGCGGTGCATGGAAGAGCCATACATACATTTTAAATACAAAACACAGCTCTGAAAGGGGAATCGGGAACAAATGTCACCTATGTGTGAGCGGCATCACAAACTGATTCTGTTGGAAAACATAGATTTGTATGCACATTCTCGAAAACATCACCAGCCAGACGTAGTGTGTGGATCGTTCAACGTGCTGAAAACAACGCAGCTATGACCGAGGTTCAAACATGTCCTCGGCGGTTCTTGCTAGCTGAACTCCAGATACTGCATGACTTTCAGATGCTTTGTACCACACATGGCATGAACGGATCCCTGTCACTGGCCGAACCAGCTCCCATTCATCCTTTTTCGAATTTCGAAAGGCTGCAACCTGAGCCGACGGAATGTGCAGCAGTTCCGTGGCGTGTTCCTTCTTTTTGAGAGCGCACACAAAGTCTTCAGCGGTTTGAATAGCTTCAGCAGGTGGACATCGCAAGTTATCCAAGCTTGCGATATGTTTCAAAGAGCCCCCGACCCCATCGCACACATTTTTTCCATGGCCACTGGCAGAGAAAATCCATCGCTGTAACAAGTTGTTTTTTCCCATTTCATAGAGCTGGTACCTGTTCTTAAAGTGCGCTGCAGCACTGTCGGACACGTATACCACATGGGAAA
The DNA here is from genome assembly GCF_037126465.1 of Ornithodoros turicata. Classification (NCBI taxonomy): domain Eukaryota; kingdom Metazoa; phylum Arthropoda; class Arachnida; order Ixodida; family Argasidae; genus Ornithodoros; species Ornithodoros turicata. Next base: position 30,120,446 of record NC_088201.1, read on the forward strand.
ACACGGGCAGGATGTCTTGTATAGCCTTGGTTATGTTTTGGAGGGCAAGAAGGGCATGTGTAGTATCGTGAGATAGGTCGTCACTCACTGTTGCAAAACTTTTTGTCGAAGACATGGTGGTTACAACACAGGTGAATAAGGATATTTGATCCGCCTTCCAATAGCGCCCTTGGACCTCACTTGAGAAGTTGACTCTCCAGTTTTCTGCAAAATCGAAGTGCATGCCGACATGTCTTGGATCCACGAAGGCCTTCTCATTCCAAATGGCGCTTCTTTGTTGTATATATATTCATGCTTGGTGTACAGAGCAGCACATTTTCTGACCGCCTTCAGGAATACCGATGCCTTTAGCGTCTTCCTAATGAGGTCACCAGATTCCCAGAGAGCCATATCAACGTCGTCGGCACGGTCCATCCTTAGCTTCTGTAGGTTGTTCCTTTTGGCCCCTTGACAACTGCGACACTCTTGCAAAAAGCATGTCCTTTGTGGCTCGGGACATACAGACATCGCATTCAGTTGTTCTCTGCTTAGCTGGATGGATGACGCACTGTTTATGGCGGCGATGATCAAATCAAAGTTTGCGCAGTACAAACACACGCTCTGTTCCGGACGTGGGTCTGTGCGAACCCACTTAGGCCGAAGTGTGTACAACTTCGTCAGTCCTATATTGATGTCCGGATGAGCGCTCTTGAGCAGGCTAAACGTTTCCCGTATTGAACGAGTCATAAAGCACTATGCAACAGCGACTCTCTTCCCTCTTTTTTGTTGGGACTTTGGACAGAACAGTCCTTTTCGTCTTCAAGATAGTACCGGAGTGCAACCTGTACGTCGTTCTCGCTGACAGGATGCCCCCATAATTGTCCGGCATAGCCCACACTCCCTGCTTCCCTCTCAGACTTTTTGATTTTTCTATCACATATTTCGTCGCATCCGGGATCAGTCCTACTATTTCTTTTTTCGTCATGTTTTCAGGAAGAAGCGTAAGAATCTGGCATCTTTCTTGATTGGAGGTGCACTTCTGATAAGCGGTCCTGATGTTGCGCAAAAGGATAGAACATCTCGTGCAGTCTGTTCCGGATGTGGTCGGTTCGTCTACGTCATATGCATCACGTATTCTGCGGCTTATTGACCTGCTCAATGCGTCGCCAACTTCTCTCCGTTTCCGTGACGCATACGACCCTTTTGAGAGATCCCGGCTGCCACAGCGGAGTTACGTCTATATTTGCCGTCGAAATACTTTTATTAATTTCTTGAATAATGTCCTCACTCTGAACATAGTCTGTGCAACAGATAGAGCAACGGGCGAGGACTGCGATAGGTCACTAATTGCTGAACGAAAGCGCGCAGCACAATTCTTACATAGTTGGTCCTCACCGCTGACTTCATCACGTCGCTCAGGGTCGAGAAGCGCCTTCAGCGCGACGATGTCAAGGCTTCACACAGTAGTGAATCCACTCTGGCGAAGAATCCTTTTCCGATGTCGACGTGCATAATCGGCACAAAACGCACGTTCCTCACTATAAATGTTCCGAGCCATGGAGATGACTTCCAACGCTGACGAACCCAAAGTTATTCAGACACCTCACTCATCCGCTGCATCGTCGACGGCAGGTCCGTGCATTATTGGCCACACGCGGCGACCAAATGAACCTGTCCACACCGCAGCAAGGACATTTTTGTTAGGAAGTCTGGCGTCTGGTGTCCCCAGTGCGGGTTTGTTTATTACTTATAATCCGTATGCACATCCGGCAAAGGCGATGGGACGCGGGCACAAAGTTTGGGTGAAAGAGAATATAGCCTCCGCGTCACGCAACCTGATACCAAAGTTTCTTCTTTGCAGCCTGTCCGTAGTCGAAATACGATATGGCATTAAATCTCCATCATAGGCACAACAGGTGATGAAATGGAGTGTAGCATAGATACGTGGAAGTCAGGTTCCCTCAGTCGACGATCAGTACAAACGCCGAAGGGTGGCCGTAGTTGGAACCGCATGGCCGCGTTGTACATGCTCTCTTTATGCGCGCTGGCATTTCGGTTCTAAACTTTTAGAATACACAAATTTTACACCATTGGAAAGGTAATATAATCAGGATTCCATGCATTTTTTTTGACAAAATTAAAGGTGGGGTTTTTGAGGAATTGACCTACGAACTTCGCGTATTTTCACGGAGGGAGCATGGTTCGTCTCATTCTACCTATTCTACAGTAACACTCGCATTTATGCGTAATACGTCGTTGGAATGAGCAATTAATTATCTTTCATTTGGTGCAGAGTTCGTAATTCTACCATGCGTACTTCTTCCGTAATAAAAGTTTAAAATGTGCGCAAAATCGCGCTCACGAGCGTTTTCGCGATTTTTTATAGAACAGTTCGTGAGAGGAAATGTCCGTTTTTTAAAATGATGTGGTAGTCCGGCATCTGTAGAACGCGCAAAAAAATTCGCGCTCCTCTAGCGCGTTCGTGGTGCGGACAAGACGGCCTCAAATTACCACCCGAGGAAGATTCTGTGAAGCGCACGACGCCACCCAGGCACGCTCGTCAATTTTTTTCCCGGCAACTGCTGCGATCTCAAGTTTCGGACCAGTGGCACTGTTCATCATAGAGGTGTGGCTTTAGCATAAAAAAGAATCAACGAAATCGGAGGACCAAAGGGGACCGGCTTGCCTGAACTGAGATGAAATCGCTTTTCATCTCTCCTATCATTAGTTGCAGGTGTCTCTCGATAATTTTAACAAATGAATAAGAGTACGGGACTTCACTGTTGCATAGTCTAGAAAACCTCGTCATAAACATTGGGGAGTGAGGCTAACACCCCTCCATGACGGAAGTGCACGCAACCCCCTTAATTAAATACAATCATGGAAGTCGCTGCAACGCCCTCTCCGTAGGCGATGGTGTCAGAGTCCGAGCACCATTTTACTCCCTTTTGACTCTCTTTTTCATAAGCGTGTAGCCCATTACATTTTTGGTGATAAGCGTCCTGCATCAGGGGCGTAACCAGAAAAAAAACAGGAACGTTTATATGGGAGGGGAGGGGTTTCTCTCTCTCTCTCTTACCTCTCCGAAATGTACTACCAAAGGTGCGGTTTCGAGAGACGGCTTCAGCCCCCCCCCCCCTTTGTCGCTACTCCTCTGTCCTGCATTGCTCTATAACCTGTATCCCGCAAGATTACCACCGCCCCAACAGGAGCGATATCTCCCGAGTTCCGACCACGGCCCTCGTACGTACATGTAATACAAGTTTTCCTGTGCAGGTGAGCATGAGTGAGCATCCTGAAGAAGGTGAGCATGAGTGAGCGAGCGATGAACATGTGAGTGTGCATGAGTGAGTGGGCAATGAGCTCAGCTGCCTGTGAGTGAGCATGAGTGGGCGAGGGATGAGCTCAGCTGCCGTTGAGTGAGCATGAGTGAGCGAGCGATGAGCTGAGCTACCGTTGATTGAGCATGAGTGAGCGAGCAATGAGCTGAGCTTCCAGTGAGTGAGCATGAGTGAGCGGGCGATGAGCTGAGCTGCCGGTGAGTGAGCATGAGTGAGCGGGCGATGAGCTGATCTGCCGGTGAGTGAGCATGAGTGAGCGGGCGATGAGCTGAGCTGCCGGTGAGTGAGCATGAGTGAGCGGGCGATGAGCTGAGCTGCCGGTGAGTGAGCATGAGTGAGCGGGCGATGAGCTGATCTGCCGGTGAGTCAGCATGAGTGAGCGGGCGATGAGCTGAGCTGCCGGTGAGTGAGCATGAGTGAGCGGGCAGTGAGCTGAGCTGCCGGTGAGTGAGCATGAGTGAGCGGGCAATGAGTCGAGTTGCTGGTGAGTGAGCATGAGTGAGCGGCGGTCCAAAGTGCCGACCTCTGGTCGTGTGTGAGCAACTCTGATATAACAACGTAAGACAAGGGTTGCAATGCATCATGTGTTTGGACTCTAACATACTACGACCGGGTGTACTGTCGCCTGCAAGATGTTACAGTAGAAAGATTGCGGGGAAATCTATGCAAGGAAGGTTTAGTTTTCCGAAAAGTCAAGCTGCACGATCGCTTCATCCTGAGGAAGTTCAGCTTTTAGTAGTTTCAGGTAAGCAGACTGCGACGAGCTTATGAAATGATTCCTCTTGAGGGCTTGCAGTGCATGCAGAAGATTAGTAGTACAACAAATGTTTGAAGCAGTGTGCAGTCACAAGACGCCCGAAACGTGATAGTGTCCAGGAACTCCGATATTCGCTGCAGCTTTTCATTCAACTTGTTCTGGACAGCTGGCACCCCGGGTAGCCGCTACATAGAGAGAGCGACCAGGCCCGTCGCTGGATGCAGTCTACCTGGCTGGATTACGCCGCTGGTATCTTTACTGTGTTTATTTGTTGCCACCACGTACTGAGATTGACGTCTGAGAAGTCTGGGGTGTATGAGATGTAATATTGATTTGTTAAGCGTTGTCATGCTATAGGTCCAGAAAATCGGCATGTGGAACGGAAAAGCCATAACTGAAGTGCTACCAAATTTAAAAAAATCATTGCTAAAAAACAAGAAAAAGTACTCTCCCAATTTTTCTATATGTTCAAGTGGACACATTCATCATCACGTTAGCGTTGACAGAATGCTCGTATCGTGTTGGCCACGTAGATTTTTTCAACTACCAATACAGCTAATTTATTAAATTCTGTATAATGCACAATTTGTTTTCTTGCTTTTCTTTGATCTCCTGAGAAATAATTTTCTTTTCCTTTTTTTTTCCACGTGTTCATCAAGTGACCAGCTCCACGTCTCTCAAATTTGATGTCCCTACATACAGGCAGTCACTCAGAAAAATATAGCAAACATACACCGAAAACCTGGATTTCTAGGTCTACGGTACCGTACGAAGGAGGCATTACCATGAGTTTCTTTATATAGAATGAAAGAGAAATCCTTTAGGACCACTCCGACGTTTACAGACGCGAAATACCTTTAGCCGTTTTCCGAGGAGAAGCCTTCAAAGGCACCTCACTTTTAGGCGAACCCCAGATGTTTAGCGCCACCTAACGTGAAAATGCCTCCGAATTTGGCGAAAATGTTTTGTGAGTGTTGGTTTCTCTACAGTGTCAACCAGTAAAAAAACATTGAACGAGATCTGTGGTAGTCGCGCCACGTGATTGGATCGCTTCATGTGGAATGACCCATGTGGCATGCTTGAGGTGTGTACCTTCTGAAATATGGTGAGATTTATCTTCCAGATTGCCCTGGTATGTAATAAAATTCACATTGCATGTAATTTTGCATAAATATTGAAGTGTCACAACTTCTTGTTAGAAGTTCTTGCAAGTTCAGTGCTAAGTAACATACAGGTTCATTTTCTTTTGTGGCTGCTATGATGTTAGAGATATTGCTCATCACAAAACACAGTATCTGTGTTTCTCGGATGCAGTCCCATGACAAAGGGCACCTAAGTCAGGCCGTGGGGCCCAAAGCACTTATGTTGTGGCATAAGTAAGCATGATATTGGAAGGGTTTTTGATGCAGTTAGGAGAATAGGGAATGTAGTGGTTCAGTCAAATATCAGCCTAAATATCAGCAACGTCAGTCAGCCCTGGCACACTGGCTAGCTAGAACTTCTTTGCAGTGGGAGTACTTTACTGCTTTGAAGCACACGTTGCTGAAAGGAGGTCGAGCTGGTGACACACAACAGCACTGATCTCCATTTCGCTCAGCAGCGCCATCTGAAATGTGGCTCGAAAGTACTGTACTCATGAACATTCATGAGGTCTTTATAGACTGCAATTACTAAATTAGCTGCAAATGGCTTTCTAACTATCTGTTAAATAATTAAAACCTACAAGTCACACATTCTTATTTTCAAGTGGCATGGTCTAATAATCGTCGTCTGGTTCTGCGTTCGAGGCTATGCCTTTTGGTCCGTAAAGGAGATAAGCAATCTCCTCTTCCAGAAAGGCCCACTTGTGAAAGCGAGTATCTCCTTTACCGTGTGTCATGGGAAGCAAACGCCGTTCGGAAGGGTGTCCTCCTCTAGAAAGGCCTTTAGGCTGCCCATGTGTCCGGGTTATAAGACGTTATAAGCAAAATCTGTTCCTTGGTTGTGGTAGTCTGGTGGAATGTCATGCAAGAAATGTTAGCGTAACACATCTTCAGAGTACAGAGCATAAGTTTGATCTTCGGCATGCAGATTTCACTTCACATTTTTTTTGTACAGCTTGCACCACACTGACATATACACTCCATAAGTGCACACATTACTTTGCAATGAAGGACGTCAACTTTCACATGCTGTTTGCTCAAACGTATACAGGGTGTCCCAGAAAATGTGTCATTGAATTATAATAAAAAAACTACGCCACCTAGAATCATGCGGTCAACGGCCTTTGTTCTTATTAGGTTTTTGCCACCTTGTAAAGTTAATGTCATGTACCCCAAGTTTAATTATGCAAATATTTGCCAACTGAACTCAGAAATTTGCCAAGGGAAGGTCACTTTTTTACCCCACCAATATGAAGAGCGCGCCCAATTCACTCAAATTCATGATAATTGGCAGTGATATTCACGAGCTATCCAATCGGAAAAAATAGCCGAATATCATGCTTTTCGGAGCACCGGACCATAACGCGCGATGTCTTTCTGAGCGCAATCGCTCGCAGTCCGACAAAAGGATGTTCCGAAGCCAGCCCACAGAGTGATAGTAAAAAAAGTAACAGTTCCTAAAATTGGGAGAGGGAAAGCATTATCCCAGCGAAAGTCAGACGTGATAAGCCATGCCTGCGTTATCTCTTTCTGCGATGCTGGGGTGGGCTGGGTTTCCAACCTCCTTTCGTCGGACTGACACAAATTGCGCTGAAAAATTCATCGTACGCTATTCTATGCGACCTCCGTAGTGCATGATGTTCGGCTATTTTTTCCAATGGGATAGCTCCTGAATATCCCTGTCAATTATCATTAATTTGAGTAAATTAGACACGCTCTTCACATTGGTGGAGTAAAAAAGTGACCTTTACTAGGCAAATTTCCGACTTAAGCTCGCAAAAATTTACATAATTAAACTTAGGTCACACGACATTCACATGAGGAGGTGGCAAAAACCCAGTAAGAACAAATACCGTTGACCGCATGACTCTAGGTGGTGTAGTTTTTTTATTATACTGTAATTCAATTACACGTTTTCTGGGACACCCTGTATGTCAAAGTGGTGAGAGGAAGCTCACATATTGGGGATCGCACGCTGGAATATCTTAAGCAAGTGCAGTACTTTGGTGGCAATGGTGAGATTCGATATCTTGCTCATAATCTGCATTTCACACAATATATTTCATGCTGAATGTTGTCATAGTTATGTGCTTCAGTAGAGATGGTTTTGACTGGGAACTGTGTGTCACTTCAGTTAAGTTTGTTCATGGTCAGGAGGACACAATCTATCCCAGAATAAGGCACAATCTATCCCAGGCATTTTACCCGAAGACTAGCAATGCACTACATTTATTTACAGTGACAGGTAACTGAGTTACACAGTGTTGGCCAGAGAGCATCTGTCTCTCTCAAGGCTGTGGTTAGCTTTTAAGCCATCCCGAAATAAGGATACGTCCTTGCATCTCACTCACTCATTGTGGAGTACACAAAGAGTGAGTGTCCTTGGGCCAGCATTCCCATGGCCCTCAGAACTATTACTTACCTTTAGTTCGAAACTGATTCTCCGAGAGCCCATGAGAAGAACACTCGACACCTTCACTGTTCCTTTAATGACACTGCCCTGTAGTAAGCAGTTGTAGAAAGTATTGTACAAGCATAACAAAATCAACCCTCTTTTTCAGGTTTTTGTGAGAGGAGAAAGCACCCCTTGTCACATGGTGTCTGTATGCTTGCAACCAAGAAAAAGCATAGAAATTTCTGTTTCTTTTTGCCCAACTGTTGTTTGTTTTCTTCAATCACGGCTTCTGATCCGTGGCCAAAGTCCTGACGTTATCAACAACAGTGTAAGTTGCTGTTTTCTAGCAGCAAATACTTATTTCTAATTTTTATCAGTATTTTTATGAAATCATGTGGATCTCATAGGTTCCTCTTTTTGGATTTGGTGGCAAAATGCAAGTCAGCTTGTTGGGGCTTAATACCCTTGGACAAAGTGGCTACATTGTAGATTTGGGCTTAGTTCCTGAACGCCAAGCAGTCGGCCGTGAATTTACAGTTTTCAATGCGGGTGACTGGGATTGCTTTGTGATGTTCACATTTGCTAAAGGTGAGCTAGAGTTGCGTCTGCGGTTTACACAGCTGAGCTGTTAACCCAAAGTGTTTGAATCACCTTTGTTGCTTTGGTTTACAAACAGACAGCATCACCTTGCATGCTGACTTCTGCAACCGAAACTTCTTCGGATGTCGAGAGCCTCTGTGCTTCTACTCTTTCGATTGCTCTCTTGTCTCAGGTTCATATTAATGAATCAATGTTTCATCAAAAATGCTGCAGAATGGCCTGAGAACCAACAACTAGATTGCAATTCTGATCTGAGTTTTCGCATGTCCGGCATTTCTTTGATAACAAAACCAACCCGTTCTCTCAACACCCCGAGAACCCCAGCAATTTTTTTGCCAGAGATTCAACTATCTTCCATAATTAAAGTGTGCACTGCTCACTGACTGAGGTCTTCCTGGGTGGCCCTCGTTCTTGGTACTGAAATGTCCCGTTCTGAACCGGGCATCCCAATTCTTCACTGTGGCATAGGATGGGCATTTGTCACCTATAGTTTGTTCCATAGAATAGACGTTCCATGATAAAAGCACTTAAATAATACAGACGACGAAGAGCAGGTGAGGTTGAACCCTGTTGTAAAATTAAACACAAAGACCAGTTTGTAAGATGCAGCTCTGATGAAATTCCGCTTTCGTGCGGGAGCTCGTATGTGGACCAGACTAGGCGATGCGTAAACACAAGGCTTCGGGAACACAGGTACAACATGACCGCCAGATCCGAAATGCTGTACACGCACGTAGTTGATCGCGGCTGCAGTGTTTTGTTTTGTAATACTCAGATAAGAGCAAAGTTTAAAGATAGTAGGGAACTGGAGATTTGGGAGGCTTTTCTGATTGTGGAGGGAAAGAAGTGTGTTAGCATGACGTCTATTGAACTGACTGAATGAAAGGTAATTTGTAAGGGGTTTTAAGCTGTATATCCGTTTTGAACAAACTGTTGTTAGTGTGCTATCCGTGTGTGTCGTCTAATCTTAGTCGTCTGTGTTCTTTTCGTGCTCTTATCATGGAACATCAATATCAGCAGGCCCAAGCCGACACATTGTGTCCATTGAATAGATTTCTTTTGCTTTCTTGCCCTGTAGAAACAATAACTTCATCACATTGAACTCTCTATTTCGTAGCTGGTGCGTGCCAATGTAAACAAAGTAGCAAGCATGTCCTTTATTCTCAGCAGTGGACAGCTGGGTGATTCCATCTCAACTCAGGCAGGGTGGTCTGGACACCATCACTGATTTCTTTTGAAAAAATATATATTGTACCACAACACGCATAGACACAGGAGCAATAAATATTTCTGCTCTATGTATTGTGGTGTACCAGAAGAAAAATCAGAAAGAAATTGACTCAGCGGCGGGGCTCCCTGACGGAGCGACTTTGACATTTTGTTCCTCGCCCGCGGATGGTCCCAAACTATAGATTTTTTTTGTGCAATGTGTCAGGTACAATGGCTTTCAGCGTGCGTAAACAGTACGGGTCAATTATATTTTGATCTTGAATTAAAAATAGCCAAAGTTGCAACAAAATTCAGATTTTGCTCATATATTTGTCTTTGTACTGTACTCCTCCTATACACGCCATTGAGATATGTGAGGTACCGGCGTGTAGGTCAAAGTGTGCTCTTTAAATCGGTGTCAAATTTACATGCCTGTACCTTGCCCGTTTTCGGCAAGGCGGTGTAGAGTAGAGCTATGCTTTCAAAAATCGGGTTTTTTGGACTCTAATTTCTCAAAAACCCCACCTCCGATCTCCTTCATATTTTATAGTTACATAGCCCAGGCTTTGACCTACACGTGTTCGCAAAACTGAAGGTTCCCTCTCAGCACAACTCGCGATAGCGCGCGACAAAGGTGGAGTGCGGAACACACGATGTACAGGGTTCGCCAAGATAAACTTCGGGGTTTGTAACGAAGATAAAACAAATTAGAACAGTGTCGGAAAGCCAAAGTAGATGTTAGAAGACGTATTATGCCCCAAAATTTTATGTCGACAATGCCGCTTTGTCCGTTTCTCGGTGGATAAATCGTGAAAATTAAAAAATCGCTGCTGCCTAAACGGCTATACTCGTGTTTCAGCTTCTTTCCGTCAGATGGCGAAACGGTTGAACGCGACGTTGCAGAGTACGATTCTGCATTCAGTTCCATTTGTTCAGATTTCGATGTCGTCTCCAACGCCGCGTTCGACCGTTTCGCCATCTGATGGAAAGGAGCTGAAACACAGGTATAGCCGACTAGGCAGCGGCGGTTTTCTAATTTTCACGATTTATCCACAGAGGAACGGACCAAATGGCAGTATCGACATAAAATTTTGGGCCATAATACATCCTCTAACACCTACTTTAGCTTTCCGACACTGTTCTTATTTGTTTTATCTCCGTTACAAACCCCGAAGTTTATCTTGGCGAACCCTGTACATCTCGACCGGGAAAATCAGCCAGAGAGTTAACAAGATTAGTGGCGTCTGCTATTGCTGACGTCTCCGGCCTTGAATGGCAGAGCTCAGGATACAGACCTACCGCAAATCCCGTCTTAGCATTACATTTTGAGTCCTTCCGAGTCCTTTTTCCCATAGTCGAACCTCAATGCAGTTCAGTTGAAGTTTAGCGACGTTCTGAGCCGGTGGCTTGTGTTTCCGACATGAACACCAAGTACAGTATGGATCGTGTGTACTGTACCGACCATGCCAAGAGACACAAGTCGAAAGTACGTTTTCCAAAGAATTTCCGTCGTGTGTCATCGCTCGGTGACCAGCTATTGAAATGTGTATTGAGAACGGAACAGTTCTGTGCTGTGTGAGAGACAGACTTCCTGTGCTACAGATGCTTCCAGTTCTTCAGCAAGAAAGCGTCCGACGTTAGCGCACTCGACGTCCCATGCAGCTCGGCGGATACGAGTTTCGTCGACCAAGGTGAAGTGGTGGATAGTCTAAACTTGACCGTGAGCACTAGCTTTGAGAGTGTTTCCCCTCTGAAGCCACCATCCGCGGTCAGCGAGCGGTTACGACTATCGTATGGGAAATGGAAGCATACGGAGATCGTAGGCGCCTTCAGCAAAGACGTTGGTAAGAAAATTTCTGCCGTCTATGGCACTACGCTCTCTGATAGCCAAGGTGCGTCATGCTGTTTTTGGCCAGAATGGATAGAGCACATACGTTTGGCATTGCGATCCACTCCTTCATACCAGGAAAGGGTGCCGCTTGTTGACGCTGTTGCCAGCAAATTTGCCAAGGAAGGATAATTGAGCTGGTACCAGAGGCCACAAAACATTTGGTCGACAGAGCAAGGAAACTTCACGCAGAAGTTGGCGTGTACGCAAGACTCGACCCATATGCCGGACACCCTCTGAAAAAAGAAGACGTTGACCTAGCTTTATGCTACTACACCGATGATCATCTTGACTGTTCGATGCAAAGCCTGGAAAAGCGAGATGTAGTCTCTGTATGGATTGAAGGGAGGAAAGTGTACCACGCAAAACGGTACATGACAAGGTCCATCAGAGAAACATACAGAAAATTCCGTATAGCTCATCCAAACACAACAGTGGGTCCTACAAAATTTTATTCACTTCGACCAAAGTGGGTGAAATGTTCCCCGTACAGAGAAAAATGCCTCTGCAATTATTGCGCGAATTTTGCACTCTGTCTCACAACAGTCAACAATGCCTCAGCCGTGGACCTCACGCCGAGTGGAGTGGGATCGTTTTTTCTTTGCGTGGAGGCCCTCAACGCGTTGCCTGCTCCGTGAGTGTGAGAACTGCAGAAGCAAGTGTGGCTTAAGCTTGGAAAGTCTGTCCATTGACGAAGATGATGAAGTGACACTGACATTGTGGGAGAAGGGCGACCTAGTTCGAAAGGACATCAGTGCCACTGCGTTTCTGAAGGAAATAAAAGAAACAATTTCCAAGTACATTCCTCACGAATATATTCGTGGGGTTCAACGGATTGCAATTGCCAACGCAAAATCGTCTTTAGTCAATCGGACAGTGGTTTTCCACTTCGACTTCGCTGAAAACTGGAGTGTGGTTATTCCCAGAGCTGTGCAAGGGTATCACTGGAGAAATCAACAAATTTCCATTTTCACGTGTGTAGTCACAGCCCCCAAACACACCTACAGTTTCGCAGTGACTAGTGATGACACTTGTCACGACTCCACCCATGCCCTGGCGGCGCTGAACTTGATTGAGGACTGGATGGACGAAAATGCAGGTATTTTTGCCGGAGCCATATTAGTGTCAGACGGAGCTGCCAGTCATTTCAAGAACCGGTATCAACGGTATGAATTCCAGAAAAGATCGCATGTGACGAAATGGATATTTTCCGCCACGGGTCACGGCAAGAGCTCGGCTGACGGAATTGGTGGGTTGATAAAGCACATGGCTTCCCTGCATAACTTGCGGTGCAGGCATCATCACTTATAACTTCTGCTGCGATGATGGTAGCCATCTTAAGTAAAAAAATCGAGAGAACTACGCTTTTGTTATTAGAAGCAAGTTCCCTAGAAACATCCCGGGTCTCGAAGAAGGAAGAATGGAAGGCAGTGCAAGCGGCTGTCGGAATCCAGTCTTGCCACATGTGGACAAAAAAAGTGGATGGAGATGGACGCGTCACTGTGCAGATGTCCAGAGTTTCCGAGGAACAACCACAGTAGCTTCTGATAAGGAACATTGTATGAGCACAGCTGGAAAATATTGTATACAGATAAATGAGCTTTTAACTACTAGCTGCTTAAAAGGTGTATGGTTCTGTTTCATTGCACGCGATTATTACATGTTGATGGTTTTCTAGTTCTGTGTTAGTGCTGCGAAGCAACTGTGGCTATGAGCGGCGTACAGACGTGGACAGGTGGAGAGAGGCAGCAGGAAGGAGTGATAACAGAAGGGATAGCATGTGTACTGAGCTGACTTCATGGGGAACTGTGCCGACATTCGTCTGTAAAGTCTTCGGAAAACCCAGGGAAAACCTCAGACGGCACAGCCGATGACAGGATTCGATCCCATGTCACCTTCCAGTCTCGGCGGGGAAAGCGATCATCCTAACCACTATGCCACGGGAGCTGGTACATGTTTATGGTATCACGGTTCAAGGCATCAAGCTGCCCGGCATTCCTCAGTTTGTCACGCGCTATCCAGAGTTGTGCTGAGAGGGAACCTTCAATTTTGCGAACACATGTAGGTCATAGCCTGGGCTATGTAACTGTAAAATATGAAGGAGATCGGAGGTGGGGTTTTTGAGAAATTAGAGTCCGAAAACCCCGATTTTTGAGAGCGTAGCTCTACTCTGCACCGCCTTGCCGAAAACGGGCAAGGTACAGACATGCAAATTTGACACCGATTTAGAGAGCACACTTTGACCTACACGTCGGTACCTCACATATCTCGATGGCGTGTATAGGAGGAGTACAGTACAAAGACAAATATGAGCAAAATCTGAATTTTGTTGCAACTTTGGCTATTTTTAATTCAAGATCAAAATACAATTGACCCGTGCTGTTTACGCATGCTGAAAGCCATTGTACCTGACACATTGTACAAAGAAAATCTATAGTTTGGGACCATCCGCGGGCGAGGAACAAAATGTCAAAGTCGCTCCGTCAGAAAGCCCCGCCGCCGAGTCAATTTCTTTCTGATTTTTTTTCTGGTACACCATAATACATAGAGCCGAAATATTTATTGCTCCTGTCTATGCATGTTGCGGTACAATATATATTTTTTCAAAAGAAATCTGTGATGGTGTCCGGACCACCCTGCCAGAGTTGAGATGGAATCGCCCAGCTATCAACTGCAGTATCATTCCTCATAGCGGTCAGTTGTCTCAACATACCCTGGTCTTAATTCCATTCTTGTTGAGTACTGGTACAATTGGAAACTCACATTTCCAGGTTTCTTTTGGAATCTAAATACCTACATCTTGCTTGTTCTTCAGCAACTGCAGCTTTGAAAGCATTTAACACTGGCTTGCCCTGAAAAACTGTGGGCTAACATTTTCTCACACTGTAGCATTTGCTTTTATGCCCTGAAAGCATCTGGCACATCAGCAAAGGAATAAAAAGTTCTATACTATATAATTTTCTTGTAGCGTGAGACCATAGTCTTCGTTACCTTGCTGTGTCTGAGCTACTGCTTCTTCCAAAAGTTAACCGCCAATAGACGGTGATGAACAGTTGAAGAGTGACACATCCCCTCCGTTGTCTATGTCCATCTCTTGGGGAGTGATGCCACTTAAAGTCTGTTAGTCTGATGATGTTTCAATGAAAATATTCCCAGCTTTTCATCCTGTTCCTCCACATCAAGAGTTTTTACATTTTACCTAGGGCAGTGCCTTCACACATCCTTCACTGATGAATTGCTTGCACAAGTGATTAAGATATTCATTAAGCTGTTTTCCTACATCGCTTGCATATCACATTCCTTCAACGGCACCATCAGAGGTGTGTTTCTTATATCCACTGTGCTTGTCGTGCCCTTGTGGGCACCACCTTTCTTTTTCTGACAACTTAGGTGTACCTTGCATTTTGAGTACTTTGGCCTTGCATGTCTTCGTGGCTAATCAACTGTCCAGAATCTTCTGGAAGGCTGAGCTTGCTTCTGCTAACAATGGCTTTGTGCACTGTGATGCTCAAATGGTCTCTGAACATGTGCACTTGCTCAGCATAAGACCTACTTCATGGTGTAGATGTAGCTGGCACTACGAGCAGTTTTTACATCACTTCCGAGTACCAGAAAGAGCATTGTTCTGGTGGATTAGCCTGAATCTGCAATGCATTTCCTCATTCTGCCAGAAAAACAATTTTTGTCAACTTGGCATTCAATTCATCAAATTAAATATCTCACGATTAAAATATTACGAAACATTTAATAAATAAATAAATATAACATTTTATAATGCATACTTGTATTGTGTATATGACAACAGTTTCATGCGATAAGTACCCATATTTTTCAGACAGATTGTACTTTTACATGAAGCACTCTGTATGTGTGTATGTGTATATGCTAGTGTTTTATGTTCAATGTTTTGACATTTGTAGATGCTCCTTCACTTGTATCGCCAATAGAAGAGGCAAATGTTTCTCCACAGTGCCTGGTTCTGGCTAGCAAAGAATCTCGGGTAATTATTAAATGTCCATCCTTGTGTGGAGAGCTTTACTTTCACAGCTTACAGTGTTTCTACCGTTTTCTTGATGTTCACAGTCTGAAAGACTTGAATTGAAATGTTTGCATGACATCTATTTTTGTATGACTTGCCAGTATTGTTTTTATGGAAGGTTACATGAACTCTCTATCAAGCTTCTGAGGTGCTATTCTTAGCTTGATCATGACTGTGACCATGACCATGAGCCTGTTTCACAAGAACCACTAATTAGCACTGACTGAAGCTGTGCGTTCTCATCTTCAGAATTCACTGACAGAGAATGAGAGACAGGCCTCGGTGGCTCAGTCGGTAGCGTGTTCGCTTTCTGATCCCGAGATCGCGGGTTCGAACCCGGCCGAGGACGCCAGCAACTTGGTGGCAGGGTACAAGTTGCTTAGACACGCCGTCTTCCGCGAGAGACGTTAAATACGGGGTGCCGTGTGATGAGCTTTCATCGCACGTTAAAGAACCCTCAGGTGGGCAAAAGCAATCCACAGACCGACCGCTGTGGCGTCGCTCATGATCGCAGTTGTCTCGCGACGTAAACCCCGAATTATTATTATTAGAGAATGAGAGACTTTACAGGGAGAGAGAATAAGTCTCAATAGGCCAAAAACCGGTTTAAAAAAAAAAGCAAGGGGAACTTGCATATTTGAGTTGAAACCACAGAATATGCTGCTAGCATCCCAAGGGGCATTTCCATCAATAGTCAATTCCATTTGCAGTGATTGCAGCAGTGGAATTGACTTAAACGGTTCGTAGCAAGAGCTGTGTTGCGGTATGGTTATGTTGCATCTCCGCTTGCCTGATTAACTTCTATGCCTAGAATCGCCGAAGCCTTTCAAGTCAATTTTCTTTCCAACACTTTGATTGCTGTCTTTAATGAACTCTGATTATTCACCATTATTAGCATATCATCGACATAAGCGCTTAGAATAACTTTCTTGCTCGCCTCCATCTGTGCATCTTGAGTTGGGACCTGATGAAGCGATGAACCTGAAGGACCTGATGATGTGCAAAAGCTTGGCAGTAAAACCTTTTGAGGTGTTTCATCTTTGTAACTTCATTTGTTACTCCAAGATTACACCACTGGACTGTGTGCTTTTTATTTTTATTTTTATTACATTTTCTTTTTGAGTTGCATGTACAGACAGAGATTGACAGGAACGCAAAATCCGATCGTTATATCAGAGTTATCGTTAAAAACGAGCTTTCGTTTTCGAGTTACAAACGAGGGAAATCGCCAGGGAAGCGCCGTTGAACGGCATAAGTAGACATAAGTGTTGCGAGTGCAAAAGCATTTTATCTAGCTCTAAATTGACACGGCTTTGTGTCGAAAACTTTTCCAAGGACAACATACCCGCTGATACCACGTGAGGCTCCGCACCTTTTGGGATCGACTACTTCGCCCATGGGCCTATTGCACTAAAGTTGTGCCCAGTGACCGCAGTGCTAACTGCCCTCTAGTGCAGAGCGTCCTTACTAGACTGTCGTGTCCGGCGTGTTCCCCGCCTTACCGCCATACTGGGAACATCATCTCTTTTGTGAAAATCCTTGCGCCACAATTTTTCAGAGCCGCAGTTTGGGCGATATATGCTTGTGTACGGAAAAACTTCCAGGTACACGACCACAAGTGGCACTGCAGAATACGTTTCGGAGCGCCCCCAAACATCGTGAAACAGGACCATTGCTCATCGTCCAGTGACATAGTCATCATCATTCTCACAATCGGAACTGCGAACGTGCCTCGCCCACGGGTAATTCGTCGACGTGTGTTTGGTTGGCGACATGCAACTGTCTGCCGACTCACGTTTTTGGAAGCCACGGGGCCACGGTGTTTGCACGAGGTTTTGCACCAATACAGAGTCCATTGAGCACGTAGAACTTTGGGTCGAGCCACGTGCTTTTCCTCGTGAAAACGTGTCCTGGAACCGCGGATGCCATCGTAGCACGCAACAAACCAGCAAAAAAACTTGAGGGTGAGAGAACGATGTGGAGAGGAACAACCTCCTCTACTTCTCACGAGCCCCTTCACAGTCACGCGCATGTAATCCCATGCGTATCTAGTCATGCGCGGATAAAGGCACTGCGTTCTCACTTTAAGGCTGCTTTCACACTAGCGTGTTTTTGGTCTGTTTGCTTCAAAAATAGACCCTAAGGGCAATTGAGCCCGGTAGATTCCAATGGGTCCGTTTTGCTTCTGTGAAAAACACTGACGAAAAAAACGTTTGTGTGGAACCGGCCTAATGCTCATGGAGGCTAAGGCTCTTGAAAAGGCCAACGTACTTTGTTTTCAATGAAAAAGTGGAATCTCGCTTTTTGATTTTTATACGTTTTACCGGCTGCCGGGAGAATTCTTATCGCTATATGCGAGCAAACGCTGTCGCGGCGATCGTTATATCGATGTCTTGTTTACATGTGCTTCAATGGGTGAGCTGATGGGAACTGGCAATTTGATCGTAATATTGGAGTTATCGTTATATCGAAGATCCTTATCATAATAAATGGGCTCGACTGTTTCGGAGATCAGGCATGTCACTTGTGCGCCAATTGACCTCAAATCATCATCATCATATGTTGAAAATCTTGTCAAAGACACCACGTCCCACCTGACTGCTTGAGACTATTAATAGTGGTCTGAGGTTTACATATGTTTTGCGATGCAATACTGCCACCAGGTAGTTAGCCCATATAAGCTTCCTCCTTCAAGAACACCATGCAATTATGCCGTATGTCTCCCACTACACCAATATGTTCGAATTGCTTGCATCTCGTTATTGGATCATCTGGAATGCCTTTTGATAGTGGATACACAAACTCTGATGGTTCTGAATAAAGTTGTAGTCCAGTGCATCTTGAGTGGGTTTGTTCCATTTTCTCCTTGCTTTGCATTTTTTGGGTTGAAAAGGTGTGTCAGTTATGTCTTTGTTAATATTTTCTGAATGTGTGTAGACAGTCATAACCATCAGTACAGTCTTGTCACACTTCTCTGTGTTTGTGCGACTTCCTAACAATGCTCACAGATGAATAGATGAATACCCTCTAGCTTAACATTGTTTTTAAATAGAACTGTTACATTTTTTCCCCAGACTGTGTCACTTTCGGTCAAAGCAAGTTGTGCAGCCCGCAGCGCAGGATGCGATGATCAAATTGTGAAGCTTGGAACACTGAAGGTTCTGCATGGCTTGGAAGTTCTGAGACAATGGGCAAGAAGGTGAAACGATACTTGACCTCTTACAGTCCACGTAGGAACATGAAATTTACTCTAATCTTGTTTGAAAGTGTTGTACAAACCACATGAGACTGCTGTTCAGCAGTTTATAGAAAACCAAACTCAATTATATCAGACGACTGTCATCAACAATTGTGCACAGTTGCAGTTCATGTGTACTGTAGACCAGTGGTGTTGGCAAAGCAGTTGGGAGAAAATGTGTCGTGTATTTCAGGACTTGCAGTCACTCTTCTGGAACACCAGAAAGCATTTTACCGTTTTTACTTCAGTTTGAAGGGGAGAGAAGTATGGGTAAGTCACAGAATTTTTCTTTAATGGTGTATGTACACCCTGCACCACCATTTCTTTAGTGTTCAGGGAGTTTTTGGACTAGGGTGTCATTCAAATTCGTTGTGTAGCATGAGGAACAAGGTGTGTAGAGACACATTAATGACATTAATGTATAGCTCTGTTATCCTGTCTGGCCATCGATTTTTTTGCCCCCTCTCACTTCCACATGATAGCAAGGTAGAAAGGGCTGCGTGCCCTGATGAGACACTCTTTAGTCTGTCCACCACTTGCATTGCAGTTATTTGGTGCGACTCATTTTTGTTCTCATTTGCAGTCACACAGCAGCTACTTTCACTGAGAACCTGCTGTTACGACTAGGGAGCTCTCACTTTTTTGCTTTCTGTTTTTGCAAATTGCAAAAAAAAAATTGCAGATTGCCAAGCACACACTAGGAAACCGCAGTCCACTGTAGGCTATATGGCTTACGCTGACTTTTTACGCTGGCTTACCAACAGACTTTTTCAATCTGCCAAAACCTGGTTCGATTGTCAGTCTTTTGATTCATTGTCTTCTCCTCCCATAGACAACATATCTTTGCCAACAAGTGCCCTGCGTGACAACTTCTTGAAGACCGTCTCACAAACTGCTGTCATTTTGACCAGTGGAGCAGGAACCATAATGATGCAGGCATCTAGCAACATGTCCTTTCTGCCCCTCGAAGACCCGTAAGGGTCCTACCACCCTCTTGTGGTATGTAATTTCTTTTCAGTAAGAACTGAATATGTATCATAGTCATGTTCAAAAATAGCTGTGTTTAGGAAAGGTAGAATTGTAAGCTGATCTGGTTGCAACAGTGGTATTGACATCAGAGTTATTATTCTTCTTGGTTCCTGTAATAAGAAGAAGGAAAGGATTTATCGGTTGCACCTTTTGTGATAAATGAACGAAAGCGCAATTTACGCTTTCCCTCTCCTTCTCAAGAAGCTGAACAATGCGGAGAGGCTTCGGATTGTTTTCCTCAAATAATTTCCGGCGATGATTGGAGAAATTGTTTGAGGAGACCAATGAGAACCCGTTCCGCACGTGTCACGTTTCTTGAGAAGGACAGGAAGAGGTAAAGCGTACACTGCGGTTTCTTTTGCTCATAAATCAAGGAACGATGCAATAGATGAATCCAATTCCTTTTGTGTTGGTGTCAAGGCAACGGCATCGTTGATTGCACGAGGAGAAAGTTTTGCAATTTAGTGCCCCTTTAATGGAAAATTTAGTGTTCTTCTGATAGCCATTTACATAGTGCAGCTTTATTTGTTTCGTTGCAATTTTAACTGGGCACCTCATATTTTTCGATGGAGAAGTGCATCCTGAAAGAGCCATGAAAGCAAAATTTTAGCTTTTGGCTGCAGTGAGTTGTACGACAAACACCACACTTCCTTGGGCAAGAACAATAATCGTAGCCAACCTGTAGCGCGCATGGGGTCTTTGATCTGCATGCGCTCTCGAGACCCCCTCAACTCTTTCAGAGAGCCCGTAAGAGAATGAGTCATGTCGACGTCACTCTGTCGTGGCAGGAGATCAGGCTGGGCTTCCAAGGTCACGCCAGTTCACGCATTGCTGATTTTGGGACAGTTTTCCAAATTGAATTGTGCAACGATAAAACACTGTTCCACAAAAGTATTTTGCATGCTTGTTCCAGATAGATAGTTTTAAAAACACGCGTCTCTGGGTCTAATCGAATAAACGTGCAAGTCACTGCTAGAGTTCTTGAGGTGATGCAATGCAGCAGCCAGTAAATAATAAGGCAATAAAATAGCATAAGGACCAAATTATATGAAACAGGAAAGCAAGCAGGAAGGTAGTCGTCACTGATATCTCTGGGAGCCTCTGCCATCTAAACCCATCTGTATCCAAATATATTGTTATGGTTCAGTCTGAGTTGAATCCCTTCAATAGATTGGTGCTTTGCTCGAATGGCTAGACTCACAGGCATCAACTACATTTGTTATCTCAACCTAGTTTTGGAACACATGTAATGTCATTAAGTTGCTTGACCTGGTTTTGAAATGATAGTGTATTTCTATTCCTGAGTTAACATTTGTGAAATTAGGAATGCACCCATAATAGGAGGACACATACATGCCTTATTTAATGGTGTGAGTGCCAAGGTTGTCTGAGAATCTCTGTTCGAGGGAGAATATTTGACAGTGAATCTCGTGCTGGTTATGTTCTGCAGTAACGTTGCTTTTGTCTGAGCATTGCAAATGACATTACTGTGTCTTTAAATCCTGCTGAGGACTTACAGCATTCAAAGAAATATTTAACATGCTGTTGCGTACTTTATATGCCCTTAAATATTGATAAACGTAGAAGGATGCCTGAATATCTCAGCATTGCAACGTTTCTGTATCAGACCAGAGAAGTAAATATTGTCCAAGTGTATCAAGCGTGATGGGCTTAAAGGTGGGTAAGATAACGCCTGTACATCTGTCCTGTCAAGAAGAAAAGTCGACAGGGATAAATGTACGCTATTTGCATGCAGTACAGTCATGCCTCATTAATATAGACGACTAGAATTATGGACAATTTTTGTAGGAACCAAACTTTCTCAATGTATTTCACATGTAAACTCGCTGTTTGGACAGTGAACAGTAAACAAGGTCCCGAGGTTGCACACACACAAAAAAAAGGACGTCTATCTTAGACATTTACGAGGCAAAATGGTGATCACATTTCTTGAGCACTTCAGTGAATCAACCTCAGCCACCATGAAGAAATGACGCCATGCATGCAAGGTGGCCGAGATTTTGCAGGGGGCTCTACCCCCCAACCCCCCCCTTCACTACGCACCTGCCACCAGTGCATATTGTTGAGATGTTGGGTTTTATTAGAGAGCGAAGATACGGTCAGTCAGCTCAAAGCAAAGCCGGTATGACAGAATGTCGGGAGAACCTCTTCTTCACAGTATTTTTAATTTTAGAAAAGTGAATTGGTAGGGCATACTTTTGATTCATAGACCTTCAAGTTACTGCTCAGCATGCTTCCAGTGTTCCACTCTGCTAATGGACTATGTACCATCAAATTTCAGTACCATATGCACAGCAGCTCATTTAATGTTCACAACCACAATAATGTAGAAAACAGTACACTCACAGAGGATGAAAAATGTATTTTATGCATAATGCAATTGAACAATGTGAAATCTAAGAAACAAAACAGGCAACATTTGTCGTCACATAATACTACATACTACACAGTGGCGTAGCCAGAAAAATATTTCAGGAGGTGTTCTGTGAGGACTTTACATGGGGAGGAGGATTTCACCCTTGTTTCCCTCTCCTAAATGCCCTACCAAAAGTAAGATTCTTTTGGGGCTGGCTACGCCACTGCTACTACAGTCCATTGGTACACTTTGTCATGTAACACAGGATAACAGCTTGGCAACATAATGGCCAAAGTCTTTTTCCCTCCCTTTTCTAGCTGCATATGAGTCTTTTTCATAGGCTCCGAGATGTCTGCATCGTTGTACCCTGGTGCCAAGAACATGGTTCATGAAGCCGCTTTACTACAAGATTACTTGCATTACTGATTTTTAAGTAGTTTGGGCACTCAGACTTGGTCCGTTACCACGAACACTAGCCTGATGCCCTTTTGTAAATACTGACGAATGAGGCAACATTTTGTCCCAACATTGCATAATAAATATACTTGTTTGTAATCGTACAGTTGAGCTGTGTCACATGCAATGTTGTTGCAAGTTTTTGCTTTTGTCTGACATGGGCAAAATGCTATGCGGGGACAAAATCTTTGTCACGGGTTGCTACAAGTTTTGTCAGTGACGTACAAGGAATCCTGCAACTCTTTTGAGAAGAAAAGGCAATTCAGGTATGTGTCTAGTACATTAGAATGAAGAAAAACTGAAGAAATACAGAAAGAACAACAGCACAGTAATGTAGCGAAATTTCAAAAGCAGTTTTACCCCACTGTCCTGGCTGCTTCATTTGACACTAAGTGATCATCTAACACGTTTATTTTTATTTGCTTTAATATTGCACATTCTAGAAAAGCACTTCAAAACAGTGCTCACTATGGCAATGACGACCAATACAATCCTGACCACTCACCAGTTCTGGTTTTTATTATTGTTTTTTTTTTTTGTATGGCAACAACAACCATCTTGGAATTATCATCCTGCACTTCTGCAATGCACATGCATGCAACAGGTATATTTTGTTATGTTCATGAAATGTGGCATGAAAGCTAATGCTCGTAGGAAGAAGCAAAACAGCATATACTTGAGTAATGTTTAACATAGCAGTATTTTTTAATGTCAGCAGGGAAAAAGTTAGTTCCAAAATTGTGGCAAAGCCATAATCATGATTAAAATGAATAGGAATCTGTGTGACATACCTTGTTAGGTATGCTGGCATTTAATGACCTATGCAGCTACCAAGCAAGTACAAAGGTTTCACGGGTGACTAAATTATCGGTTGAAAATCTGTAATCGCAGTTTGTCAGAGAAAGCACAGACAAAAATGATCACGGTAAGTCTGGTGGTTCTTGCTTTATCTGTACCACACCTAATGGTACAACAGCAATGCTATTATCAGTTGGTGCTGTGGGTGGAGTGGCAGACCTGATGTGTAAGCAGAGAAGACGAAATGCAGCGTAGCTGAGGTATGGGTCTCCATCCAGACGCTCAGTTGGGTGACTAGCACTCCTTGAGACTTCAAACCTAATCCACCTGTATGGACCGCGACAAAGATGAGTTATTAACATTGTACCCATTTGTAATATGAAAGTAGCAAGATTGTGCCTCATATTTATATACCGCAATCTTGCTGTGGCACACTTTAGTTACATGAGGGCTGTATGTATGGGCAAGCCGGAACATACTTTTATTTGAACCACTATCCCCAAAACACCAAAGGGAAAACTCAAGCAGAATAGACCTTTCAATGGAGAGTGAAGGTGACGCGTTTAAATGCACATAAGCTATACTTTCTATGGCCTAGTTCACACCTATGGCAATGGCGGGGA
Source organism: Ornithodoros turicata (assembly GCF_037126465.1). Lineage (NCBI taxonomy): Eukaryota > Metazoa > Arthropoda > Arachnida > Ixodida > Argasidae > Ornithodoros > Ornithodoros turicata. The sequence goes on from NC_088201.1 coordinate 30,144,317, forward strand.
CGGCAAACGACGACAGCAAGGCGATGTGCTGCCGTCGCTTGTCGCCGTTGTTCACGCTGTCTCTTTTCCTGCTGTGGTCCATACGCAGCACCCATTGCTCGATGGAGCGTGGGCAAGGTCACAAGACGGCAAAAGTTGGACATGTCTCAACTTCCTTCTGCCATGCCGCGGAGGCCATCGCAGCGTCAAAACGGCGAGGAAACCGCACAATTTGCCGTGCCGTCCACGGTGGCCGTTGCTGTATGTGTGAACTAACCCTATAACATTGGCAACGAAGTAAAATAGATATCCCTCAGATACCCCTACCTGGTCAACACCTGCCAAGAGAGATTCGTGTAATGCGTATGTGTTAAGAATGTGCATGACCAAAAGCTGCCCCTGCAACCTGTGCATTGTGGCAGCACTTTTCCCCAGAGTAGAAATAGATGGGCTAAGAATGTGTCCCAATCATCATGCAGTCAATTTTACAGATAAGTTTCTTAGGTTATGAAGGTTTTTACATTAGCTACTTTATTACTGATCTGTTCATCATGACAGGCCTGTCACTTCTTAATGCCAGCCTTGGATCCCAAACCAGAATTTCAGAGGGTGTGATGTCACCTGTGAAAGCAGCTACAGACCCACAATCAGCTTGATTGTTGTCGGATGTTCCAGCCCAGCAAACAATTTACAACCTCTGTTCATTATCATACATTCTAGGCAATGAGATTTTTAGTGGAATGAAGGCCACATATGTTCTGTAAACAACTGAGGGAATCTCTGTACATTACTGAATGTCTGACACGATTTTGCAGAATATAGTTGAGTGCTAAGGTTACTGCATACATTTCCGCTGAACACAATTTTTTTAACGTAGATACATTTGTCAACCAGTGTGACTTTGTGGTTGTTTCAGTAACAACTGCATGTGATACCCCTATGTCAGTCTGTCTATGTGGCTTATAAAATAACATAAATGCGGGCAAGCTGGTGGTGAGAAAAGCCTGACCATGGGTAACAACGGAAGACACGAGAGAGGTCAGATCATAGGTGTTAGCTGATATGTGCTGTCTGTTTTTGTTGAACAGGTTCAGACTTTGCTCCTCATGGTATATATGTGGTACAGATAAAATGGTTAAAAAGCAAGCGAGCTGGTGGCTAAGATCCATGACGAAAACCCGAGACTGGGAAAAAGACGAAAATGCTGTGCTACAGTTCCTTGATGTGAGGCTTTTGCTAACACCTTCTTTGTGTTGGTCGTATGGAAAATTGGCTCCTAAGCCACTTTTACCCGCTAGCAGTTGTCATTCAAAGAATGTAAAACGTGGTGTTGTCACGGGCCTCCTATCTAGCACTTTGAGGAAGTCATGTGTACATCAGTTGTGTATTTCTTTAAACTTTCAGTGTGATCGTCTGCAGCTCGCAGGCTATTCTAATGCAATGCTTTTTAGCGCTCTTGAGTCTGTTTTTAGTAGATTAATTTCCCCCTGTGCCCCACTTGTCACTGATAATGAGATTCGTGTTGCGATCCCATATTTTCCCAATGTCTCACATAACATCCTTGCTGTAGCAAAAAAGTTTGGTGTCCGGGTTGTATTTAAAAACTGCTTTAGACTTGATGCTCTCTGTCCTTTCCAGAAGCGTGACAAAGTTTGTAAATCGCATAAAAATAGCTATGTACAATGCCAGTCAAATGTGGTGTATCAGATACCTCTTGCTTGCGGTTTTTGCTATATCGGCCAAACGAAACGTTGCTTGAATGACAGGCTCCGGGAGCACGCTTCGAAGGTGAAAAATGAGGACCAGTCGTCGGAATTGGCAAAGCATCTCAAAGTTTGCTTTAATTGTTCTCCCATATGGGAAGAGACCTTTGTCAAGGCCAGGGAGACCGACCTCAGTCGGAGGCTTTTGAGAGAAACATTGTCAATTTTGGGGGCTGGGAACTGTGTCAGCAAAGCGTCTGTGACCTTCGGCCCTGCTTTGGCGAGCCTTTTGCACTGTCCCTCCTCCCCCACCTGATGTGTTAAAAGTGTGCGGTTGTCCATTAAACTTTAGCTGTGTTTGAGACTTTGTGTTGTGTCGTCTGTTTTTCGTCTTTTTCCCAGTCTCGGGTTTTCGTCATGGATATATGTGGCTTCCAAGAGTTCTCTTTAGGGACAGCAACAGCTCAATCCATGGGGAGTCATATTTGTTGTACTCGGGAAATCATGTTTTGAAGTCAGATGTCATGCAGAAAGTATTTTGCAGGCCTCTAAAATCAGAATTGTAGTTGACAGAACCATAGGCTACCAATTTCGTGTGGCATGCGTATGCTAAAAAGGGAACACTCGTGCATTTGTTCAAAAGGAGCTCTTTGGAGTGTGCACCATTGAAATATGGCAGTACTTGTTGTCTTAGTCTTAGTTTAAGTCTTACCATAGATGCATATGAAGTACTAACATACAACCAATGTTTAACACATTCTCTTAAAAGCGCTAGAAATGGCCCAGGAGCCGGGACAAAAAAAAAGAGGACACAACACAACAAGTGCTGATCATTGTGCTTTGAGCACTTGTGGTTGTGTGTTCTCTTTTTGTCCCGGATCCCCAGGCTGTTTTTATCGCTTTTAAGGGAACGTGTTTAACTCAGCACCAACAAGCCCAAAGAAGTGTACTAATAAATACATCCAATGTCTTTTTAGTGACCGCTCAAATGGAGAGGACACTGCACCATGCCAAAGTATCACCATATGTATAGTATACCGTAGTATACCCACCACTATATACACCACTAGTATACCGTATCGACACACACTGTAACTGTACAAAGTTTTGTAACAGATATTGCTGCTTCCAACAGTTGCATTCAGCTTTTGCTGAATAAAAAGGCAATATAGTGTCTATTCCACTCTCTTGAAAAAACTGCTGCTTATACCTGTAGTTTTGGCACTTTCGAGCACCTGGACAGCTCTGCACCAGGTTCTGTACAGTGGGATGCGACAGTGCGAAGAAATCCGCACCCCGTGCTGCAGGAACTATAACTTCAGCACCACATGTTCGATTCACAGCCCGCAAAAGAGCAACATAACATTCATCTGGGCTGCTGCCCACAAATGGTCGCTCAGGGACGTCTTCTGCTACAATTTCAAACTGAAACAAGAAAGACTTGTAAGAATAACTCCAAAAATGCTACGAAAGATTGTGGATAGACTCAAAAATGGGAGAAAACAAGGTGATCCTAAGACTGTTGCACTGGAACTATGACAAGCTTCTGTTTGCTCTACATATTCTTACCCTTGGCCCAGTTCCAGCATCCAAAATGGTGCAAGTGTAGATGCAGCTCTGATTGGCATTCAGTACACTTGCAAAAATTCTTGAGCTGCAATAACCAACTGGAAAGATATGCTCCTCGGAGTGGAAGCCAACACGATCAGTAATTATTTCACCTAAACTATGAACCTTACAGCCTGGCAGCACAATTGGGAACACTGGTCGTCCAGATGAATCGAGAGGAATTGGGGGCACAAGCTTTTTGTCTGTAACAGGCTTTTTCCGTTTTGGCTTAGACCCACTGGTTTTTGGTGTTGTTGGTTCTTCTGTGCTATCTTTTGTGCTTCGACGCTTCAATACCTTTTTCTTCGACGGTGTTTTTTCACTGTTCTCAGGTAGGACGCACATATTATGGACTACACCAGGAACTACAGTTGGCGGGGTAGCAGCAGGAGCTACAGGACCCACAGGATTGGTGTTCACTGCTCTGTTCGGCGTTTCAGTTGAAGATTCTCGCTGAACTTGGTAGAGCATGAATTTTTTAAGTAAAAACCTTCTTTCTTCCCTCGCCACAAAGATCGATTGTTGTACTTTTGCAGCTTCATCACACAGTGCTGCGCTTTCAAGCACCAAATCCTTCATAAACCTCTCTAATTTTTTACATTTCATACGATACCGCTCATTTTCCATCGTGAACATCAGATTTGCCCTCTTCAGTGCAAGTGTGCTGGGGCCTTTTTGTCGCATGTTGCGAGGAAAGTATCTCACAGCGGTCGGCACTCCAACGTCCATATCGCTTGAATTGTCCGAAGCTTCTTCATTCATCATGACGGTTTCTTGCAATTTGCTTTGTCTAACGTGCTATCGTATAACTCATCACGCAGGAGCCATGCATAGAAAAGTCAATACTGTGGAATAATTGTACCAGCAGCTACTCCCTTCGCTACTCCATTGCCGCTCTAGGCTCTAGCCATGCTCTAGCTCTAGCCCTCTAGCGCCACAGTGTTTGGAGGCTAGCGGCTAGCTAGCTAGCGTACGCGTAACGGGCTAGCGGTGGCCGGCGGTGGCTACGGGCTACGGTACGGTCGTTCGCGTAGCCGGCGGCCGGCTCATGAGGAGGTCTCGGTCGGGTCACATCGCTCACATCATCAGATTACATAGGATATCAACTCAGCAGCAAAGATGCCACGTATCGATAACGACGTCAAACTTGATTTCAAGGACGTCCTCCTCAGACCAAAGCGGAGCACGTTGAAAAGCAGGGCTGAGGTAACGGGTCCCTGTTATCGCTGCAGCGGCTGGACTGCATGCATTGTCCTTAGTCGTGACGGTGGATAGTATCAAAGGATACCTCATCTAGTCTTTTACTATGAAGCCTTGCTCTTCACTCACGCTTGCAAATCATTGCAGGTTGATTTGACAAGGTCCTTCAAGTTCAGAAATTCCAAGGCCTCGTTTAATGGAATTCCTATTATTGCAGCCAACATGGACACAGTTGGAACATTTGAAATGGCAAAAGTGTTTGCAAAGGTGGTGTGATTTAGAACTGTTTTTAACTTCTTATTTCCAAATATACAATCATTTACTGTCACACACCTGTGGAAATGTTCTGTGGGTTTTTTATAGCAATCTTACTTACTTGCCTTTCAGCACTCACTGTTCACGGCAGTGCATAAACATTATTCAGTTGAAGAATGGCAAGAATTTTGTACAATGAATCCTCATCTCATAGAGGTGAGCCTGTTCACTGTAGTACCACATTTTAGTAGGTATATTTATAGCCCCTTTTTTGCTTACAGAATGTTGCTTTAAGTTCGGGCTGTGGCCAAGCAGATTATGAGAAGTTGAAAGCAGTCCTGGGAGCAATTCCTGCTTTGCGTTTCATCTGCTTAGATGTGGCAAATGGTTACTCCGAAGTATTTGTTCAGTTCCTCCGTATGGTCAGAAAAGAATTCCCTGAACACACCATCATGGTACAAACATTATTCATTCTACATCCCCCAAATAGCATATTAGGAAGCACAGATAAAGCAATGACAGATATCTGTGTTGTATTAATGTTCCTTGACCAACAAGCTCTGCATGTTCTTGGTATATGTGGAAAATGTGTATGTTAAAACATTAGTCATGATACTGATAGCTTCTAGGTTGGGTGTAAAAGACGTTAAGAACAGAAAAAAAATGTCATAGAACGGAGGTTTGTGTGTGTACTTTTAAGTTATTTTTCAGCATGTGCAGGGTTTCACATTGCAAATCCCATATTGATTTGGATAAAATATACCGAACTCAACTAAGCTGTCTGGTAGCCCTCTTAAAATTTTGTAGATTCTTATGTCAGATGTAGACAACAGACAAAAAGTTGTCATTTGATAACTTTTTGCCTGCCCCCCCCTTTCTTCCCTCTGTCATGGATTTGTTTACAGTCAGGATGTTACCAGTTCGCCCTTGCCCGTTTGCAGTTACTATGAAATTAAATTATAGGTGTGAGGTTGAGACACGCTGCTCCGAACTTGCCATGTAGTGTTATACCACCCACCATAGATTTGAAAGAAATGTTAAAAAAAGAAGCAACCTGAACAACTTCTGTTGTAGAAGGGCCAGGGCGCAGGCAAGCTGCTACATAATTACAACAGTGAAACCCGAGACACGGAATAAAAACAGAAGACGACAAAATCTCAAAATCTTGTCGTCTTCTGTTTTTATTCCGTGTCTCGGGTTCCACTGTTGTAATAGAAATGTATCTTTACTCAAGGGTAGTTGGGGCTCCAAATCATACATAAGCACTGTCCCACACATGAAACCAGTCTAACTTAGTGGAAGCAGTATCGAGGCAGTACTGCGGAACCTCAGTGAAACAAAGGCGGGTGGCCTGATGGTATACATATCCCCAAAGTGCTGTCGTGTTGTGCTTCTCCTATTTTGCTGTGTCCTTTTGTTAATGTACACAAAGTCGTAATCTAGAGGTCTTTTACCAGATGAACGAAAGATGCTCATGCCATTCCTGTTCATAAAAACGGGCCAAGAAAGGCTGGTTGTAAATCAATCAATCTTTTATTTCATCTAGAACAGATGAGGAGTTGCAGAAAAAAGCTGCAGAATAGCTTGACAAGCTCCCAGCCCCTTTGACACTTGAAAGCAACATACATACATATACAGTACGTTGTACAGACATATAAAACGAACACTAAAAGGCAAGAGCAGTGTGCAAGCAAAAAAAGTGTTTTGGATTGATTTCAACCTGATTTTCAACAAAGCGAATTAAAATGATTGGCAGATTATGTGACAGAGCCTGTTACCCATAATTCGTTCTTACACGAGGGACATTCCAAAGTTTTATCTTACAAAAATTGTGGGTAACTTCTTTTAATTCGAACGTAATAAGCTTTGGACGTTTAGACCTTTTCCTATACAAGCAGACTAGACAGTATTCATACAAATTGAGCACGTTTAAAATGTTAAAACAGCTTAAAGTACTTTTCAGTAGAGTCATGGTAGCCAATATTAGCTATAATTCGAATGATTTTTTTCTGCAATACTAGAAATCTATTTAAATTCTCCTTTGAAGTAGTTCCCCAAATTAAATGACAGTACTGTAAGTGAGACATAAAAAGGGAGTTAAACAACAATAACTTAATCCTATACGGAAACACATGTCTACACCTAGCAGTTATACCTACAGGTTTGCAGAGTTTATTTTCAATATAATCAATATGCTCATCCCAAAGCAATTGTTAGTGAAAAATAACTCTGAGACACTTTACCGACTTAGCTATTTCAAGAGAAGAGTTGGAATATAGTACGATCTTATTTACATTCACCAGTTTATTTTTGGGGCGAAAGATGATAACCTTTGTTTTACGTGTATTAATGCATAAACAATTTTGATCGATTCATTCTTCCAGTTCCCTAGCACTCCGTTTGCAACATCAACTGCATCTATATTGGAACCGCTAAAAAATACTCGTGTCGTCTGCATAGGAAATGAGCTCATAGTTTTCACCAAGTTGGATTATATCATTAAGATATATAATTAATAGAAGAGGTCCCAGTACACTTCCTTGTGGGGCTCTGCAATATATATTTTCCAAAGATTACTCAGCACGGCGTCCCAAATTGGCGTATTGTTTACGTTCTTCTAAGTATGATTGAAATAATTTTAAAATATGGCAGCTAGATTTGTCTTGGAGCCAGTATAGGTGGTGAAGACAGTTGTACAGAAATGAAGCAAAAATTAAGATGGGAGTCACCGTCTCTCACAGAAGAACACTGTGATTGAAGTTTTTATTTTTAATATTCATTGAGAAACGTGCTTGAAAAAAACATATTAGCTTCTAGTCAGAAAAATCATCTATTTTTTTTACCAGTTTGCCAGGATGAGCATGTTTGCAAGTTCATGTTTTTGTTAAAATTACCGCAGAGTGGCATGGACTGTTTAAAGTGCAAGTGTGCTGTTCGAATGAAAGTCTCTCTTTCTCTCTCTCTCTTTTTTTTTTTTTTTGTTACTCTGTAGTTCCCTGCTGTACTGCTGTAATAATAGAAGCAAATGGTAAACATTTTGCAAGCATCTGAGTATACAAAGGATGTACTATGACCATTATTTTCTTTTTTTTTTTTTTTGCATTGATAATTTTTTACAAATCTTAAAATTGTCATTGGCGAGCGAAATCCTTCCTCTTGCAAAGTGCCTCCAAGCCTATCCGTCAAGGCAGCAATGTCAAACGTGAGCAAATTCTTTGTTGAAAATTGATGTTTGGCACAAATTCACGAACTGGCACACTGCGCGTGCAAAAGTAATGATGGACAATGGCTGTTCGCCTTCCCGTATCAAGGTGGACCTCCAGGTGGCCACCATCAAGCTCCTCCATGCTGCATGATTAATAGAGGCTTTTGAAGAAGTCTCTAAACACAAAGATATGATTCAATCTGGGTACGTCCAAGCAGGACTGGCTGCAGCTCACAGAGCATGGGATTGAGCACACATAAATGTGTGTGTCTCTCTTAGCACCCTATTCCAGAATCAGTGTGACTTTATTTTCGACTACAATTTTTTTAGATTATGTTGTAATCACGAAAATTAATACATCGCAAATATAAATGTGTTTACAGTACATTACTCATGTGAATTACTCTTCTTCTGTAGGCTGGGAATGTGGTGACTGGGGAGATGGTGGAAGAACTTTTGCTTTCCGGAGCAGATATAATCAAAGTAGGAATTGGACCTGGATCTGTATGCACTACACGCAAAAAAACTGGAGTGGGATATCCACAGCTAAGTGCTGTCATAGAGTGCGCAGATGCAGCTCATGGTCTGGAAGGACACATTATTTCTGTAAGCAGTTTCCCTTCATTTTAATTTGGTAGCAGTAACATAACTGCGTACTGTGCCTGTGTGCTGTAAAACTTAGAATGCAGGTTCCAATGACAATGCCAATCCAATCCAATCAATGCCAATAACAGTCTTTTATCGGGCTTAATTTGAGATGAAGTTGAAGTGTCACAAGCCCTTTGGAGGGATAGTTCGCTCTTAACGGACCAGATCGTATATTTTTGTTGGAAACTGTAATGCATCTCCTACTTTACCAAGACCTCTGTTTTACTTTGTGTGAAGTTGTGCGGTACAATTTAGTACTGGCATTGCACACACAGAGGCGTATGCAAGATGTCACGTGACAACATTGTGACGTTACGAGGGTGTTCCCACCCATTGCCTGGCCGATGGCTGTCATCTTCGCTCCATTGTGACCACACCAGAATGAACGTCACACGACGTCATGGGAGCGGATGAGAGGCTCTCTAGTATTTTCCTCACTGTGGATTTTCCCCGCGCTGCAAGCTCTCACAGCCACGACAAAATACAGATAACTTAGGAACTACAATGATTTTGAGTAAAAACTTTCACAGGAGAGTGGTTTGGAGTCAAACGCTCCTGCCACATATATTTATTTCACTTAGTTTAGGGAAAGAACAACAGATGTTCAACACTTTGCTGATCATACACGTTGCGCAAGATATGTCGATGCAGGTACTGCTCCGCCTATACTCTCCAGGATGAAAACCGCGCTACGTATAATCGGGCTTTCCTGCATATTATACTTTTTTTTTCTTATTTATTACAGATTTTTTATTAAAAAAGCTACGACAGCAGCATAGATAGCGTTTTCGCAGGTGGGTTGTACAGCCAAGTGGACATTCCCTATGTAAGAGAGCACGTAACTACTAGATGACCACTTACCTAAAATTCATTGATTAACTCGTTAATTAGGGGCTTTTGGAAAAAGTGAGACAGCAGAATGGGAGACAGACCTCGTTGAAAGCTATTCTGTTTTTTAAAAATCCTGCAAGGAGCACATATGTTGAAATATCCATCGCCGAGTTTTGCTATGTGAATGAGCCGAAACCGTCTGCATCAGGAACGCAGGAAGGACAGCATTCATTCCATGTTGGTGGGCCACATGCTTTAGAGCGATGGAGATTATTGGAGTAGGTGCCGATCTGCTGGCTAGATCAACCGCTTTGTGGCCCATATGAGCCACCAGTTGCGAAGGTCATGTTGGCATCAACATATCCATGCTGCCCACTCACACAGCAGTACTCAAATTGAATCAACTTTACAGATAACGCTCGCTATGTGCGAGTTCAAGATTGGGGCCCTGAGTACTTGTTGTCCAAATGAAATTCCACCATACATTTTAAGCAAGCAATCTGTGTGTCATCATCCAGCAGGATTATAAGACTTTTTGTGCACAAATTGTTTGTTGTCTGTTCTGAGATTTTACAATATATTGACTGCAACACTCAGTTTGGCAGTGTGCTGACCAACGATACAAGCTAAAGAATAATTGCTTGACAATGAATGGACCTATCTGAACAAAAGAGCAGAATGATTAGTAGTGTGTGACAGTTGCCATCTGCTAACATTAACCAGGCTTGTGTGCAGGTGTCCTTGATAGACCCTGCCTCTCAGTTTGCTTCATTCAATCATTCAACAAAGATGTGTTTAAAAAGTAGAGGGCATATGTGATTGTCTTCAGCAAATGAAGCTTCTGGTTATTGTTCCATTTCTGTACTTTTACATCTCCTGAGAACATCATCTAATGTTTATGAAGTGTCACAAAATGAAAATTTTGTTTTTGTGAACATCATGTGTGTGCTACGTGCAGGGTTCTGACTTGTCGGTGTTGTCATTTAGCTATGCTTGGGAGGCATTCGCCAGAGTTTTCAATTTCCGGAAAATTGACTTATTCGGAGATACCTTTCAGAGAACCCCCGAAAAATGCAATTTTCTTTTTTTTTTTAAATTGAGGGCTCCGGTGGGGGCCTCCCATTTTTTGTCAAATGAAAACACTGAAAAGTCTGAACCCTAGCTATATGCAGGATATGCATTTATGAAAACATTCTTCTTTGACCTAATCCGCAGGCTTCGCAGGGTTACCAAAGTACCCCTTCTCTTGAAAATCATGCAGACTCATGTTTCTTTTTAGCACGCCTAGAGTTCTCATTGTATATAGAGATTTGGTTGGGTGACATTGGTGACCTGCCTTTGATAATACTGGTGCAATGCGCAATATTATTATGGCTTTATTATTATTTTGCCTCGTTATGATTTTCACTTCATTATTTGCGCTTTTGTATACTCTATTCCCATAGCCTGCACACCCCTTTTCCCTGATGTGACACTCACGAAATATCACTTCTTTCCTTTAGGATGGTGGCTGTACATGCCCTGGGGATGTTGCCAAAGCATTTGGAGCTGGTGCAGACTTTGTGATGCTTGGAGGAATGTTGGCAGGACATGATCAGAGTGGAGGAGATATCATTGAAAAAGATGGCAAGAAGTACAAGAGCTTCTATGGCATGAGTTCTGCCACAGCAATGCAGAAATACCATGGAGGAGTTGCAGAATACAGGTGAGTGTATCTTATGCATAGGCGTTCTATATGAACCACTTGAATTGGAAAACCAAACATATTTTACAATATTATACATAAATGTAGAATATGTTTTTATTGTGGACTAACCTGATGGAGCCAGCGAGACTTGAATTTGAGACTATGCAAAAGGAGCAAATGAGCAGTACAAGACACCTCCATAAATTTTTCGTCTTTGGCTTCGTCATCTTGTACAACAAATAGCATGCTTTATTGCATAAAAACAGTTACCCTAGCTGAACTGTAGCAGACACGACAGGTCTTTGATCTACATGCCCTGTGGAATACCTCGCGCTCCTTCTGCAATCCCGTAATGAGTGGTGTTGATATCACTCAGTGATGCTATGGAACCCAGTGCCAATCAGATGGCTCGCTCAAGGCTGCTTGTTGGAAACTGCACCATGCTGGGCGCATGAAACATCATGTCAGTAGATTGGGCCGTTCCTCAAAGGTCGTGCCACTCTGCACATAGGTGATTTCCCAAAGTGTTCTTTCATCATTTCCTTGTACCTTTAATGTAGCAGTCTCTGCGAGTAACAGCAGCATACGTACCATGAATCCTTGTGGATGGGGAACTTTTGGGGCAAAATGCCAGAAAATCTCTGCCGAAACAAATACTAGCCCCAAATGCAACTCGTACGCGTACCAAACATGATACAAAACATAGCTGAAAACGGACAATAAAAGCAAAATTCAATAGGAATGCAAAATGTCCCCAACTGCATGCACCGTAATGATTGACATACACTATGATAAATGATTAAAAAATGACTACCGTACTTTCTTGCAAAAAGGACGGGATGGAAGCAGATGGAGAAATATTCAAGGAGGTACTCACAATATCGTCATGACAATTTTTCTGGTCAGAATTTGTGGTGAGCTCCCGCTGTGACACGCAGATCTGTGGCTGCAAGTAAACCGCTAGCTTGCTCACAAAATTGCAGTGTTAACAATATGGTGAGTTACATAGTCGTGTCAGAGTCGTGGAAGTTCAGGAAACAGAATGACATGCACAATGATGCTTGGAAGTAATTTGGTTCATTCCGTCACAAGAATATTGCACTATACAGTAGAATCTCGTTGATATGAATCTCACGGGGTAGCGGAAAAAATTCGTATCATCCGAAATTCGTATCAAACGAAAATAAACCAAAATAAAAATTGAGGCAAGAAAATAGACAGTGATTGTTCATTTTTCATTACTGTCAGTGAAAGAGGTCGGTCGTAACACTTTTGTGTCTCCGTCTTTGGCCAATGCTGCCCAAATTCGCGAGATGATATGAAAGACCCAGCACGTGCTTTCCACCCGCGAGTCGCGCGACAGTGTTCTAAAGCGAGCTTCTCGCAAAGCACACAGGTGCTAGGTGAAGCCGACTTGCGGAATGGTGAAGAAGTTGTCCTGATATGGTCCCTCCACGTGTTCTGGTCGCTGTTTTCTGACAGTGTTCTAAAGCGAGCTTCTCCCCAAGCACACAGGTGCTAGGTGAAGCCGACTTGCGGAATGGTGAAGAAGTTGTCCTGATATGGTCCCTCCATGTGTTCTGCTCGCTGTTTTCCGACAGTGTTCTAAAGCGAGCTTCTCCCAAAGCACACAGGTGCTAGGTGAAGCCGACTTGCGGAATGGTGAAGAAGTTGTCCTGATATGGTCCCTCCATGTGTTCTGGTCGCTGTTTTCTGACAGTGTTCTAAAGCGAGCTTCTCCCAAAGCACACAGGTGCTAGGTGAAGCCGACATGCGGAATGGTGAAGAAGTCGTCCTGATATGGTCCCTCCACGTGTTCTGGTCGCTGTTTTCTGACAGTGTTCTAAAGCGAGCTTCTCCCAAAGCACACAGGTGCTAGGTGAAGCTGACTTGCGGAATGGTGAAAAAGTTGTCCTGATATGGTCCCTCCACGTGTTCTGGTCGCTGTTTTCTGACAGTGTTCTAAAGCGAGCTTCTCCCAAAGCACACAGGTGCTAGGCGAAGCCGACTTGCGGAATGGTGAAAAAGTTGTCCTGATATGGTCACTCCACGTGTTCTGGTCGCTGTTTGCTGACAGTGTTCTAAAGCGAGCTTCTCCCAAAGCACACAGGTGCTAGGTGAAGCCGACTTGCGGAATGGTGAAGTTGTCGTCCTGATATGGTCCCTCCGCGTGTTCTGGTCGCTGTTTTCTGACAGTGTTCTAAAGCGAGCTTCTCCCACAGTACACAGGTGCTAGGTGAAGCCGACTTGCGGAATGGTGAAGTTGTCGTCCTGATATGGTCCCTCCACGTGTTCTGGTCGCTGTTTTCTGACAGTGTTCTAAAGCGAGCTTCTCCCAAAGCACACAGGTGCTAGGCGAAGCCGACTTGCGGAATGGTGAAAAAGTTGTCCTGATATGGTCCCTCCACGTGTTCTGGTCGCTGTTTTCTGACAGTGTTCTAAAGCGAGCTTCTCCCAAAGCACACAGGTGCTAGGTGAAGCCGACTTGCGGAATGGTGAAGTTGTCGTCCTGATATGGTCCCTCCACGTGTTCTGGTCGCTGTTTTCTGACAGTGTTCTAAAGCGAGCTTCTCCCAAAGCACGCAGGTGCTAGGTGAAGCCGACTTGCGGAATGGTGAAGAAGTTGTCCTGATATGGTCCCTCCACGTGTTCTGGTCGCTGTTTTCTGACAGTGTTCTAAAGCGAGCTTCTCCCAAAGCACGCAGGTGCTAGGTGAAGCCGACTTGCGGAATGGTGAAGAAGTTGTCCTGATATGGTCCCTCCACGTGTTCTGGTCGCTGTTTTCTGACAGTGTTCTAAAGCCAGCTTCTCCCAAAGCACACAGGTGCTAGGTGAAGCCGACTTGCGGAATGGTGAAGAAGTTGTCCTGATATGGTCCCTCCACGTGTTCTGGTCGCTGTTTTCTGACAGTGTTCTAAAACGAGCTTCTCCCAAAGCCCACAGGTGCTAGATGAAGCCGACATGCGGAATGGTGAAGAAGTCGTCCTGATATGGTCCCTCCACGTGTTCTGGTCGCTGTTTTCTGACAGTGTTCTAAAGCGAGCTTCCCCCAAAGCACACAGGTGCTAGGTGAAGCCGACTTGCGGAATGGTGAAGAAGTTGTCCTGATATGGTCCCTCCACGTGTTCTGGTCGCTGTTTCCTGACAGTGTTCTAAAGCGAGCTTCTCCCACAGTACACAGGTGCTAGGTGAAGCCGACTTGCGGAATGGTGAAGTTGTCGTCCTGATATGGTCCCTCCACGTGTTCTGGTCGCTGTTTACTGACAGTGTTCTAAAGCGAGCTTCTCCCCAAGCACACAGGTGCTAGGTGAAGCCGACTTGCGGAATGGTGAAGAAGTTGTCCTGATATTGTCCCTCCACGTGTTCTGGTCGCTGTTTTCTGACAGTGTTCTAAAGCGAGCTTCTCCCCAAGCACACAGGTGCTAGGTGAAGCCGACTTGCGGAGTGGTGAAGAAGTTGTCCTGATATGGTCTCTCCATGTGTTCTGCTCGCTGTTTTCTGACAGTGTTCTAAAGCGAGCTTCTCCCAAAGCACACAGGTGCTAGGTGAAGCCGACTTGCGGAATGGTGAAGTTGTCCTGATATGGTCCCTCCACGTGTTCTGGTCGCTGTTTTCTGACAGTGTTCTAAAGCGAGCTTCTCCCAAAGCACACAGGTGCTAGGTGAAGCCGACTTGCGGAATGGTGAAGTTGTTGTCCTGATATGGTCCCTCCACGTGTTCTGGTCGCTGTTTTCTGACAGTGTTCTAAAGCGAGCTTCTCCCAGAGCACACAGGTGCTAGGTGAAGCCGACTTGCGGAATGGTGAAGAAGTTGTCCTGATATGGTCCCTCCACGTGTTCTGGTCGCTGTTTTCTGACAGTGTTCTAAAGCGAGCTTCTCCCAAAGCACACAGGTGCTAGGTGAAGCCGACATGCGGAATGGTGAAGAAGTCGTCCTGATGTGGTCCCTCCACGTGTTCTGGTCGCTGTTTTCTGACAGTGTTCTAAAGCGAGCTTCTCCCAAAGCCCACAGGCGCTAGGTGAAGCCGACTTGCGGAATGGTGAAGAAGTTGTCCTGATATGGTCCCTCCACGTGTTCTTGTCGCTGTTTTCTGACAGTGTTCTAAAGCGAGCTTCTCCCAAAGCACACAGGTGCTAGGTGAAGCCGACTGGCGGAATGGTGAAAAAGTTGTCCTGATATGGTCCCTCCACGTGTTCTGGTCGCTGTTTTCTGACAGTGTTCTAAAGCGAGCTTCTCCCCAAGCACACAGGTGCTAGGTGAAGCCGACTTGCGGAATGGTGAAGAAGTTGTCCTGATATGGTCCCTCCATGTGTTCTGGTCGCTGTTTTCTGACAGTGTTCTAAAGCGAGCTTCTCCCAAAGCCCACAGGTACTAGGTGAAGCCGACTTGCGGAATGGTGAAGAAGTTGTCCTGATATGGTCGCTCCACGTGTTCTGGTCGCTGTTTTCTGACAGTGTTCTAAAGCGAGCTTCTCCCAAAGCACACAGGTGCTAGGTGAAGCCGACTTGTGGAATGGTGAAAAAGTTGTCCTGATATGGTCCCTCCACGTGTTCTGGTCGCTGTTTTCTGACAGTGTTCTAAAGCGAGCTTCTCCCAAAGTAGACAGGTGCTAGGTGAAGCCGACTTGCGGAATGGTGAAGAAGTTGTCCTGATATGGTCCCTCCACGTGTTCTGGTCGCGGTTTTCTGACAGTGTTCTAAAGCGAGCTTCTCCCAAAGCACACAGGTGCTAGGTGAAGCCGACTTGCGGAATCGTGAAGAAGTTGTCCTGATATGGTCCCTCCACGTGTTCTGGTCGCTGTTTTCTGACAGTGTTCTAAAGCGAGCTTCTCTCCAAGCACACAGGTGCTAGGTGAAGCCGACTTGCGGAATGGTGAAGTTGTCCTGATATGGTCCCTCCATGTGTTCTGGTCGCTGTTTTCTGACAGTGTTCTAAAGCGAGCTTCTCCCAAAGCACACAGGTGCTAGGTGAAGCCGACTTGCGGAATGGTGAAGAAGTTGTCCTGATATGGTCCCTCCACGTGTTCTGGTCGCTGTTTTCTGACAGTGTTCTAAAGCGAGCTTCTCCCAAAGCACACAGGTGCTAGGTGAAGCCGACTTGCGGAATGGTGAAAAAGTTGTCCTGATATGGTCCCTCCACGTGTTCTGGTCGCTGTTTTCTGATAGTGTTCTAAAGCGAGCTTCTCCCAAAGCACACAGGTGCTAGGTGAAGCCGACTTGCGGAATGGTGAAAAAGTTGTCCTGATATGGTCCCTCCACGTGTTCTGGTCGCTGTTTTCTGTCAGTGCGATGTCAGACAGCTTCGCGGTTTATTGCTGCGAGGGGGGTAAAAAGGTCAAAACAGAGATAAGGTGACAAGGTTCCGGGCCGTGTAATCCCTTTGATCTATCTACACCACCACCACCACCAAAGGGAGAGTCATTGCTTGCATTGCACAACATGATGTAAGGGAGGTCGTGGTGGGGATGGTGACCCAAGCAGCACAATGTACTGAAAGTCGAGTGCAATAGGGGTGGACGGGTAGGTGGAAGGCTTTGAGCAGACTCGTGAAACTAAAGAACATTGATAAGACACATACGTCCACCCCTATTGCACTCAACTTTCAGTACATTGTGCTGCTTGGGGAGGATCTCCCTCCCTTTTCAAAAGAAGGAGCAGCATGACGTAATCGCGCGCTCACGCGTCACGGGGGAACGACCTCTGACCTTGGCTCGTTCGTATCATCCGTAAAGGCAAGATAACGCGTTCGTTTCATCTGAACTCTAATACATGGGAAGAATAGGCATTCCGGCCGGGACCGGGAAAGAATTCGTATCATCCATGATTCTATCATCGAGATTCTACTGTACTATTTTTCGTAGGAATTGTTCCAGTCACCCTTTTGGGAAGACAACTGTCTTTGTGTTTGCCTCTTCATTCTCTTGATGTTCATAACATCTAGCTTGCCTCCTCCTACTGTGTCCTGCAAGTGTCCTGCATGTTGTATTTTCCTTAGTATTTCCACTCGGAGAGCAGTAGAGTTCCAGGTACATAGTTCCTTTTAGAATTGCATTTGACTATGCATGACTGCATTTTAATTATGTATTTTTAAAGTAGCTTGGAAACCACTTTATGTTACCCTTGAAGTTACCCTTCATACAGTATTAAGGCGGGATGTGGCTCTTAAAATGGTAAAAAATGACCAAAAATTATGTTTCTCAAAAGCATTTTTGTTACAGAGTTTGTTATCTGCAGTAGCTATTCCCAAAGCATTTAAAAAAAATTGACCCCAAAATATAATAATGAAGCCAATATTTGCATTTTTGAGCCAACCACCCCACTAGTACCAGTCTCTCTCTGCCTTTACTTGTGTAATTCCAAAGTATTTGGTACAGTTACGTTCTCGTTTGGTGCATCTGTTACAATAAATTCTCTAGGGGCGATTTCATCTCAGATCAGGCAAGCCGGTCCCCTTTGGTCCTCCGATTTCGTTGATTCTTTTTTATGTTAAAGCCACACCTCTATGATGAACAGTGCCACTGGTCCGAAACTTGAGATCGCAGTAGTTGCCGAGAAAAAAATTGACGAGCGTGCCTGGGTGGCGTCGTGCGCTTCACAGAATCTTCCTCGGGTGGTACTTTGAGAGCGTCTCGTCCGCACCACGAACACGCTAGAGGAGCGCCAATTTTTTTGCGCATTCTACAGATGTCGGACTACCACTTAATTTAAAAAAACGGGCATTTCCTCTTACGAACTGTTCGATAAAAAATCGCGAAAACGCTCGTGAGCGCGATTTTACGTACATTTTAAACTTTTATTGCGGAAGAAGTACGCATGGTAGAATTACGAACTATGCACCAAATGAAAGATAATTAATTGCTCTTTCCAACGACGTATTACACATAAATGTGAGTGTTACTGGAGAATAGGTAGAATAAGACGAACCATGCTGCCTCCGTGAAAATACGCGAAGTTCGTAGGTGAATTCCTCAAAAACCCCACTTTTAATTTTGGTTAAAAAAATTGCATGGAATCCTGATTATATTACCTTTCCAATGGTGTAAAATTTGTGTGTTCTAAAAGTTTAGAACCGAAATGCCGGCGCGCATGAGGAGAGCAGGTACAACGCGATCATGCGGTTCCAACTCCGGCTATACTCCGGCGTTTGTACTGATCGTCGACGAAGGGAACCTGACTTCCACGTATCTATGCTACACTGCAGTTCATCACCTGTTGTGCTGTGATGGAGATTTCGTGCCATATCGTATTTCGACAACGGACAGGCTGCAAAGAAGAAACATTGGCATCAGGTTGCGTGACGCGGAGGCTATGTTCTCTTTCACCCAAACTTTGTGCCCGCGTCCCATCGCCTTTGCCGGATGTACATACGGATTATAAGTAATAAGCAAACCCGCACTGGGGACACCAGACGCCAGACTTCCTAACAAAAATGACCTTGCTGCGGTGTGGACAGGTTCGTTTGGTCGCCGTGTGTGGCCAATAATGCACGGACCTGCCGTCGACGATGCAGCGGTTGAGTGAGGTGTCTGAATAACTTTTGGTTCGTCAGCGTTGGAAGTCGTCTCCATGGCTCGGAACATTTATAGTGAGGAACGTGTGTTTTGTGCCGATTATGCACGTCGACATCAGAAAAGGATTCTTCGCCAGAGTGGATTCACAACTGTGTCAAGCCTTGACATCGATGCGCTGAAGGCGCTTCTCGACCCTGAGCGACGTGATGAAGTCTGCGGTGAGGACCAACTATGTAAGAATTGTGTTGCGTACTTTCGTTCAGCAATTAGTGGTCTATCGCAGTCCTCGCCCGTTGCTCTATCTGACACAGACTATGTTCAGAGTGAGGACATTATTGAAGAAATTAATAAGAGTATTTCGACGGCAAATATCGACGTAACTCCGCTGCGGCAGCCGGCGTCTCTCAAAAGGAAACAAATGCCGTCGTATGCGTCACGAAAACGGAGAGAAGTTGGCGACGCATTGAGCAGGTCAATAAGCCGCAGAATAAGTGATGCATATGACATAGACGAACCGACCACCTCCGGAAAAGACTGCACAAGATGTTCTAGCCTTTTGCGCAACATCAGGACCGCTTATCAGAAGTGCACCACTAATCAAGGAAGATGCCAGATTCTTACGCTTCTTCCTGAAAACATGACGAAAAAAGAAATAGTAGGACTGATCCCGGATGCAACGAAATATGTGATAGAAAAATCAAAAAGCCTGAAAGGGAAGCAGGGCGTGTGGGCGATGCCGGACAAGTATGGTGGGCATCCTGTCAGCGAAAACGACGTACAGGTTGCACTCCGGTACTATCTTGAAGACGAAAAGGACTGTTCTGTCCAAAGTCCCAACAAAAAAGACGTAATTCATGTCACCAGAGACGGGAAGAGAGTCGCTGTTGCAAAGCGCTTTATGACTCGTTCTATACGGGAAACGTTTAGCCTGCTCAAGAGTGCTCATCCGGACATCAATATAGGACTGACGAAGTTCTACACACTTCGGCCTAAGTGGGTTCGCACAGACCCACGTCCGGAACAGTGCGTGTGTTTGTACTGCGCAAACTTTGATTTGATCATCGCGGCCATAAACAGTGCGTCATCCATCCAGCTAAGCAGAGACCAACTGAATGCGATGTCTGTATGTCCTGAGCCACAAAGGACATGCTTTTTGCAAGAGTGTCGCAGTTGTCAAGGGGCCAAAACAATCAACCTACAGAAGCTAAGGATCGAGCGTGCCGACGACGTTGATATGGCTCTCTGGGAATCTGGTGACCTCATTAGGAAAACGCTAAAGGCATCGATATTCCTGAAGGCGGTCAGGAAATGTGCTGCTCTGTACACCAAGCATGAATATATATACAACATACAAAGAAGCGCCATTTGGAACGAGAAGGCCTTCGTGGATCCAAGACATGTCATCATGCACTTCGATTTCGCAGAAAACTGGAGAGTCAACTTCTCAAGTGAGGTCCAAGGGCGTTATTGGAAGACGGATCAAATATCCTTATTCACCTGTGTTGTAACGACCATGTCTTCGACAAAAAGTTTTGCCACAGTGAGTGACGACCTATCTCACGATACTGCACATGCCCTTCTTGCCCTCCAAAACATAACCGAGGCTATAGAAGACATCCTGCCCGTGTTTTCCCATGTGATATACGTGTCCGACGGTGCTGCAGCGCACTTTAAGAACAGATACCAGCTCTATGAAATGGGGAAAAACAACTTGTTGCTGCGATGGATTTTCTCTGCCAGTGGCCATGGAAAAAACGCGTGCGATGGTGTCGGGGGCTCTTTGAAACATATCGCAAGCTTGCATAACTTGCGATGTCCACCTGCTGAAGCTATTCAAACCGCTGAAGATTTTGTGTGCGCTCTCAAAAAGAAGGAACACGCAACGGAATTGCTGCACATTCCGTCGGCTCAGGTTGCAGCCTTTCGAAATTCGAAAAAGGATGAATGGGAACTGGTTCGGCCAGTGACAGGGATCCGTTCATCCCATGTGTGGTACAAAGCATCTGAAGGTCATGCAGTATCTGGAGTTCAGCTAGCAAGAACCGCCGAGGACATGTTTGAACCTTGGTCATAGCTGCGTTGTTTTCAGCCCGCCGAACGATCAGCACACTACGTCTGGCTGGTGATGTGCATACAAATCTATGCTTTCCAACAGGACCAGTTTGTAATGCCGCTCACACATAGGTGACATTTGTTCCCGATTTCCGCATTCCACTTTCACAGCTGTGTTTTGTATTTAAAATGTACATACGGCTCTTTCATGCACTGTAACTATATTTTACTCTTGTTTTAGTGTCTTTCGTAAATTCTCTCTAAAGGTGAGCGATAGCAAAGCCAGTCACCAAATAAACCACTCTACCGGCTTGCAGTGTTGTATTATTCCTGTACATGCGGATCAATATATTAGGCCAGCTGCCCTGCTTCAAGGTCGTTAAATACGGACCACATCTCAAGCGCCTGTCAACAGAAAACAAAGGATTAGAACGGAAGAACATGGAACCGTCGGGCCGCGTTGTACCTGCTCTCCTCATGTACGTAACATACTAGCAACGTTTGTTCTTTGCACCCTGTCCTAGTCGAAATACGATATGGCACGAAATGTCCATCTCAGGCACAGGAGGTGATGAAAGCCAGGTTCCCTTCGTCGACGATCAGTACAAACGCCGGAGGGTGGCCAGAATTGGAACCGCATGACGGCGTTGTACCTGCTCTCCTTATGGGCGCTGGCATTTCGGTTCTAAACTTTTAGAACACACAAATTTTACACCATTGGAAAGGTAATATATTCAGGATTCCATGCAATTTTTGTTGCCAAAATTAAAGGTGGGGTTTTTGAGGAATTGACCTACGAACTTCGTGTACTTTCACTGAGGCAGCATGGTTCGTCTTATTCTACCTATCCTCCAGTAACACTCACATTTATGTGTCATACGCCGTTGGAAAGAGCAATTAATTATCTTTCATTTGGTGCATAGTTCGTAATTCTGCCATGCGTACTTCTTCCGCAATAAAAGTTTAAAATGTGCGTAAAATCGCGCTCACGAGCGTTTTCGCGATTTTTTATCGAACAGTTCGTGAGAGGAAATGCCCGTTTTTTTAAATTAAGTGGTAGTCCGACATCTGTAGAATGCGCAAAAAAATTGGCGCTCCTCTAGCGTGTTCGTGGTGCGGACGAGACGCTCTCAAAGTACCACCCGAGGAAGATTCTGTGAAGCGCACGACGCCACCCAGGCACGCTCGTCAATTTTTTTCTCGACAACTACTGCGATCTCAAGTTTCGGACCAGTGGCACTGTTCATCATAGAGGTGTGGCTTTAGCATAAAAAAGAATCAACGAAATCGGAGGACCAAAGGGGACCGGCTTGCCTGATCTGAGATGAAATCGCCCCTAGGGCAGTGGTTCCCAAGCTGTGGTCCGCGGACCCCCGGGGGTCCCCGAGAGTATTCGTGGGTGTCCGCAACGATTGAAGACCGTCTTGGCGAGTGCGAGTTTTTCATGTGTGACACTGTGATACTAAAGAAGCAGAAATATACTACCTTCTCATTTCCTGCATGGCGGTGACTCGTTTCTTTGTCTGTTTGTTTTTCCTTTTCTTTCCCTTTTCTTTCTTCACGTCCCTTATTAATGTTAACATGAATCATACTTAACGGGGGTCCTCGAATGGATTCTCTGTGGTTTTGGGAGATCGACACAACGAGAAGTTTGGGAAACGCTGCTCTAGGGGACGAAAGTATTTTTATTGTTCAGAATTTAGGATGTGATTTGTTGCACCCAGGAGGGGGGACCTAACTCAGTCACCATTTAGATTCTTCCAAGTTTTATGAACCTGCCACTAAAAATTTTATATGTAAAGAAAATCAAATATCACCCCCTGGAGTAACCTTACAGCTACATGAAAATCATATTTTCAGAATGCCTCATGATTATTATACTTTAAAATTGAGTAACAGTGAGGTGAGCCTGTTTTTCAAATTTCAATATCTTATAACATTTTTCTTTAATGAAGATACTTCAAATCTGATACTACATTTGAGATCAGTGTGTCAAAATATATATGACTGCAAAGTTTCGTTAGGATATCTTCAAAGGTAAAGCTTCTGGTTATGAGCCACATCTGTGAGAAAACTGGACTACATCTTCAAGGTCAAATACTTTTTATTCATTCACAATGGCATTAATAAACTACCAATCATTATTGTGCAGTGGGATAGAGTGGCAACTGTTTCATCGACAGACCATCCAATGCACATGTCAGACATAACAGATTTTATCCTTTCTTTCCTTTTCTTAATGCTGTAAGGGTGACAGTGGCTGTTTCTATTAGCTTCAGTTTAGTGCAGCATGTAAATCAACTTTTAATTAATTTTTCTTCAATTTATATCTGGTCAAACCTTTGTTCCTGCTGTAAAGCACAACTGTCTCTCACTGCAGCTCTTTGATCATAAGTCATTTGTAGACGTTGTAACAGCAGTTGTAATGCCTTTGTGTTTTAATAGATATGCAACTCTGATTGTCATCTGATTACTCTACGGATCTATGAGTTGGTTTATTGGAGCTGTCCCTTGCAGATGTTACAGATTGAGCCCTTCTGTTATGTCTATTTTGCAGGGCTTCTGAGGGCAAAACGGTGTGCGTGCCATATCGGGGTGATGTTTCAGCCACCATACAGGACATACTGGGTGGTTTACGTTCTGCATGCACCTACACAGGTGCTGGACGTCTAAAAGAGCTTGCTCGCAGAACTACCTTTGTCCGTGTCACACAGCAGGTCAATGAAGTGTTTCAACAGCAGGAAGTCTGAGCCCCTGAAAATATCTATTGTAGCAGCACTACAGGTATCCACATACATGTAGTGCTGCAAAAGTCAGTGGAATTTTTAGAGAACTTCGAAGCAGAGATATACTTAATAGAGGTAATCAAGATTGGACTCTCGTCTAGCACAAGGATATAGCGCATCTCTTTAGCCCAAACAGATATTACCAGATAGCCAAAATATTAATCTGTGGTAATAGGTATGGGGCAGCAAAAATAAGCTAGAATTATGTATTAGAAACTGCAATGTTTGATAGTATCTGGGACTGTTGTAATTTACCACATACTAGAGTTATTATTACATGCATGCACACGTGTTCAGCAATGTTAATTTTTTATTTTTATCTGTTCTATTACAAGCGAAAAGCAAGAGCTAAAAAATAGGTTGCGACATTCACACTGGTTGTGTCTTTGATTAGGTATCACCTGCAAGAATCAAAACAACATTGTACTATTTTTTAATAAGGTAATTCCATGCCAAACATCCCAGATGTTGCACTCGACCATACCCCTTCCCCCTAAATTGTGGTTCTTATTTATTTATTCATTCATTTCTGTTCATTCCATGGTATTTGGTACTATTTGGTCTACTTCAGTGCCATTTTCAGGTAATAAAGGAGGACAAAACCAATGTAAAATTTGTGAGCACCCCTGCTTTTGTCACAACCACTCCAACTTGACACTTTTTTTTCCCCTTGTAAGCGCAAGCAGGGAAGCAATTTTTTGCAGGTTCAGAATTGCTTTTCTTAAAAAAAAATTTTGAGCGAGTTATATACCTTCAAGGCAAAAAGGCATCATAGTTTGAATGACTATGACAAAAGCATGGATCCTTATTAAAAATTTTGAACATCCCTGCATTTGTAGTGTTTGCTGTGTGGATAAATACAGGAAAAGAAACAAACATCTTTTACTCCTCTGTGAACTTAAAATAGTGGCCATGCACACATTTGTGTGTGTGCATCAAAAATACCTTGGGGGAAGACATTGCCACACTGAAGTAATAGAGCACAATTTTTTAAAGCAATCTCGGATTGTCGAGCACAACGTCTGAACATTCGGCATGGATGACCAAATTGTGTAGGCTGTAGCCACTAGGCTTATTTTGAAGCCTTACTTGCAAGCTGTGTATCAGAATTTGTATAAGCATAGTTGGGAAGGTTAACCTTCTGAGCACTACATGGTGGCAAGTAAGTTCGCAAGTGTGAACAAAATTGTAAGTTGTATCACTCAATATAATATAACTGAACAATGTCACCATAATATGAGCAGACAGATGCACTGAGTCCACAACTACTTCTCTGTAAGCAGGGCCTCAGGAAGAAAGCCAAATGCAGAACTTTCACACACCATCATTTACTGGTTGTGAATGGAGGATGGAATCTCTATCATAGGGTTATTGTCTCCTTTTCTGTCTCGCTATTTTTCAAAGTTATCAGGCAGTTGGCCAGTGGCGAATGGCCCTCAGTTTTTTTTTTTTTTTAGACAGACTATTTCACTATGCGTGTTTTCTACTGGTTGTGGTTCCCTACCTTTGAAGTGGCAGTTTCTCTCTTCAGAGAATGGCTTTTCATGTTTAAATCTTCTGCAAAGTTTTGTGCTGTGTCCCCACTATGGATAGAAGCTCAAGCTTGTCGTTAGTAGTCTGATGAACCTAGTCACAACATTTATGTTATTTTTCTCCATTGATCCCAGTGATATTTTAATGGTGATTTAGATATTGCAGCTTAATTGTATTTTGCCTGTATTGTACACAACAAAATTATTACTAGTCATTTTCTGGATGTGAGTATACCATGGAAAATACTGTCCAGAGGGGTTAATTTAAAGATATAAAGATCTGATATGTTGTATTTCATTATTTTACCATTAAAGAAAAAGGAATACATTTTTGAAGAGTTGTTGGTTTAATGTCATTCCCCAAACTTCAGGTCTGCATAGCAGTTCAGGGGTGCGTTCGAATAATGATGTGTCACACATGCCAACACAGTTTGTGCCATATATGCGGCTTCGAGTCAAAGTATTCGCATGAGCACTCTGAGCACCCCTACGCGTGCCATCTACTGCCATTCGTCTGCAACGTGTATTTAATAAAGACACTCCAGAGGGTGCATAGCAAGAGGCGCGAGAATGGAATCAGCCGTAATAGCAGACAACAAGAATTTCTCTTAGTTCAACGTGGACACCGATGAAATTGTGGCCTTTTTATTGTTAATTTCATTGTTTAATTGTTTTGTTAATTAAAAATTGTTTTAAGTGCTAATGCGTATCTAACATGAGACACTAAACTTACAAGTGTAATTGTTCCACGCTGTTTCACCTTCACGGTATGCCAATGGTATGACGCCATTTGTTCAAACAAAACAGCCGCCGCAAACTGTCTTGTTAAATTTTGTTTATGTTATGTTTTGTTTGCGTTAAATTGTTAAATTTTTCGACGAGCGCGCCCTCCTCCGAAAATCGGCACAAGCGCAAAGATCACTCTGTGAAATCTGCATCGGAGGAGACATCCCAAAGTGTACCTTCTGCGATGCACATGTGCGCCTGCAGAGAATTCGGATGACGCACCATTATGGCGGCACTTCCGGTATGCGGTGGCCATCTCAGACTATTCGAAGGCACCCAATGACTGTGAACCACTGACGGTTCTGTGACTGTGTGTTTATTAATGCGGTAGCATTATAGCCCTCGCTACGCAAGAATCGCGGCGTGGTCTTCTGTAGCCGCAGCACGCATGTGCGATGAGTGGAGGAGGAAGGAGAGGGTGTGTGGAGAGTGCGACGCGGCGCATTTGCACTCGGCACGGCAGTGCATCTGTGGTGGTCGACAGGTTTAGATGTGTCTGCATGGGCGTGCCATGGGTTATGAAAGCTGCGCGAAGGAATGGTCGCGAAAGAAGGCTGCGCGACGGCGCCGCCAAGCTGAATTGGAGTAAGCCCGAAAAGCTCGTTTGGCTGCGAATGTTGTCTTGCGTTAGCATTGTGTAGGGTCGTGTGAAGGGTTGTGTAGCGTTGTGAAGGGGAGTTCCCAAAGGGTTTTCGAGTTTTAATGCTAACGCATTTCTGTCTGATCCACTGATGCAGCAACTATGATTTTGTTTTTCTTGGTTTAAGTTTTTATGTACCAATTCATCTCAGTTTATCTTTTGATTGATTCTTTTTATAATTTTTTTATTACAGGGTGAATTTAGCAAAGGTTACACATTTCGATTCAGTCGTAAAAATACAAGATAACGTCTCATGCTCTTCAAACTTTGCAGATTCTGCATGAAGTTTTATCCATATTTTTTTCAAATGCTATCACTTTGTAGAAAAAAGTTAGGAGGAAAGCAAATTCTCACCCCATGCATTTCCTATGGCCTATACCACCCGAAAACCGCCACTTTTTCCTCTGTCTGCGTCACGTTCGGGTTCAGTTGCGTCTAATCCCTTTTAAATCAGGCCATATATCTTGCAACATCACAGGCAAAGTAAATTAAAAGAAAATAAAGAATGACAATGCTTGATATGGTGATGTAGGTTCAGTTGCGCCTAATCCCTTATCCTACCAGCGGCATGGCCGAGTGGGTTAAGGCGTCTCGCTCGTTGGTGTCGTGCTGACTGGGAGGTGGTGGGTTCGAATCCTACCACCGGCTGTGCTGTCTGAGGTTTTCCCTGGGTTTTCCGAAGACTTTCCAGACGAATGTCGGCACAGTTCCCCCTGAGGTCGGCCCAGGACGCATACTAACCCTCCTGTCCCCCACTCCTTCCTGCTGTCCTCTCCCCATCTGTCCTCATCTGTACGCCGCTCATAGCCACAGTTGCTTCGCGGTGCTAACACGCAAGTAAAAAAAATAATAATAATAATCCCTTTTCCCCCTAATCTGGGAGGCGGTCTGTAGATGGCGCTGGAGATGTTTCACATATCCCTCCGGTTGTCAATCTCCACTTGGCTGGCTGTCGGATTGGTCTGAGGCTCCGGTTGTGGGCTCGGGCTTCCATCTCGATGGTCACTTTCCTGCGCTCTTTTTCCCATGCCTCCAGGTGTCGCTTTGTCTGCTCCGTGGTGTGGTGTGGATTGCTACCGTCGAAGCCAAGTAGTGTTGAGGGTGATTCTGGTTTCAGTCTTGTTGAGGCTATTGCTGGGCATGAGAACAGTATATGCTGAAGATCCTCTTCTTCTCCTGTTTTGCAGAGGATGCATTTTGCTGTTTCCATCTGGAACAGTTCTTGGATACGCTTCCTTGTTAGTAGTGATCCTGTTCGCGCTTGGGAGAGCAGGCTGCTTCTGCGGTCTGCCCGGTAGAATTTTTCCGGTGCGCGTTGGACCTTGTTTGCTCTGTAGAGGTCCAAACTTTTCTTTTTCGCCATTGCTGTCTGCCATCTCTCTTCTTCGATTTGGTGCATTTCTTTTCATATAATTTTGATCCACTCTGCCTCGTTTTTTGCTTTTTGTCTGCCGGTTCCCTTGCTGTAGATTTGGTCTATCTGAGAGATTCTCTTCACCCACCTTGTTTTGGTGCGTATATATCGAATATGCTGAAAGAGGCGTTTTATAGAGCTATTTCCGAGGCTGTGAATGAGTGGCCCGAGGTACCTGATTTTAGATCTCACATCTCGATGAGCGAAGGTGGACCAGGCCATCTCCCCTTCGATGATGGTATTAGGGGTCGCAAAATTCCCCCTAGAAACCATTTTCCAATTTCTCGTTGTTCCTGGTCGAGGCGTGTGATGGTAGTGTTTTGGTAGCAAATGGCCTCATTTGCATATGTTGCCATCGGAACTGCTGTAGATTTTCATAGCAAGCGACTTTCTGCGTACGGGTTATACGAGTGTCTTCCTAGGTGCCAAGTGAGGCCTTTCTTGTGTACTTTTTGTAGTAGTTTCCGTTCGTGTTGTTCGAGATAGTTGATGTTGTTGCCAATGGTGATACCGAGGTATATGTATGTGTCCGTAGATTGAATCTCTCTAGTTTCTATGAAAAATTTTTGGGCGTCGTTGGGTGTTCCAAATTTCATCCATTTCGTTTTTTCGGTGCTGTATTTCATATCGTCTACGGTTCCTCGAGTGCTGCATACTATGTAAGAGGTCTTGGAAGTCTTTGAGGGGTTCGGCTAATAGCAGTATATCATCTGCAAAAGTGAGGGTTGTAATGATTGTTTCCTCTTCAGTTCCGTCTGTTCTTTTAGTAGTGAGATGTATTCCTTTCTTTGTCGCGCTAATTTCCTCAAGTAATTCGTTACTATATATGATGTATATATATACCGGGTGTCTCAGTTAAATCCCCGGGCTAAATAATTTGCGAACTGGTGCACCAATCGAATAACTTTCTTTTTTACAAGTATCTGTCCAATACCGCCTACAAGATGCGCACCGCGTGAATGAGCGGGAAGCAAGCAATGGCCGATGGCCGACGGTTGGCAAAAGGTCGGATGACAGTTGGCCAACGACTCTTTCGGCCACCCAACGTTGGCGCAGCGTTGCATAGTGATAGGCAGAGCGAGGATTGGAAAGCCGTCGGCAAGGGTACAGATCCGTATCAAGAAACGAGCTCGTTGGCCAAGCACTTGCCAAAGCTTTGACTAATCTCGCCTGGGCGAGAGGGAAACGTAGAATGGTCTAGCGCTGCATAAGTTCGACTTTTGATGGACCAAGGGAATTTCTCAAAACTAAAGCAGTAAGAAACAGAAGCGTTACCTCCATGGCGAGTTAATAGGACAAGCAATTCATCATTTCAGTGTCGTTTGTGTACGCGCCAAATTAAACTTAGACACGCCTCACCCTTCATTTTGACACACACGCGAACAGGTCTCTCGAATTTGCGGAAGCTCACGAGACAAGTTATGTATAGTATCTGTTTTTCCTCAGGAAACGTGGGAAATACGAGCAACAAACAAATAATGGTATATCGTTACCTTACGCCGCGAGACAATTGTGTCTGAAAATGAGGGACGCCGCAGGAATGCTTTGGTCTGTATCTTGGCACAAGCTTGGCACAACGTAGGCTGACCAATGCTTGGCAAATCGTTGGCCAAGGTACAGATCCGTATCAAGAAACAAGCTTGTTGGCCGATGATGTACCAAGCAAGGCCAGGTAGGCCATCCTAACTATAGCCTAGCTTGGCCCAACCTTTGTTTGTTGCTTGGGGAGGCGCTCATTATTTAAATAAAAATTCAAATGAGTTTCGTGAAAAAAGCTAACTTCTAAAGCAGGGTGCCGTCGGCATTGGGTAAATGGGTACTACCCCTTTTGGGACCTTCAGTGGACACCTTTTAGAGAAAAATCTGCCACCGAAGCGGGTCATTTGTTGCAGTAATCAGTTGGTTTCGGTTTGCGTATTTTTGTCGCGGCGAATCGCAAAAGGATGTAATTCATTGGTGTAAGGACGTAATTCATTGGTGGACATGGGAGTGAAAGAGTGTCCTTTTGCGCTTCAAAAATATGTAAACCAAAACCAATTAATTACTGCAACAAATGACCCGCTTCGCTTGCAGATTTTTCTCTAAAAGGTATCTACTGAAGGTCCAAGAAGGGGTAGTACCCATTTTAATGCCGACGGCGCCCTGCTTTAGAAGTTAGCTTTTTTCACAAAACTCATTTGAATTTTTATTTAAATAATGAGCGCCTCCCGCTCATTCACACGGTGTGCATCTTGTAGGCGGTATTGGACAGATACTTGTAAAAAAGGAAGTTATTCGATTGGTGCACCGGTTCGCGAATTATTTAGCCCAGGGATTTAACTGAGACACCCGGTATATATGTTGATATATATGTTGAACAATGTTGGTGACATCGGGCATCCTTGTCTGAGGCCAATCTCTTGCTTGATTTGATCTGATTTGTATGGGCCTAGGTAGTATGTACTGTAGATTTCCTTGTAGAGGCATTCTACAAGTGAAACCAGGTTTTCTGATATGCCCATTGTTCGCATTTTTTTAATCAGTAGTTGGTGTGGTACGGCGTCATACGCTTTCTCTAGGTCCAAGAAGGCTATGTATAGATCCTTTCCGAGTTGTTGGTATACATTATGATTTATGTTAGGATAAAAATGTTGTCCGGTGTTCTTCTGTTCCGTCGGAATCCGTTTTGCGCCTCACATAATCGGCTGTCGCTCTCTTCCTGTAGTTTTCCTTCTATAATGTGTGCGAATATCTTGTATAGGTTGCTCTGTAAGGCTATTGGGCTGTATGAATGTAGGTCCCATTTTGGCTTGCCGTTTCCTTTAAATAGTAGCTTGACTTTGGCTTCTTTCCACGCGTATGGTATATTGAGGGTCCTTGTTATCTCGCTGTAGCATTTTCGCAGCATTTCCACTGCTCCTGGTCGCAATACCTTCAATAATTCGTTTGGTAGTCTGCCAGGCCCGGCTGCCTTTCCGTTTAGTAACTTTTTGATGGTTCTTTCTAGTTCAGTTGTTTCTATTACAGTCGTTATTGGTTTAATCATCTGTGCCTGTATTTTCTGTGGTGTAGTTGACTCAGTTCTTGATCCATTGCATTTTCGTAGTATTTGTTGCTGTTTCTTAAAGAATGACGTAATATGCTGTTCTATTTCAAATTTTGTAGATAGGTCGTTACCGTCTTGGGAGGCAAACTTGTATTCCTGTTCTGTGTCCTGGTGGTCGGAGAGCCCTCCTATGTATTTCCAAAGTTTTTCGCCAGCTCTTTTGCCCCCTTCTCGTATGTCTGTTTCTATTTTGTTGTGAAATGCTCGTATCTTTTCTGCCACCATTTCGTTTACCTTTTGCTTCTGTTTTTTATAAAGATCTTCCACTGTTGCGTAGTCCTGCTTTTTCCTTGTTGCGTTCTGGCGTGCTCTGTTGAGTCTGTCTTTCTCGGATCGCCTCTTTCAGTCCAGTATCAAACCATGGTTTGTTTTTCCTTTTTGTGCGTCTGCCTGACGTCTTCTTCACTGTCGCTGTGTTTATCAGTAGGGTTGTAAATTGTTCGTATGTATCACTTGGAGTATCTAGGAAAGCTTGTTCTAGCGTGTCGGAGAAGTTCTTCAGGGCCTCCTTGTCGTGGGTTTTCCCAACGTTGTTCTATTTTTTCCTTTGTCTGTTTGCTTGTCTTCCGGATGCTCTTGCTGGCGGTTGTTATCATTAGCTTGACTCGATTGTGATCACTGTCACAGCTATACATGCCATCTTTGTCGATGTCCATGTTTACTATATAGTCTTTATTTAAAAGGAGGTTTTGGTTGGTTAAGACGTAGTCTATTGTAGATGTCTGACTGCCCCTAGACCACGTAGTCACGCCGCTCCGTGGCTAGACAGACAGACCACGCCGCGATTCTTAAGTAGCAAGGACTATAATGCTACCGCATTAATAAACACACAGTCACAGAACCGTCAGTAGTTCACAGTCATTGGGTGCATTCGAATAGTCTGAGATGGCCACCGCATACCAGAAGTGCCGCCATAATGGTTTGTCATCCGAATTCCCTGTAGGCGCACATGTGCATCACAGAAGGTGCACGGTGCTGAAATATTGGGAGTGCACACTTAGCGGATGGCACCGTCTGCATCTTTTCCTGTCGCCTGCTATGGAATATCTTGTGGGTGTGCCACAGGATATTCCCTAGCTGTCTTGTGGCCGGTATTTTCTTTCTTTTTTTTTTTAGGGGGGAGGGGGCTTGGAAAATTCCTGGCAATCACCATTCGAGGCTGTCGAGGAAACGACCAACGGCTTCGCCGTCTGTTAGTCTTCCGGTTAGCCTTGTTCCCAGGAGTAGGGGCCGATGTGGGAATGGACCATTTCCGACAACGTGAATGCGCATGCCCAGCCCTTGAGTCCGCCGTTTTTTAGCGGAAAACATCGCCATGAGCCCACCTGCGGGCGACTGTCATGTTCATTGTGGGGAGATAATCGGTTTCAAGGTTACGCGGACGTTTGAGGTCTGGTAATGAGTACAATGCGCTTTCACTCTTTCCACATTCTTCTTCCAATCTTCTCTTGCTACGTTCCCACGCAACGTACGTGCCAGTTCGTAAAGCGTCACCATTATTGGAGAGAAAGACACGACGTTCGACATTCCGCCGCCAGGGGCGACGCGAATATGGAAAAGGTCCATTGTTCTATTTCGCAAAGGGCATGGCCATCAGTATCATCATCGATAAAAGAGATAGGGCGCAGACTAACTGGTGCATGATGATAAAGGAACGAATAACCGAGAGACACGGGACACGAAGACAAGCACAAGAGTTCTCAGAGTTCTTCGTGTCCTGTGTCTCTCGGTTATTCGTTCCTTCGTCAGTATCATCATCATCAGGCTTCGTTTTGGGAGACTCTTTTCTGCTGTAGTTAGAGTCACACGGGCTCCGCCTCTCGGCGAACGTCATATGTCACGTGCCGCGCGCTGGTCGCTGGAGATTCTTCTAGCTGTGGAGAGATGGGAACTGTGGACATGTGCTCGTAGTTTTATAAGGTAAATGTGTTTTACGCGTAGTACTAGCCTTGCTGGACATGAGATGAGTTTGTGTAAAACCGATAGAGGTTCGCTACACTGAGTGCATTCAGGTGGCTCTTCCTCTCGAGCGAAACTGGGAAGTGTCTGAAGTTTCACCGCTTCGCCCGGGTCAGAGCCGTAATACAGTGCACTGGCACTGCCCCGGCCAAAATAGGGAAGCCGATCGGCGACAGCACTGGGTATCTAGCACTCAAAATAATTCATACGGCAAGGAAAACTTTTGTTCGTTTGTTAAACCAAGCAGATCATTCCAGATTGCAAGTAAAAGAGGAACTTGTTCACTAGTCCTTTCTTCGCAGGCAAGATGGGAGGGGGGAGATATATTTATTAGACCACAGAAAAAAAGGGGGAGGAAACGCAAGATGGGGATTAGTGTTTGTCGAACGGCAACACAAGTGCCTGCTGCTGTACTTCGGAAAATTTGGCTACAAAAAGCTACAAATCGCAAGAGGGCTGTTCTGAACTACCCGAACTTTCGCCTTCTGTCATGTCACCTTAACACCCGGGCAACTGCAGCATAATAGACTAAGTGTGACAGGTGTGAGTAAGCAGTTGTGCCTGTGATTCAAATGTGTGCTCAAATCGCTGGAAACATATAAAATAAAATAAAATAGCAAAAGAATAGACTGAGAGGAATATACATATGATTAATGTATTCCATTTAATGAAATAAAATATCTATTCATATCTATATCTCGAAATTCGAAAGCAGGTACAACAACAACAATAAATGATAGAGAAGTTATGATGACATGGGATGTTTAACCCTGGTAGCCAAAGGACCCTACCCTACTTCACAGAGGTTGATATGAGAGGAAACACGTACAAAAGTTCCACATAGCTATGATAATCTATACTATTTTGTGAAGTAAAATAAATGTGAAAATCGCCGTGCATCGAATACATAATGCTGAATTCGAGAAGCCGTAATGGGAAACACGCGTCGAACAGCGGTACACAGGCAACGGCGTAAATAATATTTCATGACGTGTTGGAAGTGCTGACTGTTTCAACGGAACATTTAACGGAATGCGTATCCTGTTCCCAGTCTGACGGGCTACATATAACCGCTCTTAATACCTTTTTTGAAGTTACAACTCCCCAAAAAATCGCATAATTTGCCCTACTTGCAAACAGCTCTGCCGCCAATCTGACCTCCCCGTCTTTGGTCTTCCCGCCGTTCCCGCCCCATCCCTTGCTCTCTCCTTTCTTTCCCTCCTCACGTGACATATGACGCACGCCATGAGGCGGAGCCTGTGTGACACGAACACGAACCACGAACTACAGAGACGAACTACAGCCGAAAAGAGTCTCCCGTGCCGGGTGCACGCAGTGACAAAGCTCAGATTGGATTGGCTCGGATTATGCAACAAAGTGGTCAAGTGGCTTCCATGGGTTCCATGGCTTCTTCCGGCTTTAAAAAGTGGTGCCGCCTATATTATGATAACACCGATAAACCGAATAATCTGAAAACCTATCGCATTTGTATCGCTTTAGCGATACTCTAGAATCCAGAATCCTAGTAATTGGACCAATTGGACGGCTCTGCACCGATATCAGCGGTGCGGTCAATTTGACAGGACGTGAAGGGACAGGACGTGGATAGCTAGATAGGTGGGAGGTATCGCATTTTTGTTTGCTTCACATATATGACTGCCGCAAGCTTATTGTACTATTGGTACCGCTGGTACTACGTGATATAACAAAAGACGATCGCTCAGCGTCACTTGGTATAGTGGCACCTCATTAATTACTCCAATATCATTCTCGAATCGTGAACAGCAAAATGGCTGGGATGGTACCAAGGGCTGACCGTAACTACCTTCAAGGTCTTTTCCAAAAGTGAGCATATTTACTCTTTTGCAACCCCTCAATCATTGTTTTGGAAACATTCACCCTTCGGGGTGGAGGTACACCTGTAATTGTTTATCCTAGTGTTGACCGTGACCGGAGTGGCGCAATTAGTGCAACAGAACTCCAGAGTGCGTTATCAAATGGTGGGTTACACTTTTATACTGCATGTATGTATTACCCTACACATGCTGGCACTGTTCATCTATCACTCCAATTTTCTTTGTCAGGTACATGGAAACCTTTCAACCCGGAAACTGTCAGGATGATGATAGGTAACCTCTCCTTCGTACAGTACAGGTTGGGACAAAAGTTTACGGAACACGCGAGCAGCGTACTTTTTCTCCGGGGCAACACCCTAGCGGCCACCGGAAGCGGGGGAAGGATGCACTGTTGGCGACACACAGCGGTAGCTTCCACTTCCCAGGCATACAAAAGCGACACCGGAACTACCACTGTGTGTCGCTAACGGCGCACCCTTCCAGCCCTCCGAAACGGTGAACTCACCCGTTAGTTAGTTCCAGTTCCTATTCCCTCTTGCGACAGGGCGGGCGTTCTTTTTAGAACGCCTCAGGAAAAAAAAAAAAACACGCACACACGATACAAAAAAACACTACACTATCTTGAACACTAACATATAGTCTTTGCAGTCCCAGTTCCTCTCTTCAAGGATTGTATTGTTCTGTCCCACTCTCGCAGATGGCGCTTGGTGTGGTGGATGGGGTGAGTGGGGCGCTGAGGGGAAGGCGGCGCGCGGGGGCTCCGGTCTCCACAGCTTTCCAATGGCACTGTATCAGATTCGTTGTTCGTTGAGGTGCAAGGAGCGGCATCTGTTACGTTTGGGCGAAAGTCACTGAAGCCCAAAAGCATGGCTTTATTCTCCTGATGTTTGAAGAGTTCCCCTCGGGTGTCCAGGCTGTTTAATGTGTCGCATCGGAATAAGATATGGTCGATGTCTTCCTCCTCTTTGCCGCAGAGGAGGCACACAGGGTCCCCCTCTCCAAAGAGCTCAAAGGTCCTCTTTTGGGTAAGGAGGGATCCTGTCCTTGCCTGGAAGAGCAGAGCACTGTCCCTATCGCCTCTATGCTCCGCTACTGGGGCCGGGATCTCCTTGCAAGCTGCGTAGTTGTCCAGGCTCTTTTTCTTCACCAGTGACTCACGCCAGAGTATCTGTTCTTTTGCTCGTACTTCCTTCTTTACCTTCCGAGACCATTCCTTTTCGGACTTAGACAGGTGTCGCGTGGTGCTCGCGCTATAGGTTCTGTCCAGGGCGGCTATCCTTCGGACCCAGTTTGTCCTCACGCCGCGGTATCTTATGTGCTGGTGAATTCTGGTGGCATAGTTACGGTCTGGCAGGTGAGTCAGCCTGCCGAGGTACGTCAGCTTCGACCGAGCGTCGCACTCCCCGAATGTCGACCAGCCCATCTCGCCCGTCACCGCCAGTCGAGCTGTCCCGAAATTGCCGCCAAGAACCCACCGGCTAAGCACATACTGGCGTCTATCCAGAGCTTTCCGTGTTGGGGGCTGGTATACCAGCACGTCATTTGCGTGGGTGGCACCTGGGACGGCCACTGTCTTCCAGAGGATGCGTCCAACCGTGTACGGGTTATAGGAATTTCTGGCCAGGTTCCAGGTGTACCCTTTCAATTGATTTGACTTAAGTACTAAATTCCTCTCATAGGTGTCTGAGTATTGCGGTTCATTCGTGATCGTGACCCCGAGGTACTTGTACGAAGTGCACGTTACAACAGTCTTTTCTTGTAGTAGCAAGGTTGGTTGGCCAACAACGTTGACACCCATCCATTGGGACTTCTCCTGGCTGAATCGAAATCCATCCTCCCCGGCTACAGTTGTGCAGATGTCTAACAGCTCTTGCATGTTTCTTTCTGTGCCCGAGAGAAGTACGATATCGTCTGCGAACGCTAGACATGGTATCCTTGTCGTCTCGAGCTTGTTGTCTTTGGTAACTGTGGAAAATAGGAGACCTGGGCCAGTTGTTTCGAGCGCCGTTAACAGGTGGTTGATGTATATATTAAACAGCGTCGGTGAAAGGGGGCAGCCCTGCCTCAGTCCTGTGGTTATAGGCAGTTCCTTTGTGGTGTAATCTCCTAAGCAGTAAATACCCGTGCAGTCAAAATAAACATTCCGTAGCAAGTCGACAGTGTTGCGGTCGAGGCCGATTGCAAGTAGTTTGCTCCAGAGTCTGTTGTGCGGAATTCGATCATAGGCCTTTTCTAGGTCCAAGAATGTGAGATGGAGTTGGGATTTGTCAGCCAACGACAACTCGATCACCTGCGTTAGTGTGAAGATATTGTCTGAGCCCCGACGGCCTCTCCTAAAACCATTTTGTGCCTCACTGAAGACGCCTTTTTGTTCACACCAGTCTCTGATCCTTTCGTTTAGGATGCACATGAAGAGCTTATAGATGTTGCTTAACAGCGCTATCGGTTTATACGAGTCCAGTTTCCTGCTGTCTTTGCCGTTTCCTTTGTATATCAGTTTGACCCTTGTCTTCTTCCAATCCCGTGGACACTGTTTTGTGGCTAGTACAGCGTTGAGTTGGGTCCTGAGAGCGTTCACGGCGCACGAGCTCAGGGCCTTCAATATTTCGTTTGGTACCTCATCTGTACCCGTGGCTTTCCCGCATGCGAGCTTGGCGATATGGCAATTTATCTCGCGCTCACTTATCGGAGCCGTAAGGGAGGGAGGAGTGGTTCTGGTGGTCTTGGATAGGCCTTGCTGTACGTTCGGGACGTTTACCGTTAAGCGTTGTTGAAGGTTCCGGTAGAAGTCGGTCATGTATGACTCTATCTCGGTTTGGCTTTCCCGAGGTACTGCGTCAGTGTCGACAATGCTTGGGTTCGCCAGATCAGGCTCGTCTTGCATGGAACGGATATAGTTCCAGAACTTGTTACCTGCCTTTCTTCCTGCCGCCAGTATATCCTCTTCCTGCTTCTTATGTACTTCTTGTACCTTGCGTCCCACCAGCTCTCGCACTTTTTCCTTCTGCCTCTTGTATGCTTCCCATAGATCTTTTACATGAACTTCATCCGCTCCTCTTCTTTTTGCAGCCCTGTGGTCCCTGTTCAGTTTTCTTCGTATGTGAATTTCCTCTTTCAATTCCTTGTCGAACCAGAAGCAGGTTTTCTTTCGTGTCCTCCCTCTACTTCTGCCAATTATTCGCTCAGTGGTTTCGGCTAGTCTGGAGTAAAATTCATCGTACATTGTTGTTGGCTTAGTCTCGATCATCTTATCAAATTCAGAGGCGAAGAGCTCTAATTTTTCTTGGTTCCCAACCTTCCATGACCCTCTTGTCTGTCGTTTTCTGGTAATCCTAGGGTTTCTCCGCTTGCCTTCCGACAGAAGGCTTATCTTTACGCGGTTATGATCGCTGCCGCAACTTTTTATCCCGTCTTCGTCAATGTTCACCCTTACTGACATTTCCATGGATGGCGAGTACTTCGGTTTGAATAACACGTAGTCAATTGTAGATTGATGCAGTCCATTGCTCCACGTGACCCTTCCTTCACAGTTGTCACTTAGGTTCAGTATTTGTAGGTTGTGTTGCTCGAACATGTCTTGAAATTTTTCCGAGCGTTTGTCTTCTCCGTCTAGCTCCATGAGATGACAGTTGAAGTCCCCCACAAGGATAACATATCCTGTTTTCTCTTTGACCACGATGTCTCTGTGAAGACATCCGTAGATTTCTTCATTCCATTCCTTAGTTTCATTTCCAGTGGCAATGTATATCACTGCCACATGGGTTTGCTGGCCGCTCGTGTCTGTGATCGTGAGCCATAGGCGTTCGGCACTAGCTGTCCTGCATGGCTCCATCCGTACAAAATCGCGAAGCTCGCGGTCCACAAGGAAACCTACGCCTCCCCCTCGCTTTAGGACAGTTTGTCTATTCGATCCAAACCATGCCCATCTATTGTTCAGTATTGGCGTTTCCGCGTTTCTTAAATGGGTCTCGGTCAGAGCGGATATGCTTATCCTTTCCTCGCTTGCATTTTCTTGTAGTTCCTCCCACTTTAGCTTGCTTCCTCCTTGTAGATTTAAAAAACCTATGTTCATCTGAGCCGTGCCTCTAACTGACCTCCGTCCTCTTCTCTTGGCCTTCTTTTTCCTTTTCCTTTCACGGTGGCTTCTGTTCGGCGGCTCGTCTAGGGCGCTGTGCCAGTTTTGCCGGTGTTCATCGTTCCAGCTTGGGTTTAGTGCCGGCTTGCCACGGGCATTCTCCTCTTCCGCATTCTCTGCTTCCGGCAGCCGCTAGGGTGTCGCACAGAAGAAAAAGTATGTCGCTCGCGCAAACTTTTGTCCCAACCTGTACATACTGTACAGCCACATTTTGCCTCGACAATTGGAGAGAGAGAGAGAAAAAAAAAAACACTCTACACAGATTTCTGTAATACTGTTACCAATATTGCTCATTTACATGTCTCACGAATGTCTCATATCTGGATAAAATGCCCTGCAAAGTGTTTGTTGAGGAGAACACTAATGACATTGATGTTTAATCTTTCATCCAGTGCACTCAGCACCTAGGAACTGTTACCAATCTGCTTGTGTTTCCCTATTCAACATTTGTGAGAAATGTGCACTCTCTCAGGCATGTTTGATCGGGATCGCTCGGGAACAATCAACTTCGATGAATTTGCATCACTTTGGAACTACATCACCGAGTGGCTCAATTGCTTCCGAGGCTTTGACAGGGATGGTTCTGGAAGCATTGACAGACAAGAGCTACAGCAAGCACTAAATCGCTTTGGTAGGAATAACTGTCTATGCAAATGCTGACTAGCTGTGTGGCATGTAGTCCTTCCTTTGTGCAGTCACCTTCATTATCTTTTCAATTTTGTTTTCAGGATATCGCCTGAGTGAACAAACAATGACTGTGCTCTTGACAAAGTTTGATAGAGAAGGAAAAGGATCTATCAACTTTGACGACTTCATCCAGTGTTGTGTCACGTTACAGGTATTGTGACCTTTTGTAATGAGTGCCGAGATCCTTCGCACTCGCTGGAGTAAGCAAAAACCAATATACTGTGCTTCAAGTTGTATTTATACTGCATTTAACGAAAGATGACACAACAACAACAACAACTTTATTGTGAGATGATGAATGGGGAGTTTCATCGCCAGGGGCGATACCCTACCCCATTGCTGGTGGTGATGCGGGGAATGAAATAATGGGCCCCTTCACAATAAGGATCAAAATCCTATGGATCCAGAAAAGTGAAGGAGCTTTGAGGGCAGAGCATTGGTGGGCTGGATGTGGCCAGGGACCAAGCAATTTTGTGAGAGAGAGGGGGTGAGAGTCTAGCTCGTTAAGGCTCCTTGAGCTCGTCTTCCTCCTTGTACCTTTTCACTCTTCATTCCAAGAGTTTATTTTATTTTATTTTGAGACAAGTCTTGGTGGCTCTGTTGTGAATGTGCCCCCTCGATGATTCCAAGGTTGCAAGTTGGATTATGAGTAGGGCCCGGATTTCTAGGCACTAAGAATGCCTGAAATAGGCAGGCAGTTAAGCACCAAAATAGGCAGTAAAAAGAGAACAGGCACATTCTCCTGAGGATGTATATTGCCTTTCTTGTAAAGCTTTTCATGATATGCGATGCTCGTGCTTGTATCCATTTAAATAATATAATACCATATATGCTTCAGCTCCTTGTATAAGAATACGTTGATGCATGGGGCCGTTGCCAGGATGGCACCACCACTTTTATACTGATAGTTTAGCTGCTCATTGTTCTGAAAGTACACTATAACGAATCATGTTTTTAGTATCCTAGCCAGCCGTTGTCCTAGGTTTGGAAACGCCAAGAAAGGCTGTATGTCTTAATCCCCTCTATCTGAATATCCTATATAGCTAACCAAAGCACCGAACAAAACCAATGTGCCTCCAGCTACCAGGATGAAAGCAACCCATGGTCGTGAATAAAAAAAAGAAAATATGTCACTGCGCACTGACCTAATATGGCACACGTGCACAACGCTTCTACCATGCTCTACCGTGGTCGTTGGAGGCCAAAATCAGGCCTTTCTACACGAGCAGCGTAGAGCGTGTATGCGCAAAAAATGTAGCATAGTTAGCACCCTCGTTCTAATTTGTGTGTAAGTATACATTACAAGCGCGAAGAGGTTGACAAAGAGGGCCGGCCTGGCAAGGTTAAAAACAGGCAATTATGGAATGAGATCAGGAAGAAGGCAGGCAAACTGGAAAATGTCGCGTTTAGGTACTTTTAGGCATTTATAGGCAAATGCCTAAAGATCCAGGCCCTAGTTATGAGTTGCTTTGCATGGGACATTGAAAGCCGTTTTTTTAGAAATTAGACCGCTGCTATCTAGGCAAAATTATCTTGCACACCAAGTATGGCATCACTCGTGGTCATAGAGTGGTCATAATTATTATTATTTTTCTGAAGGAGTCTAAAAATGTCTCATGTTATTTGTATCGCACAACTGTTTGAAGGGTATGCGCACACCAGTGCGTCGGGAGCACCCGTGCCGCTGAGGGTACAGGTGCACCAGTGCGTCTGGTCTCGGTTTGAATTTTTGTGCCCTCTCTTTATGGTGCTGCGGCACTGCATTAGGAGTGATGTTTGGCTGCTTGAGGCTTCTCCTGGGAAGTGTGGCGCCATCTGTGGGCTATTTTCACAAGTATACTGGTATTATCGCTGGAGGGTGAGCATCACCCGTACTTTGGACAACGGGCAGCGAAATCGAACGAGCAGGAGGCGTTTCGCCTGCACCAACAGGCAACGTGGCACACTCAGCTACAGGAAGGCCTCTGCGTACAGCTGTGCACCCAAGTAGTACCACACTCTTGGTAACCTTAGCAGACAAGTAGAAAAACACAAAACATGTTCTGTTATACATAACACAAGCGCAAATATAAGCATTATGACTATAAAAGGCTTATTAGGAATACTCGATAAATAACTTTCCACAATTCATCGGGTGTGTACGTTGTTTATGAAGCCTTACCCATCTTGGCATGCAGTTGTAATTTTTGCCCACCCTTCAAAGGGTTAATTCAAATACTAAGGAGGTCGTAGCACTTTGATATATGTATGTGGATCATTACATCGTGCATGCATTGTACTGCTACTCATTGTATTGAAAAACCGGAATTATTTTTCTTAGTGTTGGATTTGGAGAGATACAAACTCTCGAAGACACATGTGCATTATGCCATTCTCATTAGTAGTCGTAAGCATGTGACCTCTCCTGTGCAGACCCACTAGTGAAGATACTTGCAGTGATGTGAGAGCCGAATTAGTTTCAGTATTCACGCTACCA
The DNA here is from genome assembly GCF_037126465.1 of Ornithodoros turicata. Taxonomy (NCBI): domain Eukaryota; kingdom Metazoa; phylum Arthropoda; class Arachnida; order Ixodida; family Argasidae; genus Ornithodoros; species Ornithodoros turicata. Next base: position 30,186,351 of record NC_088201.1, read on the forward strand.
ATCTTCTACTTGTTTATTACCCCCTTTGCTGCAGAACTTTGAATGCGTGTTCAGTTCGATGCAAATAATTTTATTCCACATTTATGCGGCATAACCTGGGAAGAAGTATCACACCCCCTTTAATGTTTATACAAAGTTAAAATTGAATGATTAAGACTTTGAAAGACTGTCCTCCAGGTTGGGAATCGGTCCGAGGCCCTTGTTAGTGCTTCTTTTAATTAATAATTGTGATAATTATGGTAATCTATCTCTTGATAGGTTGAGCCATTAGATGTTATCAGATGTTCCATTACCACACAGTTTGAGTTGGAGAAACTTAATTTAGAAGCATGCATTACTATGTACATATGGTAAAGGCTCTAAACTTGCAGCAGTTCACCACCATGCTTGTCTTGCTCACGTGCTACAAAACAAGTTTTGGTATAGAGCTGTTTTAACTTGTGTGTAAGGTTTTTGGAGAAAGACACTATATATACATCTTTATCGGAGGTTGAAACATTCAAATAATTTATTTTACTAAAAAACAAGCTTTCGGACGGACTCCATCTGAAAGCTTGTATTTTAGTAAAATAAATTGTTTGAATGTTTCAATCTCTTTAAATACTTATCTTGAAACTCAACATGCTACACCTCTCATGGAAGACAACCTCGCCACTTGAGAGTATGCCATGTTTCATATGCAGGAGGCATACTGGGATAAATGCATACGAGAGATGATGTGTTTTCTATGTTTGTATTTTCTGTGGCATGGGCTATATTGCATATGCTGTAAATGTGAAATGTTCAATCGTATTTCTTCTCAATAGACTCTTACGGCAGCATTCCGTTTCCATGACACCGACCAAGATGGCTGGATCAAGATATCGTACGAGGACTTCTTGCAACTTGTCTTCAGCCTTCGTATATAATGACTGAGTTGTTCTGCTACACTACATTGTGCCCTCAGCAAATTTTGTTTGTATATGTGATATGCACTTTTTGCTTTTTGTTCATTATCAACCAGTTTGCAAGGCTCAAGAATTGTCTGCTGCCACTATTAACTTTTGATACTTTTGGTCTGGATTGGGTAATACTCAATTCTTCCCTTAAAGTTCTAAAAGTGAAATCCACTAAAGAGTAACACTTGTGATTACTCCCTTAAGCAACAGATACACTTGTGTTTCAAACAAAGGCTAGGACATTACACATCTTTTTTTAATGTGCATGGTGTACCCGTCGCCTGGTAAGCTACCAACCACAAAATATGATTGGTTTGTAACATGGCAGTTGATGAAAAGCCTCTGCGATTTGCGTTGTGATTGGTTATTGAAAAAAAAAAGTCTTTAGTGGGACTGGCCATCTCCTTTTCTTTTAAACCAATAACTTCTAAATTACGGGTAAAGAGTGGCTCACAATTTTTACTGCCCAAATTTGAGGAAAAGGACTTGTCCCAAAATAACTGAAGCCCAGGATTTGTTGAATGCTGATCGTGTAAAAGTGCATTACTTTTTCATATTCCCCAGTGTCAGTGATGGAGAATGTTTGATGCACTAAGTAGTACTTGAGGGTGTCCTGAAAAGATCTTTCCTCCCCCTCTTGGCCTTGCATTGGACACTGTAGACATGTTTTAGCTCAAAATGATTAAGATAATCACAGTTCTGTGTGCCCTCCTCATCCCGGGAAAGAAAAAAATCACTGCCACATTTGCCCACCTCTCTGTTTTCCACTGTACAAGAAGAGGTTTGAAAGCCTGAAGTAATTCCAACTAGGATGCCAAAGACGATGGCAATCTCAGTTCTGGAGCATCTCTGCCATCTTACTGCATGGGCGCTCCGCTATGACAGCAATGTCCCTTTTTCGTTGAAGGAATAACGAATGTTACATAATTGGAAAAGCAGTGCCTCATATAGTGCCTCGTACAGTACAGTGTGCTACATTAGAAGGAGTAGTTATGCTTCTAAATCAGACCCACATATGCCTTGTTGATGTCATGATTATAACTGGCCTTACAGTTTGTGTGTTACCAGTGGCGTCACTAGGGGGGTGTGGTCCGCACCGGGTGATGCGACAGAAGGGGGTGACATGCTGCACCAGTACCGCCTCCTCCTCTCTTTTTCTGTAGCGAGGTGACGCCAAAAACAACCTAAGAAGCCCTTGGCGAGCATGCGATTTTTTTCTGCTTACGATATGATACTGTTAATTATCGTGTATCGCCTCGGATGGAAAGGGACACATTATTGCGAGGGGGGGTGACGGAGCTCCCGCACCGGGTGACGCATACCCTAGTGGCGCCGCTGGGTGTTACTTATCTGTTCACGCAACCCCTAAATTCTGTTCTGCTTTGACTGCATCCTTACAGGTATCGCTTTGAAGTACATTCACTGTAGGAGTCCTTGGGGGAGGTGGAGGATTGCTCAGGGAAAATTTGTCTATTATAAGCGATTCTGTGCTACTGAATCTTCATAGAAAGTGCAGGAGGGATGTCACATTTATTGGTAGGGTCAAGCACCCTTTATAAAATTTCTAAATTAGGTAACGGAGGGTGTGAAGCAAGCGCGTTGTCTGCACAATCTAAGGTTGTTTTGAGAGTTCTATAGCTTAGTGGTTAAGGCATCTGCTTTGTAAACTTTCTGGTGTTCGAAACCTAACATGCCTCTTTCATTTGTCCTAGAATTAGATTTTTGCAGTTAATGTTTTCGTACAGTTCTGCTCTGGTTTTTGTTACAGCTTGGAGGGATAGCTTCAAACATATTCCCTCAGTGATGACATAATGTATGCTGTTTTCCCAGCCTTTAAAATGAAATAGTGCACATTTTTTCCCGGTATATATTTTACTATCTTACTGGTTGAATAATTAATCATGGACTACACCGATGCTGTAATTCCGAGGGCTGCAAAAAGATCCTTTTAGAGCTCGTCTGTATTGTGTTTCAAAATCCAGCAAATCATCGTTAATATAAGCACCACTGATCGCACAAATTTTGTACTGGTCGTGTTTGTTCGCTGCATTTTTTTTTTTTTTTTGTTGGAAAAATCTTTTGATTCTGTTTGATTTTGTTTTATATGAAGATTTAACTTTACTAATTTGTTAATTCATGGAAATAAAATTGAAGTTTGCATTCACACGACTTGATGATTGCCCATCTATATGCAGTGCAACAGAGAAATAAGTTTTGCAAATGAACAGCATTGAAATTATGAGAGATCTCGCCCTTAGTGCAGACCACCTGATGTGTCAAGAGGAGAGCGCGTCATTTGAGCCTGTGGGCACTCCCATCTACTCCCACCACGTTATGGAATGATGTCAACCTCACTCTCTTGAGAGCTCTCTGAAGGAGCCTGAGGAGTTTCTAGAGCGAATCTGGATCAAAGATCTCTCCTACAGGTTAGCTACGATTATTATTCCTGTGTGAGAACACTTGGCATTTGTCCTGCGACCTGAACAACCAATAACAAAAAGTTTATGGAGGGGGTTTTCATGGCTCCTTTACATTTGTACATTTTTCTTCGTCTCGCAAAAAGTAATTCCTGCACAGAAAAAAATACTCCTACAAAGTCCTCAGCAGTATAGAAGGTCATGAAATAAGTGTCTCATCTGGAAAGTTCAATGAAAAAAAAAAGCATTGTGACACACCAAAAGTGAAACATTGCTAGCCCAGATGTCTTGGCAATGGAATTTGATCGCTTTACCATCAAAGACACTCTCAGGGTTTCCATCTTGAATGTCTTGTATGCACATATTCAACAAATGGCTATCATTTTTACCTTGAAGAATAAAGATTATTTGAAAAAACAATGCCTTTTGCCCGCAATGTGCAAAGAAGTGACAGCGATAGCTGTATGCTACTACTAGCTGTATGTGGCTTTCTTGTTGTGCTTCACTTGTGTACGATGACGCTCATGAGCAACAGCAGCGCGGTACGCTTTCCACTCGCACTCTTCAGATTGCGTGCATACTTTGCATGGCCAGCCCATTGTGAGGAGTCTGGTACAGTGGCAACAAGCGCACAGCTTCAGGTTTATTTCCCTCTCCTTGCGCTGTCATTGACTACCGCGCCGGCCAGTGGTGTGATGTCATTTGTGGCATCCACTGTACCACGTGATGATATGATGGCACGGTAATGTCATTTCGTTTCTGCTATGCTCGCCATAATCACTGTCAATGCCACAAAAGCTCCTTGATACAGCTATCGCTGTAAAACAGAAAACGAGCACTATAATTATTTTAAAATGATGTGTTGCTAGGTGAAGCAAAACAGCAAACTAGCTCCACCGCAATACATGATAAGCTACATATCTTTTTCACCTGAACTACTGTTTTACTGAATTACTACTTCTTGCTGATTTTACAGTACTATTCTATTGTACAAAACTAACTGTTCATGTCCCTTCCGATATTTAAAAGTGGTGTGCCGAATATGTTGCTCAACTGACAAAATGTCACTTTGTGCTAGCAATATCCTAGCTCTATTTTCGAGCTCTTTATCTATCTATCTATCTATCTTTCTATCTATCTATCTATCTATCTTTCTATCTATCTATCGATCGATCTATCTTTCTATCTATCTTTCTATCTATCTATCTATCTGTCTGTCTATCTGTCTGTCTATCTGTCTGTCTGTCTGTCTGTCTGTCTGTCTGTCTTTCTTTCTGTCTTTCTTCCTGAGAACAGGGTTGTTAAGTAACTGAGTACTTGTATTTAGATACTTTTTGTGTATCTTGAGTAAAATATGGGATACATTTTTATGAAGGTATTTGTAACTTGTACTTGTGAAGATACCTGTAACTGAGTTACTTTTTACAGGTAACTTTTACTTTTTTTAGTACATTTTTGAGTACTTTTGAATCTGCTCTGAAAATGCTCTGTGCACTCAATGCCTTGAAGACTCTTCATGCAGTACCCACACAGAAGGATGCAGAAATGGAACATTTGTGATAAATTTAACGTTCCTCATTTTACAAAGGCATGCTATGACTTTATTTGAGGGTACGTGCATGTCATGACACTACTAGCACAAGCTCTTAATTTGTTGCAACTGGAGTCCCATATGTATAAGGGAGACTTATTTCTTCCGACCATAACCATGCTTCAAACAAAATTCGCAAGACTGTCACGTGAATGCATGAAATATTGCGCACCTCTGGTAGAGAAACTTCAATGCAGGATAAGAGAGCGGTTCCATTCAATGATGTCCGATGAAAGATTAGTTCTGTCTGGCATGTCACATCCACAATTCAAAACGCATTGGTTAGAAGAGAGTAAACAGTGTCTTGCGTGGCAGTCGTTAAAGCGAGAAATTAAGGAAGTGAGCAATGCTGCACGCAGTACAGTACAGTACAGTACAGTACTGTAGATAGTGACGCAGAGAGTTGTGACACACTTTTTCGTTCAGTCCAACAAGAACATCGGTTCCCGAGTGGGAACAGGAGTTTGTAAAGTACGCAGCGTTAATAACATTGAAAGACGTACTGCCTTGCAGCCCTTCCCAGTACTCAAGTCTGTATTTTTTAAGTACAACACTGGACTGTCAAGCAGTGCCGCAGCTGAGAGGCTGTTTAGTTTGGGGCGTCTTGTGACTACGAATCTCCGACCCCGTATGAATGATAAACATTTTGAAAGGACTGTGCTCCTTTGAGGAAACAAAAGATACAAAAATGCGAGTAAACACAGATGAAGTTCTATGATAAGTTGATAATTCATTTCACAATGAGCTATCGACTTATCATAGCTTTCCAATGTGGCATTGCTTGCCAGTCCAGTACTGCGTACTATCTAGTCATGTGCTATCAGTCAGTGCTATCTAGTCAGTGTATGCACAATCTGTTATTCAAACAAAGATCCATAGAAATAGGCAGACTGGAAGGAAAAGTGATAGCAAGTGGGAAAATTGTTGTAAAATGTAGAAACTAACTGTAAAAGTACTGGGTGTATTTCTGGGGGTATCTAGCTGTAACTCAGATACTTTTTGAACACATGTATCTGTAACTCATATACTTTTTAAATGCAACTTCAACAACCCTGATTGTGACATACCTTATAAAATATAACTTGCTGTGTAAGGTACAACTGGGATTTTGCAAACTAATCGAGTTCAGATATGATAATCGTGGTCAAATAGAGATCCTGTTAGATTTCTCGAAGCTTTTTATAGAGTACCCCCATCCAAATTATTATTGAAACTTATGTCCCCCCTTGGAGACAGTTTGTCTCAGCAGATAACCTATTTACTTGCATAATTAATGAATTTTCTACTCAGTAGTTGCATTGTACAGAGGGTGCGTTAATTACACTTAAAAAATGTATCTCGAGACTCTAGGCACACTCAACTACAGTTTTATTCCGAAGCATCCGAGTCAGCGTTTCTGGAAATGATAAAACTTTTCTTGTTGGCATTTGAATGACAGTCTTGTTGTACGAAGTCAGCTTCTATTCTGTCATCCATTGAAGAAATTCCATTTATAAAGCTTTTCGCAATGACATCAGGAGATAGCATGTGCCACATTAGAATGACCTGCTCGCAATCAGTCTGTAGTGGCGGCCGCATTGTTTTCCCAGTTTCCTCAAGATCACGTTCAGCGGTCACCATTCATTCAGTACACAGAAGTCGAACATTCTCTTTACATGTTTAATTCAGAAACAGGTGCATATTTACAAATAACATACAAACATACAAAAGATTCTTAAGTGTGTCATCTAGGAAGACTTGTACATAAAGTATGTTTGAAGTAGATGTAAAATGCTATTAGCATATCAGCACATATCAATACAGACTTCAATGTTTACCACAAAAGCTACAGGCATAAGACAAAGAAAACAACCAAGCGAGCGATGCGACTAACACAACCACGTGGGCGATTTCAATCTGATTGATTTGATGTTGCAACAAAGCACACAGACTAGGCTTCCTGTGTCCATTGTTGTGTGGAAACATTTACGGTTAGGTCGAACCACTGCATACATTTATGTTTCGAGTCACCTTGCATGGGTGCTGACAAAAAACGGGCGACAACAGCAGGACATAGTAGCAACTGCTATGTCTTTGCTTCTGTCTTTGGCCCTGTTTTTTGGCAGCTCCAATTTGAGATGAACTTTGCACCCATTTGTAAAAGCCACAATGGAAATTGAAGGAATAACATGGAATAAACAAAATCATAAAACAATAATGAGGGTAAGTGCAACTTAATTTAGCATGTGCTTGGCAGGGTGCTGATAGTGCCGCCATGTGCGCAAGTGTCCTATACACTTAGTTTAGTTGGTTAGCCGGGAAGTCATACCTTAAGCCCATGGTAAAAAAAGCATTAATATGAGGCATTATATGACTGATATAAAAAGGGATAATGTAATTTGACAGTGTGATTGCTTTGTGCTTAGGTGCCCATTAAAGATGCTTAAAACATACTGTAAAGAGAAAAAGTTGTCAAAGAGGTTCCACATGGTTTGCAAAGCCACACTATGCCATTACATTATGTGTTTGTAATTTGTGGCCTGACAATCTAGTCTTCAATGTGCCCAATTTAAAGCCCACCCTGCCACAGGATGCACATTTGAAAAGGATTGTTTATGCATCAAGTTTGTAAATGTGCATACTAACTATTAGCTTCAATTTACTTTCAACTATTAACATCACTGGTTATCATTCAAGGCACCAATATAGAAATATCAGATTATACCATTCTCAGTGAAAATTTGAAGGTACACATAGCCAAACCCAAACAAAAAATACTTTTTCGAACAAGAAAACGCTTAGCACCAGAGGAATAGTGCTTCACCTGCAAATTCAACTTGGTCCAACTAAAACAGCATGTGCTGTGAACATCAGCAGTCATCATGCCTGTGATCCACTTTGTAGCATTTCAGTGTTCTTTCATTTGCTTTTTAACACAGTGTTGAAAAAAAAAAAAAAAAAACAATGCATGGTCATTATTCAGGGGCACTATCAAGAACTGTGTTTGCTTTTTGATGTTTTCTGTAACATTGCAAAGTTGTGCAACAAATTCACTCAAGTCCAAAAACAATGACCATATTGGTATGGCCTGACCTTTTGCCTGTTATACATGGAACTTTTAGTACTGTGTTTACTTGCATTTTTTACACACGTTCACCAAAAGAAAACATAGTGCCATAGAGGTGAATATCATTTGCATTAAAAAAATAATAATAATAAGGCCGTAATACAAGATGCATATGCACTGCACTACTCTCTTATTCTACATCATCCGAGTCACCATCTCCAGAATGTGGTCATGTCACAGTTACTCAAAAGACCTTGCCATACGAGGTTGTCTCCTCTGCAACAACGTGCCCAAAAAAAATTTTCTTTAAGCTTTTTGCAATAATTTTGTGGGAACTGTAGTTCCAAGCCTTGATATCCACAACCAAGTTTATGTTCCACCTACAACACAAGTCATGAATATTCTTCATCAAGGACTTTAAAACACCCACATGTGTAGCAGTTGCCAGTCCTGGTATCATCGCTATGCTGGTACAGCACTCCACAGGCTTCTTATGAACTGGCACAAGGGGGGGAAAAAATGAAGCTTTGAGGCTATACAAACTATAACCATATGTGGCCACGAGAACTGTTCAACACAAGATGTTCAACCACATGTAAGAGATTTATTTCCATGTCTTCTCTACGCTTCGTCACAGAAAGCTTGAATATGCATGTGTAATTCGCATACTGCGCAGCATCATGCATTAAGTGCCCCAGAAGCTGAAAAGCGCCAGGAGCGGAGCAGAGTAAAAGCACTAGGAGCCGAAAAGTGCGTAAAATATTCCCAACCTGACAGAGAGCCAATACACAAGTGTGAATTAACTATGTGAGTAATCATGATGCAAGGTTTAGAAATTTGTTGGAAGATGCAGTTCATTAATCTACAAAAACAAGTTTTCTATTTTGACTCTCCCTTGAATTACAAAGCTTTTTCTAAAATTTATTTATTAAGCACTAGATGGCTCCCGTGCCGTCAGGTGAACAGGCAGCAAGGGCAATGCAAGATGTACACATACTCTTGGGGATCATTTCCATTCCTTTTTCAGTATGCAACAAACAACCCTAAAAAAATATATAAGTAGCTTTGCACAGTGTTGGGCTTTCCAAATTCACAATCATGCTGGAAACAGAAAGGTGTCAGTCCCTTTGAAATTTCCATCTCACTTTTGTCCAGTGGTCTAGCATGAACGCAAAGAGGAATGGTCGACACGATGCAGCCACTCTCCTCCATGCTAACTAGACTGTTCTTCACTACTCCAAAATGGAACTACTGTTTGCCTTCCACAAAACAAGTGAGCAAGCAGTATTCGAAAGTCATTGGACAATTGGAACGTCTTGTAGAAACATGATACGGCACACCAGAAACACAGTTAAGTACCTGCAACATGTACTAGGTACATGCGACATGTCCAGGTACAATTCCTACTGGATAACTGCTCTCCCCGACATGCTGATGTGGTGATCTTACTATCTAAGCTCATTACTGCTGCCACATCTGGTCCCAGTTACTGCAGGCTTATGCTATTCCATGTTGGGAGGATGGGGCGCAGCATAGTATCAGAGTCAGTTGCACGCAAAGCTGTTGCCAATCAAAAAAGAAGGAATGAAAGTTCACACGTGACATATGCTATGCAAGCCATTCCAAGCTACTTCACCTATGATGTACCATGAATGGAATAACCAGTGCAATTCCCACAAGGAAGCAGTGCAGGAGATTGAACTCTGCTTCTGATGCAATTTTGCCTTCCAGCATTCATCCAATCACATGCGCCTGCCAAGGTTTCTCTCTGCAGGAGTTCAGTCGTTTGCATGTTCAGCTAAGAGCAATTCAAGAGGTTTCTTTTAATGCGACGAAAACCTGAGTTTCAAGCACGAGTGCCAAATCTGTGGACCACTTGGTGCCATCTAGTCGGAGCTTGTCGCATTACCCGTGTAGTCCACAAAGGACAAAGTGTTGTAAATCAGACAATGACCATTATTGAACATGAACATCTTTGACACAAGTGTGTCTGGTTGGGTCAAACTACGTGGGAAATGTGAAACTCCAACCAAGGTTCAAAGTTTCACCAGAAGGGGTTCCCTATGTTTCGGAAACAATTCGGCTCCTTCCTGAGGGCTGACTGTAGCATAGGACTGTAGCGGTCAGTAGCAGCAGCAGCAGCTTTATGGTCGTTGTCATTATGGAGTTATTATTATATATGGTCATTATTACAGCATTTCAATTATAATAAAATAAATTCAACAATGTTGATGGTTTTCCAATCGCTTTTCAAGTTGTGCTTACACTGTTGCAAAACCACAGATGTCATGCCATGTGCATATTACTCAATTGCTTGACAACAACCTTCAAGTGCTGACACACCAAATCCCTGGTGTGTGTGTGTGTGTGTGTGGGGGGGGGGGGGGGGGATCACCGTTGCTTCTACATGCACCGGGTTGTATGTTTAAGATACTTAAGTACATAAATATAAATACAATCTCCCCCAACATAAGAAGAACGTCCAGTGTACCTTGCAATGTGCCAACACAATCTGTCAAGAGTACTATGGAAGTGGTTTGCTATCACATTTCACAGCTACCAATGGCGGGACACAACTTGAGGCAACAGTTACGACAATGTGTTGGAAATTACCGAAGGATGTGTGGTAAAATAGTGGAATAGGTCTTTTTTTGCAGAATGGACATGATTGTGCACTGAATGAATAATCCTGCTGTGCACCCAGCATGTCAAGCATATTTCTGTGGTCCACAGCCAAAGCATTGTCCTGCCGTAGTACTGTACAGGTTCCTAGTTCATGTTAATTGCTCAATGTGGAAAATTCCTACAATTTGCAACTCATGGTCTGTCACTTCTGACTTTCAACAACTTAATTAACACATCTGCATTGCAATGTTAGCAAACAAGAAGAGTGACATCATCACAGTTTGCTATGTTATGAAACACAATAGAGTTTTTACATATCTCTACTGAGACATATTTTCAAGTGCGCACAGTCAAGAAACTAAGACTGTGGACTGCAGAAAACTGTGTGAAAAGTTTTTAGCATGATCGCAAGCGTGCTCTTACAAAGCAAGGCAGGAAATATGTTTGCACCATTTAAATGCTACTTTGTAATGAACGAAACAAAAAGGAATTATGTTCTGCTACTAAACTTATCAAAATTCATATTTCAGATGTTTTCACTAAATTTTTCCTACATTTATATTTTGGTTCTTCCACCTGCTTACTGAACTCATACCTGTACCCATACAACCATGTCATGCATGCCATGCAACCCGTATGCATGGAATTAGTTCGACACCCCTGGTCTACAAATTGGGCTGTTAATTGCTGAAGAAGCTGAAGAGTCTGTGACATGACACTTTTGTAACGGAGGAGACTTGGTAGCACTGAACCCCCATTTCATTTTTTTCGTAGTGCAACTGCTGCCAATGCCCACAGAGCATGCTAGCATGGTAACGGATGAGTTAAGCAATGAAACTGTATCAGAATATATGCTGATTTCTTGTGTAGTAGTAGGGAACACTTTGCATTAATATCCACAAAGGCCTTTGTACAGAAAGTATGGACAAAGATATGTAACAGACAACCATGCGCTTTGTGTCAGCATGCTTCACGCAGCTTCAGTCACAGTGAATTATGTGCGCTGTAACTTTGTCTTTCAGCCATGGCTGAACAGCGTAGACGACGACGATGCAGATTGCAGTACACACACAGTTCTCTCTTCGTTATGCACTTTTCAACAGTCTGTATGGATAATGTTGTCCATGAAACTGAGCACAGTTGCCTCATTATTTCAGTGGTTCTCAGTGTGACGCACGTCATGATCACTAAGGAAGTGACATTTTGGATTGCTGGATTTCCTGCATTTCTGCTGAACTGTCAGAATCTTCCACGTGTCTCGTGAATCGCTTTTGAAGCCATTTCTGCCCAGAAACGTGAAACTAATGACTTCTACATAGCATAGGTGGCACTTTGGTGGCCTTAACTTTACATTTCAATGCTGGCCATAACTTTACATTGTAATGAAAAATGTCAACCTTAACGTATGAGGTTAAAGGACGGGTGTCCCCATTTTATCTCATGGGTACTGCTATCTTTATGGTGATATATGCTGTATTCCTGCTCAAAACTTCTTACGGCACGCTATCCATCCAAGTACCATTTTCACAAACATTGCACACAAAGGCGTAAAGGAAGATACAAGTTAGGAAAACAGAGTACTATACTAAAAGCACCGTGTAATACATAAATCAAAAGTACTTTTGATGTGCTACATGACTAAAACTGCTTGAAAACATCAAAATGGAAGCATTACTGAAAGCTCAACCTGAGCTAATGAGCAGGCCGTTCAACAAGGCAGAATCATTTCGCACATGAATGGGTGCACACTTCAACATTCTAAAACATTGCTATTCCTTCACAGAACTCTGTTCATGTACTGTTCGAAGACTTTCAGATAGTAAAGCTCAGTATTTAATGAGGGCAATCTAGTTTGCAAAAAGTGGTTTAAATGTTGGGATGTGGGACGGCTATACTGCAACATGGAGTTAATACATTATTAAAACAAGTTTTCTTTCTTTTGTGGATGGGATATACCAAATTTGTGGTGATCGCAAAGGAAAATATGGAATTTCCAGCGTTTTGGGAGATTTTGCTGCTTAACCATCCACTACACACATCACCCAGTCATTTGTGCAGACTCTCGACCAGGAACGTACGCTCAATATGGCAAGTGATGACGAGATAGCATATTGTGTGCAAACCATTCCCCCCCCTCCCCCCCCCAAAAAAGCTAGCAAAATTCTTCTTTATGACTGCCTCTTTATAAGCCTTTAAGTGTTGCTTTGGAGCTCTTCACATACAATTGTTTTCCATAATGCAGCATGTACTTACTTACTAAAGCAGCAGCTATAGCAACAATATTTTCAGAATACACATGGTAGATGCTGTGAATCTAACCAAGAGCATAAGTACCTGTTTCTAAGAGAATCTTGAAAGCAGTACAACTACCAAACATACATTAAAAAAAAAAAAAAAATTTATACTGGCACAACAAATGGTTTTCTTTTCCACAGGGGGCTGACTGACTGTGGTTACCAAAGCATTAAACATCTGATGACGCACATTATTCCTTGTCTTCAGGATAACAAATAAGGGTCATGCCCCATCTCGTGGACTGTTACCTTCCTTTTGTGCTATTGTTTCTACTATGCATTATGAATCTTTAAGAAAACAACTGCGCTACTCTTATAGCATGGCAGTGCAGCAAGAAGGACATTACTTTTCCCAGTTGAAATAGGGTGCTAGCCCAAAGTTAAATTTAAAAAGTTTGCACGTGTGACTAATAGATTGGCAAGTCATTATCACAGATGAATTTTTGAATGGGTGTGACTGCTGTTGATGTGAGGTGCAATAACAACAAAGTCCAAAATTGACATGTTGGCTCTGTGTATGCCCTTTGAGCCCATTGGGATGTACATGCATGCCTTCACTTTTCTTTAAGCGATGCCTCCAGTGCCTGCTGCAGTGCATCGTCGTCAGTCAATCCAAAGTCCTGCTGAAAACAAAAAACATATTCGTTTTCTTAGTGCATAATGTGTAACTATGTTTTTCAAGAAAGAAAAATTCAATATCCGTAATTGTCAGATCCAAGAATTGGCCAATTACCAGGCCACAAAGAACAGTCTCATTAAGCAACATTCAGACACTGGAAACAAATTGCTTCGGGTCATGGCAAGAGAAGGTTTTACCTTTATGTTAATTTTCTGTTCTCTAAATTGTTCAGCTTTTTGCTTCTATGTTAATGTTGTCAGATTCCAGTTTCAGTGCCTAAAGTGACAGGTTGGCCATGCCCTCTTCTAAAACTACTTACGTCCAATTGAAACCTGACTGTACATATCACACACAAAATGTCACTCTTTCTGACCCCTGTAGTCTTTGATAAACTCAATAAAAACAATCCACCTGTCCACATGCCTCATTTGTGTGCTCATATGCTTGTATCATTCTTGGCCAGTTTGTCCCTGTGTAAACCACCTCTATCGCATGAAGGTGACATTCCCATAGACATATGATGCAGTTGTGGAAGTAGTATGCAGACGGATGGTGTAGCCTTTATTCAGATGAAACGTACTACACAAAAAAATTTGTCTATAAATTATCTGCCACAATTCATTCTAAAACGTCTGGTGTGGAGATTACAAACAGTTGAAGAAATTGGCACACAGAACAACTGCATCTAAGATTGTTCTGGGCTCTAGATTGTTTTTTTAAATGAATGATGAGCAATATTATGGTTATACGAAATATAAAATCATACGTGATATGAATATGAGAGTTTTAATAAGACTTGATTAGATGTGCATGCTCCATCCGCCCTTGCAATAATCCTGCACAGACTCGGACACAGTTGAACCTCGTTAATATGACCGTGTTATTAGTTACTCCAAAATAGAAGGCATTGTTAATGAACATCTCACAGTTTATTTGTGGGAAAAAGGCTGATAAAAGCTTAGTTACATTTTCAGATTTTTTTTCAATGATAGTATTGCATGATGAATGGCAAATACATTCTGCAAGTCTGTGTTGCTGAAAGAATAGCAGATCTGTTCTGAGAACTTGACTGGCTGATTGTGATAGCCGAATAACGTACTGTAGACCTTCTCTTTCGCTGTGAGCAAGGCATCTTTGACGATGGCTCCTCTAGCTCTCATATCATTGAACTGTGTTAGCAGCAAGGTGTCGAACCGAACCCGAACCGTACCCGAACCGTTATTTTTTCCGTACCCGAACCCGAACCCGAACCGAATTCATGCTGCGAATGCAGTGTGCCGGCAAATACCGTTTTCTATGTAAAATGCTGTCCATCTTATTAGGCTTCCTTTAAGTGTATCTTGCTGGCACTGTGCTTGTGAAAAAAGAGATTTTGGGAACAGATGGTGTGATAAAGACAAAAATGGGGAACAGAAAGTAGCAGGACTAGACCACTTCATCAGCGTGAATGCTATTTGAAAGTATTCATCCATTTCTCCTTTCTCTCGCTAAAGGGGAGTACCTGGACACTAAAAACGTCAATGCAGACAACAGCAGTAAGCTATTAGCCACGCATTTCCTGATAAAAGCAGTTTTATTGGAGATATAAAATGGACGCGTTGAACCGGTTTGCAAACCAGTTCTATTTTTGGAGTGGCCAAACCAGAACTGAACCAAAACGTAATCCAAGCAACGCGAACCCGAACCTAACCCGTATTTTTTGCGGTTCGACACCCTGCTTAGCAGTGCCTTCTCTACTTTGGTGGCCCTTCACAAACAGTGCCTGATTCGTCGACAGGAACCTTTAAGCATTGTGGACACAGTAGATTTTCCTAATCTCAGGAAACCTCCCTCTTATCCTACTAATCTATTTCTTGATGGGTAGAAGGGCTCTACTTAAATCAGATGCATATTCGCTTCTTGATTCCGGCGGTGAGCTCTGTCCACGTGTGCTTCATTCCAGGAATGGCCAATGTACCTGTCCTGTACGACTGCAGCAGGTCAGTGTGACCAGGTGACCAAGGACACTGCTCTTTTAAAGGGGTTGTGATACTTTGATAGATGTGGTTCATTACATCATGCACACGTTCTATTGCACACTAGAGTACTGATGAAAAAACAATTATTTTTCTACATGCCATACTTGGTGAGATACAAGCCCTTGAATACACACACTCCTCAAGGTCTGACATCAGAGCTCTGACCATTCCCATTGGTAGTCGTAAGCATGTGACCTCTCTTGCACTTCCTCACTGGTGAACAAGCCTGCTGTGACATCAGAGCTGCATGAGTTTCGGTATTCATTGTGCCTGTTTTCTACGCGTCTTACCCCCTTTGCTGTAAAAACTTGGAATGATGGTTCACATTGATGCAAATACTGCAGTTGACTTTTACATTTATCCGGAATAACTTGAGATAAAGTGTCGCAACCCCTTTAAGCATAATATATGCCGGTGTCACAGAGAGCATCGTGAGTCACCTTGAAACTGGGCATGCAACTTCAGCATGCATCATCCAAAACCACAGGGCATTCATAGATCAGGAGGACCACTCATTTGAGTGCCGGCAGTCATAGTATCAAGGGTAGAATACATGCGTTCTCCCTCTATTTGTGCAAAAAGGTATTGGGCCTATTGTCAGATATGCAAATTATCATATAAATAAGGAGGATTTACATGGCGAGGGAATGGTTCCCTAGCAAAATGGTCATAAAGCGAGGATGTCAGGTTAACGAGGTTTGACTCTAATTGTCCTACATTTTGTACAAAAACTGGATGATTAACGGATGCATCATGGATGTATGCAGCATAGGGACGAAGACATGATTGTTAGAACGTAAAGAAGACAACAAGCCTGCAAACTCTCCACTGGTGAAATTTGGTGAGGGAAAAGCATATTTATACACTTCATAAGATGATAAGCATGAGCAGCATGTCACAACAAAAGCAAAGTAAACGGGAATTTAGCGAGGAGAACACGTGGAGAATTCTTAGTGAGGGTTGGAGCAAGGTATCATGTGAACAACACATGGGTGGAAAGAAATCATTGTGGTTGGAAACTAAGATTATTTTTTTCCAATACCAATAGAGATACAGATGGAGAACTGATGGCAATTTCAGCAATTTATCTTTCATTTTCCTAAGTACTGCTGCTTGATGCATTAAGAAAAATTAGTATGAGGGTGACTGAATATTAATATTTTTTTGTTTCCTTTCCTGCCATAATAAAATCTGTGGTGCTATGCATGTTACGATACGTTATGACTAGGCTTCAGACTTTTTGGATTTATCCGATGAACTCCGATGTTTCCAAGGCCCATGTGGCGGCCTTACGGTTTTTCCCATTTCCTTCTTCCTTTGCCCCCCCCTCTTCCACACCTACTTTTCGACTTCAAACTGATCCACGCATGAATGGCCCAAAAGGAGGATAGTGCACACACTTGTCCCATCTGTTCTATGCATCCTCGACCCTTGTGACTCTACTTGACCCCAGGCACTGGGCTAGTTTGGCACAGAACAGTTGTGTGTTCGTCACAGCTGCTACTCATTTTGAACCTAGGGCACCATTCACAATTTGTGCAAATACGTTTGTTTGTACTTCAATAGCTCTGGGTAGTAAAACGTCCGTGCTCTATATCATGTGGTCTCAGTCACTCTTGCACTTCTTTCCTTGCATTGTCTCTGTGATAACTACTCCGAAATCGGCACCGTTCATTTTTCAGACTTTTTATTTTCTCAGAGAAACAATTTCGGAAAACCTCTGATAAACAGCCTCCGAATTTTCCAAAATGAAAACTCCGAAGACTCGGAACCCTAGTTATGACGTGTCAAAACATGTACGCCATGACTTTACCACCTTCTCACTCAGTCAATTTTACAATTATGAGAAAGAAGTGACAAGTGGCGTTGTGTATAGAATTATTATCAAATTTCTCTCACACGGTGGTAGTGAAGCCTTCTGAAATTTTTATTGAACTTCAAGCGCAGTTCTGATAATAAGTGCTTGTTACAGACAAAAGGTACTACTAGGCATATATCACTTCATAGTAACGAAAAATAGCGGGCGGGAGTCAGCTCCTGCAGGATAAGACAACATTTCCTCAATTTGTTAAAGAAACTACCGTAATTACTAATTAGGTTATACTATTTCGAAGTAGGATTGAATTCTGACACTCTCACCAGACACATCCATTCTACTCCAACAATTATGTATCTTTGCTGTTGATATATAAATAACAATAACAATAATGTACAGGTAATGGGTACAGCGAGGACCATTATGACCTGAGACCTTGTGTGTTGTTGTCCTTTTTTTGTGCCCCTAGTCTCAGGGATCTCAATATGCATCATGATGCATGAGTTTTACTCTATTTACCTTGCTATACAGGGTGTCCCAGAAAATGTGTAATTGAATTCTAATAAAAAAACTACGCCACCAAGAATTATGCGGTCAACGGCATTTGTTCTTACTAGGTTTTTGCCACCTCCTGATGTGCATGTCATGTAACCTAAGTTTAATTGTGTACATTTTTGCGAAGTGAACTCGGAAATTTGCCAAGTAAAGGTCACTTTTTTACCCCACCAACATGAAGAGCATACTGAATTTACTCAAATTCATGATAATTGACAGTGATGTTCAGGATCTATCCTATCGGGAAAAATAGCCGAACATCATGCTTCTCGGGGCACTTGAGTATAACGCGCGAGGACTTTTTGAGCGCAATCGCTGTCAGTGCGACAAAAGGAGGTTGGAAACCCAGCCCACAGAGTAATAGTAGAAAAAGTGACAGTTCCTGAAATTGGGAGAGGGAAGGTATGGTCCCAGCCGGACGTGATAAGCTATGCCTGTGTTATCTTTTTCTACCATGCCGGTGTGGGCTGGGTTTTCAACCACCTTTCGTCACAAATTTCCGAGTTCACTTCGCAAAAATTTACATAAATAAACTTCAGTCAGATGACATGCGCATCAGGAGGTGGCAAAAATCTAGTAAGAACAAATGACGTTGACCGCATAATTCTAGGTGGCGTAGTTTTTTATTAGAATTCAATGACACGTTTTCTGAGACATCCTGTATGTGCCTCTGCTTAAGCAGTATCTCATACACAAAGTTCTCTTTTTCTTTATTCAATTGGTATCTAATAATTGGCCAGTGGAGCCTCCATTTGATTGATCAAGTTCCACTGTTTGTTGATTTGTCGATTGTGTCAAGTTACAACTCACAATTTGCACAAGTGCGATAAATCCGTAACAATAATAATGAGGTGTTCATTCTCACTGTTTTTCAATACAGTGAATTTTTCTACCAGACATTTTCATAGTACCCTCCCACACCCCACCTCCAAAGACCTCACAACACCTCCCAAAATATCTGTCAAAAAGGTAAAAAAAGGCCAACAAGCCTGCCTGTAGGTATGGCTGTCACGCACCCGCTGCAGAATTCCAATTCTATTTATCATTACTTTGGATGAACTGTCACAACCCTTTTAATGTACTTTCGTAACCTGCACAAAACAATTTGGTGGGGTAGGAGACTTCTCCTTATCTTGTAAGTAAGTCGTAAATAATTTTAAAGACCTTAAAGGAACTCATAGGACAAGATGTAAAAACAGCAGATAATCAGAACCACTTGCCTCTAGCATCTGAATGGCCAAAACAAAATATAGACAAGCACATAAGCCAGAGAAGAAGCCATGTCATACAAACTATTAGGTCATTAAACATGAAATGTCCAATTTCCTTATGTACGTACTAAGTTTGACACTCGATATCTCTGTCATTTCACTTTGACCGTTCTTCGAATTTTTTTATTGTGAAGGTACATGCTCACCCTTTGAAAAGCACATTCTGGTTTGTGATTGTCTTTTGAACTGTCTTTCTTAGAAAGCACTTTTTGTGAAAACAATGGATAAGTAAAAAATATGTGTTATTTTCTAACACGAGTTTGAAATATCAATGAAGTATTTGGCTAGGATGTGGCTAATGAATGCGCAGTACACTGATGGTTTGAGAAATCCTGTTCCTGTGAAAATGAGCCATGTGGGTGACCGAGACCAAGGTGAATAATGATGAGCTGAAAGCTGTAGTGGAAGCAGATACATCTCAAACTATGCGTGAATTAGTAGCAAGATTTGACATTACTATCCCGACAATATTGGACCATTTAAAACAAACAGGCAAGGTAAAGAAGCTAGATAGATGGGTTCCGCATGAATTAAACGAGCGTCGGAAGAGAAATCGTCTCGAAGCTTGCCCTTCTTTGCTGTCATGACAAAAAGGTGAATTATTTCTACACCGTATTGTTACGTGTCATGAACAATGGATTATTTTTATGAATCGCAAGCATTCGACACAGTGCTTGGCCAAAGATGAAGTGCAGAAACACAGTTCAAAACCGAATGTTCACCAAAAAAAGCTAATGGTGCCTGTTTGGGGGTCCAGCACTGGCATTATCCACTACAGCTTCATGAAATCTGGTCAATCTATTACAGCGGATGTCTACTGCAACCAACTGGATGAAATGATGAGGATGCTTGCGATTAAACAGCCGAGACTGATCAATAGAGAGAGGCCAATCCTTTTGAAAGAGAATTTTCAACCACACGTCGCACAAAAAAATAGGACTTGGAAACTCCCTGTCACCCACCATATTCACCAGACCTTGCTCCAACAGACTACCACTTCTTCCAGGCATTGGACCACTTCTTGCAAGAAAAAATATTGAATTGTCAACAAGCTGTGGAAAACGCTTTTCACAGTTACATTGTAACTCTCCCTCCATCTTCGCTGCCGGCATAAACAAGTTACCATTAAGATGGCAAAACTGCGTTGATAGTTTAGGCACACACTTTGATTAATTTTGCGGCTTCCTGTGTAAAATATAATAAGCAAAACCTTTGATTCGAAATCTGACATTTCATATTTAATGACCCGATGTATTGGGAAGCTTCCAGTACTATCCATGGAAAACCTCTGCACGTTCCCTCGCCTCATATGTGAAAGTGCATGGCATTGCAAACCACATCAAGTGAGTTAAATCTGAGTGTTCTGTGTCCGTGTGCTAATGTCAGTGCACATGAACGAGTGTCAGTGTACATGGACAGCAAAAACGGAAAACACAGAGAGAGAACCATGCTGAAATCAGGGTGCAACCTATGCATCTTACATGGCTGATATACTTTTGTGAAACTTTCGTTTTGTATCTGTCTGGAACAAACACCTGTTCTTGAATGTTCCTTTATTTAATTTGGTAAGCTAGAAGAAGCACAGTGCAATGAACAATGGGGTTTATTACATACCAAATATACTCGCATATTGGACACACTCGCATATTGAACGCACCCAATTCTTGAGTGCCGAAAAACTGGTACTTTTTTGTTCCCCGCACATTACATGCACCCTGACTTTAGTAGCACAGCCCGATAGTCTCGTGCAGCACCAGACAGCGTATCACGCTCGCGTGGCCGCTCCTATCGCGCAGTCAACGAGAAGGAACGCCTGGCGCCATAGTGATGAACGATAAATGCGACAGACATCGAGGAGTATTTCGTCCATGCTTGATGGAACGGAAGACTATTTGATGTAGGAGATCGCCACGGATATCTCGGCATAAATCGCGGCGTTCGATTCCGGGGAGATCGCCGTGGATATCTCGGAATAAATCGTGACCATGACGCAGAATCGTGACGTTCGATTCCGGGGAGTTCGCCGCGGATATCTCGGAATAAAACTTGATATTGGATTCCGGGGAGATCGCCACGGATATCTAGGAATAAATTGCGACGTTTGATTCCGGGGAAATCGCCGTGGATATCTTGGAACAAATCGCGACCATGAGGCAGCATCGCGACGTTCGATTACGGGGAGATCTCTCGAAATAAATCGCGGCGATGAGGGAGAATTGCGATGTTTGGTTCCGGGGAGATCGCCACGGATATCTCGGAATAAATCGCGACGTTCGATTCCGGGGAGATCGCCGTGGATATCTCGGAATAAATTGCGATGATGAGGCAAAATCGCGACGTTCGATTCCAGGGAGATCACCGCGGATATCTCGGCATAAATCGCGACGATGAGGCAAAATCACGATGTTCGATTCCGAGGAAATCGGCAGTGATATCTCAGAATAAATTGCGACGTTCGATTCCGGGGAGATCGCCGTGGATATCTCGCAATAAATCGCGACGATGAGGCAAAATCGCGAGGTTCGATTCCGGGGAGATCTGTCGGAATAAATTGCGACGTTCGATTCCGGGGAGATCGCCGCGGATATCTCGGAACAAATCGCGACGATGAGGCAGAATCGCGACGTTCGATTCCGGGGAGATCGCCACGGATATCTCGGAATAAATCGCGACGTTCGATTCCGGAGAGATCGCCGCGGTTATCTCAGCATAAATCGCCACGTTCGATTCCGGGGAGATTGCCGCGGATATCTCTGAATAAATCGCAACGTTCGATTCTGGGGAGATCGCCACGGATATCTCGGAATAAATCGCGACGTTCAATTCCGGAGAGATCGCCGCGGATATCTCGGCATAAATCGCGGCGTTCGATTCCGGGGAAATCTCTCGAAATAAGTCGCGATGATGAGGCAGAATTGCGATATTTGATTCCCGGGAGATCGCCACGGATATCTCGGAATGAATCGCGACGATGAGGCATGATCGCGACGTTCGATTCCGGGGAAATCGGACCCCGCGGATATCTCGGAATAAATTCGCGAAGGTCGATTCCGGGGAGATCGCCGCAGATATCTCGAAATAAATCGCGACGTTCGATTCGGGGAGATCGCCGCGGATATCTCGGAATAAATCGCGACGTTCGATTCCGGGGAGATTGCCGCGGATATCTCGGAATAAATCGCGACGTTCGATTCCAGGGAGATTGCCGCGGATATCTCGGAACAAATCGCGACCATGAGGCAGAATCGCGACGTTCGATTACGGGGAGATCTCTCGAAATAAATCGCGGCGATGAGGCAGAATTGCGACGTTCGATTCCGGGGAGATCGCCGTGGATATCTCGAATAAATTGCGATGATGAGGCAAAATCGCGACGTTCGATTCCAGGGAGATCGCCGCGGATATCTCGGCATAAATCGCGACGATGAGGCAAAATCACGACGTTCGATTCCGAGGAAATCGGCAGTGATATCTCGGAATAAATTGCGACGTTCCATTCCGGGGAGATCGCCGCGGATATCTCGGAACAAATCGCGACGTTCGATTCCGGAGAGATCGCCGCGGTTATCTCAGCATAAATCGCAACGTTCGATTCCGGGGAGATCGACACGGATATCTCGGAATAAATCGCGACGTTCGATTCCGGAGAGATCGCCGCGGATATCTCGGCATAAATCGCGGCGTTCGATTCCGGGGAAATCTCTCGAAATAAGTCGCGATGATGAGGCAGAATTGCGATATTTGATTCCCGGGAGACCGCCACGGATATCTCGGAATAAATCGCGACGTTCGATTCCGGGGAGATCGCCGCGGATATTTTGGAATAAATCCCGACGATGAGGCAAAATCGCGACGTTCGATTCCGGGGAGATCGCCACGGACACCTCGGAATAAATCGCGACGTTCGATTCCGGGGAGATCGCCACGGATATCTCGGAACAAATCGCGACGTTCGATTCCAGGGAGATTGCCGCGGATATCTCGGAATAAATCGCGACGATGAGGCAGAATCGCGACGTTTGATTCCGGGGAGATCGCCGCGGATATCTCGGCATAAATCGCGGCGTTCGATTCCGGGGAGATCTCTCGCAATAAGTCGCGATGATGAGGCAGAATTGCGATATTTGATTCCCGGGAGATCGCCACGGATATCTCGGAATGAATCGCGACGATGAGGCATAATCGCGACGTTCGATTCCGGGGAAATCGGCACGGATATCTCGGAATAAATCGCGAAGGTCGATTCCGGGGAGATCGCCGCAGATATCTCGAAATAAATCGCGACGTTCGATTCCGGAGAGATCGCCGCGGATATCTCGGAATAAATCACGACGTTCGATTCCGGGAGATCGCCGCGGATATCTCGGAATAAATCGCGACGTTCGATTCCGGGGAAATCGCCGCGGATATTTTGGAATAAATCCCGACGATGAGGCAAAATCGCGACGTTCGATTCCGGGGAGATCGCCACGGATACCTCGGAATAAATCGCGACGTTCGATTCCGGGGAGATCGCCACGGATATCTCGGAACAAATCGCGACGTTCGATTCCAGGGAGATTGCCGCGGATATCTCGGAATAAATCGCGACGATGAGGCAGAATCGCGACGTTCGATTCCGGGGAGATCGCCGCGGATATCTCGGCATAAATCGCGGCGTTCGATTCCGGGGAGATCTCTCGAAATAAGTCGCGATGATGAGGCAGAATTGCGATATATGATTCCCGGGAGATCGCCACGGATATCTCGGAATGAATCGCGACGATGAGGCATAATCGCGACGTTCGATTCCGGGGAGATCGCCGCGGATATCTCGGAATAAATCGCGACGTTCGATTCCGGAGAGATCGCCGCGGATATCTCGGAATAAATCGCAACGTTCGATTCCGGGGAGATCGCCACGGATATCTCGGAATAAATCGCGGCGTTCGATTCCGGGGAGATCGCCGCGGATATCTCGGCATAAATCGCGGCGTTCGATTCCGGGGAAATCTCTCGAAATAAGTCGCGATGATGAGGCAGAATTGCGATATTTGATTCCCGGGAGATCGCCACGGATATCTCGGAATAAATCGCGACGTTCGATTCCGGAGAGATCGCCGCGGTTATCTCAGCATAAATCGCCACGTTCGATTCCGGGGAGATTGCCGCGGGTATCTCGGAATAAATCGCAACGTTCGATTCCGGGGAGATCGACACGGATATCTCGGAATAAATCGCGACGTTCGATTCCGGAGAGATCGCCGCGGATATCTCGGCATAAATCGCGGCGTTCGATTCCGGGGAAATCTCTCGAAATAAGTCGCGATGATGAGGCAGAATTGCGATATTTGATTCCCGGGAGATCGCCACGGATATCTCGGAATAAATCGCGACGTTCGATTCCGGGAGATCGCCGCGGATATCTCGGAATAAATCGCGACGTTCGATTCCGGGGAGATCGCCACGGATATTTTGGAATAAATCCCGACGATGAGGCAAAATCGCGACGTTCGATTCCGGTGTGATCGCCACGGATCGATACCTCGGAATAAATCGCGACGTTCGATTCCGGGGAGATCGCCACGGATATCTCGGAACAAATCGCGACGTTCGATTCCAGGGAGATTGCCGCGGATATCTCGGAATAAATCGCGACGTTCGATTCCGGGGAGATCTCTCGAAATAAGTCGCGATGATGAGGCAGAATTGCGATATTTGATTCCCGGGAGATCGCCACGGATATCTCGGAATGAATCGCGACGATGAGGCATAATCGCGACGTTCGATTCCGGGGAAATCGGCACGGATATCTCGGAATAAATCGCGAAGGTCGATTCCGGGGAGATCGCCGCGGATATCTCGGAATAAATCACGACGTTCGATTCCGGGAGATCGCCGCGGATATCTCGGAATAAATCGCGACGTTCGATTCCGGGGAAATCACCGCGGATATTTTTGAATAAATCCCGACGATGAGGCAAAATCGCGACGTTCGATTCCGGGGAGATCGCCACGGATACCTCGGAATAAATCGCGACGTTCGATTCCGGGGAGATCGCCACGGATATCTCGGAACAAATCGCGACGTTCGATTCCAGGGAGATTGCCGCGGATATCTCGGAATAAATCGCGACGATGAGGCAGAATCGCGACGTTCGATTCCGGGGAGATCTCTCGAAATAAGTCGCGATGATGAGGCAGAATTGCGATATTTGATTCCCGGGAGATCGCCACGGATATCTCGGAATGAATCGCGACGATGAGGCATAATCGCGACGTTCGATTCCGGGGAGATCGCCACGGATATCTCGGAACAAATCGCGACGTTCGATTCCGGAGAGATCGCCGCGGATATCTCGGAATAAATCGCGACGTTCGATTCCGGGGAGATCGCCACGAATATCTCGGAATAAACCGCGAAATTCGATTCCGGGCAGGCCGCCGCGGATATCTGGCAATGAATCGCGACGACGAGGCAACTACAACAGTGTTATACTCTGAGATCCACATCCCACAATAGAGTGCTACAAAATTACTGAGCAAACGTAGCACTATAAGAAAACCATGGGTTACAAATGTCCTTCATTCTATGAAGCATAATCCTAAATAGGCCATTCAAACGCGTGGGGTAAAATTTTGCAGAATTTTTAGCGTTGTTTCTGTGAGAAGTGGCTAACAGTCTGCAAAGTGTGAGGTGAGTTAGCCTCATCTTGTATTTTTGGGACATGATCAAAATGCGTAATGATCGCTAAATTCACCCTGTAGTATACACTGACGGTGCCTTAGGCCGTCTAATATGCCATGAACTTACTATGCATGAAACATGCTACCCACAATACAAAAACATGACAGAATACAAATTAACTGTTTTGGACCACGATCTGTAATGCTCATTAAACCATGTTTATAGTTTCCTCACAGAAACATTATGGTAATCACACACAAAAAAGCACAAAATATGGGTGTCAACCAAAACATCCCCACAACAAAGAAATTGGGGGCACTTTTAATTTTATGAAAACTGCACCAGCAGTGGTGCTTGATCCCACACCCTCTGACTGGTAATTGGATGGCTCCAGTACAGGAGGGGGTGTTGGCCATAGACCTTGCCGGGGAACGGCTTGAAATGCTTCGGTCACCGAGCTCGCCAGGGTAGAGACGCAAAATTTCACAAATTTTTGAACTGCTGTAAAAAATGTTTCATTTTCGTTTTTTGGAAAAATGGGAAGAAGCAAAAATTTTCACTCTTACACAACGTAGGTTTATAAGTGAACATTATAGAACAAATCATGGCGTGATATAAATGATAAATATAGATTTTATTTGTTTAGCACACAAATACAAAATATAGCAGGTTTAGGTCGTAATCATTAGTGCTAGGCTGGACTGGAACTAGCAAACACATAAAATTATGTGGATATGCAAAATTCCCGGTATAGTTTTGGCTTGTTGAAATAGAAGAACGGCTTTCACAGATTTTCGTTTCAGAAAGAATTAGAGAAAAAGGAGAAAAACTAACTTTGCATCGTCCAGTGGCTCAAGGTAGATAGCCTTAGTGTTATAAGAACATGAGTAGCAATAGCTTTTATTTGGTCTGACTCCAAAAAGGCATAGTGTTTTATTGATACTATTTGGGCTCGTTTATGCACTGTGTATATTTTACCAGAACTTTGAATTTTTTAGTTTTGGGGTTGGAAATTTTGGGCAATTTTTTAGACGCTGAAATAAAATAGAAAGGAACAATTTTCCCCACCAAACTTTCTTTTTGTTGTTGTTGTTGTTTGTTCATTTTTCTCGAGGCCTTGCATCTCTACCCTAGGGCCGTTCCGATAATTTTTTTCCGGTGAATTTTTTCCGCCTTGTCTGCCCCGGTTCCAGTCCCACTCCTGGTGCCTTTTTATCAAACGCCACATTTTAATCTGAAATGAAATGTAACATCTTACCCTGTAAGTATCATACTCGTAACGATGTCTGAGGTTGAGATGACTTAGAAAGTTGATAGACTTCTGATGTGGGTTTCCCCATGGCATTGATGCACACACTGGACATACCTATTGAGAAAACATTACTTTCACACAGATTACATAAAACTAACTGTCTACAACTTTCTTCTGAAACACATTCTTTTCTCCCCCTCTGAGAACCGCAAACCAGAACAATTAGCACACCAGCACAGAGAGGTTCAGTGCTACGAAAGTGGTGCTCGCAACACAGGAAAAATGATCAACTCAGACCAAATCAATCTCATAAATTTCTGAGTTTTAAATGGTGCGGATGAAACCATGGCAGTTAGAAATTGCTTCATCTGTATGTGGAGTCACCAGGTTACTCCAGTTAAACATTTACTTACTTTTCATCAGTGAAAATAGCATCAGATACAGAGAGAAAATATCTAGATCAGGTCATACCACGGACTGCTGGTCATCAAAGTGGTTGGCATTGCAGTGGTCCCTGAGAGCAGACAAATCTAAATTGTCCACTTCACAGTATGGGCATGGAAAGGTGAACTTGTTTGTTTCCTCAGACAGTCTGCACACACGAAAAGGTGGTCGGTACACAGGTGGAGCAGCAGCAGTGGCTCCCTCTAGCTGCTCCATGCATGTGCTGTGATGAGCACGCAACTTGGATAGAGACAGCTGCACATAGTATGTGGTCCTCAATTAGAATACCATTTTTATTCAATTTTCATTACTATAAAATTGTGGCACTCTGTGCACTTAACATGAGGATTACATGCAGTATATGACCCTGTCCTACAGTAATGTGTATCGCCAAGCACCTGTTTCTACAAAACGACACATGCCTGGCTAAAAATACCAGCCTTTGGCCACTATCTGAATATATACTAATATTTCTATGTACAAATGGCTGTTCCGTCCAGACAGTTGTTGTGTTGCACTCTGCATTATTACTTTAGCATCACAAGACTGATGTACTACGCATCACACAGAATTTTGGAGCAACTTGTGTCCTAAAGAAAGGACCTCCAGGCCAGAGATTTTAGTATTGCTATAAAACTTCCGTTGATGTAGATGCCAAGCTTAGACTTACACCTGTTCTGATGCAAACACAGTCCTTCTGTTATTACCTCAAACTGTTATTTTGCAAGTTTGACAAACACACATCAAAAGACAGCAATTCTACATCACAAACGTTTCTTGTGTTAATATTCCTGCAGTTGATATGTATTCCTCTGGAGAAAATGTGTAATTATAATACAAAAAACCCTGAACTTGAAAAAGACAAGGGCAGAGTATGTTTTACACTGTACTCTTAAGAAAAACTGTACTTAAAATGGTAAACTTTGTTTCTGTCTTCCCCCATTGTTTTAACTGAAATTGATACATAGAGGAAAGGATATCCTCCAGACTCATCACCCTGCTAGTTATGTTTGAAACTGAAACCTCAACTCTAAACTGTGCACGTCATTATCCACGATCATGGTAATTTTTGTTACTAAGCCTGTGGAGATGAACTGAGACATTTTTGGTTCTGATTCCCATGCCAGTTTGAGGAAAATGGTTCAGTTCTGGAATAAAAATATCACAGTTCATACAGGTTTGAACCAGTTATACCTCTGATGCCACCACGGGTGCCGTCTATGATGTTCTCTGTGAAACGGTTTCGGATTGCCCTGTGCACCGGCGCGCAGGCGAAGTGGATCCGGGAATGTGGGCGGCTTTTCCAAATTTCTCAAAATTTTTTTAGTACTAAGCACGGCTTTCAATGAAGCTGCAAATCAAGACCCAACAGGTTTGTGAATTTTATTTCTTGGCTATGTGCTACTGATAAGGTTTTCTGAGGAATCACTTCGGTTTGGCAGTAAAGGTCGTAGCGAATCTGGGAGCTTTTCAACGAAAAAATAAGAGTCCAAGATCTACGGCCATTCGATGGGAGATTTTAAGACGGATTCAAGAAATGCTCTGGAGGAGCACCATCTGAAAACTTGAAAATGGCAGAGATGATGTGTTAGAAAGCGTGACATGACAGTGAGTTCAGAAAGCGGTTGCATGGGCTTGTTGGTCGTACTCAATCTTAATATCGGTAAAACAAAACTACCAGCTCTAAAACATTGAAAGATGACACAGACATAAGCACACAGACAATGTGTGCATGTAACCCCGGCTCCAAGGTGATACGTCGCACTGCTTTTCTGTACGTACCTTCGAGTTCCAGATGACCCAACTTTCCACTTGAACCGAGAACCATTAACCCTAATTTTGGGCTTTGCTCCAGAAAGGAAACAACAAAAAAAGTTTTTCGTTCAATTCCAGTTTGCCCAAAAATTTTTTTTTTTTTTAGGTTCAACACCCTGACTAAAAAAAGAAAAAAAGTTCACTGTACTATATTGGCTACTATAAGATGAAGCTCGCTAAAATGTGTGAGAATAATTTTTGATTCATGTATTGGAAAATGCTAAGAATATATAGGAGAAGAATAGCGCTTTCTTTCTTTTTGTGGACAGAAACAGTACCGAAGCTTTTATGCCTAACATCTAAAGACATCTAAAGACCATATACACACCACTTTTCTGCAACCAGAGCAAGGTGCTTTAAGGGTAGAGATGCTCTTGGTGAGTTCTTTTGCACGAGCTGTCTTGTTTGGATCAAACATGGAACGACACAGTGGGCACTTGGGGTCATCTTGCTTGCACTGTGCCAAGCATCCACTGCAGAACCTAAGAAAGGAATACTTGCTCGTCAGCTCTTGTTAAGTAACATCAGCAGTATGATGATTACAGTGCCACAAGGTCTATATTCTGGGGTCATACGTTCACGGGGTAAACTATATGTACTGCGTGTCCCACTATTTACATAGTTGAGAATAGCTACATTGCACTCACAGAAAAGGGCACAAGTGTTGCTGTACATTTGATTGGGTCTGTGTATGCTAATCATGGGGTAGTAGCTGAGATAGAGTACCAAAGCCAAACTAAACCTCTGGTTGAAATTTATGTTTTCAACACCACCACCTATATATGTACCGTGGTGTTGCTATATACCTTGTATCCCATGTTTTAACTTCATATTAAATGCTGAACTGTATTCTTTTACTAACGTACTAGGCCAGCACGAAAGCTTTTGTAAAGACGGAGATACATTGTACCTCTGCTTTGTCCTTTTTTAATCAATGTTGTTCACGTCATGTTCTTGTTAACAAAAGCCATAGAGAACTGTGCTTCAAGGTATTATGTTATAGTGGTATTTAGGTTTGCATAAATGTGCGTGTCTTGCTTTTTTAAATACTGCCTGCGTTGGTGATTATGTGGTTCCAATAAGACAACGTCTTGCTTTATTTCAAACTGTTATATATTTTACCTGCATTAAAAGATATATTATAGACAATTAACTATGGAGGCTTCAGTTTCTGCCATCCACTTTCTGTATAGCCAGATCTTGATGTAGTGAACGCCAACATGATGAACTTCATGATGTCTCAAATGCAACAAAACAGTTTCATTTTTCATATTTGACGTAACAAAGTTTCCGTTACAAAACGTGCTCCAGCCGTCAGACGTCCAGTCTAGTTGTCAATGGCCCATCCCCTGGTGTACGTCACATGAACTTCCTTCTCTTGTGTAATGCAGCATTCTGGTGTTGCTTTCCTCATTTTGTTATTTCTCGTCTCCCCAATCAGGCATGTGATGAACACGCTTGTTATTGTGGACATCAGAGTGTCACGAAAACAAAAGTTCCTGTCACTGTGGGAGAAGCTCACGATCGTCTGAGGCGTTTCAGCAAGACGTTCATCAAGACAGTTCCAATGACGACTTGAATAGTGAAGAACCCCCTGTTCATGTGTTTGTATGAGTGCAGAAAGAATTGTTCCCAATAACACAACACGTTATTATAAAAACTAGCATTGCCTGTAAAATATATATTACAAAAACATCCAGAAAATATTGAAACAATGCCTAGCAAGCTGTGCATGTGATTGCTTTAGGGTATATTATATTCCCTGAGATTAACTAGAATTTATCCTATGTAGGTCTGCCAAGATTTTTTACCCACTGGTTTTGGCTGTGATACTAAACGGCCTGTATCCATCCTAATGATTCACTTGCAAACTTTCAGTCGTCAAAATATCGAACTCCACAAAAATTCGTAGCTCGGTGCCATTTCTTTTTTGCTTTTTTATTGTTGACGGGGCTGTTCGTGTTATTAATGTAATGCGATTCATGACCTGAGCGAAATTGAACACAACTTATGATAAAGACTCAGGAGAGTGATTCGTGGAACTTGGGCAGCAGCGCGCCAAACCTTGCCACGCGAGCTGACTAGCGAAAGTGCGCACATCAGTTGCCGTACTCGCAGACTGATGAAACAGAGAAACGTTGTCCTCATTGCGCAATTTTCGCCAAGTGCGAAATCACTGCACACCAGTCTAGCTTTGGTAAATGCCCATTCACCTGGGGTTCAAGCTTCCTACAGATCCGTCCGCATAGCAACAGCGCCTCATTGCCAAAGCGTTCCGCCAGGCATTCTCGCGACAGTTACTTTAAAATTACAGTCATTTGAAAGTTTCCAATGTCTTCTGCACAAAAGGGCTTGTGTTCTATCCATAGCCGTTCATACTGCGCAATTACAATGTGTTGTACCAAATTATCATATGTGCCAAAAAAATGTAAACAAAGGGCTTTCTAGTTTCAGCTAATATTTCCCCCACGAGAAATCACTTCAATATGAATGACAACCAATATGTCTGTGAGAGGTTACGTTTTAATATCAAGTGATTCACGAAGAACAAGTTTCTCGAAAGAGCCAAGCATGCACTCGCTCGAGAACAAAGCCACAAAGCTCCAAGGATGTCTTACGTGTGTCCGCAGCTGATCGTAACTGGTTTCTGAAAAATCTCCAGGCAGATCGGGCATACAAATTCTTCCGTGCTGCTGATCGTGTTGTTGCTGGTTTTGAACAAAGACAGACGTGCTATCATCCTGGCTTGTACTGAGTTTAAATTATGATCATGTAAACAATGTTTAAAATGATGCGCAGCAAACCCCTCATCGTATATGACACAATCCCGATTGTCGCTCTGTGGGAGACGCAGGACCATCTGTTTGCGTTTGCCAAGCCTGCTCCTTTCTCAATACAACAACAGAGGGGCAACGACTTGCGAAGCCAAGGAATAGGTAGCGCCATTTGTGTAGCTTATTTTCGTCTTATGCATGTAATAACGATTTAAATAATAAATAAACGCTATAAATAAAATATATAAAATTAGTTACGTCCGATTATGAAGCAATTTTTGTTTTCGTTAGAGAAAACACCAGTGATATACGAAAACTCATGGCAGCTTCACAAGCGAACTCAAGTGTTCTCGAGAAAGTCGAGGCGTAATGCAGAATTCGTGTGAAGTGTGAGATCTGTGTGTTATACAGTCTGTGCTTCCCTATGTCAGGCCAAGATGTTTCTCTTTGCGCACGTTTTTACACTTCGGCAAGTTTTGCGTGCTTTTTCGAGCACGTCCGTCGCTACAGCCAAAACTGGACACTTTTTGCACAAGCTGATAGCAAAATCGAAGTATGTTTCATACTCTGACCATGCATTATTTTATTTTTTCGCAGAAATGTGTACATATGACCTTCCAATTGAAAGTTTGTTACACTCAAATGTCTCTTCTGAACTGCACTTGCATAGGGTTCAAAATGTCTAGCTTGTAGTTATGCATAGTGGTGCAGTCTCACGTGGAGGGCGAAGATACTAGCTAACTGGCGGCTCGTAATGGCATTTAAAAATATTTCTTAAAAAAGGGTCGAGCTTGAGGTGTAACGCTCTGGTGTGATGTACAGTGCTGGACAAAAGTTTACGGAACACGCTCCGTCGCATTCCTTCCTCGGAGTAACACGCTAGCAGCGAATGGTACCGTACGGACTTACAAACGTGTGACTGGGTTACCCAGACACATGTCTGTAAGCCTATGCGGTCCCATTCGCTGCTAGCGTGTTACTCCGAGGAAGGAATGTGCCGGAGCGTGTTCCGTAAACTTTTGTCCAACACTGTACCACTCTTTCCCTTTTCGCATAATGCTGTTTCATGCAGCAGACTGAAGTGTTCAGTCACGCCTTCATATTTATTGATATTTATGTACGGTTCGTTAAGGGCCTCTTCCAAGAGGTATTTCCCAACAGAATATATACATATCACATACTGGCATAGCCATGGGGGGTTCTGGGTATCCAAACCCCTCCCAAAATGGTACCTTTGGTAGTGCATTTGGGAGAGGGAAACGAGGGGAAATCCTCCTCTCCCATGTAAAGGCCCCATAGAACCCCTCCCGAAATATTTTTTTGGCCATGCCGCAGATGTGACAAGAACAAAGATGATGTTATGTAACATCAAGCAAAATCTAAGGCCTCTGCTAAGGCTGTCTTTTTAAGTTAACAGTGTAAGTCATTGACGCTATGGATTTGTAGGCGTTATTCCTGTCCTTAATGCTATGATGTAGGTAAGAATAAGGCAGAAGAGGGACGTCTCAGGTATTTTAATTTCGAAGTGTAGTCATTATGTGATGAAATACAGTCATGACTTGGAGATAACTGGAGGCGCAGAACAGAGGCGACAGCACAAACAAGAAAAATTTATTTGTGTCATCATTTCTGTTCCATGCCTCCGGTCACCTCCAAGCAGTGATGGGCAAAGTACCTCAGAATTATACTTAAAGTAAAGTATCAAGTACCTGGCATCATTAGTACTTCAAGTACAGTACAAAGTACCCAATTCCAAGTGTACTTCAAGTAAAGTACAAAGTACCAGGCAAAGTACTTCAAGTACTCATCAAGTACATTGCCAATTTAGTTTGTATCACTTTGCATTTCACTCTTTAGTATCTGTGACTTGTTTTTTGGCAAAAGTTCAGCGAGTATTCTTGACAAATGCTTTGAAGCCATAAAGTCTTAGGTTAAGTGCTAACCCGTGAATATAAACTTAATCAGAGGTCATAATTTGCAGTTACATGTAGAAAGGTAATCAGCAGCTGCGCTGTGATTATGCAAAATAGTATTACACCCTGACTAGTCTAGTGCCTGACTGATCCAGGATCACCTGCCTAGTGTGGTGTTCTGGTACTAATCTTCTGCTATAACAGACTAGGAAATTTCAAGGAGAAAAAAGTACAAGGCAACAGAAATTACATATTTCTGAGCATTTCTTGCTGCTTTTTGTTTAGAAAAAGAATATGAAGAAAGTAAAAAAGGATGAAGCACGGTATAAGCCTTCATTTTTATACGACTGTGATCTGCTGCAATGTAATCCATGTGACCAATTAAAAAAAACGTAAAATGTAAAAATGAAAGCCGGTGTGTCTTTTAGAGTGTTCATCATGTAATACAATCACACATATAATGTGATAAAAATGCTTATTAATTGCGAATGAAGGAAACAATATAAAAAAGCATAGAACTCTGCATTGCGAGGACTGAAATGGCAATGGACCAAGTCATTGTGCTGCCGGTTGCAATGTCATAATGTGTGCTTGTCTTTGTATTCCATTCGTTTTACATAATAATAGAAGCGTTGATACTTTTTCAACATTTCAAGCCTCTCAACAATAGATGTGCTTCAACAAATATGCTATTTAAATCCTTTTTGGTAAAATGTCAGACTGGGACTCTTGGTACCACATCCCACTAAAAGCGCTGAAGTGACGGCACGAAGACGAAAACTAAGAGATAGCCCTATCTGTGTGTTTTCGTCGTCTCGTTGTTATTTTAGCGCTTTTAGTAGGGTGTATTTTTGATACTCTTTTGTGACTTTTTGCCTGGAGTCTTAGTTTGGGTACTTGAGTACTTGATGGGAAAGTACTCAGAAAAAAGTACTTGAAGTACAGTACAAAGTACACGATTTAAAATGTACTTAAAGTGAAGTACAAGTACCCAGAAATGTACTTAAAGTACTACTTGAGTACTTAGTACTTCAAGTACTGCCCATCACTGCCTCCAAGTCATAATGTAGCAGCTTGTCTGCAAATTCTGCCTTTTGGAAATATAGTCAGCTGGAGTGAATATGTGGTCACAGAGAGATAGACAACTGAATAAAATTTGAATGAAAGAGGTATAAACACAAGACCTGTTGCCTCAGTAAAAGATCCTGCGAACAACTTCGTGCTTTAGTAAGGACATACTAGTGAAGCACAAGTAATGACAAAAAATAAAATGTGCCACGCGATTTTGAACAGCTTCTAGCTGAGGTTTCGAGTTCCTAGCTGAATGTTGATGAAGCAAGGTTCCATTTAAGGCATCTGAGTGTTCTGCCGGTATAAGAGACAATGTGCTAAATGCGAGTGGACCGAGGTGAGTTAGGTGTAGGCCCAAGTATTTGTATGTGCAAAAGTGGTTTGTTTTGGAGATAATAAGATAAGATATCATGATTACTACAAGTGAAGTACAGAATTTTGCACCAATGTACAAAGCAAAATCAGCTATAATCAGTATGCCACTTCAAGAGTTGTGCCACTTCAAGAGTTGTGCCACGTCATTTTGTAGCAGAACACGATATTCTGTGGAAAGTGTCTTCGAATAAATGAAGCAAATACCTGAAAAAAGAATGTAGTAGTAGAGTCAAGCGATATAGGAATGATATTATTACAAATAAGGGAAAAGAGAGGGACCAAAATACCGGAAGTAACAGGCACAAGATTGGATGCAGTGTTATTTGCAAGAACACATTGCCTACGGTAGGAATCCAATGAATAAAAGCAGGGTTAATATTGAGCTATCATAGTTTTGCACGAAGGTAGCCATGAGGCATTCTATCAAAAGCTCTAGAAAAAGCTACGAAGGTTGTATCCGTTTGATAATCAGAATCAAGATTAAGCTGTAAGCCATTAAGAGACAAAGTTAACCGAATATTGTGTGGGTAGCCCTTCCTAGAACAGTGCTGAGATTTAAATTTACATAGATCATGTGCAGGTGCAACATGTGTTGTAAGAGCTTGGATGAAATGCTTGTAATGAAAAATGGTCTATAATTAGAAGGCTTTGATCTATCACCACTCATGAGGACTGGAACAACTTTGATTCACATGCTGGAAGTGCCTGCAAAGGCGGGTTCTGGATGGATTGTAGTGGCACCCCTGGCGGGCCTCTTTGTAACGAGGGTCCAGCATTCTAATGCGGACATGCCTAAAAAATAATACCAATTCTTCTGTATTGTCACCTAATGTGATGGGCCAAAGGTTGGACTCTACTAAAGAGGAATTCAGGTTTTTTAGGGACAGGGGATTATCGAGCTCGTCATATCTTTCATTGCCCATCATTTGCTTGAGTCTCACGAGTCGTTCGTAGTCGGCTCTGAAGTGTGTTGTTACTATAATGCTAAAGCACTATCTCTCTACTAGGACACGGACACCTAACCTGTATGCGTGTACTGTAAGTTGAGCTTCAGTTTTGCATGTCCGTCCATATGACACGTGTGACAGCATGTGGCAGAGTTAATTCTTCCTGCTCTCTCTCATTTTCTGCAGCCTCATGATTCTGCTGTCCCCAGTGCGCTCAGGAAACCACAGGAAATTACACAGAGGCAGAAAGTACTAAATGCTGTTTTCATGGAAAATGTTTCGAACATCATGTTTGTTGGGGAAATTGGCGAGAGGCTTCAAGGCTATGGAATAGAACTTACAGAGGTAATGCTGCGCACGCGCATCGGCTT
Organism: Ornithodoros turicata; assembly: GCF_037126465.1. NCBI lineage: Eukaryota > Metazoa > Arthropoda > Arachnida > Ixodida > Argasidae > Ornithodoros > Ornithodoros turicata. The sequence goes on from NC_088201.1 coordinate 30,223,170, forward strand.
ACCCTTTCTGATGCAGTGAGTGTTACGTTTATTCCTTAGGTACGCGTTTCCGCAGATTGTACTCACCTCAACGTCTATTGGGTCACATCTCTCAATCTTCCTGGAATTCAAGAAAAGATTTCAAAGTTGCTTTTGTCCTGCTGTGGGTTGTTAAGGTACGCCTTTTGACTCTACTTATTTGTGACACGTTTAATGAATTTTGCTCTTTTTCCTGCACATGGCCACAGACGCCAATAAGGGAATAATGAGGTAGCATATACATGTAAGAAATTGTTAGGGATTAGGAAATAATGAAAGACTGTGCTTTGTCCCCGCTGCAAGTATGTCGCCGTGATGTAGGTCTAGCATAGTTTGATTTTCGTTTTGTGCATATCAGTCCCATTTGTATGCTACTGGCAGGCCTGGAAATACTTGTCGTTCCATTTCGTTTTATTTTAGGGTACAAGCCTGTATGTGGTATATTTCAGCATGGTGCAACTAACATTCAGTTGTGCAACAACTTTATTTTGTATGGCAAAAGCCTGCCTGTAGTTTTGTCCGTTGCACCATGTTGTAATATGTTCAAGTAATGTGCACAGTGAAGGGTTCTGAATTCCACAAGGAAGGCTCCTAATAATAAGAAATATGCAGCTGTGAACTTCTTCCAGATTCCTGCAGTCATCATGAACCTGTGTGATAAAACAAAAATGCCTTATATCAGATGATGGGCCAAATGGTTAGGCCTTACTGGGAAAGTTCTCGATGGGTCGCCACGGTTTAACACGTGTGGGTTGCCTGACACAGTGCACGTACATTGCAACATTGCAAGCGTACACTAGCTGTCTTCAGTTTGTCAGAAAGTGCATAGGGAGTGCAGTGCAAGCGAAGTGCATGACAGATGCTGCCCTTGCACAAAGTACACTAGACCCCTCTCGAATAGAAAAGTCAGATCGTTTGTCACAGATGTCTGCACTGCATCGCAACTTTTTGAGCAACTGTTGTCAGTTGACTCAAGGAGCAAGAACCGGCCTATCTTGACAAATTTATTGCCACTATGCAACAGATTGATGATAAGATATTGCCTACAAACAGTGTATTCCATGGCCACCCTATTCACGTCGTCTGCTCCACAATGCGCAAAAAGTTGCATGGATGTCCGAGGTGCATCATTTTTGTGAACTCGTGCTCCACTCCCACAGCACTTGTTCCAGTTGAATCTACGAGTGTGGTACAAAGGCTGCACCTCTGCTGAATCGAATGCGGGAACTTGCACAGTTTGCACTGGTTCACGAACTGCAGGCCAATCAAAGACAGCTACAATGCATTGTTTTTAAATTCACTTCTGAGAAAACTGCTCACTGGCAACTTCTGCTGTGTATGCCTGGGTACACCTTCTGCCAAACAAAATAACAGGTACCATCATACTTCGATTACAGAATGGTAGTTGGCGAAAAGGCACCGGCAGTGATATTTAATCGAACCATGCAACTGAGTGTTGTGTGGCTGATGTGTTGAGTTTGTCCTTCTATGTTTCATTGCCTCGGCTAGTACTGTGTTACATGCCTTCATAGATCCTTTAAACACACAATGTAAGAGTTACACAGTTATCTTTTAGGAGTACCTATGATGACAATTTAATTAAGTTTACATGTTCAGTAATGGTTTCTCTAACTTAGTTATGCTTCTTCACATAACCGTAACTTAATTACACTTGCAAAGCAACGTGTACAGCTCTGCATATGCATGTGCTTGCAATGAGGAGCACAAGTACTGTTCTGTAGGTTGATCAAGATAGCACCTACTGTAAGTGTGTAGTTTAGACCAAATAATGCCTGATAAGGTGTAAGCAATACAGTGCATTAACTCTGTTAAACTCTATTAAAATGGTTAAAATAAGGACAGACGACAACATAAAGATAGCCCACTATCAACAATGTTTATTGACAAGAAACAACAATGACACTCAGCTTAGAACCCCAAACGAACTCCCTTTCCCTTTCAGACAGTCCAATCGGGGCATTGCTCACGCATCTACTCCCTCCCTCCCCAATCAAGAAAGCTTCTCAGATTTCACGTTCCCTGCTATCACGAAACTTCCCTTTATCTGTGTGTCACAAGCATAATATCACACCCACAATCACACCCACATGTGAAAGAACATCACAAAGAACATGTTCGGACATGTGTTTGTCATCAGTCCTTATTTTAGCGCTTTTAATACCATGCAGTACCAGTCCCAGGCCCAGTCTGACATTTTAAGGATTAACTCTCAACAAAAAGAGACCAAAGTCTTGATCCAACTTGACCATGATGATGCAAAGAGTACGTACTCATTGACTGTTCTGCTTTAAAGGGACTATGAAATTTCCCGAACCCCCATACTTTTTTTCGATGGAAACTGTTCTTCCCGCAGAGAAACTAATATGCCACAAATTTTTCCGGACGAAATCGCTCCACTCTGCGAGGAGCGCGCGCTGGAAATGTCTCTTCCGCGTTCTCCTCTCCCGCGCATATTTCCCTGCCGATGGTGTAACTGTACGGACCGCACTTCGGTTACCCGTTACGTCACCGGTGTTACACAATGGCAAGTAATGCCGCGAGCTCGCGCTGTGGCTGCCGCCACTGCCGAAATCTGCCGATCGCGCGAAAGCTGCTGTCATGGAGATTTCCACTCCCGATGAACGCAGACGCGGGATCCTACGGCGCATGCTCCTGGCGGGATTCCTCGGCTCGGCAACACGTCACGATCACGTGTTGCTGAGCCGGCCGTGGTCGCGTCAAGTTACCCGCTGTGTCTCCGCTCGGCAGCTCGCTACGGCGTGGCGCCAGCTGTCCTCCCTTCGCCGCAACGTTTAAATTCGCTCCCGAGAAATCCGCTCGCGCGACGAAAGTAAAGTTTCGGTTCTAGACTCAGAAAAATGTCTTCTTTCGAACGAAACGAAGAAAAAAATCGTTTCATAGTCCCTTTAAAACCACCTGGTGTAAAGGAGCACCCTAGAATTTACCGAGTGATTGCTTCGCAAGGTTATTAAGAATTTTCCTTTGCCTCTTTAAGTTTACTTCTTACTTGGTGTTCTGGAGCTTGAATCATTACAGGTATTAGTTCTATAATTGCCTTCACTAATTACGAGGGCAATCCGAAAAGTAAGGTCTCCGAAACGTTGGGGATCCAGAGAAGCTGTTCGTGCGGCTGCTGGCCGCACTGCTGTGATTGGCGCGTCCTCCTCTCCTATCCATTCATGCACGCGTCTCACTAGGACGCACAGTATTGGGTATTGGCTTGGCGGCCGTTGAGAATGGAGCTCCCGCTGGACGCTACCGCGAAGTGCGAACTTCGCGCAGTTATTCGATTTTTGAACGCAAAAGGCGTTCAACCAATCGAAATCCATCGCCAGTTGGTGGAAGTGTATGGAGGCTCATGCATGGGTGTCAAAAACGTCCGCAAGTGGTGCAGAGAATTTGCAGCCGGCCGTTCTGAAATTCACGACGAACAGAGGAGCGGCAGACCGTCAATTTCCGACGAGACAGTCACGAAGGTTGAGCAAGCCATGCGTGAAGATCGGCGTGTCACTCTGGATGATCTCAACATTTTGGTTCCTGAGGTTTCCCGAAGCACCATCCACAGGGTTCTAACAAAAAAATTGCAATATCGGAAGGTGTGCGCAAGATGGGTGCCACGGATGCTGACGGAAGACCACAAACGGCAGCGAGTTGATTCTTCCCGCGAATTTCTTTGCACCTATGCAGAAGAAAAGGACAACCTCCTGGACTCGATTGTCACGGGAGACGAAACCTGGGCGTTTCACTTCACACCTGAAACCAAACAACAATCACGCGAGTGGCGGCACCCCTATTCGCCCAAGCCGCGGAAATTCAAACAATCACAATCCGCTGGTAAAGTGATGGCAACTGTGTTTTGGGACCGGAAGGGGGTATTGCTGGTCGACTTTATACCTGCAGGGACCACAGTAAACGCTGACAGGTACTGTGAGACACTGAAGAAGCTCAGACGGGCAATTCAGAACAGGAGAAGAGGGATGTTGAGCAAGGGCGTAAGCATTCTCCACGACAACGCTCGCCCACACGTCGCCCGTCAAACCGTCGCTCTCCTGCAAGACTTCGGTTGGAAAATCATCACCCACCCACCATATAGTCCGGACTTGGCACCAAGCGACTACCACCTCTTCCCTAAGTTGAAAGAACATTTGGCAGGAAGGCGATTCAGCAACGACGAAGACGTGAAAGATGAGGTTCAACGCTTCCTCAAGGACAAGGCGGCGAGCTGGTACGACATGGGCATCCAAAAACTACCACAGCGTCTTCAGAAATGCATCAACCGAAACGGCGATTCTGTAGAAAAATAGATAATTGCTCAAGCTTCAAAATGATGTAAATATCACAGAAAATAAACAGTTCTTTGTCTTTCAAAAAAATAGGAGACCTTACGTTTGGGATTGCCCTCGTACTATCTCTCTTGTTATCTTTGGATGAGCTTTATGCTTCATTTTGAGTGTAAAATTTGTTCAGTGTTTAGTGACATCCTTGAAAATACCTCAAGGGCAAGGGACACCACTTTCGTAGTTAAAGTTAACCAAACACATTTTTAGATAACCCAAAAGACTCATTGTTTTCTTTATGGATATTATAATGTTTCTTAGGGGTGGCAAACTATGGATATTGCAAACTGACATTCCATACTGTAGTTCTGATGGCCTGTGATTTGGTTAAAGGGACGGTCACATTCGGAAACCCATCTACAAAACCGATACCACTATGTTCGGCATCGGCCGATAATCTACCTGGCTAATTTTTTTGTCAGAGACATGCTTAGATATTAAATACTAAACAAATTTTAAAGATCAGCGCTGCTTCTGTGGTGTGACGTCACTCCCTAAGTGGGGGAGTGAGAGCGTGGCGCTCAGAGGAGGAAGGGTACCGGCCAGATGCCCCATAACTCTTGTGAGATGTCCGCACGGTCATGGCATTCATTTTCTTGAGGTCGCGTCCTCATTGGTTCTTAGGGACTGACGTTTGCTTGTTTTTCCGGAGAAGAAATTTTGGAATACTCTGAACATCTGGTGTCTGCTCTTGTTATGTATTCCGTCTAATAACTGTCAAACTACGCCACTAGTTCGCGTGGGATTTTTCATACCGTGGTCAGTGGTCCAGGAGGAGTAAAGTGACACTATAGTTTCGAAATTGACTTGAACGGATATGTCTGTCCCTTTAAGCACAAAACCAGTTACTGAAATGTTGATCATTGGAGCTACATGTCTGCTAGTCACACTCTCTTCTGCATATTTAGTGATAGAGGGGTCATTTTTGCTCAGTCCTCAGTCCTCATGTCTCAACATTATGGTACAGAGAGCAGCAGTTGCTAACAAAGTTTGTTTTTATAGGTCTGAACTTATCAGTTGCGTGTTCATGGGAAGGGTTCCAAGAATAACTTTTGTCCATGATGCAAGTTATCTACGAGCTCGAGACATGGAGCAGGTTATCAATCGTGTCAGTTTGGAAATTCAACAACAAGAACAAGAGTGCTCACACTTAGACTTTGTAAGTACAGAAGGCTCTACTAAGCAGCAAACTTTTCTGTGATACCTTATAAATGAGTGCCTCTTGCATATACAGGGGCATATTTTTTTATCCTTTACAATTCTTGATTAAAAAACTATGGGAGCAGCAGAGATGTATCGTATTTGCAGTTGAGTTATACGGCCATGCGGACATCCTCATGAAGAGAGTATGTAACTACAACATAACTACTCTTAAAACATACAACTCTTTAATTAGGGGATTTAAGGCAAAAGAGAGATAGCAGAATGAGAGATAATCCTTGTTGGAAGCCATTCCACTTCTAAATAATCCTGAAATGTGCACGTGTGTTGAAATATCCGTCACCGAATTTTACTACGCCGGTTGGGAGTGCAGGGAGCCAGCGCTTATACCACATCAGAGGACCACGTGCTTTGGAGTGATGGAGATGATTGGAGTCTGTGCTGATCTGCTGACCAGATCCATTGCTTTGTGGCCCAGATAAGCATCCGTCGGCAAAGGTCATGCACTTCTGACGCGCACCTGTTTGGTTTTGGCTCATTTACGTAGCGAAATTCGGTGATGGATGTTTCATGGCACACGCTCGTTTGCCTGAAATTTCCTAATTGAAGAGTTAATTAATTAATTTTAGGTAATTAGTTGTCTTGTAGTTACATACACTCTTCGAGAGGATATCTGCATGGCCGTACAACTCAGTTGCAAAAATGACATCTATGCTCCTCTCATAGCTTTTTATTAAAAAATCTGTAGGGAATAAAAAAAAATGCCTTGTGTAATACCTAATTTTCTCAATATTAAACTTTCTTATTATAATTAGCAATAGTTGCTTTAGGTTAGAAACCCCCAAAAAAGTGGTCTTCTGCTCCGGCATCATTATTCAGTCAGTGCATACGGCGTAGCCTTGAATTATGTGTGATAAAATTAAATTATGAATCTAGAAGTTTATGTTCACATGAACATCATATTTTATGTAACCTTCTGATACATCTTCCTCAAACGACATCTACCCATGCACTGCTAGTAGGGCTAAAACGAATTAGCAGTACTGGGACATTTAAGTTGCAAACTCGTATGTGTGGAGGCAGTGTACAAACTGATGTGCAGCCACAGAGCTTTGGCTTATTTTTAATGCAGAATGCATTCTGACAGCAATAATGTCTGAATTTGTGAGATGTGATTTGATCGGGACGTCCTTTACTCTGGCAACCCTCTTCATACTGCCACTGAGGGGGACTCTACTCCCTCTCCACTTGCTCACATTCCTTTTCGAGGAAGACATCTTTTTGCTTCTTCAAGCAGGACTTTCACCAGGGTCCTATGGCTTTGATTTCAAACGCTGGACCATACAGCTATCCAGAGCTATCTACTATGATTGACATTTATGTGATACTCAGTAGGTCTTTAAGGGGCACCAAACAGGTATACAAGGTGCACCTTTTTTTGTGCACTGTGCTATATTACCAACAGTGAACATTTTCCAAAAATTATTATCACAACAAAGTACATAAGGTCTCCAAACCGACCCAATATTCACTACACTCTTTCTTGCTCATTGCCCACCCTGGGATGCCCTGCCGACACATTGGCTAAATGACCTTTCAGCATCAGCTGAGTAGATTGGTACAAGCAGATACCCCAGAGCAATAGATGCTAAAGCAGTCGTAAACTCTTTCATTCCGGACCAGAAACTCATGATGTCAAAATCTGGGCCACAGTGTGTTTCTTTTGAAAGCAACTGAGAAAGTGGGTTGTCACAGGCCTGCGACTCACCTGCACTTTTAAGGTCCAACTGCCATTCAGCAGACAGAGTAGCTGAGTGAGCTGCAAGTCCAGGTCCACTGTAGTGCTCTCGGTCCTGTGTCAGTGAAATGATCTGCAGAGGGTCCAAACACCTTATATACACTCGAAAAACTTCCATGTGTCAGATCCTTCCAAGTAGCTCTCTGCTTTCTCTGTAGCTTTCTTCATTCCATCTGTCTCCTAGAAATGTGGAAAGCTTCGAGTGCTGGCACATTTTCAGCTAGCACTAAGCTCTTGAAGTCCTCTTGCGCTGCAGCCTTAAAATGGCCCCACAATATTAAGCGAACATTGTAGGCTTTATGACTAGATATCTGTTGGCTCTCTGCAGCCTTCAGAAGGCTTTGTCTTTTCCTGAAAAACGCTGATGCAGCGCATGCTGTACTTTAGTTTTGTGTGTTGATCACCAAGTAGCTGTTGAAGAAAGCCAACTTGCACTGTGTCACCAGTCTTTTTTTGAACCTCCGTTAGAAGAGAAGGGTAGTGCTCAACATACGACAAATGTACTTGGAGAGCCTCTAGCCACGAGTTCCACTGTGTCTTGACTGGTGCGGGGGGTGTCTTGGGTTCTTCTACACCACACTGTTCCAGACACAATTTGTAGAGAGCACGTTTGCTGCTTTGACAATCTGAAAGCTTTTTTTTTTCATTGCCGCTACAAACTGGTCGACGAGTTCAAAAGAGTTTTGCATCGTGCCCCCTACAAGGTTCACCGTATGCGCAACACAAGTAATGTGCACAGAGTTTTCGCACAAGAGTCAGACGTGTTCCTTATACGCCTTGATCATGTACGCGGTATTGGCGCTCATGAAAGCCGTGACGTCTTTGAACTCAATGCCATACGTTGTCACCATCTTGGCTACGATGTGGCTGATGGTACCCACGTTTACTTCGTCAACGAACTGCACTTCGACGAGCATTGGCTTCAGGCGTTCGCTCCCGCTGCTCGTTGACTTCACGAAGAGAACATTGACGACAGACCTCGACCTGTCGTCGCTGGCCTCATCCACTAATACAGAGACAGTCGATCCTCGCAATATGTTTTTCAGAGCCGCTACATGTCTTTCGAACAGCTGGGGGAACACGAACGCGAAGCGCGCCAGAATGAGGTATGGAGCCGCCGTTAGTCACTCGTCGCTGGAGGAAGCTTAAGTTTGGGGTTGCCCACATTTTCCAGTGGAATATTGGCGGAGGTTAGGGCTTCTAGGAATTCCGTTACCACGTCTTCTTTGGCTACCTTGCTTTTCACCATGAATTCCAGGGTTCTTAACCTTGCGCTCGCATCATCCCCTGACTGCTGTGTTTGTTCCTGTTTCAACTCGTCGGATGCTTTCAGCTTTCAGCTGTTTCGTGATGCTTGCTGGTAGCGATGTGGTCGTCGATCGTTGATTTTCATCTGTGACCAACAGATTTTGCGCAAGCTCTACAAAAGAGAATTTTGCTGTTTTCATAAAAGACCGCGGCCTTATATTCACGAGCGTGGTCCCAGGCAGTTTTCAAACTTAGATGTGACCAATCTTTGTTTCTTGTGCTCTTTGTTGTCTTTCTCACCTTTGTCGCCCGAAAACATGGAGGAAATGCACGGAATCTAGAAGTGCTAGAACTAGAACTATGACCAGAACACCTGAACTCCGTAACACAGTGGCTCCGGGAAGCGGCAGCGATGCCGACGGCAATTGGGCTGGTATTGGATTGACGTTTTCATCTGTGTGCCCAGAGAAAAAAACAGGCGTTTAAGATATAGAGAGTGAAACTGCATTTTCCGGGAGATTTGCGTCTCGGCCGTACAATCGTACAAACCAGTCCGAATCCGGGAGTCTCCCGGATGAATCGGGAGAGTTGGCAGGTATGCATATATATCAAGAAGGAAAAAATAACCTATCAGAACTTGTACATAACTTAAATACTCTGTTCAAGCTGCTCTAACTTAAGTACTTTTGGAAACAACTTAGTATCTGACTTCAGGACATTTTGGAAGTAACTTGTACTCACTTTGTAAGTTACCCTAAGATGCTTCCTTTGATTACTTTTTTTCCTTTTCCGGGAGACAGGAAGTTGGAGTCAATCTGTGTCAGTTAACACGTATCCATCGTTTGAATAATAGCAGTTGACGAAAGCAGTGGGATTTGACCCCACATCCTCCGATTTCTGGTCAGAGATGCCACCAGGCATCATCCTCCAATTGCCTCATCTACTACTAGGTAACATGTATCCAGTTTGCCACAAAAGGCCTCCCCATTTCAATAAATCAAGGAAGAAGGATGTCATTCTGAATGTCAGTTGATTCAAATGGATCATTACTAGAGCCTGAAGTTTTAGGGTTTAACCCGATTCTTCGCCGAATTTGCATGCCGAATTGAACGTTGCCTCTCTAGGGTGAAACCCCATTTTTACCCATCAAATTGCTCTCACTGAGACGTGTGTAGGAATGCACACTAACTTCTTTGGCAGAAAATGCAGTTACATATCACCGCTTGTACCAAACCAGTACTGTTTCTTTGAGTAACTGAGACCGATTTCGTTCTGAATATTGCATGCTGGAAGTTTTTCCACCGGAATTTGCATGAATTTCAAGCACATGTTTATTTACCCAATTTTTACCCCCCGAATTTAGAAAAAAATATTTTCCGAAAACTTCAGGCTCTAATCATTACTAACTACCCCGTCCTCCATCCTAGTTCCAGCTTATGTCTTTCCTCTCTTTTTGTTATGCTAAGGCACTCACCACCAATGTCTGCTTGCTTGATTGAATGATTGTTTTAAAGTTCCTACCGTGTTTCCGTGCACTTCTGAGGCTTCTGTTACCGTTTTTTGTCACTTCCACTCTTATCCAATTCCTGCTTATATGGGTATTTTTCCTAGTCCTGTTGACTTCATTATAATGAGGGGTGTGCTGTATTGTTGGTACCATTTCCATTTTTATTACAAATGCATCCCGAGGCTTGCACATTGTGGTATTCAAGGAACGTATTATGGGGAATAGAGTCCTCAGAAAAAAGAAAAAACGGAAGTCACAAAAGTTGTGGCATAGCAGTAGTAGCCATTACCTGAATTTAATGTCAACTAATCATTTTTGTTTTTGTTTCAGTTTTTAGTAATGGAGAAACAGCGTATGTGTTTTAATTTTTGTTACTGTTACCAGCTCCAGCTTGGTAATCATTACCATTCCCTCATTTATTGAAGAGTCATTACGAACGACAGGGTGTGTCACGTAAGACTGACCAGAATTTTATTAAATTCGCAATTTATTTTTCGTTTGCAAAAGCTCTTGAGTTCCTATGGGCCGATGGGGCCTACTCAAAGGTGGTGGTGTATAAGTAATTAGTGCAGCCATTAAGTAACTTTCATAATTAATCTTCATCATTAATGAAAATAGGTTGACTGCATTAATTGCAAAGTTGTAGAACACAACTCTGAGGAGTCTACCCTGCAAGAATCGAAACTGCAACGCTTTTCTGTGCTCTACTAAAAATATGCGAAAATGCAAAATATTGGAGCACTGCGCGGGTTTTGCGGCCACTTTCTCTTCTCCCCATTTCGGTGTCACCCGTTCGCAACTGACATCAGGCTGCCCCAGGCAGGCAGACCCAGTTCGCAATTTCCTCTCGTAAATGTCACGCAATAAAACTGCCAATCCATAACTTCCAAAAACCATGCAGATAAGAAAAGTAAAATCACTGATTCTGCTGCTCGATAAGTATGTACGTTCTACCAGGTTTTAACAAAACAAAAATAACGGTATCGATCAGGACGTTAGGAAGTGGGGGTGGCCCATGCCTTGAGGAACAGCCTGATGTCAGTTGAGAAAGGGTGACAGCGAGAGAGCAGTAGGAAAAAGCAGCCACAGAACTCGTGCAGTGCTCAAATATTTTGCATTTTCGCATATTTACCGACATTACCGACATTACGCGGAAATTGTGAAACGAAACCGCAACCTGTTTTCTTTATTTCCTCTCACCCTGGGCTTACAAATTTCAGACCACGTTGTGGTGGTGCAAAACGCTTCATTTACTTGCGCAGTCAACGGAAATGAAATAAAACTGCAAACAGACTGCATAGCGTTTCCCATATCCTTGGACATCAGTGGAGGAGGAGGAGAAAGGCAAAAGAGAAGAAGAAAAGGGAAGAAAAGCAGGCTAGAGGAGAAAAATGTGTGTGCGTGGACCATACAGCTGCTTGGAACGTAAAGTGCGAATGGAGGTTTCCAGTTTGGTCGAGTATATAATTCGGGTCTGTTGTGCTCATCCTGGTCGTCACTAACCACGGCCCCAGACTTCGCCCAAGTACAGATCAGCATGCTGTGAACTGGGTATCTGATGTCCCATTCGTCTGGAAGTGACCTTCAGCTCGTGGATCTCGCAGTGAGAGCATTTCATAACAAATTGTCATTGTGAGTGTCATCTTGCATATCCGCGCAGGAACTTCCACAAATCCACTCTAGCTTTCTTTCTCGTCCTCGTCGAGGCTGCCGACATCGCATGACCTTGTCTCGATTAGCAAAATGCACACGGCACACTGATTACAATTCTTCTGGCTTAGCGTACTTCCTTCTGTAATTGGGAACTCTAATTCGCATGCTTCGAGGATAGCGAGGGTCAACAGGCTCTGGCAGGAGGTAGTCGTTATAAATTCGTGCAAGGTACACCACCCTTTTCTCGTTCCGAAAGGCGTCATCCAGTACCTACAACGAAGAGGCAGTACTGCCGGTTGGTTATACGTGGAGTTGGCCGTGGATCTGGTACCAGTAGACATGCGCGCACTTCCACAGACCGCACTTCCTCAGTTCCGGTACGTGACTCTGTCCTGTACGCTTGCTACCTGCGCCAGTTGGTCCTGATATTTCGCGAATGTTCCGGTCACCATACACGGCATGTTTAGTGTGGCACATAACTGAGCATCGGCTCAATATGCCGTTCCACTAGAGAGGACTTCCAAAACTACAGCAATGTTCACGTCCATATGATCTTGTCCGATGCTTGGTGGAACCTCAGTGTCAGCCACACCCTTTAGTGTGCACATTTTGCACTGCAGTGTTAGTTCACTGCGCAGTCCCTTTCTGCGTTCAGAAACGACTTCCATGTCCGCAAGTGCACAACTGAATGGGTGATAGATTCCGAGCGCCTTGAAGCTACTGAACAGATGCATTAGTGAAGACAGACGTAACTAAAGCCCACAATATTGACATTAACTAAAGGCCAAAATGCTGACATGTGACTAAAACCCAAAATATTGACATGTAACTGAAGGCCCAAACGTTGACATGTAACTAAACCCCACAATACTGACATGTAACTAAATCCCACACTATTGATATGTAACTGAAACCCAAAATATTGACATGTAACTAGAGCCCACTATATTGACATGCAACAAAAGCCCACAATACTGACATGTAACTAAAACCCAAAATATTGACATGTAGCTAAAGCCTAAAATATTCAGTCGTCTGAAATACGCACTTCGCTGCTGTCAAAGCGACGTCAAATTGCACATGTGTTTTCATGTATCCATAACGCAGCAAAGATCCCCTGGAAAAACTAATGATTTCATAGCGTGCACAAGAAAAAGGCATTTGTATGAAAGTCCAGCCTCGGTATAATCGTGTCCCTCCGCGTCGATGTCCTCGGTACTGCAACTCGACAAGGTGAGACCAGCCCACCTCGGAGTGTGTTCGCGTGCTTGGCGGACGGCGCGGTAGCGGGGGAAGACTTTCGGAACGCTACCACACTGCTGGATGGATTAACATGAAGGACTGTAATGCAGGACGAGTGACGAAGGTGTTCCTGGTCACAGCGCAGATAATGAGACAACGGAGTCCGCAAGTTGGCACTGAAGAGTACCACGCTTGTTGGTGCGGACGCGGCACTCTGGGAGGTTACGCCCGAGGACATAGTACTCGTTAATGAGCGCAAAACGAGCCGTTGACACGGCGAAACAGCCGGTAAGGAGGGAGTAGAAACAGTGTTCAGTTGGTTCAGCAATGGTTTGACAAAATGACGTAGATCTGAAGGTAGGAGGTGTAAAAGAAGGTGAGGTCTCCCAGCCAAGTCGGCGATATGTTTCCCGTTTCACACGCTGGTGAAAGGGGTGTGGGAAGCTGGCCGTGGAAAACAGAGACAGGAGGAACGGGTCTTGTAGGGGCAAGGGCAACTGCCATGGCAATGGTCACTGTGTCCAGGGCAGGGGGACCTTCTTTCGCGAAGGTGGGCGCGGTTGTGGGCTCAGCGGCGGTGTCGCCTTCCGCGCTTAGAGGAGCCGTGGTTCAGGTGGTGACTGGGTGGTGGCCAGGGAAGGAGCAGGAGGTTGGCTCCTGCAGGGTTGTCTTGTAGCCATTGGTTCATGCTCCTTAAACTTGTTTGAGAATCGCCATCCTCTGCTGTGAGGACTGTCCAGACCGCAGACGTGATCCCAGGCTGGCGGGTGTCAGCCGTCTCGTCTTCTTGCTAGGTTGAAGGCGACGAGGGCACTGTGACTTCTGATAACTGGATGTCCTGTCTCGGGTTGGAGGGTGGGTTCCGGCATCGGATGTGGCTGGTGATGGCGCCGTCTCGCATTGGCGGCGTCTTGGGGTTCTTTATTATGTCGGCGTGGCCTCAGTTGCCGGTGGATCCGCCTGCTGTGGTCCTCTGGGGTCACGTGCGTGGGCAGAGGGGTTTCTGTGCTGTGCAACCGCCGTACATTGTAGCGTGAAGCCAGTTGGCACATTTGCGTGGCATCCTCCTCGTGCAGTTCTGATGGCAGTACGACCGGCGCAAACTTTGGAGCACAGTTCACGGTCGCAGTTCTTGGCGAGGTGTCCAAAGTTGTGGCACTGGAAGCACTGTGTGAGACACCGGGGATCCCGCACACTGTAGCTGTGGAAGCAGAGCGTGATGGTGCCCGGCATTTCGGCGTCCGCTGAGAAGGCCAGGAAGATGGCGTCGGTCTATCCATTTATTTACTGTACTTCGACCTGGGTCCCAAGTGCTGCGATTTCATTTCAGCTTCCATTCTGATTCAACTTCGATCCTGAATAACTTTTCTCAGCCGAAGCATATCTGCACACTTGCCCATGAAATTGTCCTCTGTACCTTATTGTACACTAAACGATATGGACGTATCTGAAATCTGCCCCAACCAGCTCCATCCGCCGCCCGAAATTCCAAATGCTTAGAGTCTAGGGGACCGCACCTGATCCGCGCTCCTAACCACGTCATGGGACGAGGGGATACCCAGTGCGGTTCAAATAACTATTGTAAAGTTGTCCCATGAAACAACAGACCCCCCTTCCCGTTGACATCCTACTAGATGAGTGCTAAAAGCGCTGCCAGGTTTCCGGCATCCAGTGTAAAAGAAAAGATTTCACTCTATAACCTATCCAGCACCACTATTTTTTTTTACAAGCATGATCCTTCCACATTTCTGTGGCTGCGACTGGGAATTCCAAGACAAATAAGTTTCATCTACTGTTCCCCCGAGAAAATGAGCATCGTTGAACAAACAATAAACAAAATTTGGGGCTGGGCTACGCTGCCCGTGCTCGTGCTCCCGCGTCATGGTCAATGTCGGCCTCCTCGTCTTCCGGCCACGTGCAGCGGTATATCATTTCCAGCGGTCAAATTGTTGTTGCTTGTGACGACACACTCGATGAGAGATGGCAGCACTGCGCTGCCCATTCTGAAGTGGCATACTCCACAGATGACCATACCTGACAAAAACTCGTGTGCCGAGTCAACGGCTTAACATAGATGAAATCTTTTTGTTGGTATTGGTTCTTGATATGTTTTTCTAGTGCGTGATCGAGCCAGATTTTCGATTTTGGGCGGCTCTATTTTGTAAGCGAGCGGAATCTCGAAATATAGCTTTTCCCAAACCTTTCGACAACGATATAAAAATTTCTGAGTCTGAAACGCAAAATCTGCTTTGATCAGGCACTAGATATAAGCATCCTCTTCCATTTAAAAGCAGTTGCACGGAGATCAACCAAATTTTCGCGGCGCTGCAGGAGTTGAAATATGTATGGGGATTCCCATAGAGCGTCGGTGGTGATGCACCGCCTTAAAGGAAAGTACAAAATACCTTGCTTCAATGGTACTTGAAGCACAGTACAAAATACCTTGCATCTAAATATGTATACTTAAAGTACTGGGAATTGTACTTTAAAGTACTTGCCAAGTACATTGCAACTGAGTTACGGTACTTAACTAGGCAAGTTGGTACATCTTGAAGAGGAAAAACTTGCAATATATGTGCATGCAAAAAACGGGACTAAGGAAGAGTGTTTGTTGCAAATTTGTGCCTGTGAATGTGTTGCTTACATTGGCTAAATGCAATGTGAGCTTTTTTTCTTTTTTTCTTTATAATGCTAGTTCTCAAGTCCAGCTAGTTGTGCTTGTCCAGGAGTGTGAACTGTAACAGGTGGCATAATTTCCGTTTACAGCTGCTCAGGGAATCAGCTGTGCTAGTGGAAAGTATTTTTTATTTCCTGGTTTATTCATCCTTTTATCTCTTTATATACTTAAAAAAATGTGGGTGGGGACTGCAATCCATTTTCTTGTTTAAAAATACTGCTTCTAGACACAAAACTTGCTTCATATTTTCCTCTCTCTCTCTCTCTCTCTTTTTTTTGCAGTTCCAGTTGGGTACTTGATGGGAAAGTACTAGAAAAAAGTACTAAAAGTAAAGTACAAGTACTTTGAAACGTACTTAAAGTGGTATTGAGTACTGTCCATCACTGCTGCACTGTGGCCTCCAGGTGTTACTAACACTGAAGCACATGTGGCACTGATGTCTCACCTGGGCACACTGCTTGCGCAGACCCTAATGAGTGGCATTCCCCTAGAGTGTGCTGAAGAGCCCTAGTTGGGGCAAAAAGGATCTCCGTAGCTGGAATAATGGCATACTCGATAAATAAACACATACTTGACGTGCAGCCATAGAGCTTCAAGTTTTCTTTTGTACATCTATATGTACATATGCGAAGCTACAAGACACTATATATGTACATTATATTTTTCTCTATTCTTTTTCAGCACTGTAGTGCCACAACAGAAAACAAAATTGTTCAAGAGCAGAAAACTGATACTGATTTGATTCAGCAGAGGCTTACCCCACAGGTGCCATGTGATATGAGGATGGACATTTTTGGACTGGATCATGCAGCTTTCATGCGAGAGGTTACTGCCAAAAAGAAAAGAACCCACGGCACACTCGAGAATATCAAATTAAATACTGAGTGTGCGTCATCTGCTAGTAGCACCAGTGGTGCTATCCAACAGTGTATGGTTACGGAGTTTGTTCAGTTGCAAAAACGAAAGGCAGCTCTTTGTAAAAAACCTGAACAGGAAGCTCGAAAGTCGTTACACATGTTTCACGATTGTGAAGGGAGTGAGCAAACTCCAGAGAGGGCGCATTCTTTGCGGGATGTGCACTGTGTTGATCCTGAGGATGAATATGATGATGAAGATGTTACAAAAGTCTCTTATATTAACGACCATTTGCACTCACGATGAATAACATGCATACATATTAAGAGGTGCTTGCCTTAAGGGCAGTTTCATACAAGATGTTATATTTGTGCTCTGCACCAGTTCTTGCTCAGGAAGGAAACGTGGAACTTCTTGCACTCTCTTTGATGGGAATATCACATATGGGCTTTCCAGTATGCTGCTATCTTGGAAAACTACAGAGAGTATGAACAAGTATAAGAGTATGAGCAAGCAAGCTAGCTGGTCTTTTCCTTATCTTGTCTGCCGTAGAGATGGATCCTCAGACCCAAGGAAGTATTACCCTCTACAGGAGATTCAAAAGGGAAATAACATCGTCAAGAGGTGATTGGAACATGCATTAGGCTTGTGAGTGGTGGTACACAAGTGTTTTGAGTACAAAAAGCTCTGGAAGGTTGTTTCATGAAAGTGAACCTTCTCTCTGTAATGAAATCACAGAATAAAATTATGTATTGAAGAGTAACTGATGGCAATTCACCACAAGTCTTTGTGATAGTAATGCGATTGTAAGATAGCTTGCGTACCGAACATCACCATTGTAGTGGGTCCCACACTGTTGTACAACCTGAAGTGGTATGCATCTACAAATGAAAAGAATTTCCCAAAAGAAGAATGCCAGAAGGCGACACAAAAGAAACTGCACAGCATGCCTTGTTAAAGGCTGCAGAAGCAATTGAATCACTAAATATTTATTTTTCACTTCAAATTAATATTGGGTACAGAATAAGCACAAAAATATGTTCGCTTATAAACACTGGTGTGGCCAGGGAGGGGTGGTGTTCACCCCCTGAAGTGGTACCTTTGATAGTGCATCTGGGAGAGGGAAACGAGGGAAAACCCTCCTCTCCCATGTAAAATCCCCACAGCGCCCCTCCCGAAATATTATTCTGGCTACGCCGCTGCCTATAAATGATGAGTGCAGGTAGTTTTGTGGCAGTACAAAGCAACATATACCATTTGTGGTTTCAGTTACAGCAGCGTGTAGCACCACCAGGTAATTTTGATATCCACAGGCATCAAGGCAGTGGGCAATACTGCCAAAAGTGGAAGTAAAGCTAGAAATAACGGCCATATTCTTAAATAATCATTTCTTCTTAAATAATCACTTTGCCTCGGCTCCTGTAAGTGGAGAAAAGACGTGCTCTCCCATGCACTTGAGGAGCCATTGGGCTTCCATGACGCATCCGGTCGATTCTTCCAGCAAGGAGGTCCTTCAATCGTCCTTCACTTAAGCCATAGTCTCGTCTCTTGCACCTCTAAACATAAACAAAAGTGAGGCACAGAAAATGGGTATAGTAGTAGGTTCCATTATTTAAAATGTGTTCTGCACCTTAATAAAGCTGTTCGTCAATGTGTAAAATAAAGTCGACGAACTCTGCGAACGACATGGTGGCCGCCATAACACCCACCAGACTCGACTCAACGACAGCTGAACAGGGATTTCCCCCCCCCCCCCCCCCCGGGGGGGTGTACACCCTCCCTGCATTTTTGCAACACCCCCCCTGAAATTTTTCTGGTGACCCCACCCAACTCTGCCACCAACACATTCTGGTAGTGAGTCCGGCGCTGCGAATTACATCCTGTACAGTCAAACTTATGCTGTAGGACCAGTCATTCAGATGATCGTACCATGGATTTGTCCAAAATCATTTGAAAGTGACTGTTCAATGCATATATTGCGTGCATATACCAGCAAAAATGTGTGCGGGCACGCAAACTCAATGTGGATCATCAAGAACCATTTGCGCCCAACTCAATCAAGCAAGGTATTCTGATTTTTTCGTGTAAGGTTTTCACCTTTGGTTGCTCATTGAGCTTCGTGAGACAAGGTGCTAGTATTTTTGCTTTGTCGGTCGTGCGATTGTGCATCTTAATGTTGAAATGCCATTCATAATGAATCTATATTCTAATGTACTGTGTTCTAATGTAATAACATGTACTAATAAAACGGGAAAGCTGTGCAGATATGTCACAATTGTGCCACGATTCTTTCCGTGTCTAAGAGCACCAAGCATACCCCCCCCCCCCCCCCCCCCCCCCCCCCCCCCCCCGAAAGCTCGGCACCCCCCCCAGCAGTGAATTTCTGGGGAAATCACTGCAGCTGAAGGACTGGCACTACCTCGAGGAAGAACACTTCATTATGGGTACCAGATTAGAAAACTACTTTTTGTTTGAAGCATTTGTACACGTGTCACAAGAGCAACAAACCATATTCTTTTCCCAATCTGAGCTGCTCCTCCAGACTGGCTTGAAGCATGTTGGATACCTCATGTGAACGTAAAAACCATGCTCCTCTGGACACTGGTTTATATAATACTCTTTATTTCTTTGCTCCAAGCGCGACAAGTATTTCACTTTCAAGCCGGTCACGATTATCACGGCTGACCACAAACAGCACGGAATTTTGGCAACTTTTGATTTTTTCTACAAGCGGTATCGGTTTTCCTCTTGTAATCGGCACAGTCACCAGAATGGGTGTACTAGAGTTGTCGAATAATTGTCGCACTAGATCATCGAATGAATGAGAAAAAAGCTCCATTTTCCCCACTTCATCAAGTACTATAAGATCACAGTTACATGGTGGTTGTAGAGAAGGAAGGGATACTTCTTCAAATGACTGAAGACAGACTGTATATTGTCCTACTGATGGTCCCCTTACATCCTTCACCAAACCACACAATCTTGCCAAGGGGGCTCTCTTCCCATCTGTGCTAACGACGTCAAAGCCAATTCGACGTCCGTCCTTACGCACCTCTTCTGTGTAGAACCCATGTATGCTGGCTCCATTTTGCACGAGTGATTCGCACACCTTCTTCACTAGAGTTGTCTTTCCTACTCCAGGAGGCCCGGTTAAAATAATGTTTTTTGTGAGTGACATTAAGCGCGACCATTCGGTTCAACAACATGTGCTACGCAAACCTAACGCTGGCTAGCCAGGAGCCAGAATGGCAAGATTTTGGATTTGGGCGGGCAAAATGGCTCTTCAAGGACGGCCATGATAAAGACGGTCAGCGCCATCCATCCTTTGCGGGGCAAACTGCCCCTCCCCCCCCCCCCCCGTGACGACGTGGGATGGGATGGCGTTTCGCAGGTGCCTCTAGATCGTAGACCACAATACTAAATCGCGTTATTGGCGCAAATTAATGTGTTAATTTTGGCGATAAGTTAGTGGAAAACGAAGCGAAAGCGTTTCTCGCATAAAATCGGCAACAAATGCCCAACCTGAAAAAGCGGCTAGTTCAAAAACACGTAACAGGAGGTGAGAAACCGAAAGTGACAACCAGCGAGGACGACACCGCCACAGCACAGACCATGGAGCCGAAACCGGACATCCAATGTGAGGAGTGTAGTCGGCGGGTGTTCATAGACGAAACCCCTTTCGATAATCTGGATACAGCAGGCAAGTCACCTTTCAAATGCAAAATCTGCGAGAAGATGGACACGATAAAAAGATCGCTAGAAGAGAAGTTAGACGCGGAAAAGAAAGTGCTTAAAGAGATGGTAGAAGAAGAAAAGCAAGCCCGACGTAAGGCAGAAGCTCAGCTTGCACTATTACAGGACGACCACGGTAAACTGAAGATAGAAGTTACGCAGGCAATCGAAAGGATGCATGCGGAAATGAAAACACTCGCAGCAACATGGAAACCCCCGAGGCTCGATAATGTTGAGACTGTGCCAGTGCACACAGAAGCAGGTTTAACACAAGCAAACTTAGAAGAGACCACAACAGCAGGATGGCACAAGGAGAGTCTCACCCCTCATAACAAAACGAACGCGGACCAACAATCAACAGAGATAGCCTGTAACACACAAGGGCACACCAGAAAGCAGTACACAGGAACTGACCTCGAAGACGATGATGATCCAGCAACAATTGTTGCACACGAAGAGGGCTGGACAGTTGTAACTAACTCGAGAAAAAAATCTCAGATAAACAAAGCGAAAAAAGTACTGGTTATCGGCGACTCTAACACCCGCCGGATCAAGGCACCAATTCTGGACGCCCTTCAATGGGATCCAAATATAACTGTGAAGGCACTTCCCGGGGCTAAAGCAAAGGCTGTACTCGACAGTTTGGCTGACAACGAGCATACAGAAGAGTCACTTGTCATTGTTCACGTTGGCCTGAACGACCTGCTCAATGGAGCCACCCCACAAGAGACAGTGGAGACCATCACTGCTGGAATCTCAAAAATGCTGGAGAAAAATCCACTCGCACAGTATGGGGTATGTTCAGTGCCGATGGTACAAACCGAGGAGCCCAGCACAAGGGGCAATATTAGGGAACTCCACTTCCTACTGAAAGAGACATGCGAGAAAATGGGCTCAAGGGCACAATTCTTCAACACCTTCTGGGTCGCACGGCGATTAGAAGCAAAAGCAATAAGTGGAGTACACTTCACAGAGGCCGGTGGAAGAGCTGTGGGTCAACTGCTGGCCGAGAAGATTGCCTCTTTTTTGGGCATAAAGGCCGTGAAGAACCACAATACAGCACCACCTTGGGGAAGATCGTGGATGCCAAGGGAGAGAGCAACGAGCCCAGACATGGCCCAGCTGCTCTCCCAGATGCTGTGGCAACTGACAGAGCAGAGGCCACAGAAGAGATGGGGCAGATCCTACTAAAAGCCCAGAACAGAGAAGAGACTCACACGGACCCTACCGGACAAGGAGAAAAACTACTCTCACCTGAACTTAACAGTAATAACAGACAGACAATGCTGGAAAAAATATCTGACCAGGAGAGGGAAACCCGTAGATCACAGAAATCAGAAAGCAAAAAAAGACTGCGTTTCAGGAAGAGGAGAAGGAAAAAAGAAGATAAGCTTGTGATTGCCACATTAAACATGCAGGGGTCGAGTAGAGGAAAATGGGAGGAAATTCAACACAATGCCGACAAAGAAGGAATCCATATTTATGCTCTGACAGAAACCCACCTAAGAAACAGTGAAACACCACTCCTCAACCAGAACTGGATATGGGTAGGAAAGAACAGAGAAGGAAGGAAAAAGAGAGGAGGGGGAATCGGTTTCCTTATTAACACACAGAAAGTAAAATATGTGGAAGACTACAACTGCAGTGACACAGAACATCTGTGGATAAAAGTGAACCTAGAAGGATCAAAGAAAATAAATTTGTGTGTAGTGTACATGGCAACAGGAAACGAAGAGCCAACATGGAATCAAAACATCTACAGCTGCCTACAGGAAGACATAAACAAACAATCTAAAAATGAAACAACAGTCATTCTTGGGGATTTCAACTGCCACCTCGCGGAAATCTGTGGACGTGACGAACGTGCCGAAGGTCTTCGGAATTTGGCAGACGAAAACAACCTCAGGATACTTAACCTTGACCCACTATGCCAGGGCAGGGCAACATGGAGCCGGAATAGCCAGGAGTCAGCAATCGATTTCATCCTGGTGAACCATAACATTGAGGACCATGGCCTTCATATTAACTCTATAGAAATAGACGAACAGAAAGTGTTTAGTTGTGGTAGCGACCACAACCGCATCAAACTAAGCATGCAGACAAAATTACCAAGACAAAAAAAAGAAATAGCAAGCCGAAAACAGCAAAAGTGGAAGACAGATGACGAGGACCAGATGAAGAAATTTGCGGATGAACTAGAAGCACAGTGCCTAAACTTGCGAACTCCTGTAGAGTATGAAGAATTTGCAACTCTACTAACAAAAACTGCTTCGGCAAACATCCAACTGTACAAAAACTCAAAAAGACGAAGGATAACACCGTGGTTTGACAGTGAAATAAAGCAAGAGATAAAAAAGAGACAAGAGCTCAGCAGGGAACATAGAAAGGCACTTCGGAACCATCCACCATCTGCAACAGCACTATGGGAAAGCTATGTAGAGCAAAAAGAAAAGACGAAAAGACTAGTAGCACTTAAAATCGACAAATATCACCAGCAACTGGAACAGGAGATAAAAGAGGCAGGGGCACAGGGCAGCAAGAAGCTATGGCAACACTGCAAAAACATGATGGGAAAATCAAGCGAATGGAAGCCAGAACTACGGGATGGTAACAAGATGCTCTCTACAAAACAAGAAATAGAGGAACACCTGACAAGACATTTCAACCAACAGCAGAGCAAACTGACTCCAGTGGTCCATATACGTGGGAACCAAAAACACACAAAGCTCTCGAACCTAGATATAACGGAACCCATAACCACCATGGAAATGATAAGGACAATCAAACGCCTAAAAAACGGAAAAGCACTCGGAAATGACAGGATCCCAAATGAATTCCTGAAGTCACTGAAGCCAACATCGGTGGAAACCCTCAGGGAAGGCTTCAATACCATATTACGCACCAAGACCATACCGCAGAGCTGGAAGGAAGCGACAATTAAACTACTCCATAAAGGAAAAGAGAAGGATCCACAAGTATTGGACTCCTACCGCCCAATAGCTATACTGAGCAACACATATAAACTCTTTGCCCAAATTTTAAACAGCAGAATACAGGCAAGCCTGGAGAAAGAGAATATCCTACACGAATCACAAAATGGCTTTAGACCACACAGAAGGACCAGCGACAACATCTTCATTCTTACACAAGCAATAGAATACAAACAACAGGAAAACTCTGAGCTATACATCACGTACTTGGACCTGGAAGAGGCATATGACTATTCCACAAGAAAATCTCTGGTCAAAGCTCCAGGCCTACCTCAATGATGGCACTCTAACATTGCTAAAAAACCTGTATTCAGACAATCAGGCAGTCTTTGAGTTGGCTGGCCTGACATCAAAGCCAGTGAAAATGACAGCTGGAGTAAAACAGGGTTGTCCACTCTCGCCAACCCTATTTAATATGTATGTGAACCACCTACTAAAAAGCTTACATGAAGATGGACCAGGACTTCGCTTCACAACCATCACAACAGCAGGAGAGAGAGAATACACAAAAATATCAAGCCTGGCTTTTGCGGATGACATAGTCCTCTTCGCAGAGTCAGAAACAGACTTGCAAGATCTCCTCTCTGTATGCACTAAGGTTGCTGAGGAAGACCACCTGACCTTTAGTGCAAACAAGACAAACTGGATGGGGTTTAACCTGAGCCGAGACCATCACCCCAAGTTCTATCTGCAAGGCAAAGAAATATCCAGAACAAGTGAATATAAATATCTAGGTATCCACATCACAGATGACAAAAATATAGTATCCACCCATGAAGTGTACCTCCTGCGCAAATCAAGCAAATTAAAAGGATTTATTTGGAATGCAGCACGGCAGAGTTATAACAGATATACAATTGGTCGACTACTCTGGAAGACAATAGCGGTACCTGCTGTCACATATGCAAATGACGTATTGACCCTGACCCAAAGTTTCTGGAAATCTGCCGAGAGACACCAACTGGAGCTGGGAAGATGGTGTCTCGGAGGGAATGGGATTACAGCAAACTCTGCAGTAACTGGAGAAATGGGCTGGTCCACGTATGCCCACAGAGAGGCCAGGTCCAAGCTCCAGTACCTTGGAAGGCTGGCTTTCCTGCCGAAACAAAACTATGCCTCAAGACTGTACAGATATATTCGATACAAGAAAGTGAAAACTAATTGGATAAAGAAAATCACGGCCCTTGACTCAAAATTCAGCAAAGACACAGCACGGCACCTAGCCAAGACAGTTAGGGACTGAGACAAAACAATCAAAACGGAAGTTGCCAAGACAGACCTAGATATATGGAGGCAAAACATGGGGCAACGTCCAAGCCTTCACATGTATATGTCATTTAAAGAAACACCGTGCACCGTCCAACATTATAGAGGTGATGAAGGCAGCGCCCTGCTGTTCCAAGCAAGAACAGGGTCCCTCTTGACCCAGAAGAGGAGGCAAGACCTTTTCGACGAACCGGACACCAAATGCACAGTTTGTGGCGCCCATTTGGAAGATGTTGAGCACGTCGTCGTATCGTGTCCAGGATTACCCGGTGGCGCAAGAAGTTGCGACCTATCCCAGGCTCTCGGTTTTACCGTGCAAAGAAAGACAGCCGGGCGGAATAAAGACAAGGCAGAAAGAGAAACAGGCCCACAAACCGCGACTACTGACGTGAACCACAGCGCAGAGCATGAAGATTTTGAAAGAGCGGAAGTGGAAGCCACCAAGCGCCGCCTGGTGACATGGAGGAGACGCAAAGGAGGACGAGCGGGTGGACGAGGAGGTGACAAGGAGGACGAGCGGAGCGGTGCGGGAGCGCGCAGTTTTGAAGTCTCCGTCAGGTCAGTAATTTTCTCGTTCTCCCAGTAAGTGACATTAGCTTAACATAATGGGGAAAAAGAAGAATCAGGATCAATTGGACAAATTGATTCAATGTGACCAGTGCTTCCGCTGGATGTTCGTCGATGAAACGCGCTTCGCTACGTTCGACGAAGCACAGCACTCACAAGAACCATTCGAATGTGGATTATGTGAGAGATTCGCTACTCTCGAGAGCTCCATAAAAGCCCAAACAGCTGAAGCCAGGCAAGCTAAAGAAGATATAAAGACGTTAGAAGAGAAGGTCAAGAGCCTCGCAGATCAGAACCAACATCAACTCGAAGTGATCGAAAAGCTGACATTAAAGATCAACGAAGTAGATGACGAAAATGCCAGACTCCAGAGAGCCCTCCAAACGGTAGAAGAAATAACAGGAGACAGTTCGACAATATGCACATCAAATATGCAAAACAGAGACAGCGACATACTAGAAAATGGCGAAACGCGAGTAAACTACGCTCAGAAGGTAAAAACAGGTCAGGAAGCCGCGCAACGGACTAAGCCCCTAAAAGAACGAGGTCGCGTTCCCTTGTACGAGGCCTCCCCAATAAAGGACGCTGGGGAACAAAGAGGAGTAGACAGACAAGGAAGTAAAAGCGATAACCAAAGCCAGAATGTCGGAGAGAATCGTCCCCCTAAACTTGGACATGAACAGCGAGTGTGGCTCATCGGAGATTCCAATGTGAACAGATTAAAGAAGCCGCTACTACAAACCCTCCGCGGCGACAAGCGCGTCACAGTTAGTGGCCTCCCAGGCGCGACGGCACACGACATAATTAACGAGATTAAAAAGTCCCCAAGTGAAGATGAAGAACGGCTTACCATCATAATGGCAGGACTCAATGATATACTAAGCGGTAAAGAGCCCAGCGATGTTGTATCCACGATAATGGAGTTTGTTAGCCAACAGAGCAATGACTCGAGGAGTGAAGTTTTTGGTATCTGCTCCATTCCCTTCGTCAAAGACAGAGGGCAGGAACTCCGAGACAACATCAGGGAAGTCAACGTCCAACTAAGAGCAGCGTGCCACAGTTCTTCATCTGTTATTTTTCTAAACAGCTACCATGCTCTACGCGGGGTAAGAGACTCCGGCATGGTAGACATACACTTTTCCCCCGAGGGAAGTGATAGAGTGGCCGAACGTATTGCCATGAAAATGATGACTTTTTTAAAGATCGATCCAGTCGTCGAAAGGAGACACCAGCCTCCCTACTACCCCAGATTCCAAAGACCCGGATCACAACCGTTCTTCCCCTGGTCCCGCCACTCATACCCTCACAACCCGACATACGTGAAATGGAACCGCACACAGAACCCTGCGATGGGCTTGAACCCGCACCGACCCTATCGCCCCCGATACTAACAGAAACCCTGCACAACCAACCGCACTACAGTGACCAGCACCCGACCCCTTGGAATCCAAACGACAAATCAACCGAGGAACATCGTGCAATTCCACGTTACCAACAAGCAGCTGATAGCCCACCACAACACTCCATACAACCTGTACAACGGAGACATTCCCGAAGAAGAAACCAACGAAGGCAAAGATACGACAACTGCGAAGACCTAATTGTCGCCAGTTTAAATCTACAGGGAGGCACGAAAATGAAATGGGAGGAGCTCCAAAGAAACGGGATAGAGGAGAACATCCATGTATATGCGCTCACAGAAACTCACCTTCAGAACCAAGAACAGCCACTCCTGAATACAGGCTGGCAATGGATTGGTACAAATCGGAAAACCGGAATAAAAAAAGGAGGCGGTGTTGGATTCGTGTATCAATCCCAGTATGTAAATGCAAAATTGGTAAAAGAATGCGAAGAGCATATGTGGTCAGTATTCGAAACACAAAAAGGAACGGAAGTGGCGGTATGTGTCGCGTACATGGCAACAGGCACCAGCAGCGACACTAGACACTGGAACAACACGATCTACGACTGCATACAGCAGGATCTAAACGAACTCAACAACCAGAAACTCCGCATAATCATAACCGGCGACTTCAACTGCCACTGCATGGAATTAGATGGGCGCGAGACAGCAGACAAACTACGCACTCTTGCAGAAAACAACAGGCTAAGAATATTAAATCTGGAACCGACTTGCGAGGGGAAAACTACATGGATCAGAGGAACGCAAAAATCAGCTATCGACTATTTCCTGGTAAACGAGACCTTCAGCAAGACCAATGATAACTTGAAGCTCGTTATAGACGAAGAAGGAAGGCTTAACTGCGACAGCGACCACAATCTCCTCAAATTATCAGTCACGGTAACTCACCCGGCCTCTCGAAGACAAACCAGATCACGCCAGCGGCATCGCGACAAAAAGAATAGACAGCGTTGGAAAACACAGGACGTGAACAAACTGCAAGACTTTGCCGAGACCCTCGAGAACGACCTGTCTAACACACCATCTGTTGACTATGATCAGCTCATCCGACAAATAGAAAATGCAGCGATGAAGTCGGTCGGGAAAACATCAAAGAAAAGGTCGACTAGAAGAAGGAATCAGCCTTGGTTCGACGATGAGCTGAGAGCCGCAGTAGACCACCGAAAGCAGCTAAATAGAGCAAAAAGGAAAGCCATAAAGTTAAAGGAGGATTACTCAGAACAAGATCGACTGTACCAAGAACAGAAAGCAATAGTAAGTGTTATGGTAACCGACAAAATTCGGGTCTTCCACGAAAAAATCACTAGTGACATCAAGGAAAAAGGCAAGAGAGGCGGGGCAGCTCTCTGGAGATACATCAGGAACCTTCAGCAACACGAAAACAGCTCACCAGTGTACGCCTTCTATAACGAGAACGAACAACTGCTTTCTTCAGCCACAGATATAGAACGATTCTTAACTACGTACTTCACTAACCAGCAAGGGGAACTTCAAAGAAGAAGTGTCATCCCAAAGCCAACCGAAAGCGCGCCAAACTCTAACAGAGCAGACATCATGGAATACTTTACTGTAGCAGAAGTGGAAAGGGGGATCCGTGGGCTCACATCGGGAAAGGCAGCGGGCCCGGACAACCTGCCCAACGAATTTATCAAAGCAATGAAACCGCAGGCACTCCAGGCATTAACACATTGCTTCAATGATATACTATATACTAAAGTAATACCCGATGACTGGAAACGAGCAGACATTCAACTGTTGCACAAGGGCAAAGGCAAACCAAAGGAAGAGATCAGCTCGTACCGCCCAATAGCCCTGCAAAGTAATATATATAAGCTTTTCGCCGCACTACTAGCAAAGAGATTACAATTTGAATGCGATACAAAGCTATCTGATCTGCAAAATGGTTTCCGTAAGAATAGAAGATCTAGCGACAACATCTTCATCATCACCCAGCTCATAGAACTGTCAGAAGCCGAAAACAAAGACCTCTACTTGGGCTTTTTAGACCTGGAGAAAGCCTACGACGCCGTCCCACACCACGCCCTAATAACAAAAATGCACTGCATGGAAATCTCGACGAACACAACAGAAATGATCCAGGCAATCTATACAGGATGTACCAGCAAATACTATATCGGAGACTTCAAGTCGGGAGAAGTTAGACTAGAGGTCGGCCTTAGGGAGCCTCCATGGGTTGCTGCGGCTTCTCCGCTTTTCAGGGAGGAGACACCCTTTAACCATGCCAACGCCGCCTTTCCTCCTCGCCCTCGCGCGGAGCGCGCATTTTGACTCCCAACTTGCTACGCGCTGCCCATTGCCGGCTGTGCATTTTGCGCGTTCGAGCGGCCATCCGGCACATGTACACGCAAGTGATTGCATTTCTTCTGTATTTTAGCGTCATTGTATGTTTTGGGAACGAATATCGCAACTCATCCCTCCGGAATTTTAAATCCAGCGTGGAACAGAACGTGTCAGAACAGCCTCTATTTCTACTGAAATCGGTCGTTCCACGAGTCATATCCTCGTGTAATACCAGCGTTCCGTCCCATTTTTTCTGCGTGTACCACGTTCGGGTCACAGTTCTTTTGCATTGCACTTTACGCATGAATATGCTCCTTCTTTCTTTTCTCTAATGCTCAGTTCATCTCCGTATTGTTGGTATGAGGTCGTTGGTCTGTCGGCTCAAGAGCTAGGTCACGAACCAGCTCGCTCTTGTTTGAGTAGTTCCTATTTGATTGAGCAAATACATTCGGTTGGTGGACGAAGAGCAGCGTGCGTGGAGATCTGCAATGCGCATTACTCGCATGATATACGTCGTGCAGCAAAATTCCATGGTGCTGTGTGCCCAAGTGTGCCAATCACTCTCGGAAACGTGCGCGTTTGTATCGCTTCCCAGCATCAAAAAAGCGGAAAGAGGTTTGGCTCGCGCAAGTAAAGAGAGCAGAATGGGAACCAACAAGGAGCTCGTACGTGTGCGAGGTAAGCAAGCACCTTTGCAGCGTGCGGTGTGTACGGTGTATTCTGGTTGCTCAGTGGTTATTTACGTTAAATTAAATTAAATTAAATTACGTTAAATCTCCGGAAAGCCACAACAAGCTCATGGAGCTTCGTGAACACGTACCATGTGCAATGAATCTTCGGTATATTTCGGGCAGCGTGCAGCGTACAATGTGAAGAGGCATTCAGTGCGATATCTGCTTCGAAACGCATTTATGCGATGCAGTCACCTTTCAAGACTGTGTCGACTTTTATTCATAATAACGTGGACAATAATCTTCCGGCTTGTGACCCAACACAAAGAAGAACTATATCATGTGATCGTGGACAAATTTGTACAACTGCGATTGAGGGTGCACTGGCGACAGGAGCATGTCGCTAAAACAACGTCGTTTTCAAGTAAAACGGCACCAGTGCGACCTACGTTTGCATTTTTTTCTTTCTATTTCTATTCTATCCTATTCAAATGAGATGCTGTAATAAAATCTGCTTGCAATTAACATATTTTTGTTGTCTATACACATTCCCATGCTTACTATTGTAAATCGTTGGTCGAGACACGACTGCGTGTGCAGGTGCAGTGATGTGTTTAGACAAACGTTACAAAGCATTAACAACATATTTTACAACCCATGGCCAGCTCTACTAGTATATATGACAGTTTTGCATTGCCACTATCCCTCATTCCGCTTTTACCCTCTTCCTGTCGCGAAAAATCGAGAAAAACGCAAACCCACCGCTGACGCCCAATGCGATGTGGGAGTCAAGATGGCGGCGCTCGTAGCAGACGACGGAGTTGTCGCCTCCCTGAAAAGGGGACGCACATGGAGGCTCCCTAGTCGGCCTACGACAAGGCTGCCCCCTGTCCCCAACATTATTTAATATTTTTCATTAACGACCTCCTCTTCGAGTTGGACTCTACCAAGAAAGGGATGTACCTACACTCCCAAAAAACAGACGGAAGCAGAGAGAGCACGTGCGTAACGACCCTAGCCTTCGCGGACGACATCATCCTGATTACGAACACCGCAGAAGATATGCAGGACCTTCTAAGCCTGTGCTCGAATATGGGAAACGCCGAAGGCATTCGCTTTAGCCAAGAGAAATCAAAAATAATGAAATTCGCTGCATCACCTACCGTGCCAACATTTCACCTCCAAAATTTCGAGCTGGAGTCCACCGATTCGTACACCTACCTAGGTGTAACGATAGAAAACAGAAGGGACTACTTACACCAACACGAGCTAAACATCATCCGCAAAATCAACCAAAAGAAAGGCCAAATTTGGCATCTATCGCGTCACTCCTACCAACCATACGAGGTCGGCAAACTACTATGGAAGACCATTGCCGTGCCGGCGGCCACGTATGCCAACGATGTCGTCTGCTTCACCTACGATACAATGAAACAACTGGAACGACAACAACGAGAGATTGGGAGGTGGATTCTCCATGGCTCCTTTGCTACACCAAATCCGGCCATCCAGGGAGAGTTAGGCTGGTCAACGTATTTGTTCCGGGAAGCACGATCGAAGAGCCGATACCTAGGTAGGCTAGTCCACAGGCCCAATGACACACTTATAACAAGAATATTTCGCTACCTCCGGTACACGAACGTCCGCACTAATTGGATAAAAAGGATCAATCACATTGACCGCATCTACAGCAAAGACACCAACAGGCATCTGACCAAAAACGAATACGAATGGAACAAAAAAATAAAAAGGGAAATGAACCTCATAGAAGAAGACATATGGCACTCAACTGTAACAAAAAAGAAGAGTATGAGCAAGTACGCGGCAAACAAGCTGGCACCAGCCCCAGAGAAATTCTACAAAGGAGACAGAGCCAGTGGACTACTATTTCAGGCCCGAACGGGTTCACTACTAACGAGGAAGAGGCTTTCCGAACTTTTTGGAAAGGATCCCCCGATATGCATCCTATGCGATACGGGAGAAGAAGAGGATATCGAACATATCTTGCTAAGATGCCCGGCACTCCATACGACCACCTCTTCGAAACCGACCGCGCCCCTCCTCGGCTTCCACCCAACCAGCGAGGAGATCATCCTGAAAACGAAACGCCTTCTACTGACTTGGGAGAAAGCCACACAACAGAAAACGAGAAACAGTAACCCTACATCAACCAACTCGAAGAACGTTACCGCATCAACTAGTACAGCGCCCACATCAGATCCAGATTCCGAAACCGAAACCATGACGAAAGCGAAAGCATGAAGACCTGAAGCCCATGCCTTCGCCGGCAGCCAAGTCAAGCACATCAGAATCAACCAACGAACACTGGAAACCCGAAAACCAGCGACATCTCCCGAACGACCCCGTCGTTCAACCCCCCCCCCCCCCCTTCTAGACATTTTTTTGTCTAGTCTCTCGCTTGTGGTGCCCTATATATTAGGATACCTGCCCTGCTACAAAAGGGATGAAGCGAGCCTGAACCTGAACCTGAACGCAAACCGTGAAGAAGCAACGAACATTTTAAACTAGACTTTTCTTTCTGTTATCCCGTGTGTATTTTATGAGTGTATTTTTAGTGTATTTTATTTAGTCCCAGAGGCTATGGCGAACCTTCTACCAGAAGTCGAGCATAGCCCACCCTGACTCAAAAGGGATAGGACATGGCTACTACTACTGCTACTACTACTACTACTACAAATTCCGTCATAATGACGTCACCTGGTACGTCACCATTACGTATAGCGCGGGGCGGGCGCTCGCGCTGCGCGTGCGTTCCATCGCGATGTCGAGCCGCGGAATGTCAGAACCGCTGTTGAAAGCAAATCCAAGACCAAAAACTCAAGCAATTTGTAAACAGAGAAGAATCAACACTAGCGACATGCGTGCAACAAAGGACACAGGAGACCGGGTGGGGGCTTGCTTTGTTTTATCACAGGTAAATTGGCCATGCCGTTGTAAACAGTATAAATACCCACATGAGACAATTTATGTTCTGAGGCTGGAACACAGTGACTTTTCAGTGACTTCCACCTTTCATCATAAATACCCACGACAGAATAATGTGCAAAATAACCAGTACGACAGTCCATGTACTGAATAAGCACGAAAGGATAATTTACAAATTCCAGCAAACACAGGTGGGGCCCAGGACCTTAATGTCCAATGCATGCTGCTATAGCAGCCCGTAACGTTGGAATAATTTGTCCGACAGATATTGCTAGCCGATCAGCCGAGGCCAAACAGCAGGGATCAACTGAGAAAACATGCCGAACTGTTGAAACCGCGCTCTGGAGCAAAACAATAACGGTTCATACCGGTTTTAACCGGTTCCGCTTCTGGTGGGCATATTCATTCCCAGAAAAAAATCAATGTTGCTAAATGTAAACCCGTCTATTCCGCATCCATGGTATATAATATTAATAGGCACCTGTGAAATTTTGGGCTGCGGGTATACCGGCGGGTATGCGGATAGGCGTCGGGGTGTGCGGGTGCGGATGTGGGTAAAGTCAATGACATTGCTGCGGGTGCAGGTTGTGCCCCCGCGGTTGCGGTGGGGTTGCGGGTACGAATTTTCATACCCGCACTCATCTCTATTTATACATAGAGGTCAGTGGGCATACACGGCACTGAGGAAGATGAGAGCGGAGCGCCACGTAGGGACCGCTCCAGAAAGCTGAAGCTCCAAAGAACTGCTAGAGTGTACTAGAAGACTAGAAAGGTGTTCTAGTACACTCTAGAACTGCTTTGAATTTTTGGCTAGTTTTGGCGGATTACTACGAGGAAATGCTATAGTTAACCATGATAGTAAGTGCTGGAATTGCTGAAGTATAATGAAAGTTTGCAGGAGCGAAACGAGAATTCAGAAGGTGTGCTGGATTGTCTTGATTGGCTTGGCTCAAACAATGTGAAGCTAGGTGAAGTGCACCATCTATATGTCACGATACTATCATACTATCGATAGCCCGAAAAAACTATCGCGATAGTATCGAAATCGATAGTTGAACAATTGATAGTCAAAAACTATCGATTATCGCGCCCTAGCCCCCCGCTACTATGCCATACCGCTACTACCAAAACGAAAATGACGTGTCACGAACGGAACAAAGACATTTTTGTTTAATTACTAGAGCAAAAAGTATGAATAAACATATCTTCGTTGTACTTTGGTCAAGTAAAAGGGAAATTACTTTATATTACTCGCTTATTTGAAAAATATTTATCATTGACGCAGGAGTCGCTAGTCGCCACTAGCGCTAGCAGTGCAGTCAGTGCAGTGCTAGCAGTTGGGTCGTTGGATCAGTGATTGGCTCTCCGGTGCAGTCGTTATTTTTTGAACCGAGCGTGGTTTGGCAGGCACTCGGCTGTGTGGTCGCTCTTGGAAGATGGCTTCACAGAATATCGATCCATTGTCTGTGGGGAGTAATTCTAAAAGCAGTGATGAACAACGGAAGATTGATTCTGGACGACACTCAGTAGCCAAACGGTACTGTTTGATACTATTGTTGTGTAGTAGACTTCAGCTAACCCCTAAGCCTAATCAACAGACTGGCCACTGTTGACTAACAAGCTATGATTGAGTTTAGCTTGTTTGTTGTAAGATAACACATGGGCAATTAGAATTCCAATTTAATCGCCAGTTTAGTAGGGCTTGGTGTCTAGTGAAGCAGAGCGGCACGAAATTTGTTCAAGACGTACCTATCGATTGGAACTGCAACTAATCCAAATACAGGAATGTAACTACAAAAATGCGACAACTCCTCCACAATATATCTAAAACCCGCACATTAATATGAGGTATGCTTTTTATGTTACAGGCTGCAGCAAGAATTGATGACTTTGATGGTGAGTACGTTGTGTTCGGTGCAGAGCCATTTCCTCCTTTTCTTTCCACTACTCTACACGAATTGAGCTACACATGACAAACATGATTTTACTAGACAGCGTTTGCCGTTTCCTTCACATGACAGGGAATGCACGTTATGTAAACTGCGAAATTCAGACTTTTGAGTGGAAGGGTGTCGTGTTAGGTCTCTCCAGGATTTTACCTGTCATTATATGTATGTTCATTACATGTGTCTGTTTTAGGTGCTGAAACTTAGTTAAACAAATTTGATAGTGAATGGGATGGGGCACATCTCTTCAAGCTCAAGTTTATTTTCTTTACACAGATACAAGTTGCACATGCCATTTTATGGAGTGGTCCAATAGTTAAAAACTATGAATCTTCTTAAGGAATGATTCATAATATATTCTGGATCATATTGGCAGGCGAGGCACATAATTTTCTTGCATTGGATAAGATTCTGGAAAAGTTTTTAAGTGAAATTTTGCATGTTCTAGCGATAGTGTTCACATCAGCTGCACATTGCAATATTGGTGCTGCAATTCTAGTTTTGTGCTTTCTAAGTATCGGTGTGTTTGCTCTTGTTACTCATTTTAAATGTGAATGTATACCTCTTTGAAAAGTGCCGTCTAGCTGCATGTGCTTACGTTGGAGATTAGGTGAGAAACGAGACAAGGGGTAGGGTGCAGGTAAGCTGGTGTAAATCAGTGAAGAAGACAGAGAGACACAGACCCAGAAAGACTATACACAGAAGTTCTTAGACACAGCAATGATTTATTTGGTTCATCTCAACTTATATCGCTAAAAACCTTCGAAGGGGGGCATGACTGAGAAATGACGCGCTGCCTATGACGTTGCCCCTGCTGGCGATTTCCAGTGATCCCCGAAACAACCTTCGGTGGCTGTAGCGTTCCCACGTAAGTACAGAGGTGCCCCCCAAAACGAGGCTGGCAGCCTTGACATTCCCATAGGTGGCATTGTGTGTATCGTCTTTCTGTGTTTGTGTCTCTGTATTCTTCATGGATTAGGTGAGAAAGCCTGAAGTGAAATGACATCTATGTTTCATTCATGGTTTGTTGTATTCACATAATCAGTTATGCTCACCTGCTGCATCTGAAGCAGATGTGCTCTAGGCTATTTACGCAATGACCTAACATATAGAGTTTATTCACTGATGTCACCCTGCTAGCTTCAAAAGGGCGAGACCGGCACCATTCTGTAGATCCGATGAAGTTTGGCCGTTTGTTTGCTGCCATGTGCTATTCAGAATACTATTAATGTTGAAACCATGGAACTTTCTAGGATGAGGCACAAATATTGACACTGTACAAGAAAGGTGAATACAATAAGGGTGAAGGTCTGGACGGTCGTGCCTCAGGACATTGTGGCGGAAAATCTGCTGGCAACTGTATGCTTACCTATGAATGATGCTGTGTGAATAAACCCTATATATTTGAACAAAGTCCTACTGTTATGGAACATGAAGTAACACTTGCGATGTGGGGTAGTTGGTAGCGGTACATCATAAAAGCTGCACAAGAGACGAAAAAAACAAGTGTCCTGCGAAGTTCTCTCGTGTTTTCGTCTCTTGTGCTGCTTTTATGATGGAACGTGAAGCTTATTAAGGCAATTATTAAATGCTGTAAGCAGATTGGATACGGCTGCATACTGTATTCTCTGCATTTCTCTGCATGCCACATTTTATGGGCCATGTCTCTGGGTTTATCAATGTTCATCTTTGCCTGGAAAAAATTGGAAGCATGCCACCAAATGTGCGGTTTTGTGGCATGCTGGTCTTCCTCACCTTAAGTGGTATTCTGGGTAATGCGGGGGAATTCTATACATCATGCACATTTTGAAATGTGTAGGACGTGACAACGAGTCACTTGGGGTATTTCAGAGTTATGTTATACCTGCCTTACTCTCGCGTCGTAAAATTGCAAGATTGTATAAACATGACTTATTGTCTTTTATGGTACACAAAAATGAAGAACATAAGCGCAGGCATTCCAAGCACCATTGAAAACTCAGTCTTCATACCCTCACACTCAACTGCTTATGTACATCTTATGAACTTTTCCTCAAATAGATGTCTGGAGACAAGAGCATCTCTGCATTTCCAGATGGAGATAACCTATTCCGTTGGATTGGTACAATCCAGGGACCAACGGGAACAGTAAGATTGTTTTCTTGTGTTATGCAACTGTGGCACAAAGTGTGTGGGATTTTTAGTGAAATGCTTTTGTGCTCCCAAAATTTTTACAGTCATCATGATTTTGCAGGTCTACGAGAACTTAAAGTACCGACTCACCCTTGATTTTCCGAGCACCTACCCATATGCATCTCCTCAGGTTCGCTTTGACACACCTTGCTTCCATCCCAATGTAGATAGCCAGGGCAATATCTGCCTTGACATTCTCAAAGAGAAGTGGACAGCACTTCTGGATGTTCGCACCATTCTCATTTCCATACAGTCACTTCTTGGAGGTGAGCCTCTGGACTTCTATGTAAACAAATATTCTTTGTACCCCCTAAGCAAATGAAAAAAACATGGCTACATCACATTTTATCATGGTGTGGCTACACACGTCTACTTGTTATAGGTATGCCATTCGAGCCTGACTTTGTCTTCTTTATCAGACATCTGAGGGTAACATTGCCTTCCAAAATTTCAATACAGTCGAACCTCGATATAACGAAATTCACGGGGAACACTATTTCTTTCATTGTGCTGAATATTTCGTTGTATCGAGCTTGACGAAATATGGCAGCCAGTTGTGGCAGGGAATACAAATTATTTCGCTGTATGCCATATGTTTAGACTGTAACAAGCGTATCTCAAGTAGAGAGATTTACTTATTTCTACTCGCATAAAGAAAAAAGTCTCGTAAAGCGACTGTGTCTGCTCCCAATCACTCCCGTGATGAAATAATAATAATAAAAGGTAATAATAATTATTATTGCTATGACGACACTAAATGTGATGTATGAAGCATACCTTCTGCTCAGAAACTGGCAGGCACATTTATGTGCAAATAATTGTAGTAAAAGGTGTGTACTTTGAATGAGATGGTAAAAACATTAGAAACAAAAATAATAATTTTATGCCTCCTTCCACAGCAAAATCTATATCACTCACTATTAAACATGTGTCACTGGGTGCCAAAGTTTCAATTATAGCACTTGCAAGTTCTGTAGAGAAAGCTTAAAGGGGCACTAACGTGATTGTCTAAATTTGTCTAAAAAACTGCACAGAGTGAAAGCAGGGGTTTCACTCTACCTATACAGGGTGTCCCAGAAAACGTGTAATTGAATTATATATATATATATAAAAACTATGCCACCTAGAACCATGCAGTCAATGGCATATGTTTTTACTAGGTTTTTGCCACATCCTGATGTGAATGCCATCTAACTTGAGTTTTATTATGTCAGTTTTTACGAACTGAACATGAAATTTTGCCAAGTAAGGGTCGCTTTTGAAGCGTGTGTCGAATTTACTCAACTTCATGATAATTGACACGGATACCGAGGAGCTATTCAATCGTGAAAAAAATAGCCGAACATCATGCTTTTCGGAGCGCCCAGAGCACAGTGCTGGACGAGTATTTGTGCGCCTTCGTTGTCAGCCCAGCGAAAGGAGGTTCCTATGCTCGGCCTACGCAAGGGTAGTAGAGATATGGCTTGTCGCATCTGGCTTTCGCTGGCATCATGCTTTCCCTCTCCCAATTTCAATAACTGTCACTTTTCTACTATAGCTGTGTGGGTTGGGTTTGCAACCTCCTTTCGTCGTTCTGCACGAAGGTGCTCAAAAAGTCGTCGAGCGCTATGCTCTGGAGGCTCCGAAAAGCATGATGTTCAGGTATTTTTTCTGATGCGATAGCTCCTCAATGAACCTGTCATTTATCATGAACTTGAGTAAATTCGACACCCCCATCAACATTGGTGGGGTAAAAAAGCGACCTTTACTTGGTAAATTTTTGAATTTAGTTTGTAAAAATTGACATACTAAAACTTAAGTTAGATGGCATTCACATCGGGAGGTTGCAAAAACCTCGTAAGAACAAATGCCGTTCACCACGTGATTCTAGGTGGCGTAGTTTTTTAATTATAATTCAATGGCACGGTTTCTGGGACACTCTGTATATGTGGAAGACTTTGTGTAACCCAAGCGCTTTCACTATTTAAAAAGCTGGTCAAAGAGCGAAATAAGCGCGACTCTCCCTTTCATCTAATGCATCAGCAAACGTCACTCTTATACAGCAAACTGGGCAGACTCATCCCCGAATCACGCTTTGCGTCGTCAGCCAATCCTGGGCTCCCACAAGATCAGCCGCGGGGGAGAACTCTGAAACGTAGCGCTACTGTCACAACCTGCCAAGCCTGTTTGCTGTCACATTGGTCTGGCTCAGCGGCTGCGGGGAGAGAATAAATGCGGCTTATAAAGTAATCTCATTTCTGTTGGTGAAGGCAACTGGAAAAGATGTACAAATAATACATTGTGGAAGGACATTCCTCTGTGAGTGGAGTCTATAGTGGCTCTGAAAACAACACTTATTCAAAAATGCAGCAACATGAGTGGTGAACCGTACGACTCGTGAAGATGACGTCAACCCTATTGCTGCGAGAACTTCGAGGGTGGAGCAAGTTCAAGAAATAGTGCGCAACTCGTTTTGGAATTACTACGCTACAATGTCGTTCTCGAAATTCATAATTTAGGAAAAGATGTTATTCCACCTGATACATCACTGCTCTTATATTAGTTTAGTGCCCCTTTAAAGTGTGAGTGCATGCATGACAGATGCTGAAACTGCTCAAACTACGATCCTTCTGTTTTCTCACCTTGAGACATAAACTGAAACCTAAGCGAAGGTAGCTGGTTTTTATTGTTGCATACCACATGTCCTGACACGTGGAATACTCTCATTTTATTGCTGTTTTGAGGTGAAAGTACGCCAGACAGGTAGATTTATAGGTTACGACTTTCTGCCAATCTCCTTTTGAGATAGTTATGCCCTTAGTGCTGTGATAAGCCAAGGATGGGTTTGTCGAAAGACAACCAGTCTTATTATCTTTTTCAATTAAAACAGGAACAAATAAATTATGTTTAATTCCTTTCTAAGGTAAAATAAGCCTAATTCGCAATGATGCTTAAAGTCCATCTGGGCCATTCCATGCCAAATGTTCCAGAGGTGCTGCTCGACCCCCCTAGAATTTTATGTGAATTTTTTTGGTGGTTCCGTATGACTCTGAAAGCAACAAAACATTCATCACTTAAAATGCCGAGACTGGGGGACAAAAAACTACAACACAGACAAGGTCTCAAACATAGCTGAGACCTTGTCTCGGGTTTTTAAGTTATCGATCTATACCACCAGCTCGCTTGCTACCTATCTATTCTCTCGTTACCAAAACATTATTCTTTTCTTACATAATTAAATTTTAGGGGATGCAGAGCCCCTCAAAGCTGTAGTGCTTGGCAAAAATTATGTTGTTCTGAGCAGACACTACAGCCCACGTAAGGCATGGAGCATGTTAAAATGCATCTTATTCGATAGGGGTGAGTTCATTTTACAGCATTTAAGCAATTTTCATCATAACACTCGACGTTTGTGGCATGTACGAATTTTGTAAAGTATGTGTAAGTTTACGATTTTTTTTTTAATATCAAATTCAGAAATTTTCTCTCAATTTTTTGGCTAATATCGTCTAAAAGAAACTCAGTCCCGCAAGTGCACTGTAAGCCGCAAGAAAAAATGGGAAATTTGTGAAAATTCGATAAAATGCACATATTTGACCGAAAAATTTGGTGTGATAGGAATCAAGGTGTCATTCGATGCACAGTCTTCTTAGCAAGATGGAGTAAAAAAAACCTGAGTGGGACTTTTTGTTGAACTCCAACAGTAATTTTTTAATTGAAGGTAGGTAATTTCGCGAACGTGTATGCGTGCTACGGCGCATCGTAGCGCAGGAACAACTCAGCAGATAAGTCACAAAACACTAGATGGAAAGAAAACACTAAGCAGTCGCATTATTGGACAGCAAATGACGATTGCAATACTTGTTTTCCTCCTTCGAGACCCAATGGTTGTGCAGTGAGCGCTCATCATTCTGGCCATCTTGTACCACGATGCTGCAAACTTTTAGCCAGCTCACGGTGCTAATAAATGAGAGCTAAGTAAAGACATGGAGATAGGGCATCCATTCATGCTTTATGGTACAGTATGGTTGCTTTAGGCTGTGGTGGCATCCGTCAGTTGAGTCGTTGACATGAGTAGAGTAATCGGGACAGGAGTAACTAGGACCTACCACGCCTTTTAACCCATCAGTCGCTGTGAGATTGCTGCACAGATTACTTCACATTCCAGTGAACGGGTGATCTCTCATGTTTCTCGATTGGCGAAGCTTAGCAAGCCATTCCTCGTACTTCAACTCTGACTATATTCCTCTGCTTTGTAATCACTAGGCAATGCGTAGGTCACTGCAAGATGATATAATCATCTATCAGGGGATGTGGAATTTTGTGCAAGCTTGTGTAGCAAAATGCGATAGATATGTGTTCACTAACCTAGCTGACCCTGCCTGTGATGGGGTAGTTATGGCTAAATGTTTGGAACGCCAGATTTATGAGCGCTCGCTTCTCAACCGTCGGGTCTCAAAGGAGGAAATCATGTCTTTGCAATCATTATTTGCCATTCAATAATGTGACTGCTTAGTGTTTTGTGACTTATCTGCTGAGTTGTTCTTGCACTACGATGCGCGGCAGCACGCATACACGTTTGCAAAGTTACCTTCAATTAAAAATTTATTATTTGAGTTTGACAAAAAGTACCTTCGAGATTTTTTACTACGTCTTACTAAGAAGGCTGTGCATCGAATGACACCTTGATCATGTTTCTATCCCGACCTCCTCACACAGAGTTTTCCAGTGAAAAATGTGCATTTTGTCAAAAAATTTCCGATTTTTTTGCTGCGTCTTACAGTGCACCTGCGCGAGTGAGTTTTTTTGTGGTTAAAGTACAATACGACCGGTATTCGCTAAAAAAATTCCAGAATTTTCTTAAAATACTCGTACGGTAAACTTGCACAAACTTTGCAAATTTCGTACATGCCACAAGCGTCGAGTGCGATGACGAAAATTGCTTAAATACCGTAAAATGAACTCTCCATTATGGAATAAGACTAGGGGTGTGCCAACCGAATCCGTGAATCCTAGGCAGGGATTCGAGATTGGGGAATTCGAATCCCAGTGCCCAAAACGGCGAATCGAATCTTTCGAATCCACCAACCACGTTTGTTTGTTTCTTTTTCAAATTGGCGCCTCCGAAGTCCACGAAAGCCTCGTTGACCGAGGGGTATTTTCTTGTTTCGTTGTTTACATTGCTCTGGACTGATAGTTCAGGCAGGAACTGTTACATTACAAATTTAAAAGTAGTATGGCTTTGCTTTCGATTGTTGCTTAGTTTTATGGAAATAATTCAGACTCGAGAATTTATGTATTTCTTGTAGTCAATGAACAATATGTTAAATAAATTACGTTTAAGAAGAACTCTCTAATTAAGACGCTTTCTAACATGCTCCGTACCTTACGTGGACTGTAGTATCTGCTCAAAATGACATAGGTTTTCGCCAAGCACTATGGCTTTGAGGGGCTCTGCATCCCATAAAGTTTAATTACGTCAGAAAACAACAATGTTTTGTCACTTTCTGGGTCATAAAGAACCACCAAAAAAATTCACATAAAATTCTGGAGAGTGATCGAGCAGCACCTCTGGATCATTTGGCATATAATGGCCCATCTGGTTTTCACTGTAGTGTTATTTCACTAGCGTTACGTAGTGTCGTTTCACTGGCATCTGTTATTGCAAGAAGACTAGGAAAAATTAGCTTATACAGAGATTTCACAACTTGTGGTTAAAACCTTTCAAGGTGCAAAAGGTTATTTTCTTGTTGTTTCAGAGCCAAACATTGCAAGCCCATTAAATGGCTACGCAGCAGAGATCTGGAACAACCAAGCCTTGTATCAGAAAGTTTTGCTGGAGAAGTATGAGAAGCATGTAAAGAGCAGAGAGCTGAAATAATCTTCTGTGCATGTGTGTATGCGTGGGTATATATATATGTATTCTGAAGTGCTGAAATCACGAAGCCTGTATTCATGAATAGACTTATTTTTCTGGCAGCATTTGACAGTTTCTTTATGCGGGCATTTAACTGTTGCGGAGCAACAAAATACTTTTGTGTATTTTGCTTAGCTTGCAGACGTAATTGAAACAGTTGTAGTGTCCTCAAGCAAGGTTTGTGCTCAACAGTGATGGGGGCTGTGGGTGTGGTGCAAAAGAGTGGTCGTAATACATTCTATTTCCAACATAGTCATTTGACCTAATTTCAGTGCATGTACAGTCTGTCACAATGATGATGACCACAATGGTACAGTGCTGGACAAAAGTTTGCGGAACACACCCCGGCGCATTGCTTCCTCAGAGTGAGACGCTAGCAGCGAATGGTACCATATGGACTTTTAAACAGGTGACTGGGTTACCTAGGCACATGTCTGTCAGTTCGTACGGTCCCATTCGCTGCTAGCATGTCACTCTGAGGAAGGAATGCACTGGAGCATGTTCCGTAAACTTTTGTCCAGCACTGTACATGCTGCATGCTTTGGTGTCTGTTATCGTTCTGATTTCCTGTTGCACTAGTGCTACCCCATAATTCTTCAGGAAAATGTAAAACAGACCCTGTGTGCATGTGTGTGTGCTTGATCTGCTGGAGAAGAGGAAACTCCCTTCAAAGCAGGTGATAAGTGAGCATTGTTTACATGTATACCTACAAATAAAGCTTTATTGAGAACACATACAATAGTGCACTTCATGTATGCTTTAAAATTTATTTTTTCACTTATTTAGTCTATGCATCCGGTAGCCCATTAGAACTGAGCAAAGCGGGTCACCCTCCGGCATTTCAGGAAAACTGATAACTTGGATATGATTTGTAGTATACACACATGAGGGGTGTGCAAGACACTGAAATTTTCCAACTTTGCTGTTATAGCATTACGCAATAGTGCATCACATTTTGTCATATTGAGGACACGGCATGGGGGTGTTTCTCGATGGGGTGCCTTATGGCTAGGGTTCCACGTTTTCGGCTTTAATCGAAAAACATACGCCGGTTAAATTTTCCCTCATTCGGTTTTAATCGAAGAACATCGAATAAATAGGAACATTCCAGGAGCCATGACGGTTAAATTGCTGCCCAGCTTCAGATTCCAACATGCCAAGCAGCCTTTACTTTATTACTCTTCTTTTCTTGGTATTTGCTAGGGTTGGGTGACCTGCGACCACATTGAGTGTTCCAGGGTCAATCCCCTTGTCCCGGATCGGGTGTGCTGGTTGCAATCCCATTCTTCTGCCATTGTAGGTGCCCCACCACGCCTGTGAACCTTTTAGGGACGTGACGTCAAGTAGAATCTCGGTAACCGGCCTTTAGATGTTTAGTGGAGAGGGTGCGACAGTACATACACCTCCACTTTCCACGTACGGCGGTCCTGCCTTTCTGCGGCACCCGAGATGGGAAGAAAAAGGAAGAGGGCCTCGGACTACGTTTGTGGAACTCGAGATTTTATACTCTCAGGCAAGGAAGGTGTTGCCGTATGCAAGTATTGTCGTGTGACCGTTAATGTGGGCTGTGGAAAAGGTGCGGCACGCATATCGGAGCACGTGCAATCGCCGTGCCACGTGAATCTGAAGAATCCTCGTAACGAACAAGGTAAGCAAACGCCTTCCAGTCATTTCTTGCAGCACTTGCAAACAGGAAAACTAGCACTTGTAAACTAGGAAAAACATCGAAAAACTCGATTTTGCGAAAATCAATAAACATCGAAAAACAAACGCCGAATCCGCCAAAAAATAAACATCGAAAACGTGGAACCCTACTTATGGCATGTTCAGCAATATGGGGCAGGCAGCCTTGCTAAAAATGTCAAAGGAATTCAATAACTTGTGTTCTATGTTGTGCTCTTTTTAATTATCATGAACATAGTAGGAGCAGGCAA
This sequence comes from Ornithodoros turicata, assembly GCF_037126465.1. NCBI lineage: Eukaryota > Metazoa > Arthropoda > Arachnida > Ixodida > Argasidae > Ornithodoros > Ornithodoros turicata. Next base: position 30,267,531 of record NC_088201.1, read on the forward strand.
GCTAGCTGGTGTTGAATTGATATTAACATTGCCTTGAGTTCGAGGGGAAAACACAGGACAAGATGAACAGATAGACTCACGAACCAACAATGAAGCTTTAATACAGAAAGGGCAAGGGAGACAGGGTAAAAAGTGTACACTCCGGCGTCTCGGCGTAGGTGAATATGAGGCGCGTAATACGAACCTCTTAACGGTCGGTGGTAGCATCGATAACTGCACAAGGGAACGTGTGTGATTGCAAAGAATGGAAAGGTATTCCAAAGCAGTACAGATTGCAAAAAGGACGATAAAAAGTAAAAATATTGGTAACAGTAAAATATATGAAAATATAAATATACAAGCAAAACTCAGAAGTGAATAAGGTACGGAATGAAATGTGTTTGAGTCTCTCCCATGGAATTAGTCAAGATTAAAGAAGTTATCCGGGGCTAACGGGTCTAAGGAGAGTGACCAAGCCTTCTGGGATGACAATGCTAGGTTGGCTCACACATCCTTTAGTAGTTGCTATTAGAGAGGATTCTAGTAGAGTGCGGGACAGCTTGTCATTGCAGGAGATTAAACAGTTGGTTCCGGGAAGGTCTGCCGAGCAACCGGAACAGCCCTCCAGATGTTTAAAAGTTCAGAAGTACTTGATTTGTTTTTGACATTATTAGCATGTTCCCGAAGTTTATCGTTCAGGCAACGGCCACTCTGGCCAATGTAGGAACCCCCCACACCGAAGGGGTATACGGTACACGCACGACTTTTTGCAGTCTACAAACGTTTTTGTGTGGGATGTGGTGCATCGCTGGTGTTGACCAGATTTCATGAAGGGTGTTAGGGTGGACAGCTTGTTGTGAACAGAGTAGGCTACTCTGATTCCTTGCGAGGTTGCAAATTTTCCTAAGGCATGTGAAATACCGTGGTAAAACGGTAGGACCACGCGGCGGTTCCGTGGGCGTTCAGGGTTTAAGGGTTTTGGGGGGTTTAGGAGATTTTGCAGGTGTGTATATATTGCATCCGACTGGAAGCCAGCTTCTTTGAGGCGGCTGATTTGTTGGGACACAGCGGTAGGGACTTTATGGATACAGGATTTTTTAACAGCAGAACCAAAGACGGAATTGATTACACCTGACTTTACGGCTTTGGGATGGCAACTCCACCTTGACAGTAGCGGTTTCGGGTCAGTACGGCCATACTCCCAACACAAAGTTGAACTAAGGTTGAGGGTTACGTCTAGGAAACGTAGACGGCCGTTTGTGGGGACTTCTGAAGTAAAGACCAATTCAGGACAAGTCTTTTGAGCACAGGCCACGAGTTCAGTTATGGAGTCTGAATGAGAGGCTAAAATAATTATATCAACGTATCGTCGGACAAGGGTTGTGCCACGACATGATTTGGAATAGGACGATAGTGATCGGTCAAGTGCGGAAAGGTAAATCTCGCTAAGCTTGGGCAGGAAAATGCATTTGCAAATGCATGCAGGACAGTGGCGGATTCAAAAGGGATGAAGCTAGTCTGCTGAACCTGAACCATTCAAGGGGGGCGATCGCCTCCCCCTCTCCCCTCCCTTCCCTCCAAACGCTGCGTTACACATTAGTTTTCCCCCTCCCCAGTTTCGGACTTCGACAAAGAAATTGCCCCCCCCCCCCCCCCCCCCCCCCACACACACACACACACAGACACACTTATTTCAGGTTCAGCCTTATAACAGGAATGAGAACTGTGAGAACTAGGGAGGAATATGAGATCCCGCAGCTTCAGGTTCGCCTAATCCCCTAATCCCTTTTGAAACAGGGCAGATATCAGAATGATATCACAGGCGAAAACTAGAATGGTGTCTAGAATAAAAGAATTTAAAAAAATTATGGGGAAAAAAAAGAAAGAGAAAAATTATGCTTGCGCTTTCCACCGCAAGAGGGGCATGAGTGCCGTGCCACTGCAGCGCCAAGCGCCATCCATAGTTGCTGGCATGGTGCTTGCTGGTTCTGGCGTTCAGTTCACACACAAGGCATCGACTTTGTTTGTGAAGATAGAAATGCTACTCGCTTATAACCGATAAAAGTTTCCCGAGCCTGAAACTGCCGGTATGGGTGCGTAACAGAGTCATTGCATTTGGCGGGAACCTGTGTGTTGTGTTGATGTACCAACTGCGATTGGCCGTGTGCCACTGCCACCCTTATGTCACCAAAATTATCCTCGTGCAAGGGAGCGTGTTATTGTCTGTTCTCTTACGTACTTTTTCTTGGTTTATATGCACATTGATCTCCATGGCAGAATTGTACACGGTATGTCCAAGTTGTACACATTATGGGCTGTCGTAATAGCAAAACAGTGCACGCCCCAGAAGCACTAGACCCCATTGAAACCGTCTGGAAGATTTCGGACTTAAAAGCACCTCTGGAAAAACGTGCGAAGAATCGCCGCCGTCATGGCCAGCGTGGACGCCGATGGGAGCAGACGAATTGGGCATCGTCTGCTATAATGGACCAACGTGTCACAGCGAAGTACATAATCAAGGCACAGATAGGCAAGGGGAAGTTCGGCCGCGTTGTTCGCGTTGAGCATCGCGCTTCAAAACAGCCCTATGCCATGAAGACGCTGGATACCTCCAGTGGGCGGACAGCGTTTGATACAGAGCTGTCAGTGTTGCGACGTGTGAACCACCCGAACATTGTCCGCATTGTCGAAATATTGGACGCTAATCAGAAAGTGTTCATTGTCATGGAATTAGCCACAGGCGGGAGCTTGTTGGATAGAATGGATGTGTTACGCCGACCATTCAATGAGGATGAAGCCCGTGCCGCACTGAAGATGGTGCTTTCAGGTGTGGCTTACTTGCATAAAGTCGGAATCACACATCGAGCTCTTCGACCAGACACACTGCTGTATACACATCCGGGCCCAGATGCCAAAATAATAATTACCGACTTCGCGTTTGGACATGTGCGACGTCATGACGCAAATGAATTCATGCACACTGTGTGCGGTGTTATTCAGTATATGGCACCAGAAATAGTGGAACGCAGGCCATACACGTGTGCTGTGGACATGTGGGCAGTAGGTGTCACAACATTCATATTACTGTCAGAGACATTCCCCTTCGATGGCAGACACGATGCTTCTATTGTCAGGTGCATTCTAAAAGGGGAGCTTTCCATGGAAGCAAAGGTATGTAAGCCTGGTGTATGAGCCATTTATTTGACCTGGAAAGCTGTCATAGGGCTACATAGGGCTTTTTTTCAACTCCTGGTACTCATGTTCAATGTTCAAACCACGACCTACTCTATACTAGAGACCTGAACAAATGGCAATCGCCTATGGTCATGGGTTAGTTACGCTAGTGGCCGCTGCAAGTGCCACATAGCATTATTGGGGAGAGGAAATTACATGTGAACTACTATCATCATTGCCACTGTCGTTTGTCTGCTACACAGGGCTACACAGGCTATTGCGAAGCACATGCTACCCTCTCCGTACCTCTTTGTCGTCGTCAACACAGCCCACCATACCTAACCAAGGTTTCGGCTAATCACGTCAGGAATAGTGCTAGCTAGTGCCAAATCCCATAGCGAAGCAGCGATTGCCCAAACTACTACCCCGGTGCTGGGAGCTTTGCGGATGTCCAGGTCTTTAGTATAGAGTAGGTCGTGGTTCAAACAACCATTATACGAGGCATATTCCAAAAATGAGGGCCGTTTGTTCATTAAAAGAGAAATAGTCGTTAGAAAAAGCTTTTATTGGTGGTTTCCGTTTCCACATTTTATGACTTTTTAATTTATTTTTTATTTATACATACTGCAGCCTTAAAAAAGCGTTGTCAGTGTGCCATCAAAAAGTACAGTGCTCCATAGTTTGGACTTTGGAAAGCAAGTCTGAGCAAAGATTAGTACAGTGTGCTGGAAACTATTAAAACATGTACACAGAGGGACAAAGATGTGTATATACGAGGGGTGTTCAAGTCAAACCGGGACTTTTGATTTTTCGCAAAAGTAAAATGAACTTACAGGCGAGAAATTAGTTTTATTTTTCAATGTAATCTCCAGCTGGGGGGGGGGGGGGGCACTAATGTACTTGTCCCAGCGTTTCACGAGGGCTTGGATGCCAGCAGCGTAAAAATCCTTACCAGCGCGTAGCAGCCATGATCGGACCGCATTCTTGACATCGTCGTTGCAGCTGAAGTGGCGGCCCCCAAGGAACGCCTTCAGTGGCCCGAAGAGATGGGAATCGCTGGGGGCGAGGTCTGGACTGTAAGGGGGATGTGGCAGCAACTCCCAGCCAAGTTCCTGTAAGGTGCGTGTCGGGAGATGCGCGGTATGCGGGCGTGCATTGTCCTGTAGGAGGAGGACTGCTTTGGTGATGAGGCTCGGCCGCTTTTGCTTCAGCGCCTTATGCACATACATCACTGAGAACCTGGCAGTAATATGCACTATTGGTGGTGGTACCACTGGGCAGAAAATCAACATGAACAACGCCAGCCTTGGTGGCCAGGATGTTCTCAGGAACTCTGACACTGGGCTCTGAGCCGCCCCGGCCGGGATCGTCCTGCACTGATGTACGGCCGTCTCGGAACCGTTTGCACCACTCAAACGCGTTGCTGCGGCTAAGTGTATCATGGCCATGCTGAACCTGAAGTCTTCTGTGAATTGCAGATGTCTTTACGTCTTCATTCACGAGAAACTTCATGACAATTCACTGTTCGATGTGCGCGCTCACCTCGTTGTCGGCCATCTTGTCCAGCACGTGTCTTCTGTTTTGCACAAACTTTAGACAGCCACGTTGTGAATGCGGAGGCCTGGCGCGTGTGAAAATGACAAAAAAGAAGTAGCGCGAGCCATTTGTACACTCAGGAGACAGAAAGTCCCGGTTTGACTTGAACACCCCTCGTATGTTGTTCCTTCCCCGAGTGCAGCACACCAATAACTATGATTTTTTGTTGGCTCAATCCTAAGGTGTAGTTTCTTCTTTATTCTAAAATTAGGTACTAACTGTGCATAGGGGATGCAGAGTGTATAGCCAAATCACCCCCTTTTTTTTTTTCATAGATTTCTTTATGACAGGGTGATGGATTCATGAAGAAGACCGAGAGACATGGATACAGAAGGCAACACACACAAGTTCTTAGATTCTTATTATTCTTGAGTTTCAGCTCTGTGACAAACCTTGTTTTTCTGATTTGCAGCCTTGGTTTCACTTCATCCGTTTGCATATAGAACAATATGTATTAATTTTGTAGTAATGTGTAATATGGCTTCCATGCACGTCTTATTTCACTCTGTTCTTTGCCAATTGCAGGTATGGTGCATGGTGTCTAACGAGGCGAAGGGCTTAATTCGACGCCTCCTGCAGCACGATCCTGGCCGCCGCATCTCTGCTAGACGAGCTCTTCACCACCCGTGGATATGTGGACGTGCTGAAGGTAGCGGCTCATCCCTCAGTTCAGAGAAATCTTTGAGTCAAGTCCAAAGAACGACACGAGTTAACCAATCTTGATAAAGACCCTGGCTTGGCCGAGTTAGTGTGATGGGCATAAGTCTTGCATTCTGCCGTTATTTGTGCTGCCATCAAAACTTGCTTCAGAAAGGTTGTATAATTTTTTGTCTCTGAATGTTTATTTCGGTTAACAATTAATGTCGATTCTGGTATGACTTAAAAATGCTTCTTAGGGTTGTTGACGATGTACAAAATGTAACTGCCCATATTTTACAGTGTCTAGACTCACTGCTTGTGCAGTTAATTCCATTTCGTAGCTGATTTTGCACATTGTTAAAAAAAGTTACTTTCAGGACTCTGTGACAAGCTCCGTAGTTTGAAACAGCAGCTCTGGAAAAAGTACAAAATATTGTGGTGCAATAGGCTACAAGAACTTTATTTATGACTCTTGTGCTAACACTTCACATGCTGTGATCATTTCAGAATTTTTTAAAAAATGGACTGCCTTTGATTCCATAATGTAACATGCGCTTGAAGTATTTATTTTACGTAATTATTCATCTGGTACTTACGTACTCCCTTGCACACAATGTCTGCCCTGCTGTATAACCCATCTGCCAAAAACAGTATCTGAGCTGCTCATTATTTTTTAATTAAATAATGTATATAAAAACCCTGTTATTTTCAGAAAGCATGGTATTTCATAAAACTAAAATCTATTAGACGCATTGCTACCACACATTGTGTGAAACTCTTAAAGGCACAGGCACTTCTACTGGAAGGTAATTGTAGCATATTTGTGGTTGACAAAGACAGTATTCTGTACATTCACCTATAATATATCTGTGCCACTATTTGTCCCTTCTGTAAATACCATTTGTGTATCATGTTGACATGGCATTTTTATGGTGGCTATTTTTATGTACTTATTTACATACACAATATATTTATACAATGCAGCACATTTTTGAAGGATTGTAAAAAAATTTAAAACTTGAAATAAATACAGAAGAAAAAATTTGGAAAAGAAGTCGAGGATGTCTTCGCCGAAGTACGAGGGTGGTTCCATAAGTTTCCGGCCCGAGGTAGAAAATGGGCGCGAATTTGGAAATGCGATTAAGGACGCGTGGCACCATCTGTTGGAGGGCCGGAGCACCACCCTCAACCCTCTCCATGCTTTTGTCGGTTGGAGAGCGGCATTTCAAACAGCCAGGGTGCACTCTTCAGTTAAAATGGAAAAAATTGAGTACCGCGCTGTGATAAAACTCTTGACAAAAGAGGGACTTTCGCCTAGCGAAATTAAAGTGCGACTGGACAACGTGTACAGGGAAGCCTCTCCGTCGTACACAACGGTAAAAGACTGGGCTAAGCAGTTCCGACTGGGGCGAGAGTCCATTGAAGATGATCCACGCGATGGTCGTCCTGTGGAAGTGGTGACACAAGAAAATTTGTCTCTTGTCGAGGAGGAAGTGCTGAGCGACAGGCGTCTGAAGGTGAAGGAAATCTCATAAAGGCTGGGGCTTTCCAAAACAACCGTTTTTCGCATCATCGGCGATGGCCTTCACATGAAAAAGGTCAGTGCGAGATGGCCACGACTTCTCTCGTCAGTTCAAAAGCAACAGCGCGTTGTCTGTGCTAAAGAGTTTTTGGAGCTCTGTCAAGAGAGCGAAGAAGAAATATTGAAGTCAATTGTCACACGGGATGAGACTATGGTGCTCTACTATGATCCCCTTTCGAAAAAGGAGTCGATGGAATGGCGCAAACCAGGAGCACCCCCAAGAAAAGCCAAGGTCACACAATCCACAAAGATGATCATGGCACCAATATTTTGGGATTGTCACGGGATCCTCCTCATCGACTTCAAAGAGAGGAACACCACAGTGAATGCGACTTATTATGCTTCACTCCTGCACCGACTGCGAGACGCCATCAAGGAAAAGAGGTGCGGCAGGTTGAGTCGAGGTGTCCGGTTGCTCCAGGACAATGCCCCTGTCCACACGGCTTCTGTTGCCAAGGCTGCACTGAAGGAGTACGGCTTTGAAGAAATCCACCACCCACCCTACAGTCCAGACTTGGCACCGAGTGACTACTTCCTGTTCTCAAACTTGAAGAGGGGTCTCAGAGGACAGAGATTTCAAAACGATAGTGAGGTGCAAGAGGCAGTTTTCCAGCATTTTGCGGACAAAACTTCGGACTATTTTTTCAAGGGTATAAGAATGCTGGTTGAAAGGTGTCGAAAGTGCATCAAAGTTAAGGGTGACTATGTTGAAAAGTGATACACTTGTTTCGTCTCTACGACTATTAAAAGTTGGTCGGGCCGGAAACTTATGGAACCACCCTCGTACACCCGAAGGTAGCTCAGCGTGGTTGCGCACTATTATCATGGGTTTTCATTCTACGAAGATCTTGTCATGTCACTACATTACGATGTCTGTTAGGGGCTGTGGCATTAGTTCAGCATTAATCAGCCAGATGGGATAGTCTCAGTTGTCTCGCGACGTGAACCCCCAATTATAATATAAGATGTGCTAGTACAGTCGAACCCGCATATATCGAACTCGAAGGGGATCGGCAAATAATTCGATATATGGATATATAAAGCGTTCGTATTTTAACAGACATTCGCGTGTGCCATATTAATTACCATTTAATTGGGATAGTATGAAACAGGAGCTTACCGATCTGCATGAACGAGAACAGAAACTGCACAAACAAAGCGGGCAACAAGACAGTTAACAACATTTATTTGGGACGAAAGAACTCCGTGAGTTGGGCTTGTCTCTTGTTGCGAGCCATGAAGTCCATTACACTATTTTCGATCTTCTCGAGGCTTCCTAAATGAGAAAGTCCAGCTCCTTCTATTGCCCCGCAGCAGCGACGAATGGTAGCGAAAGCCGAAGCGATCTCGGTGGCTGTGGGCATGACATCGTCGCTGTTAACACCTCCCAGTGAGCCTTCATCGCCGCTTGAATCGCCGTCGTCACCAGCAACGTGCGCTATGTCCGCATCCGTCATCTCTGCCACAACGTGCACATTGTCGTCGGAGCTTACAAAATCATGTGCCGTCAGATCAGTGGGAACGGCTTCTGGGAACTCTGCGACCTTTCGAAGCTCGTCGTCAAGAGCGTACTCGAAGTCGTCATCGTCCAAGGCATCCGCACACGCCTCGTCTGCAACTGCTACGAAGCCCGCCTTGCGAAAGCAGTTAGCTACTGTTTCACGCTTGACGTCATTCCAGGCACCGGTCATCATTTGTATGGCACCCAGCAGGTCGATCTTGAGGTCCACACCCATTCGAAGATTAATCAGGAGGCGCTGAAGCAGACGCCTCCGGTAGCCTACCTTGAATGCCTTTATGATACCCTGATCAAGGAACTGAACAAGCGCAGAAAGTTGGGCTAGTTGGTGAGACAGCATACTGCAGATGTTGGGACGCGGAAGACAGGGACTGAAGGAAGCACACAAACACAAGCGTCATGTGTCACACAGAGACATGTGTCAAACACAAGCGTCACACAAGACGCTTGTGTTTGTGTGCTTCCTTCAGTCCCTGTCTTCCGCGTCCCAACATCTGCAGTATCCTGATCAAGGGACTGAAGCCTTGACGTCGTATTGGGCGGGAGAAACCTCACTTCAATGTTCTGCAGCTTGCATGTCGTGTGGTGCGCCGAGCAATTGTCCAGGAGGAGGCAAACGCGACGATTAGACCTGCCCAACTCGCTGTCCCATGCTTGTAGCCACTCCGAAAACAGTTGCCGCGTCATCCATGCTTTAGTGTTGAACCCGTATTGGACGGGAAGGCTTCTGCAGTTTTTGAAGCATCGTGGAGCCTTGCTTTTTCCAATCACGAACGGGCGGAGTTTGCAAGACCCGTCCATGTTCGCTGCTAAAAGGATAGTCACACGAACCTTGCTGAGTTTCCCTCTATGACATGTGCTTCCACGAATGTCGAGAGTCTTATTGGGAAGCATTTGCCAAAACAGACCAGTCTCGTCCGCGTTAAAAATCTCCGCAGGTGAGAACTTTGCGGCAATTTCCGGCCACTGGTCCGACAGCTATTTCTCCGTCTCCTGGGCGTTCACAGCTTCGCTTTCGCCTGAAATGGTCCTTCCGACTATCCCGTAGCGATCCTTGAATCTTTGTAACCACCCCGTACCGCCATTGAAGTTCTCGTCGTGAAAGGCCACTGCGAAGCACTTGGCTTTTTCAATCAGCGTTGGTCCATCTACGGGAAGGTTCCTGGCCCGGATATCAAGGAACCATGCATACAGCGCCTTCTCGATCCTTTCAAACGCCGGCGTCCTCAAGCGGCATGCTCCCGTGCGAGATTGTCCTGCTGGTCCTGCTGCTTTCATTCTGATGTCCGCCTTGTTCCGAAGAAGCGTACTCAGCGTGCTCTGTGGGATGCCGAATGCTTCTGCTACCGAAGACATCTTTTCTCCATTCTCAACACGTCGGATGATGTCGAGCTTGGTCGCGAAGTCCAGGTTCTTCCTTTTCTTAGCGTCCATAGCTGCCTGATTCGTGCCAACTTTCAAATGGTGTCGACTACCAAAGGAATGCTCCGACGCCAGTCGCCACTGCGCACGTCTCGGCCACGCGCTGCGCACGGCCGGCATGGACGATTCCATTGCAGTATGGTGGGCTAGAAGGACTGGTGAGCCGTTCGGCGGTTGCCATATGTACCCGCCGATGTTCCTGCCGAGAGATGGCGCCAAGCGTATCTCGGCGCTATGCGATCTAATCGCCTCTCGCGGCTCATTTCAGTGCTACTCGTCACGTGATTACACACCTGATGTTAACCCATGAGCGTGCCTTTTCTTTGCTCTGCATGCAAAATGCCCCTTGAGTGCCACCTGCAGAAGCAAACGAATGGCACACCCAGATATCAGTGCTGACATTCGTCGGCGCGTCCCTGTCAGCCCTCGTGTCTGGGACATGTGTACTTTGATAACGATAAAGACGTGTTCGAGCAGCCGGTTCTGCCTTTGGGTAGTGATATTCGTGATATGTGCTCATCGTTCCTTTCATCTGAGCGACCTTTACCTTCCAGGTTGCGAGGTCCGGTGACGGGGGACTGTGATAGACATGTTTAAGTCAACTATTTGAGGCTTGTTTGTATCTGTCCCTTCTATGTGTTCCAGCCTCAGAACATCAGTTTCTCTCATGTTTAAGTCGGTGGTGGGCTATAAGCGTGAGATATACGTTAACTGCAGCTAACCAACGGAAGCGATAGAATTGTACAGTCTGCATATGAGCAGTCAGTAGAGGGAAGGAATCCAGAAGACAAAGGGGACGACACGAAAATATAACGATTTATACATTTATTTCAGAATACTGGTCCCAGAAGGAACTTTGGAAGGAGTAGGGAACGTACATTAATTATATAATATATACACATAATACACTCGTATAGTGGCGACAATTCGAAAGAAACCCGCAAAAGAGACGCAGCAAAGGGGTGACAAGTTACCTTCGCGAACGTGACGATCGGTAACACGAGTGTTCTATATACCGGTAGTCTGACCTAAGCAGTAGCATAATGAAGTGTTCTTCTGAGATAGAAGAGGCTTTCTCTTGACTGTGATGCCTATTAAGTGCACGTGAAAATTCCATCTAAAATCGGACGGGACGGCGACCCCAAGATATTTGTACTAAGCTCCCTTGCAAGTATACTATGATGTTGGCAAAGCCTTTGTTCTACATATAACAGCATAGACACAGTTTTGTCGGTGTTCAAATTGATTTGCAATTTGTAACACCACTCGTTGATGTGTTCTAAACTGCTTTGCAAAGGTGCGTAATATAAGGCGAACAAGGTGAGCCATAAGCAAAGCACACAGAAAAAAAAAAGAAAGAAAAAGACAGAGAGAACGATCGGCATATTGAGGACGCACGTTCAGACATCCCTATGTTTTTCGGAATATATCGCGCGATATGTTACGCAGTCATCAGCGAATAAGCATGCTTTACAATTAATGTTACTTAACATATCGTGCATATAGACAAGAAACAGCAAAAGTCTCAAGACTGACTCCTGTCGTATACCCCAGGTGTATGGGGTTCGATCAGACAGGGAATCAGTCCCGAAGCCAATCCATGATCTTGGTATTATGTGTCAGCTTTCTATAGGGTACGTACACGGTCAAATGCCCTGGAGAGATGCAAAACCAATATTTCAATTTGTAGGTTATTATATAAAGCAAATCCAAAGTCGTTGATGAAATCAAACAGGGTCATGACAGCGGAGTAGCCCCCACGAAAGATATGCTGCAAGGAATGCTGTTACTTGATCATGATGTTAATTGTTTGCAAAATATGTGCTTTAGTAATTCACAAAAGCTGGAAAGAAGAGAAAATTCGAAACCAAAGTCGGGACTCCTGCCTTACGTATCGGTTTTATACGAGCGCATTTCCATTCGTTCGGGACAGTCCCTTCGTTCAGCGATATCTGGAAACTAATTTTGACGAATTGCGCAGCTTACTCGGCGTACCTTCTAAGGAAATCATTCGGAATATTGTCTTGCCCAGAAGACCACAATATCGCGTCCTGAAGTAATCAGTCCCGAGACTTTTTGGACTAGCATATCCACTTTTTTCCTTTGCCAATCTACCCGCTGAAGACTTCTTCATTTACCTCCCACAGTGGCATAATAAGAAATAGAGATACAAGTGCTGCTTTAAAGTAATGTCATACTAATAATAATTCAGGACTTTAAGTTGTGCGACAACGGTGATAGATCAACTAGGAGTTTCCCACATCTTCTATATAATCTGTTCTCTGCTGTGCGTCATTTTGTTCCTCTTTTGCTCGATACTTTGAGTAGTCATATGCCAAATTTGCTGGGAGTACGCAACAAAGACGTAGCTATAATATTTCTTTTTAGTCTCACTTAATTTCCTCATTTCCTCCTTCAGTGCCTTCGTCAAACCTGAAACCAGGGTTAGTTTCCATCGCCGTCGAATTTTGTTTATGCGACGTTTAAGATGCTAAGCTTCGCGTGTCAGCCATGGTCTTTAAGTGTAAACCTTGTCTTTTTCGTTTTCCCTGTTTTTTCCTTTATCTTTCCTTCCTTCTCTTTTTCGTTATTCACATTTTTTTTGGAATAGCAAGCCGGCTCTTTGCCTGGCTAGCCTTTACTTCTTTTTTTTTCTTAATAAACATATTACCCCCCTTCCCCTGTAAGGCTTCTTGGACACGAACTTTCTTGTGGAAATGTGTACAGTGGCCTTGAAAAAATTTCAGGCCATATTAACATTTCTCGAGATGCTACAGACCCAATTAAAATTTGTACAAGGATCTGCCCAAGGAATATCGTGGAATATCTGGATTTTAGGTCTGTCATGCTTAAATTTTATATGGTGCATCTCAAGAACCATCTTGTGATCTGAATGTCAACCAAGTACTTGGCAGTCCCATTTCCAGTGAAGGGTGTTAGGCACCAGGAACAGATCACGTATTGAAGCAGAGGACTCTTGACTTCTAGTGTACCTCATAGCAAAAGGCAGTATCAAGTAGTGCATTTTCATTTATGAAGTCTCAAACTCCGGTTGGGGTTTCCTAATTTACACTTCAACATGGGACCATATACTGAACAATCATGACATTATATCCTTAACCGTGGTCAATGTCAATAGGTTTCATTTGTAACTATGTTACACCCTTTTTAATATAACCTGATGATGGCGGTGATGAGGTAACAGAAAAAGGTGGGGATATGAGTCGCGACAGAGTCGGGGCCACACCAGGACGCCTACAAGCGACGAGAATGCAAACAGATGCACATACGGTGAACGGATCAATTGCAAAATGTAGGACAAAGGTCTCAGAACGAGTGAGGGTAGTATGACACGAGTAATATGGCGGGGGGGGGGGGGGGGCACACCAAGCGGGCACTTCGCAAGTCATAGGGTACATGTATATTACGCTTTTCAACTTGAATCTTTATAATCTATAATGACGGCATTAAGGCTGTCGGTTGTGGGCCACAGACCCAGGTGGCGAATTTCCCCATTAATCATCATCAGTGTATTAGTTGTTATTGTATAATGTCACGCTGGCAGCGCTCTTAGGCCGCTCAATCAGTGGATAAAATGAGTTTTAAATGATGTTCAAGGAACCCTTTGTATAACATCAATTCCATTCAAGCATTTTCGGTTAATAATACAAGTGTGGCATTTTTTCTTCTTTCTCTCTCTCTCTCTCTCTCTATATATATATATATATGCAACAAAATAAGGAGCAAGGAAGAAGGAGCAAGGAAATAAGGAATATATCTTTCGCGCTATATATATATGACTCGGTCGTTCCACTGGTCAACAGTAAAGCCGTGCGTGCAGAGAGAATACTACTGCGGTGCTACAATTTCGTTTTTTATGGCCGATACCATGTTCCTTTATAGTTACATAGGGAGCAAAAGAATTACATAACAATTAAGATGTGCGGCGAGGTACACTGTCTAGAAAGCGCCATAGTTTAGCTAAATGACAATTTAGTTGAACAATCTACCATCGGCCTATGTTCCGTGACAAAGTGTTCCCAGCTTCCTGTACACAGCAACTCGATAATCTAGGCTGAAAAGAAAGAGTGAAGAGAAAGAAACCATCAAGGACGCGAGCTCTCGGACGCAGTAGCCGCTCTTTATTTTGTTTTTCGACCCGTCTGTCATCATCCAACGAAGATAATACATGCGGTCACGTGCTTCGCAACATTCCGATATCTTTCGCTTGCAGGGATCGTCGGCTAGGCAGACGTGACGGTAGCAAATGTCACGTGGTTTAGTTACAAAGAACTGCGGATGCTAGTAAACAGTCAGTGCGGCAAACCAACGTAGTGCTGGTCCAAATATATTCACTATAAAAATAGTCAAGCACACATACACCGTCACACACGGCACATGTTGGACTAGTTCAACGAGAACCCGCCTGGTTCGCAGCGAGCGCATAGCGCCGGAGCTCAGGAGCTTGGCTTCAAAACAGGGGCATCGCGCATTCCATGTATTGAATATGGCGGTAAGCACACCAGTCTTTCTAGCCCACCATAATTGCAGGTCGCGTGCGCGGGGAAGGTAGCATGCATGACCCCGTGATTTCTCACTTAGGAGCGTGCGAAACAAAGCTCCGTGGGGTCACTAACTTCTCCCGTTGGCAGCCTGCCCTCATTTCCAACTCCTTTTCGTGTGGATGACTTCATGCCTAATCTCCAAGCCGCGCTTTGTCCTTTTCATTCGCGAAAAATGTGCGGAAGTTACTAAGGGCGCGTCATAGGATTTTAGCGGTAGTGTGATATAGCCGATGACAGCGGTGCCGGCTGTTCGATGTAGACGTACAGCACGCCTATACATTTACATGCTATTTTCAAGGGGATGTTTCGAATGTTCGATATAGGCAATAATTTGATATAACCGGGTTCGATATAGTCGGGTTCAACTGTAGTGCTCTGTATGTGATGTACACACGATGATGACACACGTATCGGGTGTGGATTTCGAACAGGCCTTGTTCCACGACCTGTCAGATAGCGCAGGAACGACCTGGCCTGAGACTTTCCCTTTCTCTCGCGGGCCCCGTCCACCCGGAGCGCGCCAATGGGAGGACGTGTGGGCGGAGTGCCATCTGGGGGCAGAGGTTCGAACGGGAGTAACCCTCACCAACTGGGAGAAACAGACAAGAAGCCTCCTGCGTCAAGCCCATCGGTGACCACCATACCAAAACTGACCAGTGCCCTATTTTATTGTTGTTTTATTTTTTAGTGCCAGTGGACCCATTGAGGAGACCTGCCCCGATTTAAAGGGGAAAGGCACAACCTGAACGTAGTCGGAGACGTACTTTTCGCGATGCTACATCCACTGGGTCGTTCCATCCACCACCGCAGGTTCAGGTTCAGGTTGTGCCTTTCCCCTTTAAATCGGGGCAGGTCTCCTCAATGGATCCACTGGCACTAAAAAATAAACACAATAAAATAGGGCACTGGTCAGTTTTGGTATGGTGGTCGTCGATGGGCTTGACGCAGGAGGGTTCTTGTCTGTTTCTCCCAGTTTGTGAGGTGGCGCTTCGTTCCTTCGATGATGTTGCCGATGTCGCTCTCGCCTGTTCTGTTTGTGGGAGTGTTGAGTCCAAGTGCGGTGGCGACCTCTTCGCACTCTGGGCGGGTGTTTCTTGTGGCTGCGCATCGAAACATGACGTGCTCTAGATCTTCTTGTTCCTCACCGCATAGGATGCATTTTTGGTCGTTCTGGGGTCCGAACAGCTCTGCCAGCCGTTTACGTGTCAGGAGGGCTCCAGTCCTTGCTTGAAATATCAGACCGCTTTGGTGGTCACCGTTGTGGTAGGCTGAGGGCGATGGTTCTTCCTTGTGTTGATGGTATAATTTCATGCTTTGTTTTTTGCTTGTTCGTTGTCTCCAGTAGTCCTTTTCGATTTGGCTCATTTCCTTGTGTATCGTCTTGTTCCATTCTGTTGCGGTTTTTGCTTTGTGTCGGCTTGTTCCTTTACTGTATTTGGAGTCGATACGTCCCATTCGTTTTGTCCATTCCGTTTTCACGCCTTTGTACCGAATATGGTGGAATATTTTCTTTGCTATTCTGTTTGGAGGCAGATGAATAAGTCTTCCCAGATATCGTGTTTTGGACCTTGCCTCTCGGTACTCGAAAGTAGACCAGCCGATCTCTCCATCTATTGCTGCATTCGCTGTGGCCAGGTTTCCGCCCAATATCCACTTCCCTATTTCTCTCTGTTGACGTTCCAATGCTGCCATAGTTGCAGAGTCGTAGCATAGGGCCTCGTTTGCGTATGTTGCCTGTGGAACTGCTACGGTTTCCAAAGAATTCTCCCTACGACGTATGTATTGTAGGAGTGCCGGGCCAAGTGCCATGTGTGGCCTTTCTTTTTGTTTGAAGCGGTAATCAAATTCTTTTTGTGGCTTTCCAGGTAGTCTGTGTTGTTTTCGAGGAGTACGCCGAGGTATTTGTATTGGTCAGTTTTAGTGATCTCGAAATTTTGTATTGAGAAGGTCAGTTCGCTTGTGTTGTTGGTGTTGCTCTTCCCAATCTTCATCCACTTTGTTTTTTCCCTACTAAATTTCATCCCTTTCAATGTCGTTTCGTCTGTGCATATATTCAGCAGGTCCTGGAGTTCATTCGGCGATTTTGCAAGGAGCAGGACGTCATCCGCGAAAGCGATGACAGGGATGCTTGTTGTCTCTTGGTTGCCTCTTGTGTCCACTGTTGCTATCTCTATTCCTCTGTTGCTGGCTTCTAACTTTTCGAGTAGCTCGTTCAGGAACAAGTTGAACAGGGTGGGTGAGAGTGGGCATCCTTGTTTCAGACCGATCCGTTGGTTGATTTCCTTCGATTTGAAGTCTTCTAGGTGGTATGTGGTGGTGCAGTCCGTGTACATGTTTCGCACCAGTTTGAGCACCTCCGTGGGTAGGCCCATTTTTTGTAGTGTCGCCCATAATGTGCGGTGTGGAACCGCGTCATATGCCTTCTCCAAGTCTAGGAAAGCTAGGTACATGTCCTCTCCTGTCTTTAGCGTCAGTTCGATGAGTTGGGTGATTATGAATAAATTGTCGCTTCCTCGTCTGTCTTTCCTGAACCCATTTTGGCTTTCGTTTAGTGCGTCGTCATATGTTCTCGCTATTCTGTCGTTGATGATTGCTGAAAATAGTTTGGCTATGTTGCTTTGTAGAGTGATTGGGCGATACGAGTTTAGTTCTTCTTTAGGCTTGCCTTGCCCTTTATATAGGAGCTTGACTGTGCTGCGCTTCCATTCTTCGGGAATTACTTGCGTTTCTAGGATGGTGTTAAAGACTTCTCGCAGGACTTCCCTCGATTGTGGTTCTAAGGCCTTCAGAAATTCATTTGGTATCCCGTCTGGGCCAGTTGCCTTTCCGTTTGCTAGTTTCTTTATATGTCTCGTTAGTTCCACATCTGTTATTGGGTAGAGTATCTCGACCTGTCCCGTTTGGGGTTGGCCGGATGGCTGTTGGTCATTTCCTTGGTTGCTCAGGCTTGTTCTTCTCAGGAGATCTTTCTGCTGCTGCTCATAGAAGTTAGTCATGAATTTTTCGATCTCGCTTCTTGATCTGATCATTTCTCGTCTCTCAGGGTTATAAAGTTAGATCTTTGTTATTGCCTGCTCCTCCTGGTGTGTCATATTTTCTATGTATTTCCAGAATTTCTTCCCATTTTTTCTCCCTGCTGTCATTATATCCTCCTCTATATTGGCGTGGTATTGTCGTACTTTTGTGGCTATTAGTTGCTTAGTTCGACTCTGTTGGTCTTCGTAGGCTTGTTTTTCCACTTGGCTGTCTGCATTTTTCTTTGCTGCTCGTCGCCATATTTTGCATAGCCTTTTCCTGTCGGCTATCGCGTCCGCTACCTCCTCATCGAACCATGGCTTCTGACCGTTTCTGGGTTGGCCTCCCCGTGTTTTCCCTAGTGTTTGTGTTGCTGCGGCTTCCATTTGATGTATGAAGTTCCCGTAGTTTGGACTCTCTGCTTCCTTTACTTTTTCTTCGAAATTTGCGGCGAAGCCGCGGATGTCCTCTTCGTTCCTTATCTTCCATCTTCGTTCCCGTTTGCGGCCGTGGTGGTTCCGCTGGGCCGTTCTGTTGCTCATCGTAGTTGTTATTTTGATCCTGTTGTGGTCGCTCCCACAACTCGATTCCTGGTCCTCGTCTATGTGGACTTCTTGGATAGTGAAGGGGGCTCGCAGCCATCGCTGGCAGCATAGCGCATAATCTATGCTCGTCTGTTGAGCTCCTCTAGTCCAGGTAACGCGTCCCGTGCACTTGTTGTGTAAATTTAGGATGTTTAAGTCGTGTCTTTTGGCTATTTTCCGTAGGTGTTCCGACCTGTTTTCCTTGCCGTCTAATTCAGTGATGTGACAGTTGAAGTCTCCCACCACCATCAGTGGGGCGTCCGGTCTTGCTTGTGAAATTTCTGTTATGTCTTCAAGGATGCACTGGGTTATGTTTTGGTTCCACTCGGGCTTCTCCCCTGCTGTTGCCATGTACACTATCCCAACATTCACAACGTATTGCTGGAATACTTTGAATTCTGCCCACATGTGTTCCTTGCATTTTCTTTGTGATATCAGCTCTACGCTTTCTTTGCAGTACATGAAACCAACTCTCCTCCTTTCTTCTCTGATTTTTCCCTATTTGTTCCGATCCAGCCCCACTTCTGTTCAAACAAAGGCTTTTCTTGGTTTCGTAGGTGCGTCTCCGACACCGCGTATATGTGGATGTCTTCTTTTTCGGCGTTCCATTCCAATTCTATCCACTTCACTCTGTTCCCTCCTTGTAGGTTTAGCGTAGCGATTTTTAAGTATTTTGTGCTACTGCGGTGCCGGTTTCTTTTCCTGTGTCGTGTCAGTACCGACTTTTGTACGGTCCTCTTGAGGGCTGGGCATCCATGGGGGTCGTTGCCATCTGGCTGTCCGGCGAGGGGGCTCTGGCATCCAGTCGTGGAAATACTCGTTGGGTGGGACAGAGTAGAGTTTGCTGGGCTCTTGGTTCCTTCTCAATGCATATCTTTGTTCCTCTAAAAAAATGTCGACCTTTTCGGCAATTTGGTGGGCGACAACTTCACTGCCTTCGGGTGAAAAGTGGATATCCACGATACCTGATGCTGGTGTTCTTCTAAGCCTATGGTAGCTGTTTAGGAAGTGCATGCGAGGATTTTGTTGGCATGCTGCCTGGATGTCCCTGTTCACCGTCCTTATCCTGTTTTGGGTTTCTGGACCTCTCTCTCTTGTGTACGGTATGGAACAGATTCCCATTGTGTGGTTCGGGTGATTGAAGAGCCAGTCTGTCGCTTTACTGAGCAGACTTGTTGAGATTTCTTTTGGTTCTGTCTCATTTAGCGTGTCGTTTAGACCTGCCATCAATGTCACGAGCCTCTTTTCTTGTTCACGGTGAGTGTCCTTTTCCAGTTCTTGGAATATGTCTTCCACTGTGGCCCCGGGCAGCGCGGTTATGCCCCGACAACACGTATCGTTTTGGGGACGTCCCAAACAGATCCCAACGTCGCTGGCTCGATTGAGGGATCCGTGGGGATGCCTTCAGAACTTATACTTGCTAAGTCCAGCAACGAGGTTCGAAAAACGTCCCCATGGGAGCATGTCAGAGACCTCTGTACGAGTGGAGGGGGAACTGATTCACGGCAATGAGAGGAGGAGGGCGAGACTGCTGACTGCGCGGTTCAATTTTCAACGGTCTTCTTGCGATCGCATGTGCTCCAGCGAGGCCTTGTCAATGTTGCTGCCAACGGTGTTATGTCAATGAATTGTAAGTATACTTTTGATGTGTTATTCGGAATCGAGAGTGAAGCTTGCTGTTAGTTTGAAAGCATGCAAAGCGTTGTAATGCTCAAACGCGTTTTTCTTCGTTTAACTTCGGTTTAGGAACATCGTGAGCTACTCCTCGATCAAAGTGTGTTCATCATGAGACGCATATAAAACGAACATCAAGGCCAACACTTCATCGTCATGTGAGCCAAGCTGTAGCAGGAAGCTTTTGCGTGATAAACTGAAGGAACATCATACGACTGTCGCAACGATGGTGACGCCTGCAGTGAAACGCGTTCGATGTTTGTGGGCCAGTCAAGCGAACCGCTTTCGATGTTGGTGAACACTCTTAGTGATCATGAGCCACGTCCCGTGTTGGTAGATCAAAGACTTGGGGACCACGGGAGCAGTGATGTGGATGAGGTTCGTGACATTGACGGTGCGAACTTGACTGAATCGCGGCCTTCCCACCCGGAGGAAGCACTTCCAAAACTGACTGCAATTTTCGTACCTGAAGCATCATGTGTGCTTCAATATGTGGCTACCTACACTTTTTACGTTTTACAAGTCAGTATTTTTTCACCTTTCACCTTTTTTTTTTACCTTTCATGTGTTGTACATGCAGATAAGTGCACAGTGCTTGGAACTTTGATACATTTGAGATTATCTCATTGTCTTATTGGAACCTGCCATCGCCTAAGTACCATCAATTATTCACACTCACACACTGTTGCGAGAAGAACGATACCTGGTCGCCGCATCTCATCAACATGCTCAGGCGAAGTCAGAGTCTTTTTCATTGGAGTTTGTCTTAGTGTTTGAATGCCAGGGTATTATGAAAGGTCGTATTTTCTGTTTGCTTTTACAGATTGTTTTGTGGGTACCTTGCAGTGTGTTGCAGTCTTTCGTGTCATGATATTTTTATGGTAATTTTTCATTTTTATTCAACACGGATATCACAAAGTTCATGTGACATAGAGAAAGGAACACTCTCTAGCCAGTTCTTTCATAAGGTGATATGCCCAGCGATTAATTTTTAGGTAATTAGGTTATGTTTTAAGCTTTCTCTTTTTACTGTGCTGCATGTTTGATAAACATTTTGGAGCATCTCCCTTCCAGCAGTGCAATCTGTTATTGTAAGGCTGAGTTGAGTAAGGTAAGTTGAGACTTGACTGAGAAAGTACTTGTCCAACAAGACAAGACAAAAGTACAACAACAGGAAGGCCACAACAAAGCTGATCCGTGATATACAGTTTATTACTGTGGATTGCTCTTGATGCTGTGATATTGTGATTTACTGTTATGCCAAGTGCTTCAATTCCGCATGCAAATGATGGATGTAGAATTACACTTGCGAGTCTCAATAGTAAGAATAAACTAGTTCTTTTCTGAAGTCCCTGCTTCAAATTTTCAATCGTCGTTGTGCAAGCGCATTTAGTATTGAGTGCGCATTTTTTTGTGACGGGGCCAAGCAACGCAGAAAAATGGAGGGGGTAGGAGAGGAGGAGCGGCCTTCGGGCACATCCCATTTGTGTACCATGCTAATCCCAAAGAAAGCCCCATGGGACTTGCCAGATACGTCCCAGAGGCATATCCGGGTGTGCCATTGTTACGTGACAGGGATCATTTTGGACTGTATTTCGGATGTTATAGGGATATCGTCGTCTTCCCCAAGTGACGTTTTAGATATGTTTCTCGGACCTGCTTGTGTTGTCGGGGTGGTTACCCGCCTGTCATTCGCTATCTTCCTTAAGAGCGGTCTTTTTACGCGGTTTAGGTTTGAATCGCCGATGACTGTTATCTTCTTAAACGCGTGGGGGGTTGTCCCATCGGTTCCCTGCGGCTGGTCCTTGAAAGAGCTCTCT
Source organism: Ornithodoros turicata (assembly GCF_037126465.1). NCBI lineage: Eukaryota > Metazoa > Arthropoda > Arachnida > Ixodida > Argasidae > Ornithodoros > Ornithodoros turicata. Next base: position 30,289,100 of record NC_088201.1, read on the forward strand.
TTCGCCGTGTTTCGAATGGTGACCCCGTTTTGGGAAGGGTGTCCCTGGATTTGCTCTGCTTGGTGACTGTCCCTCTTTGTGTCTTCTGGCTGGCGGAGGTCGTTAGGCGATGGTTTGCGACCCACTTCGTTCTGGAGTTTGCTTCCCTTTCCGGCATCCCGACCCAGATTTGCCTTGTGCGCGTAGGTGGTTCTTCGTTCGCCATTTTCAACCGCGTTTTCTTGCTTCTGCGTTTCGCTTGCCTGTGCTTCTATGCTCGTCTCTAGCGTGATGTGTACTATTTCTTCCGCTGTTTTTACTGACTCGCGTAAATGTGCACTTTCTTTTTCTAGTTCTTGTACTCGGTGCGTGAGCTGGTTTATCATCTCCACTTGTTGCATGTTTATGTTCGTTAACTGTTCGATTTTTTCTTCTAGGCCTTTGATGGCTGCTTCCGATTTTTTCGCGTGTGCCAGGTTGTTGTCGATGGCTGACACGAGTTTTTCGAATTTAGTGCATATCTGACACGTGTAAGGCTCTTCTGATTCTTCTGCTTCGCCATAGTCTTTGAAGCATGTTTCTTCAACATACATCCACCTTACGCATTTATCGCACTGGATCATGTTTTCTGATTTCAACTTCGCTCTGACTTTGGGCTTCCCCATCGTGTCAGAAATAATCAGGTAGAATTGGAACGACTAACCTGATTTGAACTGCGCGCGGTCCTTCGCTGCGTGCTCCTTCGCTGCAACCTGCCACTGTTCTCCGCCCTGGGTTGGCCGAGAGATGGCGCTGCTCGATCTGTGAACCCAGAGCCGTATATTAAAAGGGAGTCTGGCCATTAATGGGTCATGCCTATACCTGAAGCTCCACCCACTTTTTCAGCTTTCCGACCAATGAAGTCTTGAAATATGGGGCGCTATCAATCAGCCTATCCTCACTATTTGCCCCCCTATCCAACATGGGCAGCGCCATTTTGGGTGGCAAGTGGATTGGATGGGATTGAAATGGATACCTCTCGCAATCTGCAAAAGTAGTGGATTGTTGGTGCAAATTTGATAAGCGCCACCTAGGGAGCGTAAGGCACGTCGGGAATTGTCGTCTGCTTCCGTCATTGTACCGCTGCCGGCAGAACCACCTGCTGGGACACATTCTGTTGTCGGTATGATTTTTAAACAAATCTACATGAATAGTTGGAATATAAGAGGCAAGAATGTTTATATCCATGAAATCCAGCTGTTAAATAGAAGATCGTACAGCACAGCGCCGTTTTTCTTATGGTTTCGTTGTGATCGCCGTCTTCACTAGCCCTAACACGTCGACAAAACGTATTATTTTCAGTTAGATATCGATGGATGAGCATAAGATGAAACTGATTTCCGAGAAACTTATATTAGGATGTACATTTGCAGCGTAAAATCAGGTTAATCTGTGAAAATTTTTTGTCACGAAATCCCCGCTTCACTGTGTTTGTTTTGGTCGCCATTTTGGGTGGCAGTATGGTGTCATGGCGACCCCCTTGGTAAAAAGCAATCCAATCAGAGGAGCGAAACTGTGATTGACAGGTCGAGCCTCTTTTTGTGACTCCTCCCAATGGCCAGACTCCCTTTTAATATACGGCTCTGTGTGAACCCAGAGCCGGACGCGTCCCTTGGGACCGCGAAAATGGTCGGCGATAAGTACCGAGTCATGATCCCATTACTGTCTCTTTTTTTTCTTTCTTTTTCTGTTTTCGTGGAATGAATTGACGGATTTTGACGGCTCCTGTGTTCGCTTGTTTTTGCTTTTAATAAAATTTTTATGATCGGCATCCTTGAGCGATGCCCGCGTTTGTTTGTTTGTTTTTACTTTTAATGAACGTTTTATGATGACTTGATTCATTGCCTGTTGTTAGGCGCAGACTTTGAATGGCGCGTTTGCGGCGTCCTTGAGCGATACCCGCGTGTGTTTGTTTCATTAAACATATGAAACCCGAGTTGTTAGAGTGATCTTGATAAGACGTCCGCGGAATCGTTGCGCCCGTATTTGGGTGATAGTAGGGCGTTCTTTGGCGTGTGTGTGCCTTCCCTTTTATTGAGCATGTCATGCGATTCATGTGCGATATGCGCTGTGGACTGGGACACGGGTGGTGAAAGGTATACCCTGTTTTTGTTTCTTGGTCGTTTCGCGGGACAATGCGTCATTATGGACTGTTTCCCTCTGCGTTATTTTTTTCTCTGTTTCATACCCCCTTTTTGTCTTCACTGCGTCATGCGACACGTGTTGTTACGAAAGGAATTTGATGAGACGGCATGCCCGTGCCGTTTTTGTACGTATGTTTAGATAATGCCGACAGAAGGCTCTGGTTCTTTTCCCCCTTTTACTGAACATGATGTCACACATGTTGTTACAGAATGACTTTGACGAAACGCCCAGGCCGTTTTTGTGCGTATGTTTGGTAATGCTGGCTAATGACGAAAGAAGACTACTTTTTTGGTGGTTTATTTCATTAAACTTTTGGTGGCACCGTACCACTGTCAATCGACTGGGCGCGCATCATCTTTCTATGTGAAACCAGGAGACGCATGCAACTGACCACAGCAGGCTGCGAAATTAATTACATTTATTGCAAGGAACTGCATGGACAGGCTTTTGTTGGCGATGACAACAGTACATGTGGCCGAGGGCGGTCCTCTGAAACCCGTGCCGTAATGCCCCGGTAGTGGGGTCCACGTGCCTGAAAAAAGAAAGGAAGCGAAAAGCAAAGGAAACCCATACTTCTGCAGCCTAACCACCATGAAAGCACCTGTTGGTCCGCTGGCATAATTATTGCCTTCTTCATGGACGAAGAACTATCGAAAAGCAGGACAGTATAGGATAGTTCTTCGTCCATGAAGAAGGCTATAATTATGCCAGCGGACCAACAGGCGCTTTCATGGTGGTTAGGCTGCAGAAGTACGGATTTCTTTTGCTTTTCGCTTATACCTTTTACCGCCCGTGTCCCAGTCCACAGCGCATCGCACACGAATCGCATGATATGCTCAATAAAAGGAAAGGCACACACACACACCAAAGAACGCCCTACTATCACCCAAACACGGGCGCAACGATTCCGCGGACGTCTTATCAAGATCACTCTAACAACGCGTGTTCCATATGTATATGTTTAATAAAACAAACAAACGCGGGCATCGCTCAAGGACGCCGCAAACGCGCCATTCAAAGTCCGCGCCTAACAACAGGCAATGAATCAAGCCACCATAAAACGTTCATTAAAAACAGAAACAAACGAACGAACAAACAAACGCGATCACTCAAGGACGCCGAAAACGCGCCACGGATATGTTCATAGTCCGCGCGCAACAACAGGCAATGAAGCCATCATAAAACGTTCATTAAAAGCAAAAACAAACAAACAAACGGATCAAGCGTTGCGACTTGTCCCATCCTCCAGGTAACAATGCAATACTTACCTAGCCCATTCGACTACCTGGGCTCACCTTCACTACGGCGTACCAATGTTCGCCAGGGAAAGGGACCAACACAATGAGCACCTGTTCTTCATTTTTAGATCGAGGACAGTAATCTTGTAACACGATGCGGTCAAGCATTGCGACTTGTCCCATTCTCCAGCTAGCAATACAAGGACTACCTGGTCTACTATTCGAGTACCTGGGCTCAGGGGTCCCTTCACTACGGCATAATAATGTTCGCTAGGGGAGGGGACCAACACAATGAGCACCTGCTCTTCGTTTTTAGGTCGAGGACAGTAATAATCTTGTAACGCGATGCGGTCAAGCATTGCGACCTGTCCCATCCTCCAGGTAGCAATACAAGAACTACATGGCCTACTATTCTACTACCTGGGCTCAGGGCTACCTTCAATACGGCGTACTAATATACGCTGGGGGAGGGGACTAACACGATGAGCGCCTGCTCTTCGTTTTTAGGTCGAGGACAGTAATATTCTTGCAAGGCGATGCGGTCAAGCATTGCGACTTGTCCCATCCTCCAGGTAGCAATACAAGAACTACATGGCCTACTATTCTACTACCTGGGCTCAGGGCTACCTTCAATACGGCGTACTAATATACGCTGGGGGAGGGGACTAACACGATGAGCGCCTGCTCTTTCGTTTTTAGGTCGAGGACAGTAATATTCTTGCAAGGCGATGCGGTCAAGCATTGCGACTTGTCCCATCCTCCAGGTAGCAATACAAGAACTACATGGCCTACTATTCTACTACCTGGGCTCAGGGCTACCTTCAATACGGCGTACTAATATACGCTGGGGGAGGGGACTAACACGATGAGCGCCTGCTCTTCGTTTTTAGATCGAGGACAGTAATATTCTTGTAACGCGATGCGGTCAAGCATTGCGACCTGTCCCATCCTCCAGGTAGCAATACAAGAACTACATGGCCTACTATTCTACTACCTGGGCTCAGGGCTACCTTCAATACGGCGTACTAATATACGCTGGGGGAGGGGACTAACACGATGAGCGCCTGCTCTTCGTTTTTAGATCGAGGACAGTAATATTCTTGTAACGCGATGCGGTCAAGCATTGCGACCTGTCCCATCCTCCAGGTAGCAATACAAGAACTACATGACCTACTATTCTACTACCTGGGCTCAGGGCTACCTTCAATACGGCGTACTAATATACGCTGGGGGAGGGGATCAACACGATGAGCGCCTGCTCTTTGTTTTTAGGTCGAGGACAGTAATATTCTTGCAAGGCGATGCGGTCAAGCATTGCGACTTGTCCCATCCTCCAGGTAGCAATACAAGAACTACATGGCCTACTATTCTACTACCTGGGCTCAGGGCTACCTTCAATACGGCGTACTAATATACGCTGGGGGAGGGGACTAACACGATGAGCGCCTGCTCTTCGTTTTTAGATCGAGGACAGTAATATTCTTGTAACGCGATGCGGTCAAGCATTGCGACTTGTCCCATCCTCCAGGTAGCAATACAAGAACTACATGGCCTACTATTCTACTACCTGGGCTCAGGGCTACCTTCAATACGGCGTACTAATATACGCTGGGGAGGGGATCAACACGATGAGCGCCTGCTCTTTGTTTTTAGGTCGAGGACAGTAATATTCTTGCAAGGCGATGCGGTCAAGCATTGCGACTTGTCCCATCCTCCAGGTAGCAATACAAGAACTACATGACGTACTATTCTACTACCTGTGCTCAGGGCTACCTTCAATGCGGCGTACTAATATACGCTGGGGGAGGGGACTAACACGATGAGCGCCTGCTCTTCGTTTTTCGATCGAGGACAGTAATATTCTTGTAACGCGATGCGGTCAAGCATTGCGACCTGTCCCATCCTCCAGGTAGCAATACAAGAACTACATGACCTACTATTCTACTACCTGGGCTCAGGGCTACCTTCAATACGGCGTACTAATATACGCTGGGGGAGGGGACTAACACGATGAGCGCCTGCTCTTCGTTTTTAGATCGAGGACAGTAATATTCTTGTAACGCGATGCGGTCAAGCATTGCGACCTGTCCCATCCTCCAGGTAGCAATACAAGAACTACATGACCTACTATTCTACTACCTGGGCTCTGGGCTACCTTCAATACGGCGTACTAATATACGCTGGGGGAGGGGATCAACACGATGAGCGCTTTTAGGTCGAGGACAGTAATATTCTTGCAAGGCGATGCGGTCAAGCATTGCGACTTGTCCCATCCTCCAGGTAGCAATACAAGAACTTTATGGCCTACTATTCTACTACCTGGGCTCAGGGCTACCTTCAATACGGCGTACTAATATA